>NC_066585.1:157292756-157901423 GCF_024323335.1 Lathyrus oleraceus
TGCGATGAGCCTACGCTTGATGAAGGGTCAGAGCCTGGTTCCCGATGGGGTATGGTGTTCGATGGCGTTGTTAATCAGTATGAAAATGGTATTGGGGCAGTGATTATTACTCCTAAAGGCACACATTTTCCTTTTACAGCAAGGCTAACTTTCAAATGCATGAATAATATGGCAGAGTATGAGGCATGTATTATGGGTTTGGAAGTGTGTATTGATCTTAGGATCAAACATCTTGGTGTTTATGGTGATTCGGCCCTTGTTGTTAATTAGATTAAGGGTGAATGGGAGACGAATCGGCCTGGCCTCATCCCATACAGAGATTATGCGAGGAGAATTTCAACTTTCTTTACTGAGATTAACTTCCATCATATTCCTCGAGATGAGAATCGGATGGCAGATGCTCTTGCTACGCTTGCTTCAATGATTGTGGTAAAATATTAGAATGAAGTCCCTAATATCACCGTGATGCGCTTGGATAGACCAGCTCATATGTTTGCAGTTGAAGAAGTAATAGATGATAAGCTGTGGTATTATGATATCAAGTGTTTTCTCCAAAGCCAATTTTACCCGCCTGGGGCATCTGTTAAAGATAAGAAGACTTTGAGGAGATTATTTGGCAGTTTCTACCTCAATGGTGATGTGCTTTATAAGATGAATTTTGACATGGTTCTGCTCAGATGCGTGGATAGACACGAAGCAGACCTGTTGATGACTGAAGTCCATGAGGGTTCATTTGGCACTCATTCCAATGGATATGCCATGGCAAAGAAGATGTTGAGAGCAGGCTACTATTGGCTGACAATGGAGTCTGACTGCTGCAAATATGTGAAGAAATGCCACAAGTGTCAGATTTATGCGGATAAGATTCATATTCCCCTAGCGCTTCTGAATGTTACTTCCTCGCCATGGCCTTTTTCCATGTGGGGAATTGACATGGTTGGCATGATAGAGCCAAAGGCGTCAAACGGTCACCGTTTTATTCTCGTAGCTATTGATTACTTCACCAAGTGGGTTGAAGCGGCATCGTATGCAAATGTGACCAAGCAGGTGGTTGTGAAGTTTATCAAGAATCAACTCATATGCCGATATGGTGTGCCAGACAAGATCATTACTGATAATGGATCTAACTTGAACAACAAGATGATTAAAGAGTTGTGTAGCGAGTTCAAGATTGCACATCATAATTCTTCTCCCTATAGACCCAAGATAAATGGGGTTGTCGAAGCTGCTAACAAGAACATCAAGAAGATTATTCAAAAGATGGTTTTTACGTACAAGGATTGGCATGAGATGCTGCCATTTTCTTTGCATGGCTATCTTAATTTGTCCGCACTTCAACAGGGGCAACCCCTTTCTCTCTTGTATATGGCATGGAGGTTGTGCTCCCCATGGAGGTTGAGATCCCATCAATGAGAGTCTTGATGGAAGCCAAGTTGACCGAGGCTGAATGGGTTCAGAGTTGTTATGACCAATTGATAAGCAGAATAGTGTTTTCGACAAATGGAAATGCTTGAAAAAAGAAAATAAAAACTGGAAATATATACTTGAAGAGCATTTTCAACAGTTTAGTTGATAAGTATTTTCGACACTTCGACAGATTGGTGGTTCGACATTTTGACAGAAGAAGATGTCTGCAGATGAAAAGACGTCTTTGACAAGTATGGATGATGTTATGATATTTCGACAATTCGACAAGTCTGAGGAGACGCGTCGTTTCAACGTAAAGCGAAATTTCAAATTCAAAAGAGTTATAACGTTTGGCAGAAGATGCGTGGAAGCACCTGGCGAAAGGAAGTCATGCAGAGAGCCAAGTGTCATAGTTTTAGGATTTATTTGTTAGTGACAGTTATTTTGTTTGTATATAAATAGGATAGTTGTTATCAGAATGTGGGTGTGAAAAACTTGTACAAAATTCCTGCAAAATACTCAAAGTACCCGTGTGAGAGAAAAGAGTCTTATCTGGAAAATGTATGTGTGAACAAACACAATTTCTTTAAAGTTTTATCTTATAAATTTCAAAGTTTTTTACCAATTTTCCTTTACATTTACCAGTCATTTATCCTTTGCATTTATTTTATGCAATTTATTCTTCGCCATTTATTTTTCGCCATTTATCTTAGTCTTGTTAAGTTTACTTTTACTTAAGCACTTTTAGTCAATATCTTTCGTACATGAAAGACTTAGTAAACCAAATAAAAGATACAAAGGTTGTTCTAAAGAGTTACAAAGTTATTTAAATTTGCACATGTCCTAGGATTTGTATGGTTGATCCTGCAAGTAACCCAATTCAATAAGTTTTGGAAAACCAGAGGTTGTTCGCCAAAATCAACAGCGAACAAATTGGCACGCCCAGTGGGACCAGTGCAAAATCTAAAACTTTAATAATCTTTAGTCAAGGTTTCTTCTTCGTTGTATGAGACTAAGAAGCGGTAAATTAGCCGTACCTGACGTAGAAAGACCAAAAAGAACGAGAGTAAGGAAAATGGCGAGTCAGCTAAATAATCCAAATAATCCTAATCCAAATGAAGCCATCCCAGTGTCCAACATTATCCCTTCGACAGGAGGAAATGTGGAATCAGTCCCGGTGTCAGAGGTTGTGCCTTCGTTAACAGGGTCAATACCAGTGGTTTCAATATCGCAAAATGCGCCTAGTCCATTCATTAGGACGCAACAAATGCCTGTTGGGACACCTCCTCCTATAGGGAATGCTTCTAGGCCTTTTGTGACAAATTTCACCATGCCTCTGTCTGGTAGGGAACAACCATTTGGAATGCCAACTTCGGTAATGGAAAATTTACACAATTCGCCGGTATTATATTCTGATTCTATGGCCAACATGTCTTCACCATTACAAGGGTCAGGATATGGCGGAAACATGAGTAGACTAAACCAACAACCACTTTACATGCCGGCAATAACAAATAATTCTGCGCAAGTAATTAGACAACAAATGGACGAGAGTAATCATGATATGGTCCAAATGTTGACACAACAAATGGGGGCGGTGTTTAATCCTCTAATACAAAACACCACCCAAACAAACCAATTGTTGGCAGCGCAAATGACGCGCATTGCTGACTTTTTTGGGGTCCCTCAAACTCGTCACAGAGAACAAGTGGTTCAGGACCCAGTGGTGGCGGTCAAAGAAGAGTCTACAATAAATCAAATACCTTTAGATAATCCTCAGGCAAACGTCAGAAACCAAGAGGAAGTAGTCGAACAGCCTCGTGTCGAAATTCCTATTCCACAAGAGCCTAGAAGGATAGTAGTCCAGAGAGGCCAAGACGATGATGCTGTGTTGCAACAGCGAATCCGGTATAATAACTTGCCTGCCGAAAACAATTTAGCGGCCATGGTCGAAATGATAATGGCACAAAATGGGGTAAACGTAGGATTACAAAGGCCCAGTTACGCTTCCCCACTGTCGGAATATATTCTGCAAGAAGAATTTCCCCCAAGATGGAAAGTTCCTAAGTTTACCAAATTCTCAGGGGATACTAGTGAATCCACCATAGAACATGTAGCACGTTATCTGATTGAAGCAGGAGAGATAGCCCGTAATGAAAATTTGAAAATAAAATACTTTGCTAGTTCCTTGACGAAAAACGCGTTTACTTGGTTGACATCCTTGCCTGCAAACTCAGTGTATACGTGGACCCAATTAGAGAGGTTATTCCATGAACAATTTTACATGGGACAAACCAAAATAAGTCTGAAGGAATTGGCCAGTGTTAAGAGAAAATACTCAGAACCAATAGATGATTATTTAAATAGGTTCAGGTTACTAAAGGCTAGGTGTTTCACTCGGGTGCCAGAACATGAGTTAGTTGAAATGGCCGCAGGGGGTCTAGATTATTCTATAAGAAAGAAACTAGACACTCAGTATTTAAGGGATATGGCGCAATTAATAGATAGGGTGAGACAAGTCGAAAGGTTAAAGGATGAAAATTTTAGAGCAAATAAAAATAAAAAAGAAAGGGTGGCCTATGTAGAGGTATGTCAAGATGATGAATACGATGAAAACGAACCAAGTAACTTCGACGAACAAGAGATTGACTTAGCAGAACTGAAGCAAGGCCCACCATATTCGTGTAAAGTACTAACTCCGTCGAACGGAAATCCAGTCGAAACCAATGATAAGTTTCCTAAAAGAACTTATACGTTCGACATCACCAAATGTGACGAGATTTTTGACTTATTGGTTAAAGATGGTCAATTAATAAAACCACCAGGCGCTAAAGAACCGCCTGTGGAACAACAGAAAAAGCGAGTTTTTTGTAAATACCATAACTTTCTGGGCCATAAAACGTCTCGGTGTTTCCTTTTCAGGGATCTCATTCAAAATGCTATCTGTGATGGAAGGCTGAAGTTTGGTGATAAGCCAAAACAACAAATGATGATTGATTTGAATCCCATGCAGCCAGTCGAAGCCCATTATGCTGAACCATCCATTGTGAATATGGTGGAGGTCGAAGTTGCTTCTGACGGCAGTTTTGAAATGGTGGAGGTTGCTGGAGGTTTTGACACTAATATCAACATGGTTGAGATTGCTGATGATCTTACAAACCAGAACAAAGTTGAAGTTACTGAAGGCTTTGATGACCAGAAAAAGATGGAAACCACTGAAGGTTTCGACAAAAAGGACAATGACAATATTGCTGAAGATGTTGTAGATCGACAAGGAGCAAATTGGGATTGCTTGGGACAGCCAAGTGAGAAGTATGATTATCTCGCGAAATACACTGCGCTTGCAAGTTCTCGTATCGACATCAACGCAATCCAGCCAACCGGGTGGGGGGATTTACCTTTGAGCAACAATGAAAAAACAACTGAGACAACTGACAATCTCCCTATCATCAAAAAGAAGGTTACTGAAGACCTCACTATTGAAAACAAGGCTACTGAAGGCCTTGATCCTGACCAAATGAGGATAGGTGATGTCGCAAACTGCGTCAACATTATGGGACCTTTCAATAAAGAGGTCACAGGAATCAAAGCAGAAGTTGTGGATGGTCCTATGAAGCCTGTGACCGGTGGAATCCTACGTATGGTAATGGAGGACCCCAAAAGAAATTCGAACAAATGTTGTTGCAAACATGGTCCCAGGAACATATATTGGTGTTGTTGCCCAGAAAAGGAGTTTGACCAGATAAAAAGAAATGGTGAAGTCGAAGAAGAAAGACTTATTAAAAATATGAACAAATTAAGCATTGCTGACGGACGGAATGTTGGGGTGAATATGATGGAAGTGTCTCAGAGAAACCAGGCAGAAGTGGATGAAGATCGCCGTCGAGAGGAGTACCAAAGGCTGGCATATCCTAAAGAAGAGGAAAATCTAGTGGAATTCATCAAGAAGTGCCAAAAGATGAGGACTGAAGTGATGTTATGCCCATTTTGCAGTGCAATCTTCGACAGGAAGGCAGCAACCGATCTGGAAGCAGTGGATAAAGCCAGGAGAAAAGGAAATTGGGGGACAACAGGATATGACCCAAGAAAAAGTGATCATCACCAATGGAGGCGTGGAGAAAGACACCATAGCACTTACAAACCATCCAACAAAGCAACGGATGACAAATGGGTTCAACCCATTAGAGATGCTCAAGGACTGAAAAAATGGAGGAATTTTGAAGTTCAGAGAGGCACTTCGATGGAAGGTAAGAAGGAGGTGGAGAAGCACAAGCCGAGACCATATCCTTCAGAAAACTACAAAGGAAAAAACCCTATGTCAAGATCCCAATGGAGAAGATTCCAGAGGCAGAAGAGGGCAGAAAAAGAAGCTGCAGAAAAAAGCGTGATTGGAAAAGATGCTGACAGCAAAGATAAAGCCGAATCCAGTGACAATGCTCAGATAGTAAACAGAGACGAACCCTCCCACCAGATCAATCCACGTAGCATGGTCGAACCAGTGGTGTCCAAAAAGAAGGTGCAAGAAGACGACGAAATAACTGACAACTTCGAATCTGACTCAGAAGCGTCCTTTAATGTGATCTGCAATGCGGTTTCTGTCCTCCCTAAAGATTATGATAGAATCATGGAGGTCGAAGACGAGGAAGATGAGATGGAAGAGGAAACAATGGTGCATAGGCCCGTTTGCTACTACGTCATGAACAATGGTTGCGTCGAAGAACAGAATGCTTTCTTTGAAAGGCCAGATGATTCCATGAAGGCACATTTAAAGCCTTTGTTCATAAAAGGAAAGGTTGAGAATGTTGGTGTAAACAAGATACTGTTAGATGGCGGAGCAGTAATAAATTTGATGCCTCATTTCATGCTAAAGAAGATTGGGAAGGATGATTCAAACGCAAAACCTCACAACATGGTGTTGTCGAACTATGAAGGAAAAGTAAGAACCACTATGGGCGTTATCCAGGTGGATTTGACTGTTGGAACCATAACAAGGCCAACAATGTTCATGGTCATTGCTTCAAGGGCGAATTACAACTTACTACTTGGAAGGGAGTGGATTCATGGTGTAGGAGTCGTACCTTCTTCAATGCATAAGTGAATAGCCATCTGGAGACCAGACGGGATTGTCGAAAACATTGAAGCTGATCAAAGTTATTTCATGGCAGAAGTGAACAATGTCAACAATCGAAGTTTCGACAAGAACCTGGTTCACATACCTCCGTGCAGCCCAGCCGAGTTCGACCTAAAAGCAACAGACAACGCCTACTGCTCCATGTACCTTCATCCTACACATGGTTTTCAGTGGGACAAAGAAGTAATTGGCAAATCAAACTACATGTGGGGAACTACTCATATAGCGCCAACAGGATGGGGAAGCGAATTTGATGATGATGAATAAAGAATCAGCGCTCGAAAGAATTACGGCTTACATAGCCGAAAACAAACTCAACGAGGCCCTTGAGGCCGAAGTAAAATATATGGTTGTCGAAGCCAACAAAGAAAATTCCAACGAAAAATGTCCCCAAAGAGACGTTGCAGAAGATTATGATGACAACCAGATGGGCGACTGGCAACACCAAAAGCTTGCCGCCATTTATGATGGCGAACCTCTGGGGTTCGAAAAAGATCCAGTGTCAACTAACGTGAAGATGGTGGCGCAGGATCCATTAGAAGAAATAAATTTAGGACTGGGGGCAGAAAATAGACCAACCTACATAAGCGCAAAGATGGACCCCCAATTCAAAGTCGAAATAGTCCAGTTGCTGAAAGAGTTCAAAGACTTCTTCGCATGGGATTACGACGAGATCTCTGGGTTAGATAGAAGTTTGGTCGAATTGCAGCTGTCAATAATGGAAGGAAAGAAGCCAGTAAAGTAGACTCCAAGACGCTTCGCACCAGAGATTCTATCGAAAATAAAAGAAGAGGTCGAAAGACTTCTAAAATGCAAGTTCATCCGCACAACCAGGTATGTCGAATGGATTGCAAATATAGTTCCTGTAATTAAGAAAAATGGCAAACTTAGGGTATGCATTGATTTTCGAGACTTAAATTCAGCTACCCCAAAGGATGAATATCCTATGCCAGTGGCAGAAATGCTTATAGATTCTGCAGCAGGCCACGAGTATTTAAGTATGCTAGATGGATACTCTGGCTATAATCAAATTTTTATTGCTGAAGAAGATGTTCCTAAAACAGCTTTTCGTTGTCCTGGAGCAATAGGAACGTACGAATGGGTAGTAATGCCCTTCGGTTTAAAAAATGCTGGAGCAACTTACCAACGGGCTATGAAATCCATTTTTCATGAGTTTATTGAAACTTTCATGCAAGTGTACATTGATGATATTGTGATCAAGTCTGTTTCAGGGAAAAGTCATATAGACCATCTTCGACAATCCTTTGAAAGGATGAGGAAGTTTGGTTTAAAAATGAACCCCCTTAAATGTGCTTTTGGTGTGCAGGCGGGTGATTTCTTAGGTTTTGTGGTCCACAAGAAGGGGATCGAAATAAATGAAAACAAAGCCAAAGCCATAATGGAAGCGAAAGCGCCATCAACAAAAAAGGGGTTGCAGTCTCTGCTAGGGAAAATCAACTTTCTCGGGAGGTTTATCTCCAACCTTAGTGGAAAAACGCAAGCCTTCTCTCCTCTACTTCGACTAAAGAAGGAAGACTTTGCATGGGGGCAAGAACAACAAGCTGCCTTTGACAAAATCAAGGAATACCTGGTTAGTCCTCCAATTCTAATTTCTCCTTGTAGAAAAAGAAGTATGAGATTGTACATTTCGGCATCAGACAAAACATTAGGAACTATGTTGTGCCAAGAAGATGAGAATGGCGTCGAAAGGGCCATCTATTATCTCAGTAGAGTCCTAAATGATGCTGAAACTAGATATAGTATTATAGAAAAACTATGTTTATGTGTATATTTCTCTTGTATGAAATTAAACCATTATATAAAGCCTGTTGATATGTACATTTCTTCCCATTTCGACGTAATAAAATATATGTTATCTAAATCTATTTTACATAGTCGAATCGGAAAATGGGCTTTAGCATTGACAGAATATTCCTTGAAATATTTACCTTTAAAGGCTGTGAAAGGACAAGTGGTTGCTGATTTTATAGCTGACCACTCTATAGATGAAAATGTAGAGTATGTCGAATTAGAACCATGGAAACTGTATTTCGACGGTTCCAGTCATAAGAATGGAACTGGTGTTGGGATGTTGATTATTTCTCCCGACAGAATTCCAACAAAATTCAAGTACAAAGTTGAAAGTTTGTGTTCCAATAATGAAGCAGAATATGAAGCTTTGATTGCTGGACTTGAAATATTGTTGAAATTGGGGGCAACAAGAGTCGAAATAATGGGTGACTCTGAACTGGTGATAAAGCAGTTGACTAAAGAATATAAATGTGTGAAAGAAAATTTAATCATGTACTTTGTAATAGCCAATAGACTTCTCAAGGAATTCGATAATGTAGCCTTTAGGCACATTCCCAGGGTGGAGAATCAAGAGGCAAATGACCTTGCTCAACTTGCGTCTGGATACAAAGTGTCGAAGGAAAAGTTAGAAAAGGCTATTGAAGTCAGAGGAAGAGTCATATCTACCAAATTGTCCCCATCAGATTTGGAGTCAATAAGATTAGGATATGGTGACAAAGAAAATTTTGAGATATTCAATATAGATGATTCAGGAATTGAAGACTGGAGGAAGCCCATCAAGGATTATCTACAAGACCCAAATCAGAAAGCCGAAAGAAAGGTAAAATACAGAGCTTTAAGTTATGTACTTTTTGGAAACGAATTGTTCAAAAAGACTGCAGAAGGAGTCTTGTTGAAATGCTTAGGTGAAGATGAAGCTTACGTAGCTTTGTCGAATGTGCACAGTGGAGCGTGTGGCGCACACCAAGCAGGTCATAAAATGAAATGGTTATTATTTCGACAAGGAATGTATTGGCCAACAATGCTGAAGGACTGTGTCGAATTTGAAAAAGGTTGTCAGGAATGTCAAGTACATGCAGGCATACCACATGTTCCTGCAAGTGAGTTGCATTCAATTATAAAGCCTTGGCCATTTAGAGGTTGGGCTTTAGACTTGATTGGTGAAATTCGACCAGCCTCTTCAAAAGGGCAAAAGTACATTTTGGTTGGAATAGACTATTTTACTAAGTGGGTTGAAGCCATACCATTGGTAAATGTGGATCAAGAAGCAGTTATAGATTCTATCCAAAAGCACATAATTTATAGATTTGGGATACCAAAAACAATAACAACAGATCAAGGATTTGTGTTCACTGGTAAAAATATGCAGAAATTTGCACAAGAAACAGGATTTAAACTCCTTACTTCGACACCTTACTATGCTCAAGCCAATGGACAAGTTGAAGCAGCCAACAAGGTAGTTATAAATTTGATAAAAAAGCATGTGGGGAGAAAACCTAAAAACTGGCATAAAACTTTAGATCAAGTTTTGTGGGCTTGTCGAACATCTCCAAAAGAAGCAACGAATTCGACTCCATTTAAGTTGACCTATGGACATGATGCAGTTTTACCAGTCGAAATATATTTGCAATCAGTTAGAGTTCAAAGGCATCATGAAATCCCATCAGATATATATTGGAGTATGATGATGGACGAATTAGTTGATTTAGACGAAGAAAGGTTGCGTGCGCTGGATCTAATAAAGAGACAAAAAGAAAGAGTCGAAAAGTTTTACAATAAGAAAGTAAAATTCAAGACCTTTTTAATTGGTGATCTTGTTTGGAAAGTAATCCTTCCTATGGATCGAAAAGATAGATTAAAGGGAAAATGGTCTCCTAAGTGGGAAGGACCTTTCCAGATTTTGAAAAGTTTTTCAAATGGTGCATATGAGATTGAAGAGATAGGAAAAGACGAGAGAATCTTAAAGATAAATGGCAAGTATTTGAAAAAATATAAGCCAATACTGCAAGAAGTAAAAATAGCAGTAGAATAATTGTGAAAATAATTGTGATAGCTTTGCCAAACAAAAATGGCACCAAAGTTATTACAAAAAAAAGCCTCAAAGGGCTGAGAATTGTTAAACTAATTCGACTACAATTTGATACTAGCAAAAGCTTCCTTCAATGTGGCAAATTTCTTTTTCTGAAACTGGAGTCGATGATCACAAAGACTTCTCTGGGTAGAGAGAGTCTCAATCTCTTGACTAAGTTGATGAGCCCTTTCTGCATGTCGAATGCCCACCTTCAGTTTGTCGTCAATCTCATTTTGCTTAGGTTGCTGTATGGATGCTCTGCTCTTTTTCTCTTGGGAGATTTTTTCTTGAAGAACAGCTATTTGTTTCTCCCATTTCTGGATATTATCATCACAAGCAGCAACTTCTTTGATATAAGTTTCAGAAAGCTGTTGCAGCTTTGAAACTTCATCAGTCGAAGTAGCAACAGCATCCCATTCAGCAACTTGAGTCTCAGATTTTGTGGAGATTTGCTGGGAGAGATCTCTTTGACGATGAAGGTCTGCAGTCGCCAAGTCAATGAGGGTCATCAGCTCCATCACAAAATTGCCAACCTCAGCAGAAATTTCCAAGACGTTTATTTGTTTCAAAATCTTCTTGAGTTCAATATGAGCAGTGGCGCTTTCTTCTAAAACTTTGAACAAATCAACATCAAGGATTTTCATCTTAATATTGGTCAAGATGTTGTCAAGAGATTGCGCTTCAGAAGTGGCCACAGAGGTAGTCGAACTGCTTTGCGAAGAATCTTGAAAATTGTGACGAGCGCTAAGCATGGCCTTCAGATATTCTAAGGGTTTCTGCACCTTGAGACTCTCAAGCTCTTCGCGAGAGAAACCAGTCGAACCAGTTGATATGGCACTTCCTTTGGTCTGGTCAGGAGCGGGTTGAGTGCTTCGCCCTAAAGTTTGCCCAGCATCTGGTTGTTTCGACTGGTCATCCTCATCTTTAGCAGTTTCTTCTTCATGGTCATCTTCGACCCCAGTTTCCATGTCAGTGTCATCGCCCTTATTTGAAGCATTTAATCCTGGATGAGGAGGAGAATCGTCTTCAGAAGCTTCACTCATTGTAGCGTCGAATTCTGCTACAGTCTTCCTGTCATGATCATTGTTGGGGATATCTTCTTCTTGGACTGTCTCTTCTAGAGTTTTCTCAGGTTCAGGATTAATTTATGTCTACGCCATCTCCATTGTTGATCCTTTTGTCAAATCCTTCGGAGAAGTGGATGTCGAGCTGACAGTTTTGAGAGCAGAACCACTATCAGGTTTTGGTTTGTTTTTATCTGTAGGTTTTCCTTCGACAGCCAATTGTTTTTGAAAATAATTCTAAGTTAGAAGAAAGAAATGCAATGAAGATGAACATAGATAGTCGAAATAAGGATTTACCTCAAGAATCTCAGTATTAAGACTAGATTTCCCACTCTCTGTATCCTTCGACTGAAGTTTGGCAGTTGGAGTACTTGAAGAATCTTTTTTAGTTGACTTAACAATGGATCTTTGGGTAGAGATCCTCTTGATTTTTGTCTTCTTCTAAGGAGGGGGGTTTGGCTCTGGAGATTCATCACCAGATTCTTCATTGGGAACTTTCTCCTCTTCTTTCTTTCTTTTTTGGACTGGTGGGGGTTTTCGACTTACCTAGTCATGCAAACCAAAGTCGGTTAATTTCTTAAAAGGAAAAAGAATAAATGAAAAGGGTGAGGTTTGTACCTTTGTCGAAGGTTTCTTAGCAGCACCTGGTGACGCTTCGACGGAAGCTTTCTTGGTAGGGATCTTTACGGCTAAGGAAAGAAAGGAAAATCAGAAACAAAAATAAGAAATACATGATAATACAGTTAGAATAACAAAAGAAAAATCGTGTTTTCTATTAACACCTTCAAGAATAGGACTTTCCACGCGAACATGTTCTATTCCAATATGAAGGTGTCCTTGGTAATCGTCCAGATGATACTTAGTCGGAACCACACTCTCAGCAGGTTTTTTGTAATGTTGACAAAGAAGTTTCATAAAGTCCCCACAAACGAACCAATCTGGAAATGAAGGGCTTAATGCCACGCCAAACTTAATAGTTGGTAAAGGAGGAAATTTTGGTGGATGACAGCTGAAAGCCAGGTCATAGCGCGCTTCTGGTCGAACATGTGAAGGCAATGACAATTTTTCAAACCTCTCCGTCAATTTATGTTTTAAAATTACTGCTGCTTCGCGTATGGTTCGACTAAGATCATCAGGTTTATATACGGTTTCAAAATATTTTTGAAATTTTTGTATTTCTTTAATGTGTCTTTGAATACCTTTTTTGGTCCGATCCTGCATGAAAGCAAAAGCATTTGTTAAATGTGTGGTGAAGGCTGTTACGTCAAAAAATCTGGTAGAATAATAATCCTTCCACCACTCATCAAACTCAGGAGTACAGAGAAAAGATGGTCGAAAGAACACTGGTCGAATATCAAGAGAATCATTAGTTAGCTTCTTCGACAGCTCTTTGCTCTTATCTTCATTATAAAGGGAGTTGTAAAAAATGATAGATCCTTTCTTTGGGAAGATGGGTCGAGGTTTTATTTGGATCAAGCCAAACTGTCTAGCAACGACATTGGGTTGGTAGACTATCAAAGCTATTTGGGTTTTGGTTACGTTAAGATGGGAAAAAAGGAGCCTGGGGGTTAAAAATGATTCCCAAACATCCAAAAATATATTCTCAGCCTTCTGCATTTCCAAGGGCAGTTGTTGGGTAAACCATTCAGGTCCAATTTTTCTACTAGCAAAGGGTGCCATGGTCGAAGTAAAATGATACCTTTTGGAAAACATCATGACATAACCGTTGAAAGCTTGTCGAAGGCTAATTCCTTCATCAGTTGGCGTTAGTTGCACCAACCTAGGCCATTTGACAGTCCTGTCTTTCACTTTTGCTTCGTTCACTTCGTGTTTTACAGGAAGAGAAGCTTCAAAGGTGGCATTGAGCCATAATTGTAAAATCCAGAAAGGTCCTGACAAATTGATTTTACCGTTGTCTTTGGTGGTTTTCAAAAAATTTACACTCTCACTCAAGGATTCGTAAAGATTCGCCAAAATCATTTCACTTAAGCATAGTTTGGTTCCTGCGTGAAGCTGATTGGCCATAGTGATGAATCTTTTGGCAACTTGGAGGGAACGGGAGCAAAACACATATTTTGTTAACCATAGAGTCAAAAAGGCTATATGTTCGACATCCGAGACTTCTGTGGTATCATTGTCATGATAATGAGACATGAATAAAGAGTATGGAGCAAAGCTAGTGTCGAAAGCTATAGAATCTTCAGTTAGGTTGGTGGGGTCGAAATCTATCCCATTGGGGCGAAGGCCAACGATGGCTGCTGCATCGAAGAGAGTGGGTGTGACCATCCCACAAGGAAGGTGAAAAGTGTTATAGGTACTGTCCCAAAATTAGAGGGAAGCTAAAAGCATATTGGGGCAAATGTTGGGTCCTAGTCTCGACAATTGAATGAGGTCGAAAATACCTATTTCCTTCCAGAAATCTCCTTTAATCTTTTCAACCTTATCTAGCCAGGATAAATAGTCTGAAGGGTCTTTCGACCATGGACAAGTTCTAAAGATCCTAGCATAATTCAAATAAGTTAAATTCAACTCTCCATCATCAGTCGAACTTTGTGGGTCAATTTGTTCTACAGTTTTCTCTTGAGGTTGAGGTTTTACTCCAGCACCTATGGGTTTGGTACGAAAATAGGTGGGAAAAAATTCTTTCAGACGATCTGGTTTAATATCTGGATTGGGGAGTGGACCTAACATAGCGTGACAAATACCAGAAACAAGAACAGGAATTAATACCTGGGATTTGTATATACATTCCTTCTCTCTCTCATTGGGAGGTTCAGGAACGTATTGTTGGTTTCCAACAATCATTGGTCCATTCAACTCGTGCACAGGATGAAGAGTTGAATCTTGGGTCTTCTTGGAGTGTTTGCTGCTGGAAGATTTTGGAGGAGCCATTGTTGAGAAGAACAAAGAATTTTTTTCAGGAAAGTTGAAAGTATGAAAATAGGTTGTGAGGATTTATAAGGGAAGATGATAAAAACGTTTGAGTTTTTGATGATAATCGTGGGACACGTGGCTGAATCACAACGGTGATGATGAAGATGTGGAAGTTGAAAAAGGCCATGATGTTAGGTTTAGGAAATGATAGGGGTAAGGTCTAAACATGGGCTAGACATGACGTTTTTTGAAAAAGTGTAATGGTGAATCTGTTTGGGAACTTGAGATTATAAAAGCTTGGAAATAATGGAATTAAATGACATGGCATCGAAATATTGGTTGACAACAAATGATTGTTTCTCCAGAGTAGTCGAAACATCTTTGTTGGGGGGCAATTTGTATACATGTATTTTTGACGCCATGAAATTAATAAGCAGAATAGTGTTTTCAACAAATGGAGGTGCTTGAAAAAAGAAAAAAAAACTGGAAATATATACTTGAAGAGCATTTTCAACAGTTTAGTTGATAAGTGTTTTCGACACTTAGACAGATTGGTGGTTCGACATTTCGACAGAAGAAGATGTCTGCAAATGAAAAGACGTCTTTGACAAGTATGGATGATGTTATGATATTTCGACAATTCAACAAGTCTGAGGAGACGCGTCGTTTCGATGTAAAGCGGAAATTCAAATTCAAAAGAGTTATAACGTTTGGCAGAAGATGCATGGAAGCACCTGGCGAAAGGAAGTCATGCAGAGAGCCAAGTGTCATAGTTTTAGGATTTATTCGCTAGTGACAGTTATTTTGTTTGTATATAAATAGGATAGTTGTTATCATAATGTGGCTGTGAAAAACTTGTACAAAATTACTGCAAAATACTCAAAGTACCCGTGTGAGAGAAAAGAGTCTTATCTGGAAAATGTACGTGTGAACAAACACCATTTCTTTAAAGTTTTATCTTATAAATTTCAAAGTTCTTTACCAATTTTCCTTTACATTTACCAGTCATTTATCCTTTGCATTTACTTTATGCAATTTATTCTTCGCCATTTATCTTAGTCTTGTTAAGTTTACTTTTACTTAAGCACTTTTAGTCAATATCTTTCGTACATGAAAGACTTAGTAAACCAAATAAAAGATACAAAGGTTGTTCTAAAGAGTTACAAAGTTATTTAAATTTGCACATGTCCTAGGATTTGTATGGTTGATCCTGCAAGTAACCCAATTCAATAAGTTTTGGAAAACCAAAGGTTGTTCGCCAAAATCAACAACGAACAGTACCTCACGCTGGGGCAATCTAGGCAAAAATTAGGGATTTGGAAAGTAACTGCATCCTGACAAGACTTTGTTCTACAACTGTCACCTGTCAAAAGTTTCTCGCTCAGTCATCGTTAACTGAAGCTTCAAATACATTGGATTCAGAGTTGGTGGAGAAATGGTCATTATGTTCAATGTAGCCTCTTTCTAATATATATCACCAATTTTAAATTTGTAAAGATCCATGGAGTCTCTCCATTTGCAGACTACCATTCTATCCAAAAAAAATTGAGCCTTTATCCAATTCTTGGCACTCTTATTTGTTTCCGCTTAACAAATGTTTGCATGTTTTAATTGATAAATATCATTATTTTAAACGAATAAAGTTTTTATAAACAATTTTTAAACAAAGTGAACATTCATAATGACTAAAAGGATAGTTGGAATGTCTTTAGTGCTCTTCCAAGGACAGTACGATCTCCAAAAGGTAAGACATTTGTTCATATTTCTGGCATTCTTATATCCTCTTTATCAGCTTTCAAGTTGTCTCCTCAGCGAGCGCAGAGAAGAGTGATACATTATCAACTCCCCAGAGAGTCTGGAGTTTTGGCCTTGATCTTTTAGAGATGTGTATACCTCTATATCAGGCACTAGCATTTGTGTTTTATCAATTATATGGTTGTCATCCCTTGTGTGGATTGACCTAAAATCCCCTATAGATTGATAAAAGTTGATATGCTATCTATTAACGAGGAAGTTGGTTTTTCCCCGGTATGAGTAGATGTCCTTAGCGGAGTAGGCATGTGTTCCCCATAGAGCTATCTTTCAGATATCTCCTCATCAGTAGTTGCCTAGAGTAGTTGGTGAAGGGCTTGTTCCCCTTTTTCACCCCTGGCATGGCACACGTTGACGAAGGATTCACTTCCGATTCCCTCAACCAAGACAGTTCCTCCGGAGGTACTTGTAGTTTCTCCTCATCGGGTTTTCCTACAGCTCATCCCCAGTAGGGTTGCTTACAGCAGGCTATCCCCAGTATGGTCGCCTACAGTCTATCCCCTGTAGGGTTGCCTAATCCGAGCATGATAATTTGTATCCCCTCCGTGGTTGAAGATGTTTTCCAATATTGAGGGAGTTTGAGGAAGATGTGTTATTTTATTCCCCAGCGGAGCAATTGTTCTTTCTCCCCTCAGCAGAGATGTCTCTTTAGCAATTAGAAGAGAATGCTTGATCGATGTGTATCTGGTTGGTGGTTGTTCCCCATAGAATTTCACATCATCCCCTGGTAAGATCCCTAATAGAGTTCTTCTATGACAGATCTTATTGATATCTCTGCATGTTCCCCAGCTGAGACTTTGCCTATCCCCAGCGGTGGTCCATGTCTTCTGGTATTTGATGCGTCCCCACCAGAATGGATTTCTCCTGTGGGCCTGGCCTTTCTCTTTTTTTGAGATGTTATACCGGATGTCCGTTCATGGCTCTTAAGCTTGTTTGTGTTAGATATGTCTGTTTGTCAGCATTAATCATACATAAACCATGCATATACATGCATAATCATAGCATTCAGATATCCATGTTGCATACTTTGCCATATATCTTTGCTTGTTATTCTCCTGCTATTGGTGAAATATTCCCGAAGCAGATGTTTGTGTCTGATCTCTCCATATAGAGTCAGCCCCATAGGCAGAAAGTGTCTATCCTTTCTTTCTTTATTCCCCACTGAGTTATGTCCTCGTGGATGATTATTGTTTCAGTTTCCTCCCCAATTATATATAGGGATGGAATTACTCCCCTGAGTTATATCCTCATCGGGTTGAGTCTTGTTTGGTTGTGTCTTTCTAGCTTGTTCCTAGATTGATTTTCCTTTCTTGTTATTCCCTGCAGTTCCCTGTGGTTCAGTTGTTCAATTGCTCAGTAACTAGTAATTGTTCATCCTTTTCCCCAACGAACTTTGTGGCCTTCTACCCAATAACCGGTAGTTGTAAGCCCTTTTTCTATTGTTTTCTACCCAGTAACCGGTAGATGTAATCCCCTCTTTGTTGGTTATCTTTATCCAATATTCGGTATTGATATTCCTTCGTTTTTTAGTATACCACCCAGTAATCGATGATATATCTCTTGGATAATTGATCTTATCAAGCAATTTATCCCCCGCGAGTCATCTTTCATTTACCCTTTTGATTGGTAATGATTGTTTCTCCTTCTGATTGGTCATCATTTTATACCCAGTAATCGGTATCCCGATGTCCTTTCTTTTCGGTCGATTTATCCTTTATTAACCCAGTAACCGGTTGTGGATAATCTTCCATGCGATTATGTTATCTACGTTATGACGGTAATAGATAATATATCTCATGCACTCTTCATTCGAAGTCTTTTTTCTTTCCCAGTTGAGTAAGATTCGTATTTCCTTATGGAATCGAATGCCCATCCTGTAAATTGAGTTTGCTTTTTCAGCCCTCCTTTCGAATGATGAGTGTCTTGGATATGTTCTCAATTCACGCCTGGTTGGTCACCTATTATATGCCCAGTAACCGGCATCCCTGGTGTTCCTTCCTTCTGCTCCCTATTATGACTTTTTTGTCCCCTGTGGAGTCAGATTTTCCTAAGTTGAGATGTGCCTTTTTGGGTCCTCCTCAGATATTTCGGATGATTGATATCTCTCACCTTTATACCGGTCTTAGATATTATATCTCCCTGAGCATGTTATTCTTTCGCCCAGTAACCGGTGTTTTGATAACATGTCCCTTTTTGAGTTTATTGCCCAGTAGCCGGTAATATCTCGTTGTTTTCTTTCTCAACTGAATCCTTCATGGATTTCCCCACCTGAGTCCGGATTTTTATCCGAAGTATCCTTTGTGGATAGTTTTGTTATATTGGCATATTCCCCCAATACATGCATCTTTGCGTCAGCTCGAGTCTTTCCATTGATTTATTTTCATAAAATCCCTTCGTGTCTTCCAGCAAGTTTTCAAGTCGTGACCTACTCACGCATTCTTACCTATTTTCCCCAGAGTCTTTGTCTCCCTAGTGAGTGTGTCACTCCTATGGATTTTTCAGTTTCTTCTGATTTCTTTTCCTTTGTGGTAATTATTCACCATGAAGATTTTATTTTACATGCATACATTTGCATCATAAGGTCTCTTAGGGACCAAAATCCATCTCTTTGTTATTATTTAAGCCCATTCTACCTCGTCGAGACGAAGATTTTAACCTTCATATCTCCGGCTAGAATGACCTTAAATAGGGGCATCTGTAAGACCCTAATTTTGACCCTAAGATCCCTCATGGCATCATATCATTGTTCATTGCATTGCCTCAAGGATCATAGCACGTGTGGCTCCTTAACCCTAGGGTGAGACTTGTGTGAGTTGGTTTGAGACCACCAAGCATGCTTGAATTGTATATTATTGCTTTTCTTATTTTTTTACTAACCAAAAGCACAAAAATATGTCACTAACTCTTTTTGTTTTGAAGCTCAAGTGATCATGTGTGCCCTTGCTCCTAGGAGGCTCCTAAGCTCAATGAAGTGGCTAGATGAAGATGAAAGCAAGCATGACAATGGTCCACAAAGCTCTCAATAATCATATATGTCTCCTAAGTATCTCAATTTGCCAATTTTATCAAGATAACCCAAAGGGCTTGAGGATTGTTTCCCAAGGAAACCCCAATTCAACTTTGCTTTGACAGTGCCTTGCTCAAGAAGCAACCTCAACCTATGTTCAAATTCAATCAAGTTAAGTTCTTTCATTCATTATTTTATGCATATATAAGCCAATGTGAGTATCCCCAATCATTCATTCATCAAGATTTGAAGTTTGGCCTTGAGAAGTTGACCAGTCAAGTCATCTGACTAAACTGAGGATCACTGAGATACAACTTTTGATGTGTTTGTAAAATGAAGATGACCCCAAGAGAAAAAAAGTGTTCTTAAGAACCATATGAACAACTTTCATGTTCATCAAAAATCCATTTGAAACTTGGAAGGTCATTATTCATTTCAAAACATTATAGGTCATTTTGACTAAAATCCTAATTTTGGGTCAACTTCCCAAGGACCTAACTTCCTTATTTTTTATTATTTTTAGGTAATACCAATTGCACTGGAAATATTAATATGTCTAATTCAAAAGTTATGTTGTACAAAATTTCATAATCCTAAAAGAAACACATGTGATAATACAAAACATTACAGGTCACTTTGGACCAAAACCATTGAATTTGAAAAATATCCAACTTCAAGCGCCCATAACTTTCTCATTAAAAATCCAAATGATGCAAAATTTAAGTCTAATTTTATCATATTGAAAAGATATAAAACTTTTATGTTGGAGGTGTTTCCATTTGAGGCTTGCATCATTGAAACATAAGGGCTTGAAGTTGCTTAGTTTTGGCAAAAAAATTCAAAGGGGACCTAGACATGTTTTGTACCCCAAATTTCAAAGCTAGTTTTCATAAATTTCCAAACACAAAATGGATTTTTGCCCAACATAACTTTTGTTCCTTATTCCAAGTGCTTTCCAACCATTACTCACATGACAATTTTTGGATTCTCCATGTGGGACTTTCGAATAGATGAATGCTTATGTGCATTTTGGCAATTCACATCATAACTTGAAATGCAAGCAAATGACAGGCCTTGTGCACATCCAATTCACTTCAAAATGACTTCAGCATGCATTTCCATTCATCCTTGGGCTTTGCAAGCGCCTGTACGGGCCCATGCATGGAAGGTCCAATCTTCATGCACACGAGCAAATCACCACTTTGCAATAAGCTCAGCTATAAATAAAAGCTCTTCCTCATTCAAAATTCAACCTGAAGGAGATCTGAAACTCTGCTGGATTGAAACCTCACCCTCACTCAAAGGAATTTCAGTTTTCATTTCTCAATTTCAAGCTTGAATTTCGAAATCCTTAGTTGATCTTCAAGTCTTAATTCCTTAGCCTTGCATCATCATCACATCTCCAGGTCAAAATTGGATCAAGAACTTGAGCAAATCGTGTTGTTCAAAGCTGCATTTCTGAAGTCCTCGAGCGAGAGGCAGGCCAGTGGTGGTCCTAATTTCATGAATCGTGCCATTTCAGTTTGTGTACCTTGATCTTCAAGCTCTGATTTCTCATTAAATAGAAACATTGAGGAAGATCCAAGGTTACAGAGGTGATGTACATCACCCTAGCTTCATTTTGATAACCTACTTGTTTATTTTCATTAAGTTTTAAAAACCTGCGCGTGGTGGCCGGAGTTGGTTCTCTGGCCAGAGAAGATGGTGGTTTCCACCACCATTCCCACGTGGATGCTTCTGGTCTTTTGGATCTTGGCAAAATGTTGTAATCGTGGCCATTAATCATGTTGACTTGTTTTAATTACAAATGTAGCACGCTTGACCAAGGCATATGGTATGATCGTGCCTGTGAGCCTTAGGATCTTGGCCACGTCATTTAATGAATGATCCAAGCGCTCTAGATTTTTGTCATTTTCTTATTTCTGTTTTATTTTCTTTTAATTTCTTTTATTTTCAAAAATTCATAAATATTTTATTTGAAGTCACAAAAATATGAGACCAACACCAAAAAATTTCTTGAAAAATCTAGTTTCATATTTTGATTTTTAATTATTTTTGTGACTTCATTTAATATTTTTTGTAAATTATTTAGTTTTTAATAGTTTTTAATTCATTTTAAATACTTTTTGATATCTGAAAATTCCAAAAATATTTTCTTAACACATATAGATCATGATAAGTCAATGAAAAATAGTCTCATCAATTTCTTAATTGGTTTGAGATTTAATTGAGATTTTAATTCATATTGTGTTATTTTTATTGTTTTTAATTGATTTAAAATAGTTTCTGATTTCAAAATTTGTTGAAAATTTTTGTCAAACCTTGCTTGACCATGTTAGACCTATGAGAATTTAATTGGACTTGTTCAAGTTGATTTGAATTGAATTTGAGGTTTGACCATATTTTATCCATTTTTATTTTGCATTTATTTTTAATTCAAAAATACCAAAAAAATATGTTTGACTTGTTGACTTCGAATCTTCATTTCTATTTTGTTTACCATTGGTTGATGATGATTTGATTCACATTTGACCATTTGAGTTTGACATTTGAATTCTCCTTTTATTCATTTCATCTTCATCTCACTTCTTTTTTTTTTGGCCAATGAGTTAATGTCTTATGGTTGGTCTTGAAATATGAGAGGTTTAACCTTCTTTGATCCAAATCAAACTCAATTTGATCCATGATCAAGTGAGTTGCTTTGTGTCCAAGATAGGTTGCTTCTTGGTCAAGCAAAAAACCTAAAGTCGATACAAGGCCTTTCCTCTTTTCTTTTGGCATGGCAAGTTGTAGGAGCTTGGCTTACTAGTCATAATCTCTAACTTGTGTTTATTTTCCTATAGTTTTATTGGCCGGCCTCAGATAGGTGTGACTACTACATTAGTCCACTTACGATTGCTTAACATAGCACTAAATTATCTTATGACACACTAACATAACTTTACTGACTACTAACTTTAATTTGAGCATTTAATTTCTTGAAATTTACTTTAATGCAATTTACTTTCTTGCTCATTTATTCATATTGCTTTTTCCTTTGCTCACTTGAGTACATATTTTATGTTTATGTCATTTTCCTTTTGCTCATTTGAGCTCATTATTGTATATAAATATATTGTTGCTTTGTGGTTGTTTTGTCTTTGTTTGTGTGACCCAATGCTAAAAGGAGAAAGGACTTAGAATTAGGACATTACCCATGCTTAAAGGAGTTCAAGAGCAACTAGGCCTCATGCCTTTAGAATGCTAAATTTGTTTGAATAGCAACTAGGCATCATGCCTTTAGAATGCTAAATTGAAAAAGTTGACTTCAAAGGACCCCTAATCTAAACTTATTCTTTGTCCATTCCTCTTATTGTGTTGTGAACTTTTTGATGTTTGCTCTTGTGTGATAGGGATTCCATCTTGAGATAGTAAGAAGGACCATTGTCATGAGTAGCCAAGTTAAGAGAGACAAGCCAAATGGAGATCCTAGGAGCTTGAATATAATATTTGTTTGATTTCTTGAGTGATTGCTAAGTCCAAAGGAAAGGAGCATCTTGAATCATCTCTATGATCTCAAGAAAAGGAACTCCAAGGGTTTTATCTCTTCTCTTACCTTTGCATGTTTAGGACTAGCCCTTCTCTTCTTCTCCTCACTCTAACCCAAGCCAAACTCTTTATGTTCAAACTTTGACATTGTTTTTTTAAATTAGAAACCTAGGCCTTATGCCTTTGACTTTTCAAAATCTTTTCATTAATACTCATTGTGAATGAATATTAATTCAACTTTGACCTTACTTTGTAAATAAACTTAACTTGTAAATACAACTCACTTCAAGTTGTTTTTGTGGTTCCAATGGCCACCTTTGTTAAACCTTTTTTCATAAAAATTAGTCATAGGTTTGAGTTATCATAGTGGTTGATGTA
The DNA here is from genome assembly GCF_024323335.1 of Lathyrus oleraceus. Lineage (NCBI taxonomy): Eukaryota > Viridiplantae > Streptophyta > Magnoliopsida > Fabales > Fabaceae > Lathyrus > Lathyrus oleraceus. The sequence continues at coordinate 157,315,841 of NC_066585.1, forward strand.
AACCTCACCTTATACTTAGTGATTGGACTATAAGTCTTCCATACTTATTATAGGGTTAACCCCTCACTAGTATGTTGAAGCTCTCCTCACATGGTGGATTGTTGGTTTGGGTTGAGTTTTCTCCCTTTGATAACAAAATACCTTAAGGCTTTTGATTAAAATCAATTCACCGATCTTTGAGATTTTTACCCCGAACTACGAGGTTTTGATCTTACCTTTATGATGGTACGTAGGCAATGGGTTCATCCATTCAAACAACAAAATTGTAAATACAACTTATTCTTTTCTCATCCCCCCAATATTTTGCACATATTTTCACAAATACCAACCTACAACACACTTTTGCAAAAAGGGCTCCCTTAGAGTACTAAGGATGTTTTGGGTGCTTAAAACCTTCCCATTTCATAACCAACCCCCTTACCCAGATCTCTGACATTTTTATTAGTTTTTGATTTGATAAAACTTCTTACTTGGCTTTTGTTCGCTTTTTAGCCTTTCCTTTGGACAAATAAAAGTGCGGTGGCGACTCGAATTGTACGTTTACTTTTGGTTTAGTCAATAAACCATAAGGTAATGAATACCCCGCTACACCTATGACACTTTGGGTGATAACACATACCCTCTGTGTAACCAACCCCCTTTCCTGTAATCTCTGGAATTTTATTAGTTTTGATTTGAAAACTTCTTATCTTTGGGTTTTATTCGTACTTTTCCTTTTTCCTTTGGAAACAATAAAAGCACGGTGGCGACTCTTGTTTTACTGACGTTAAGTTTATCCATAGCTTGATGGTCATGAATTTACCGTTACACTTATCCTCTAGCAGTTGTTCCTCCTCCCCTGAGAGTCGAAGATTGAAGTTGGATTTGTTTTAATCCTCGTGACTGCTACTGATGTATATATTCTTCATTTACTTTGAGCGTTGAGTATTCAGCCGTTTTTGGTCGGATGCATGTTCTCCATATCTTTCCCCAACCACAGTTGAGTATTGAATTTGGATTGTGATATCCCCAGCTTTACTTGAGTACATGGTTGTGTACTATCCCCAGGGATTTTAATATTTGAATATAGGATTTATATCCTCGAGGATTTATTCTCATCCCTAGTAGGTTCTCCAGTTGGTGTTCCCATCTTGTTGAGGTTAGCTGAGTATCTAGTTGTGATGATTGGATCTTCATGTTTGTATCCTTTGTGCTCGTTTGTCAGCATAATCATATACATACCCATGCATATACATGCATAAGCATAGCATCAGATATTCCATTATGCATTTTTACGCATTGACCTGATTTTTATGATCCCCTGATTTGGTGATATCATTTCCCCATGCAGATGTGGTGTGTCTGTCCTCCTTCAATATAGAGTGTCATCCCCTTAAGCAGAAAGAGTCTATCCTTTCTTCTTCCCCACAGATTTATTTCCTCGTGTATGATTATATTTTTGTTTCCTCCCCAGTTCATTATCTGGATGGAACCATTTCCCTTGAGTTATATCCTCATTAGGTTGAGTCTTGTTTGACCGTTTCTTTATGGTTCTTACCTAGATAGATATTTTGGTCCTCTAAGAGTTTATTACCCAGTAACTGGTAATACCCTTCTTGATGTTGAGTACTTTACATGTGTTAATTTACCCAATAACCAGTAAAAAGTAATTTACTTCTTTGATTTCCCCAGCGAATTTACTTTTGTTTCCCCAACGGGTTATCTTTTCTTTTCGCCAGCAGATTATCATTCCTCAATTGCCCAGTAACTGGTAATTGTTTATCCTTTTTTTCAGCTGGTCGTTTTTCTGTTATCTACCCAATAACTGGTAGTTAACAAAACTTCTCATTGATTTGTTTTTCTCGGAAGTTTACCCTTGATATGTTACCCAGTAACTGGTAACAGATATTCTCCCTTTGGTATTCTACCCAGTAATTGGTAGTTGTAAATCCTACTTTTTTATTTCCCCAGTAGGTTATCCTTAACCAGTAACTGGTAATGGATATTCCTCCCTTTTGAGTATATTACCAAGTAACTAGTAATATAACTCTTTCCTGTGGTTGATTACCTTTGATAAGCTGCCCAGTACCTGGTAGTTGGTGATTCTTCTTCTCTTTCCTTAGCGAGTCATCCTTGATATGTTGCCCGGTAACTAGTAACTGATGTCCCTCTGCCTGAGTGTATTATCTTCCGTTTTAAGCTACCTAGTAACATGTAGTAGATAGTATATCTCTTTTACTCTTGTGTTATTCTCCTACTATTGGTGAAATATTCCCGAAGCAGATGTTTGTGTCTGATCTCTCCATATAGAGTCAGCCCCATAGGCAGAAAGTGTCTATCCTTTCTTTCTTTATTCCCCACTGAGTTATGTCCTCGTGGATGATTATTGTTTCAGTTTCCTCCCCAATTATATATAGGGATGGAATTACTCCCCTGAGTTATATCCTCATCGGGTTGAGTCTTGTTTGGTTGTGTCTTTCTAGCTTGTTCCTAGATTGATTTTCCTTTCTTGTTATTCCCTGCAGTTCCCTGTGGTTCAGTTGTTCAATTGCTCAGTAACTAGTAATTGTTCATCCTTTTCCCCAACGAACTTTGTGGCCTTCTACCCAATAACCGGTAGTTGTAAGCCCTTTTTCTATTGTTTTCTACCCAGTAACCGGTAGATGTAATCCCCTCTTTGTTGGTTATCTTTATCCAATATTCGGTATTGATATTCCTTCGTTTTTTAGTATACCACCCAGTAATCGATGATATATCTCTTGGATAATTGATCTTATCAAGCAATTTATCCCCCGCGAGTCATCTTTCATTTACCCTTTTGATTGGTAATGATTGTTTCTCCTTCTGATTGGTCATCATTTTATACCCAGTAATCGGTATCCCGATGTCCTTTCTTTTCGGTCGATTTATCCTTTATTAACCCAGTAACCGGTTGTGGATAATCTTCCATGCGATTATGTTATCTACGTTATGACGGTAATAGATAATATATCTCATGCACTCTTCATTCGAAGTCTTTTTTCTTTCCCAGTTGAGTAAGATTCGTATTTCCTTATGGAATCGAATGCCCATCCTGTAAATTGAGTTTGCTTTTTCAGCCCTCTTTTCGAATGATGAGTGTCTTGGATATGTTCTCAATTCACGCCTGGTTGGTCACCTATTATATGCCCAGTAACCGGCATCCCTGGTGTTCCTTCCTTCTGCTCCCTATTATGACTTTTTTGTCCCCTGTGGAGTCAGATTTTCCTAAGTTGAGATGTGCCTTTTTGGGTCCTCCTCAGATATTTCGGATGATTGATATCTCTCACCTTTATACCGGTCTTAGATATTATATCTCCCTGAGCATGTTATTCTTTCGCCCAGTAACCGGTGTTTTGATAACATGTCCCTTTTTGAGTTTATTGCCCAGTAGCCGGTAATATCTCGTTGTTTTCTTTCTCAACTGAATCCTTCATGGATTTCCCCACCTGAGTCCGGATTTTTATCCGAAGTATCCTTTGTGGATAGTTTTGTTATATTGGCATATTCCCCCAATACATGCATCTTTGCGTCAGCTCGAGTCTTTCCATTGATTTATTTTCATAAAATCCCTTCGTGTCTTCCAGCAAGTTTTCAAGTCGTGACCTACTCACGCATTCTTACCTATTTTCCCCAGAGTCTTTGTCTCCCTAGTGAGTGTGTCACTCCTATGGATTTTTCAGTTTCTTCTGATTTCTTTTCCTTTGTGGTAATTATTCACCATGAAGATTTTATTTTACATGCATACATTTGCATCATAAGGTCTCTTAGGGACCAAAATCCATCTCTTTGTTATTATTTAAGCCCATTCTACCTCGTCGAGACGAAGATTTTAACCTTCATATCTCCGGCTAGAATGACCTTAAATAGGGGCATCTGTAAGACCCTAATTTTGACCCTAAGATCCCTCATGGCATCATATCATTGTTCATTGCATTGCCTCAAGGATCATAGCACGTGTGGCTCCTTAACCCTAGGGTGAGACTTGTGTGTGTTGGTTTGAGACCACCAAGCATGCTTGAATTGTATATTATTGCTTTTCTTATTTTTTTACTAACCAAAAGCACAAAAATATGTCACTAACTCTTTTTGTTTTGAAGCTCAAGTGATCATGTGTGCCCTTGCTCCTAGGAGGCTCCTAAGCTCAATGAAGTGGCTAGATGAAGATGAAAGCAAGCATGACAATGGTCCACAAAGCTCTCAATAATCATATATGTCTTCTAAGTATCTCAATTTGCCAATTTTATCAAGATAACCCAAAGGGCTTGAGGATTGTTTCCCAAGGAAACCCCAATTCAACTTTGCTTTGACAGTGCCTTGCTCAAGAAGCAACCTCAACCTATGTTCAAATTCAATCAAGTTAAGTTCTTTCATTCATTATTTTATGCATATATAAGCCAATGTGAGTATCCCCAATCATTCATTCATCAAGATTTGAAGTTTGGCCTTGAGAAGTTGACCAGTCAAGTCATCTGACTAAACTGAGGATCACTGAGATACAACTTTTGATGTGTTTGTAAAATGAAGATGACCCCAAGAGAAAAAAAGTGTTCTTAAGAACCATATGAACAACTTTCATGTTCATCAAAAATCCATTTGAAACTTGGAAGGTCATTATTCATTTCAAAACATTATAGGTCATTTTGACTAAAATCCTAATTTTGGGTCAACTTCCCAAGGACCTAACTTCCTTATTTTTTATTATTTTTAGGTAATACCAATTGCACTGGAAATATTAATATGTCTAATTCAAAAGTTATGTTGTACAAAATTTCATAATCCTAAAAGAAACACATGTGATAATACAAAACATTACAGGTCACTTTGGACCAAAACCATTGAATTTGAAAAATATCCAACTTCAAGCGCCCATAACTTTCTCATTAAAAATCCAAATGATGCAAAATTTAAGTCTAATTTTATCATATTGAAAAGATATAAAACTTTTATGTTGGAGGTGTTTCCATTTGAGGCTTGCATCATTGAAACATAAGGGCTTGAAGTTGCTTAGTTTTGGCAAAAAAATTCAAAGGGGACCTAGACATGTTTTGTACCCCAAATTTCAAAGCTAGTTTTCATAAATTTCCAAACACAAAATGGATTTTTGCCCAACATAACTTTTGTTCCTTATTCCAAGTGCTTTCCAACCATTACTCACATGACAATTTTTGGATTCTCCATGTGGGACTTTCGAATAGATGAATGCTTATGTGCATTTTGGCAATTCACATCATAACTTGAAATGCAAGCAAATGACAGGCCTTGTGCACATCCAATTCACTTCAAAATGACTTCAGCATGCATTTCCATTCATCCTTGGGCTTTGCAAGCGCCTGTACGGGCCCATGCATGGAAGGTCCAATCTTCATGCACACGAGCAAATCACCACTTTGCAATAAGCTCAGCTATAAATAAAAGCTCTTCCTCATTCAAAATTCAACCTGAAGGAGATCTGAAACTCTGCTGGATTGAAACCTCACCCTCACTCAAAGGAATTTCAGTTTTCATTTCTCAATTTCAAGCTTGAATTTCGAAATCCTTAGTTGATCTTCAAGTCTTAATTCCTTAGCCTTGCATCATCATCACATCTCCAGGTCAAAATTGGATCAAGAACTTGAGCAAATCGTGTTGTTCAAAGCTGCATTTCTGAAGTCCTCGAGCGAGAGGCAGGCCAGTGGTGGTCCTAATTTCATGAATCCTGCCATTTCAGTTTGTGTACCTTGATCTTCAAGCTCTGATTTCTCATTAAATAGAAACATTGAGGAAGATCCAAGGTTACAGAGGTGATGTACATCACCCTAGCTTCATTTTGATAACCTACTTGTTTATTTTCATTAAGTTTTAAAAACCTGCGCGTGGTGGCCGGAGTTGGTTCTCTGGCCAGAGAAGATGGTGGTTTCCACCACCATTCCCACGTGGATGCTTCTGGTCTTTTGGATCTTGGCAAAATGTTGTAATCGTGGCCATTAATCATGTTGACTTGTTTTAATTACAAATGTAGCACGCTTGACCAAGGCATATGGTATGATCGTGCCTGTGAGCCTTAGGATCTTGGCCACGTCATTTAATGAATGATCCAAGCGCTCTAGATTTTTTTCATTTTCTTATTTCTGTTTTATTTTCTTTTAATTTCTTTTATTTTCAAAAATTCATAAATATTTTATTTGAAGTCACAAAAATATGAGACCAACACCAAAAAATTTCTTGAAAAATCTAGTTTCATATTTTGATTTTTAATTATTTTTGTGACTTCATTTAATATTTTTTGTAAATTATTTAGTTTTTAATAGTTTTTAATTCATTTTAAATACTTTTTGATATCTGAAAATTCCAAAAATATTTTCTTAACACATATAGATCATGATAAGTCAATGAAAAATAGTCTCATCAATTTCTTAATTGGTTTGAGATTTAATTGAGATTTTAATTCATATTGTGTTATTTTTATTGTTTTTAATTGATTTAAAATAGTTTCTGATTTCAAAATTTGTTGAAAATTTTTGTCAAACCTTGCTTGACCATGTTAGACCTATGAGAATTTAATTGGACTTGTTCAAGTTGATTTGAATTGAATTTGAGGTTTGACCATATTTTATCCATTTTTATTTTGCATTTATTTTTAATTCAAAAATACCAAAAAAATATGTTTGACTTGTTGACTTCGAATCTTCATTTCTATTTTGTTTACCATTGGTTGATGATGATTTGATTCACATTTGACCATTTGAGTTTGACATTTGAATTCTCCTTTTATTCATTTCATCTTCATCTCACTTCTTTTTTTTTGGCCAATGAGTTAATGTCTTATGGTTGGTCTTGAAATATGAGAGGTTTAACCTTCTTTGATCCAAATCAAACTCAATTTGATCCATGATCAAGTGAGTTGCTTTGTGTCCAAGATAGGTTGCTTCTTGGTCAAGCAAAAAACCTAAAGTCGATACAAGGCCTTTCCTCTTTTCTTTTGGCATGGCAAGTTGTAGGAGCTTGGCTTACTAGTCATAATCTCTAACTTGTGTTTATTTTCCTATAGTTTTATTGGCCGGCCTCAGATAGGTGTGACTACTACATTAGTCCACTTACGATTGCTTAACATAGCACTAAATTATCTTATGACACACTAACATAACTTTACTGACTACTAACTTTAATTTGAGCATTTAATTTCTTGAAATTTACTTTAATGCAATTTACTTTCTTGCTCATTTATTCATATTGCTTTTTCCTTTGCTCACTTGAGTACATATTTTATGTTTATGTCATTTTCCTTTTGCTCATTTGAGCTCATTATTGTATATAAATATATTGTTGCTTTGTGGTTGTTTTGTCTTTGTTTGTGTGACCCAATGCTAAAAGGAGAAAGGACTTAGAATTAGGACATTACCCATGCTTAAAGGAGTTCAAGAGCAACTAGGCCTCATGCCTTTAGAATGCTAAATTTGTTTGAATAGCAACTAGGCATCATGCCTTTAGAATGCTAAATTGAAAAAGTTGACTTCAAAGGACCCCTAATCTAAACTTATTCTTTGTCCATTCCTCTTATTGTGTTGTGAACTTTTTGATGTTTGCTCTTGTGTGATAGGGATTCCATCTTGAGATAGTAAGAAGGACCATTGTCATGAGTAGCCAAGTTAAGAGAGACAAGCCAAATGGAGATCCTAGGAGCTTGAATATAATATTTGTTTGATTTCTTGAGTGATTGCTAAGTCCAAAGGAAAGGAGCATCTTGAATCATCTCTATGATCTCAAGAAAAGGAACTCCAAGGGTTTTATCTCTTCTCTTACCTTTGCATGTTTAGGACTAGCCCTTCTCTTCTTCTCCTCACTCTAACCCAAGCCAAACTCTTTATGTTCAAACTTTGACATTGTTTTTTTAAATTAGAAACCTAGGCCTTATGCCTTTGACTTTTCAAAATCTTTTCATTAATACTCATTGTGAATGAATATTAATTCAACTTTGACCTTACTTTGTAAATAAACTTAACTTGTAAATACAACTCACTTCAAGTTGTTTTTGTGGTTCCAATGGCCACCTTTGTTAAACCTTTTTTCATAAAAATTAGTCATAGGTTTGAGTTATCATAGTGGTTGATGTAAACCTCACCTTATACTTAGTGATTGGACTATAAGTCTTCCATACTTATTATAGGGTTAACCCCTCACTAGTATGTTGAAGCTCTCCTCACATGGTGGATTGTTGGTTTGGGTTGAGTTTTCTCCCTTTGATAACAAAATACCTTAAGGCTTTTGATTAAAATCAATTCACCAATCTTTGAGATTTTTACCCCGAACTACGAGGTTTTGATCTTACCTTTATGATGGTACGTAGGCAATGGGTTCATCCATTCAAACAACAAAATTGTAAATACAACTTATTCTTTTCTCATCCCCCCAATATTTTGCACATATTTTCACAAATACCAACCTACAACACACTTTTGCAAAAAGGGCTCCCTTAGAGTACTAAGGATGTTTTGGGTGCTTAAAACCTTCCCATTTCATAACCAACCCCCTTACCCAGATCTCTGACATTTTTATTAGTTTTTGATTTGATAAAACTTCTTACTTGGCTTTTGTTCGCTTTTTAGCCTTTCCTTTGGACAAATAAAAGTGCGGTGGCGACTCGAATTGTACGTTTACTTTTGGTTTAGTCAATAAACCATAAGGTAACGAATACCCCGCTACACCTATGACACTTTGGGTGATAACACATACCCTCTGTGTAACCAACCCCCTTTCCTGTAATCTCTGGAATTTTATTAGTTTTGATTTGAAAACTTCTTATCTTTGGGTTTTATTCGTACTTTTCCTTTTTCCTTTGGAAACAATAAAAGCACGGTGGCGACTCTTGTTTTACTGACGTTAAGTTTATCCATAGCTTGATGGTCATGAATTTACCGTTACACTTATCCTCTAGCAGTTGTTCCTCCTCCCCTGAGAGTCGAAGATTGAAGTTGGATTTGTTTTAATCCTCGTGACTGCTACTGATGTATATATTCTTCATTTACTTTGAGCGTTGAGTCTTCAGCCGTTTTTGGTCGGATGCATGTTCTCCATATCTTTCCCCAACCACAGTTGAGTATTGAATTTGGATTGTGATATCCCCAGCTTTACTTGAGTACATGGTTGTGTACTATCCCCAGGGATTTTAATATTTGAATATAGGATTTATATCCTCGAGGATTTATTCTCATCCCTAGTAGGTTCTCCAGTTGGTGTTCCCATCTTGTTGAGGTTAGCTGAGTATCTAGTTGTGATGATTGGATCTTCATGTTTGTATCCTTTGTGCTCGTTTGTCAGCATAATCATATACATACCCATGCATATACATGCATAAGCATAGCATCAGATATTCCATTATGCATTTTTACGCATTGACCTGATTTTTATGATCCCCTGATTTGGTGATATCATTTCCCCATGCAGATGTGGTGTGTCTGTCCTCCTTCAATATAGAGTGTCATCCCCTTAAGCAGAAAGAGTCTATCCTTTCTTCTTCCCCACAGATTTATTTCCTCGTGTATGATTATATTTTTGTTTCCTCCCCAGTTCATTATCTGGATGGAACCATTTCCCTTGAGTTATATCCTCATTAGGTTGAGTCTTGTTTGACCGTTTCTTTATGGTTCTTACCTAGATAGATATTTTGGTCCTCTAAGAGTTTATTACCCAGTAACTGGTAATACCCTTCTTGATGTTGAGTACTTTACATGTGTTAATTTACCCAATAACCAGTAAAAAGTAATTTACTTCTTTGATTTCCCCAGCGAATTTACTTTTGTTTCCCCAACGGGTTATCTTTTCTTTTCGCCAGCAGATTATCATTCCTCAATTGCCCAGTAACTGGTAATTGTTTATCCTTTTTTCCAGCTGGTCGTTTTTCTGTTATCTACCCAATAACTGGTAGTTAACAAAACTTCTCATTGATTTGTTTTTCTCGGAAGTTTACCCTTGATATGTTACCCAGTAACTGGTAACAGATATTCTCCCTTTGGTATTCTACCCAGTAATTGGTAGTTGTAAATCCTACTTTTTTATTTCCCCAGTAGGTTATCCTTAACCAGTAACTGGTAATGGATATTCCTCCCTTTTGAGTATATTACCAAGTAACTAGTAATATAACTCTTTCCTGTGGTTGATTACCTTTGATAAGCTGCCCAGTACCTGGTAGTTGGTGATTCTTCTTCTCTTTCCTTAGCGAGTCATCCTTGATATGTTGCCCGGTAACTAGTAACTGATGTCCCTCTGCCTGAGTGTATTATCTTCCGTTTTAAGCTACCTAGTAACATGTAGTAGATAGTATATCTCTTTTACTCTTGTGTTGAAGTTTGACTTCCCCTGTTGAGTTTGGGTTCGTATCTCCTTGTGAAATCGAACTTTCTTATCCCTAGCAGATAATTTCCTACTATGTTGGTGGTATCCCAATACATGCATATTTTTCTCCAGTCCGAGTCTTTCCACTGATTTATTTTTCATGGAAATCCCCTCGTGTCTCTAGCAGTTTTTAAGTCATAGCTTGGCCTACGCATAGCTTATTATCCCCAGAGTCTTTGCCCCCTCAGTGAGTTTTCCTTATGGAATGCATTGTGCTCCTGTGGACTTTCAGTTTCTTCCGGATTATTTTCCTTTGTGGCAATATATCCTCCATGATGATTATATTTTGCATTCATATCATATGCATCATGAGGTCTCTTAGGGACCAAAATTTATTTCTTATTGTTAACATTTAAGACCATTCTACCGCGTTGATACGAATATTTTAACCTTCACATTTTCGAATAGAATGACCTCAAATAGGGGCAGTTGTAAGACCCCAATTTTGACCCCTAAGATCCCTCATGCCATCTCATAGTTTTCATTGGCATTAGGATCACACCTTGGTATTCTCCTCATCTATCATTCATTGGGGTTGCATTGGGAGAGATCACCAAGAATTTATGATTGTATCATACTTTAGTTTCTTTTTTTACTAACCAAAATACAAAAATATGTCTAGTATAGCTTTGTTTCTTTTGTATGTAATGTGTGTGTCATATATGTTCCACCAAGCCCATAACTAGGGTTTGAGACCCTAAATGCAAGATATCAAGAAATAAAAGGTCCAAATTGGTTCTAAACATCATATATGGATCCCCATGTTTTTTATTTATCATTTTGATCAAGAGTTCATCAAGAGTTTGAAGCTTGTTTGTCAAGGAAGCCCTAATCCATCTAGTTATCTTGTGTGCCTTCCTCGGCAAGTTTCGTCAACAGGTTGTCAAAGATATCAAGGGATACTTAATTTTACATCATAATAAGTATATATGATCCTCCATGAGCCCCTAATAGAAAAGTAACTTCAAGTATGCAAGTTGATTCAAGGAAGTTGACCATAAAAGTCAACTGGTCAAATCTAGGGCTTCTTAGACCCTATCTCCTAAACTTTTTGTCATATGAAAATAATTCCAAGAAAAACATTACTCTTTATGATATTAAAAACATATTTCATGTTTTCCTCAAGATCTAATTTTTCTTGGAAAGTCATTTTTTATGGTGAAAGATTATAGGTCATTTTGTTTGTGCCCTAGATAGAAGGTCAACAACCATAACTTCGTCATTTTTTATTATATGAAGATGATCCAAGTTTCATTATTAATTTCAAGATTTCTTATTCACTTTTAATAAATATCCAATTCTACTTGCAAGGTAATGTACCATGAGTAAACATTATAGGTCCATTTTGGTCCTCATCATTGAACAAGCAAATTTCCTCAACTTCTAAAATCCATAACTCCATCATCCAAACTCTAAATGGGGCCAAATTTATGGTCAAATTGAAGATAATTGAAAGATTTACAACTTTGTAGAAGGAGACAAGTTAATTTGAAGTTCACGTCAAAAGTTACTCAAGGTGGAAAGATAGGTCATTTGGCTTATAACTTAGAAACATTTCTAAGTATGTTAATATCCCCATGCTCAACGCCAACTTTCTCCATTTTCCAAGCTTCAAATTGAAAAAGTAACAACATCAAAGGTGTTCCCTATGATGATAGCTTTTCAAAAATTCCAAGACCATATCATTTGGATGAAAAGTGAGGGGCTTGCGCATGAGGTCTTTCCATGGCTTGTTTTGGCAAGTTTTGAGTTCCAAACAATACACAACTTTGCATGGCCTTGTGTGATGACTTCAGCAACATTCTTGCACGATTTGGAGTGGATTTCAATCATGAATTAGGCCAATACATGAACCCATGCACCAAGAATTACTCATTTTGATTCAAATTTATAAAGGTGCATTAGTCATTTCCTTGGCCTATAAATCAAAGAGCATTTGCTCAGAATTGAGGAGGACACTACCCAAGCTTTGCTAGCCATTGCCATAGCCTCACTCCATAGAATTTTTTGAATATTTCTTTTGAAATTGATTTTTTGTTCAACTCAAGTTTGTCAATAGAAAATCCAAAGGTTCATTCCCTTTTTCCATTTCATTAAGGTTCTGCAAGCAAGAGGAAGAGAAAGCATGAAGCATTATATCAAGAATCAAGTTCAGAAGCTGCTCACAAAACGTGAATTTCTCAAAACTTCATCTCTTCGAGTATCCGTATACACTCTAAATCTGAACTGAATTTTGTGTTAGTTGAAGTCCTACCAATGTAGGCAACACGGCTGAGTTGTTTTGAGCTTGATTCGAAGCAACTCAGGTTGGACACCTCAGTTTTCATCTTCACTTTTCTGATTATAGAGTGAGAGATGGAACAAATGGAGGTCAGATTCGTGATCCTTGCAATTTTTTCTTTAAAATGATGTATGATCCATAAATTTCTGGACAAGTTTCTGCTTGGCAGTCTGGTGATCTTCACCGGTGAAGAAGACTAGAGTTAGGGCTCTGGTGGTGGCGTGGCATTGATCCCACCCTTGAATCTCTTTTCCCTCTTCTAATCAAGGCATTTGGTTGACTGAAGGCATGTGTGGAACGCATGTTTTAGACCATCAGATCTGCCACGTCAATTAATTAGGGAGATCTGATGGCTCCATATTTTTAGTTTTTATTTTATTTTTCTAATTTGATATTTAAATGGCTTTTTTTAAAAAAATTCACCATAAATTCATTTCTGATCCAAAAAATATGGGACCAACACCAAAAATTTAAAAATATTTTCTTCTTCTCATTTATGATTTTAAATTAATTTTTGGATTAAGTTTGATATTTTTGGTGAATTTTATGATTTTTAACTTGTTTTAATTAGTTTTTAATTACTTCTGACTTTTGAAAAATGCCAAAAAAATTAGTCAATGGTCCTTTGACCTTACTTGACCTATGATAAATCCCTTGGCCATTTCTTTGGTGTTTTGAAGGCGTTTTAGGTTTTTGATCTTTGAAACTTATATTTCTTCATTTTAAAATGGTTTAATTGATTTAATGCTTTGATGAGCTTTTGTATTGACTTTATGTTGACCTTACTTCTATTTATCCTTGCTCTTGGTTGAATTAGACCATGACTTGGTCAATACCATTGGGTTTAGGAGGTTGATGAAGTTTAAAACTCCATCCCTCAAGATGAATGAATGGTATTGATCAAGTGAGGTTCATCCCTTGACCAATTTAGGATCTCCTTCATTTCATCTTTCCATTTTCATCTCATTTCTTCCCCGGTCATCTCTTTGCCAATGACTTCTCTTGGATCATTAACTAGTTTATTCATCAATGACCTTGTGTCAGATGAATCAACATAAGCTTGATTGAGATAGACTCATCCCCTCTTATTTTTGTGTGTGGTATGCTTTAGGAGCTTGGTCTTGGATACCTTGTCTCTAGCATGCATTAACACCAACATTATTATTGACCTGCCTCAGATAGGTATGGCTTCTACATAAGCCTTCTTACAATTGCTTAACATAACGCTAAATTTTCCTCAATGCGCAAATTAACATACTAACTTGACAACTAACATTTAATTTTCTTGTCATTTACTTTAATGCAATTTAAATTCTTGCACTTTATCATTCCTTGTCATTTACATTCATGCAAAAAATTTATGCTTCAGTAATTTTATCTTTGCCTACTTGGGCCTATGTTTATGCTTCAGTTATTCTCATTTTGCTCACTTGAACCATTATATTTTGTGCTTGTGATCATATTTTGTTTATGTTATTAGGACCTTAAAACACTTAATAAAAACAAAAACACTAAAAATGACATTGGTGGACTGTTGGATCTTTGTCTGTGACTTGATTTGGACCTATGGACTTAGAGTAGGAAACATTCCTGAGCTATGGAAGAAAAACTTGGCCAATGCCATTAATTTGAGACCAAAAACTTGGCTAGTGCCATTCATCTTACACAAGCTTGAGAGACTCCCTTGGGTTTATCTGATACACTCTTTCTTTTTATCTAAATTGTTATTTTGATCTTATTATTATTATTTGATGTTTTCTCTTTGAGTTTGATTCAAGGGATTTTTCATCTGATACACATAAAGGACATTGAAGATTGCTTGCTTTGGACTGCTAGCTTGGATGTTTTGTTATCTTTATTTGATACCATTGGATTTCTTATTAATTTCTTAGATGATTATGGCTTTGTTGTTTGCTTGACAATCCAAAGGAAATGGGTTTCTATCTGATACTATTGTCTTGTGGATGCTTCCCATGGGTTAGATATTTTCAACTCAAAACTCTTAATCTTGTCTAGGATAGCCTCTTCATCTCCACCTCCTTCTTCTTTAATTTCAAAATCTCCTTCTCATTTTTAAAACTTCTTTGCTTGTTATTTTTCAACTTAGACTTGTTTTAATGAGTAGAAACCTTGGCCTTATGCCATTGATTTTCAAACTATTTTGTTAATCAAACTTGTAAAAAGACTTAATCATATTGACTTTATTTTCATAAAGACCAAAAAGAACTAATAACCTCATCTAATCATATTGGCCATTTGGTGCCTTTTTCCTTTTAAAATTTTCAAAAATAAAGCGTTTAAATTTGATTTATCCTTGGTTGAGATGTAATTCTCCCATTTCATGATATGTTGACTGTAAGACTTTCCATTTACTAGGGGTTAGAGACATACTTGTTGATTTAATCCAAGTTGGATCCCTCTCTCTTCAATGTTGTAAAGCCCTCATTATGGATGGATGTTTGGTTGAGTATTCTCCCATTGATAACAAAATAAATTTAAGCTTTTGTTAAAATTAATCCACCTATCTTTGAAATTTTTACCATGAACTACGAGGTTTTGATCCCTCATTTATGTTGGTACGTAGGCATAAGACTAAAAGTCTTATCAAATATAAAATGTAAATAATGAATTCTTTTCTCATACCCTCATTCTATTTTCAAAACAAACATCTTTCCAACCAAAACAAGTACACACAAAAAGGGCTCCCTAGGAGTACCTAGGATACTTTGGGTGTTAATATCTTCCCTTTGTGTAACCAACCCCCTTACCTGCAATCTTTGACAGTTTATTGGTTTTGATTTGAAAACTTCTTATCTTTGGGTTTTTGTTCGTACTTTCTCCATTTTCCTTTAGAAATAATAAAAGTGTGGTGGCCACTCTAGTTTTATTGACGTTGAGTTAACCAATAGCTCAATGGTCATGAATTTACCGCTATAGAAAGTAAGTGGCGACTCTGCTAGGGAGTAGTCCCAAGTGGATTTAGCCTACTTTTGGTGTGTATTATATTTGTTGATTATAAATGTTTCTATGTTTGTATATATTGTATGTATGATATTTTCTGTTTGTTGAGCTTGGTGATCTATGTGTGGTGAGATAAGTTCTATACCCGAACTTGAGTGCAATCTAAGATAGAATGGTGGGTATAGTCAATGTTTGCTTTGATGGAGTCATTCATGAAACATTTGATTTGAGATCCCCCACTCAATGGAGACCCCTTTGGAGTTACTGGTGCCACACGAGTAAGACGTGGATAGGCACTGCTTTCTCCGACATGTGAGTCAGAGAAGCTGAGAAGTGTAGAACATTTAACCTGACTTGACCTATTTAGGACGTAGTGCTAAGACTGTTAAAGTGTAGACTTGATAACAGTTATTACATGATACTACACTCAAACGTGTTTCTCTTGAGAATAATATGGGTTGGTGAGCCAGTCATCCAAACCTATAGTATCCGATAGATGGGATCATGACTCTGGGGACTCTTTAGGACATGCTCTAGAGGTTTTTATCCTTAGTACACTCCTTTGGGATGGTTCTTAACCCGACTCCATGCTCGTGACTCGCAAAAAATCTGTTGATTCTTGGTTGATCAGATTAGCTACCATAAATATCAATGGATCTTGGGTGTTAATGGGGTGAAAACCCTAATCCACTAAAATGGATGATTGATTTTGATGATGACTTGATCTATCCCTTGACCTTTGTTTGTATTTGCCTTGTGTGTGATTGTTGCATTCATGCATACATGCACGTCATAGCATTCATCACAAAATAAACTTCAAGGAACTAAGGTCGTGTTTGCAAATATTTAAGACCATGGATTGTGGACGAAGGAACACTAAGAAATAAATTTTTAGATGTCCAGATTTGAAAGAGTTAAGGAAGCTAGCATCTTTTGTAGTTGATCATGTGGATTTCAAATAACGTCATGGGAATCTTCTATATGTGATGTCTATCGAGGTTGTTAAAGGACTCTTGAGCGTGTTGGTTCAGTTATATGATCCTCTCTATCGGTGTTTCACCTTTCCCGATTATCAGCTTATGCTTACGTTGGAGGAGTATGCATATCTCTTAGGTATACCCGTATCCGGCAAGGCGCCTTTTAGTGGATTAGAGGAGATTCTGAAATCTCAAGTCATAGTTGATGCTTTTCATTTGAGGAAGTCTGAGATGTATTCAAATATGGCGAAGAAAGGAGGTATCTGAGGTCTGACTTCTGAGTTTCTGATTGGGAGAGCTACCACTTTTGCTCAAGCCGGTAGTATGGACATCTTCGAGGCTATCTTCGTATTACTTATCTATGGTCTAGCATTATTCCCTAACATTGATAACTTTGTTGATATTAATGTCATTAGAATCTTCTTGATTAGGAATCATGTTCCAACTTTGTTGGGTGACATGTAATTCTCCCTACATCTAAGGAATTCTAAGGGATATGAAACCATTGTGTGTTGCATCCCTCTTTTATACAAGTCGTTTATTTCGCACTTTCCTCAAACACCAGTCTTCCTAGAGAACAAGCAATGTTTACGGTGGTCCCAGAGACTTGTGTCTCTCACTAATGATGATATTACTTGGTATAATTCTGTATACAATGGCTTAAAGATTATTGATAGTTGTGGTGAATTCTCTAATGTGCCTCTCGTTGGTACACAAGGAGGAATCAACTACAACCCTAATTTTGCTCGTCATCAACTTGGGTTCCCCTTGAAGGATAAACCTAATAACATTAATTTAGAAGGTACGTTCTATCAAGAGGGTAAAGATCCCTAAAACTTGAAGGGTAGGATGGTGTGTGCTTGACATAGTGTCCATAGGAAGGGAAGAACCGAGCTTGGACCATGCAATTGCATAGCTTTCGAACCTTACACTAGTTGGGTGAAGAAGAGAGCCTTAGAGCTTAAGATGATGTATGCATATGAAAAACCTATGTTTATGGTTTTGGTTGCATCCCTCTTCTGCACAAGTGGTTTATTTCGCACTTGCCTCGGACACTAGTCTTCCTAGAGAACAAACAATGTCTACAGTGGTCCTAAAGACTTAGGTCTCTCACTAATGATGATATTACTTGCTATAATTTTGTATAATATGGCTTGAAGATTATTGATAGTTGTGGTGAATTCTCTAATGTGCCTCTCATTGGTACACAAGGAGGAATCAACTACAGCCCTGCTTTGGCTCGTCTTCAACTTGGGTTCCCCTTGAAGTATAAACCTAATAACATTCAGTTAGAAGGTATGTTCTAGCAAGAGGGTAAAGATCCCTAAAACTTGAAGGGTAGGATGTTGTATGCTTGGCATAATGTCCATAGGAAGGTAAGATCCGAGCTTGGACCGTGAAATTGCGTAGCTTTAGAACCTTACACTAGTTGGGTAAATAAGAGAGCCTTAGAGCTTAAGATGTTGTATTCTTGTTAAAGACTTGTGTCTATGGTTGTGGTTTAACTATCAACTCTCCCTAACCAAGACGTAGAGGAGTTGGAAGATGCACTAGCTAAGATAAAGTAGGAGAAAGGCCTTTGGGAAGAACAGTTACATGCTTTGAATCGAAGGCAAGTGGAGTTGCAGCTTGAGATGAAAGACAAGGATGCACTCATTGAGATCCTAGAAGATCATGCAGTTGAGAGAGAGAGAGAGAGAGAGAGAGAGAGAGAGAGAGAGAGAGAGAGAGAGAGAGAGAGAGAGAGAGAGAGAGAGAGAGAGAGAGAGAGGGGGGGGGAGAGAGAGAGAGAGAGAGAGAGAGAGAGAGAGAGAGAGGAGAGAGGGTTGGGGGATTTATTTTCCTCTTTGCTTCTACGTACTCCATAAATTAGGGAAGAAAGCTTGGTCATATTGAATCCATTTATGAGAAATTATGGAAGATCTATTTCACTCTCATCAAGAGGTTTGTCAGACACTTCCTTTACAAGAGCAGTATGATCTTTCTTTATAGCTTCATTTTTATTTTGAATAGATTTTAACTCATCTTTCAAAAGATCATATTGCTTTTTCAGTATTTTCATGTGTCTGAATTTTTCTTGACATCTACTCATGAACTCTTGAAAAAAAGTAAATAAATCAGAATCATATAGTTTAGAAAATACCTAATCCTCTTCCTCAGATTTTGAGCTAGAATCTTAGTCTGATTCTACTTCTGAAGATGTAAGAGCCCTCAATGCAAGGTTGAACTTCTATTCATCCTTTTCATAGTCCTCCTCATAGTCAAGTTCATCGCGTGCTGCCATGAGACTTTTATTGAATCTGTTCTTGAAGCTATCTTTCTGAAAGCTTCCCTTATTTGGCTTATCCCTTTGTAGCTTAGGACTTTCAACAATAAAGTGGTCAGGCTTCTTGTAGTTAAAGAATCCTTTCTGATCATCCTTATTTTCTCTTGTTCTTCTTGGCCAAATGCTAAAATATTTTAATGATGAAGGTTGTAAGACCCTAATTTTGACCCTAAGATCCCTCATGGCATCATATCATTTGCACATTGCATTGCCTCAAGGATCATAGCATCTTGGCTCCTTAACCCTAGGGTTGGGACTTGTGTGAGTTGGTTTGAGACCACCAAGCATGCTTGAATTGTATATTATTGCTTTTCTTATTTTGTTTACCAACCAAAAGCACAAAAATATGTCACTAACATCTTTTGTTTTGTAGCTTGAGCAATCAGGTGATCCAAGGCTCCTAGGAGGCCCCTATGCTCATGGATGTGACTAGATGAAGTTGAAAGCAAGCATGACAATGGTTCACAAAGATCTAAATCATCATATATTCCTCCCAAGTATCTCAATTTGTCAATTTGATCAAGATAAACCAAAGGGCTTGAGGCTTGTTTCCCAAGGAAACCCTAGTCCATATGTGCATTGACTATGCCTTGCTCATGAAGCAACCTCAACCCATGATCAAATACAATCAAGGTAAGTTCTTTAATTCATCATTTCATGCATATTTTAACTTATTTGAGTGTCCTCAATCATCAATTCATCAATATTTGAAGTTTGGACTTGAGAAGTTGATCAGTCAATTCATCTAACTATTTTGAAATCCACTGAGACCTGACTTTTGATGTGTTCGTCAAATGAAGATGACCCCAAGAGAAAAAATGTTCTTAAGAACCATATCAACAACTTTCATGTTCATCAAAAATTGATTTGAATCTTGGAAGGTCATCATCCATTTCAAAACATTATAGGTCATTTTGACTGAAACCCTAATTTTGGGTCAACTTCCCAAGGACCTAACTCACTTATTTTTCATGATTTTGAGGTGGTATCAAATGAATTAGAAATTTTAAGATGTCTAATTCATTTCTTATGTTGAACAAATTTTCATAATCCTAAAATAAACGCATGTGATAATGCAAAACATTATAGGTCACTTTGGACCAAAGCCATTGAAACTTGAAAAAGTCCAACTTTAAGTGCCCATAACTTTCTCATCAAAAATCCAAATGATGCAAAATTTGAGTCCAAATTGATTGTATTGAAACGATATACAACTTTGATGTTGAAGGTTTTGGCATTTGGATCTTGCATCATTGAAACAGAAGAGCTTGAAGTTGGTCCATTTTGACAAAATTCACATACACATGTTTTGCACCTTGAACTTTATGATCAGCTTTCATTTATTTCCCAACTCGCAATGGATTTTTGTTCAACACAACAATTTTTCCTCATGTCAAGACCTTTCCAACCATTACCCACATGACCATGTTTCATTTTTGCAAGGTGCATTTTCGTAGAGGTGAAAGTTTATGTGCATTTATGGAAACCATGTCAAATATTTGTGCACAAGCCAATTCCATTAAATTTGCACGTCCAATTCATCTTGCTTACATCTGAACACTCAATTGCCATTGCATTTGGGCCTCCCATGCGCCTGTACAGGCCCATGCATGGAGGCCCTCATTTCATGCACACATGAATTTCACCTTGCTTGCCTCATCATTTGCTATAAATAGAGATGCTCAACTTCATTCACAACCAACCTGAAGGCGCCTTACATGCTGCAGAACTGAATCCTCACCTCACCTAAAGGAATTTTGCATTTTCTTTTCAACTTTTCAGTCTCAATTTTCAACTTCCTTGGTTGATTATTGAGCTCTAATTCCTTAGCCTCACTTCCTTTCCATCTCAAGAACAAGTTGCATAAGAGAATTGGAGTGGATCAAGTATTTGAAAGCTGCTCTTCAAAGGTTTTACCTCAAACTGTTTTGATTCGAAACTTCAAATATATTGCTCATTTCTTGTGTTTGTTGGTTCCTCTGAAATCCTCTCATAAGAGGCAATTGATTGGTGCATTTAATTTCACGAATTCATCAAGTTCAGATTGAACACCTTAAACTTCCATCTCAGATTTCTCTTAATGTAGGGATCTTGAGGGGAAGCCAATGGCACAGGGGTGATGTACATCACCCCAGCTTTCGAATGATATGAGGATCGCATCTTTTCATCAAGTTTTCATAACCTGCAACTTCCACCGGAGCTAACATGCTCGTCGGAGAAGACGGTGGTGTACACCACCATCCCCAATGCCAGATCTCATTTGGATCGTTTGATTGCTATTTTCAGATTTAATCATAGCCTTCAATTGTTATGACTTTTATTAATGCATTGTGTATCTCCTTTGACTCTGATCCATCGTGCGTGCGCGCCTCTCCTCCTTTGGATGTGCCACCTCATTTAATGAGATTGATCCAACGCGCCAGGATTTTTGCAATTTCTGATTTTCTATTTTATTTTCTTTTATTTCCTTTTATTTCAAAAATTCATAACTCTTTCATTTTAAATCCAAAAAATATGGGAACAATTGCATTATTTCCCTTTTTAATTCTAGTTTCTGAAAATGATTTTTAATATTTTTTATTTTTCCATTTGATATTTTTTGTGAATTTTCTATTTTCTGGTTATTTTTAATTCATTTTAAATAGTTTCCAATATTCAAAAAATGCAAAAATATTTTCTTAAAATCTTTGAATGATGATGAATCTATGAAAAATATTCTCATCAATTTCCAAATTGATTTGAGATTTATTTGAGATTTTAGTTCAATTATGTTATTTTTTATTCATTTTTAATTGTTTAAAAATAGTTTCTGATTTTCAAAAATGCTGGAAAATTTAGTCAAACTTTGTTTGACCTTGTTGAACTTAGGATGACCCATTTGGACTTTTTCAAGTTGATTTGAAATGGATTTGAAGTTTGACCTTTAATTGTTTATTTTAATTCAAGTATTATTTTAATTTTCAAAAATACCAAAAATATTTTATTTGTTTCTTGACTTCTAAGTTTCATTTTGCTTTTGTCTACCATTGATTGACTTTGATTCTATTCATGTTTGATCAATGTGTGTTGGATTTTTCATTTGAATTTCAATTCATGTACATTCTTATTCTCCTTCTTTTTCATCTTTTTTTTTCTTTTTGATCAATGAGTTAAAGATTGGTGGTTAGCCTTGACATATGAGGGGCTTAACCTTCTTTGATTCAAATCTAATTCATCTTGATCAAAGATCAAGTGAATGGCTTTGCATTAGAGATAGGTTGCTTCTTGGTCAAGCAAAAAACCTAAATCCATACAAGATCATTCTTCTTTTCTTTTGGCATGGCAAGTTGTAGGAGCTTGGCTTACTAGTCATGATCTCTAACTTGTGTTTGTTGCCTATAGTTTTATTGACCGGCCTCATATAGGGGTGACTACTACATTAGTCCACTTACGATTGCTTAACATATCGCTAAATTGCCTTATGGCACAATAACACTAACTACTAATGACTAACTTTTAATTCAAGTCATTTAATTCTTGCAATTTAGTTTAATGCAATTTAATATTCTTGTACATTATTTCATTTGCTTTTTCCCTTTGCTCACTTGAGCTCGTGTTTATGTTCATGCAACTTGCCTTTTGCTCACTTGAGCATATTATTGTGTATATACTATTGTGCTTGTTTTGTTTTGTTTGTGTGAACCCAATGCAAATAGACAAAGGACTTAGTTTTTAGGACCTTACCTATGCTAAATGGAGTCAAAGAGCAACTAGGCCCCATGCCTTTAGAATGCTTAATCTTGAAGAAGACCTTGAAAGGACCTAATTCTAAACTCACTCTTGTCCATTCTTTCTATCGCATTGTGGAACTTTTTAATTTGTGTGTTCTTGTGCTAGGGATCCCAAACTTGCCAAGTAGAAGAACCATTGTCATGAGCATCCAAAGTGAGAGATACAAAAGCCATTGGAAGATTCCTAGGAGCTTGATTGTTTGCTTGATTGCTTGAGTTATTTGCTTATTACTTGCTAATTCCAAAGGAAAGGGAACAACTTGGATCATCACTATGATCACAATAAGGGAACTCCAATGTGGTTTTATTTCTCCTCCTTCATCTTTGCATGTTTAGGACCTAGTCATTCTTCTTCTTCCCTCCACTCTAACCCAAGCCAAACTTTTGTGCAAACATTAACATTGTTTTTTTTTCAAAATTAGAAACCTAAGCACCATGCTTTTGATTTTTCAAACTCATTTCATAATACTTATTTTAAATTGAATCCTTAAGTCAAATTTGACCATATTTTATGAATACTTTTCATTTGTAAATACAACTCACTCAATTGTTTTTGTGGTTTCAATGGCCACTTTTGCCAAAGCTTTCATAAACATTAGCTATTAGGTTTGAGTTATCCTAGAGGTTGATACAATACTCACCTATATCCTTAGTGATGGACTATAAGTCTTCCATGCTTATTATAGGGTTAACCCCTCACTAGCATGTTGAAGCTCTCCTCACATGGTGGATTTGTGGTTTTAGGTTGAGTTTTCTCCTTTTGATAACAAAAGACCTTAAGACTTTTGACCAATCAATTCACCAACTTGTTTTTGAGATTTTTACCCCGAACTACGAGGTTTTGATCCTACCTTTTTAAGATGGTACGTAGGCAATGGGTTTATCCATTCAAACACAAAATTGTAAATAATTTGTATATTCTTTTCTCATCTCCCCAATCATGTTTGGACAAATATTTTTTCACAAATACCAACCTACCTTACAACATTGGTGAAAAGGGCTCCCTTAGAGTACTAAGGATGTTTTGGATGCTTAAAACCTTCCCATTGCATAACCAACCCCCTTACCCAAATCTCTGACATTTTTATTAGTTTTTGATTTGATAAAACTTCTCAGTTTTTGTTAGCTTTCTAACCTTTCCTTTGGATAAATAGAAGTGTGGTGGCGACTCAAATTGTATGATTTACTTTTGATTTAGTCAATAAATTTAAAGGTAACGAATACCCCGCTACAAAGGTCATTTACTCATCGTCTGAGTCATCTTCACAATCTTCTAGGTGAGAAGTTTCTTTAGACTTCCAGACTTGAGGGGCTTTGGCATCTTTAGCAACAGATTTCAAAGCCAGAGGCTTTGACTTTCTTATAGGTTCATCTACATTGAAATCCATCTTGTGGATTTGAAAATTATCGATAAGACTCTCAAGACTTAATTTCTTTAAGTCTTTATCCTCCTGTATGGCTGTCATTTTAGGTTTGTATCTGATAGGGAGAGTCCTAAGAGTCTTCTTGACATGATAGACGTAGTATAGATCTTGTTTAGAACTTAAATTCTAGATACAAGAAATTGAAACCTAAAAAATGTGGTTTCAATATCTTCATCCTCCTTCATTCTGAACAGCTCATAGTGATGAACCAGAAGGTTAACCTCAACTACCTAAACTTGTTTATTCTCTTCATAAGCAGCACATAGGGAATTGAAAATGGTCTAAGCGGTAGATTTATCAATGATTTTGATGAAATTTAAATGAGGTTGAGCATCAACCAATATGTCTCTAACTCTATGATGTTTTCAATAGAACTTTTTCTGAGCTGGTGTGAAAGCTTTTCTACCAGACACCATTCCAACTCTATTGACTGGAATATTAATGCCATCTTATAAAATATCCTACAACTCATCATTAAGGCCTATGATATGAGTATACATCTTGCTCTTCCACCATTCAAACTCATAAGAGTCTCTACTGAAGTTGGAGGCCTAGTTGTATAGTTGTTCTTTTCTGGATTGTTATAATCATGATTTATAGTACAATGAGGAGTATGAGTACCACTCTTAGATTAAGATAAACCATACATAGATCAATATGTTTTTCTTAAGATCTTTTATGTACCACTATTATGTTTTAAGAACAAATCTTGCTTTAATAATAATTGAAGGTAAGGAAGACATAATAAGGGGGGTTGAATTGTGATAGCTTTTTATTTCTTTTTAAAACTCTTAAGTCAACTTCTAAACACAAGGTTATAAAATCTCATTTAGTTAGAGATAGGTAGTAGATATAATAAGCAAGGAAGAAGAATAACACATAGAGTTATCCTGGTTCCTCTCACAAATCGAGAGTAATCTAGTCCCCTTGTAATTACAAGAGATTTTCACTATAATCACACAAGATTATAATTTTCTCAAGCATACAAGCAAGAGACTTCCTTTCTCAAACACACAAGTAAAAGGCTTTTTTGATCTAGAACATAAGCTAGAGGCTTCCTTGCTCAAACACACAAGTAAGAGACTTTCTTGCTCTAGTACACAAGATAGAGACCTCATTGCTCAAACACACAAGTAATAGGTTAGGTGAAACCTAGTTTGAAAACATTTTCTACAAAAGGAATAGGATGTTGCATCCCAACAGACTCTATGAAGAAGATAAAGCTTAGGTCTTCACGTGACAAAGTTTGTTCAGAGAT
Organism: Lathyrus oleraceus; assembly: GCF_024323335.1. Taxonomy (NCBI): domain Eukaryota; kingdom Viridiplantae; phylum Streptophyta; class Magnoliopsida; order Fabales; family Fabaceae; genus Lathyrus; species Lathyrus oleraceus. The sequence continues at coordinate 157,341,206 of NC_066585.1, forward strand.
GAACATTGATCCATCAGTTTCACCTTGGTCTTTGGGATTTAACTGACTTAGGTTCTGATCACCAGAAGCATACATCTCCAAAGTCTATTCTTCAGAGGCTGACTCCTTCATACATACTCTGATCTTTGAATGTTGACCTCTTCAAAAGATGACTTCTTCAGAGTCAAGCCTTCAGCTTCTGATACATTCAAATTTGATCTTCACACTTCTCTTTGAATGTTCAAAGTCAGAACCAATTCCTTGATTTTACAAGAAATTATAGTTTATGGTCTTGCACACTTGAATAAATATTAGTATATCAAATTGTTCTTTAAATACTTTGTTATCCTCAAAACCCAAGGGATATGGGATAAACCAAATTTGTTCCAACATTGACAATGCAAAAATTCCAACTCCTTCTGGGAAGAATCATGAGCCTCAAACTTCCTCTCTTTCATCCTCTCCAGGGGCATCACTTGACCGCCCGCAGTGCCTGTGAAATTGAATGGGGCTAGAGCTTTTCTTACCTCTTTCAAAGATATGGAAGCCTTCTAAAACTCTCTTAAGTACATATCTCATTGAAGAGTCGTGTTATTAACATTTCTCTCGAACCAATGATACTCGTCACGCATCCAGTCATCCAAAGAGCTTCTCAGTGGTCGTACCCTCCTAGAGCTAGAGAAACACAAGCTCTCTTAGTAGAACGTGTTAGGCTATTCAGCTCTTTCCTTAGAGCCTTCCTATAAAATTTGGCAAAAAAACCCCATTCATCATCAAAGACTGAATCTTGGCGCTCAAGATAAGGATTGGGACCATCCCTAGATCCGTTTGCAAATCCAGAAGGGTAGACAAAAAAGAAACATTCCAAGGGAATTATGGAAGAGCCGAATAATCTACTATAGTTTCGAGTGGTTGTATTCCCCGCTTCAAAATCTGTATATTCACTTTTCCTTCATCACATCTATACAGAAACATAACTGTTATTCAGACAAGCATCAAAAAGGGGTAAGTCAATATCATAATAATTAAGGAAGTTTCAAACTTATCGAAGGCAATTCAGTGATCCTCGTTAGAGCGGGCCCTCATCAGTAATGGAACGTTAATCATATGCTTCAAGTGTTTCCTATTAACCTCATCCGAGGGGACTCCGCCTCAAAGATAACCCAAGTTGTTAACAAAGCCCACCATGCTTTTCTTTTAACATGAGTCCTCGTCCGAAAAATCTCCCTCTTTATAAACATATGTGTCACTCTTCATGAGGAAATGGCTCGCCGACGAACAATGGGGAAACAATGGCTTACATTTACCCCCTACTCTTTGCTTGGCCCCTAAAATGGTCGCATGAGCCAGGGGATGAAGGGGAGTGACCGGGAAAAACCGGTCAGCAAAGGACGACAACTCAGGAAAGTCTTCAAAGATATGTATCGTTGGCACCAAGGAAACTAACTCCCATTCTCTTGGTAGAGATGAGTTGTCACAGTGGCAGTGGAAAAGATGAAAAAACAAGGTGATTGAAGGTTTCCCATTTATATATTCACACCAGTATTGGTGAGCCCTTACATACACCTAACTTGATGGTGAAGTTGTGAAGGATCCTCCATCAAGTGATTAAGAATGCCAACCTTAAAAGCAGTAAAAGGTAAGCGAACACATAGGGTTGAGAAAACATATTCATAAAAAGGGATGGTGCAACCACCATACTCTCTACATATTCTATCGTCGTTAGTAAGGGTGGTGAAACTCTAATATGATGGTTCCCACACTTCAAGAAAATCTTTATACATGATGTCATCCTTGGCAAAAACAGACACGATGAAAGAATACATAGAACCTTCCCATGGAAATGTTGGAGTCTTTTGGTTTCCTTTAACATTCTTCTGTTATTTTTTAGCCATATTGCATTAACTTTATCGAATACAGGAAGACAAAATGTCAAAAGAGAAAAAGATTAGCACTCAAGAAGAAGAAGAAAATAAAGATCCAAGGTAAAATGACTCTAGTTCTTCCTACACTTATGTTTTGGTAATATGAAAATAAAGGTTTCTTATCAAAGATCATATCTCTCGCACGTAACACTCCAGCATTTTGGTTCCCAAGAATGTTAATAATGACACTCATGAATAGAAGTTTGACGTTCTAAATAGTGAAAGTATGCAGCAAGGGTGATCGGTCACCGAGGGTGAAATTATCAAAAAAAAACTCACCTTGCTACTCAAGCATAAGGTTTTTGGGCACAACTGTTCTTGGTTGACTATATTCGTCCTGGACCGATCACCTTAAGATCACCTTCTAATAAAATAATAAGTTATATTGTCTCTTCATGTCTCAAGAATAATATCTTTGAGAAATAGTAGAAGATGGTCACAACATACATGTAAGTAAGCAATAAGTTTCTACAAACAGAAAAATACTATCATATGAGGATATAAAGAAATATAAATTTAATCGTGAAGGAAGAACAATCATAGTGAACAATATCTCTTTCAAAAGTTTACTAAAGCTTCTGATCCATTTACTGCTAAGAAAATTTACAATTCTCTAATCAGCTCATAAGAAGGAGATCAACAAATAAAAGAAGGAAAATTTAGGCTTTTGATTCTATGACATGAGATGTTTAAGATGAAGGGAGATGACTAAAACCATATTTTATAGATTTTGCTCTAGTTTCTAAACTCTAGATCCTTGACAACAGTGGTTCAACAATAGATCATGTCTCTACTAAGAAGAAGTAATTTTTCCCTCGATTGTGAAAGGGTTTTTATCTCAATTATAGGCGAGGTAAAGAAGTGTATCATGGAAAGTCAGTCATTTTACCCTTAGTTAAACTTCCAAATGAGGGAAAATATTTAACTTGTCATGAGTTTGATCAACGGCAACATTATTTTTATAGTTTCTTAAAAACATGTTACTTTTCCTCTTGGTTGTAAAAGTACCCATGGTGATATATACACATGCACACACTCTCTCTCTCTCTCTCTCACACACACACACACAAAAAAAAAAAAAAAATATATATATATATATATATATATATATAGAGAGAGAGAGAGAGAGAGAGAGAGATTGTAGTGTTATATTTATGAGATTCCCAAAAAGGGTATACACGAGGCTCTCCGCCTCAGGAGAGGTCGTCTAGGTGTCGCCTTTGTGTAACATGGGGCTCACCCTCAGAATAAGACATATGTATCCTTTTAACAGTCATAGATACTGAGTCATATCACGACCTCCTAAAAATTAGGTAGCCAACTGTCTCACCCAATCAAGACGGAGTGGTTGCCACTTCTTAGGGTTTCCTAAATATTAGGCCCAAGATTCGCTATAAATATATGACCTTTTGAATGTAGAATGCAAAAAAAAAAATTATCCAAGCCTAACGCTTATACACATAGTCACTCATCTCGCATGATCTGACCCTCTCATACCACCATAAACACCATCGTACATGTCCTTTTGCCGCCACGAGCAAGCTCTAATTGTTATAAATCTACTAAGGCCTCTGAGTATCTCATATCCTTGTATAGATACCATGTACACCTGTACTTTTTTACAAGTAAAGTGGTGCCCATCATGGAACTCTGTTAAAACTAACTTGGCTCATACCTTATTCTACAATCACCATATTCACCACCACCCTCGCTCATGTACCCATACGTTATAAGTCATGATTAATAGGAGAGCACTTTCCCCTATGCCGGAAGATATCGAGGGAAAAAGTGAATCCAATGACAAGGCAGAGATACGTGTCATCATGGATGAACTACACTGTCATAATTAAATAATGGAGGACAGGTTCTGAAATATTAGACAATGCGAGCAAGAGACCAATCCCCCAAAGGAGATGAAAGTGTTGGATACCCAACCAACCTCAAATGTGGAACCTTGTTTTGCAGGTGATATGCTTTTAACAAGGATTTTTTTTTTTATGATGACAACTAATTGATGATGTCAACCAATGTCTTCTGACAAGTTAAGCATAAGTGATCAAGCAGATAAAGATGGACTTGATTATCTGATGATGGAAACCAAATGGAATATAAGCTCAAGTGTCATCTCAAGTGAACTCAAGCAATTGTCTACTAAATAAAGCATCTGACAAAGTCTTGAAGTTCAAGAGAGCTCTATCTTAATTAGTATGAAAGTATATTTTGTAAATCATAAGGGTGTTCTTGTAAAAGTACATGGATAAAGCATACACATTTTGAAAACATATTTTTCAAATTGTTTTTTCTCAAGAAAATACCTTCAAAAATATCTTGAATTTGTGACAGGTGTGGATAAGTTTTTGTATTTTCTAATCGATTGGGATATTTTTCTAATTGATTAGCTCAGTTCAAAATTGAATCTTAAACAATTAGGATAACACATTAATGATGTGAAATGGATAGATATATTTTCTTTCCTATTTTGGACTTACAAATTATTCTATTTTAAGTATCTAATCAATTAACATTAGGTGTCAATCTATTAGGAAGAGAATACTCAACTTGCAATATTCCAAGTCTTACTGTTTAGGATGGAAGTCAACCATTTTCCTTGTATAAGGGGGTTTATGAGTATTAACTTTTGCTCTCAAAGTTTATTGGATACTCTAAAGATCAATTCTTGGGGACATGACTAAGTCATTTCTTGATTGAACCTGTATAATTCTTGGTGTTTCTCTCTTTCCCTAAACTCTTTATTTTCCTCAATTTATTTTCTCTTATTTACTTTCCGCTGCTTAAGATTTAAAATGTTTTTAAACTATGATTTTAATTCGCAAAGTTTTCAAAACCATATTTTTCGGGACCACACAATTCACCCCCCCCCCCCCCCCCCACCCCACCCCCTTATTGTGTGGGAAGTCACATGTGCAACAAGTGGCATCAGAGTCTAACTCCTATTTAAGTATTAATTGTCTTAGGGGGAAGATGACTTCCAACAACATATCATTTCTAAACACACCACGACTTTTTAATAGTAGTAGATTTATATTTGGCAAGCTAGGTTTAGAATATTATTATAAAGCAGAAATCATAAATCATAGGAAACAATAGTCAATGGTTTTTTATCCCTAATCATCAAATAAATGATGAAGTAGTAGATAAACTCAATTCCCTTTGGACCGAAGAGGAAAAGAGGAAATTTTAAATAGATTATAAAACCAAGAACTTTCTAATAACGTCTCTTGATGATATAAAACTTTACCATGTTCGTCGTCGCAATACCGATAAGAAAATGTGGGATACTATTGAAAAGATATATGAAGTTTCTCCAAGTATCGAACAAGAGAAGATGAACACACGAGGTGAAGAAGATAAAGATACCACTCTTGGAGTTTTTAAAAATTTATAAATATTGGGAATTGTATCACTAACAAATATCTAAGAATTAGGAATTGGAAGTTTAATCCAATCCTTAAATCAGAAGATGGGGGCCTTCATGAAATTCAGGAGAAATAAAAAAAGAATAAAATCATAGAGAAATTGAACAAACTAGTTCAATTACTCAAAGATGAAGGAATACAAACTGAAAAATCATCATCTTCATCATACTTCAATCATACAACTTCTATAAAATCCTTTGAAAGAACATACTCAAAAGTTGAACGATTCTTAGAAGATTCAACATCAAATGAAGGAACCTCTTACTCAAGGAATGAAAAACAAGAAGAAGAAGTTTCTTTAATACCCGAACGAAGAAGAGGAGGGGAGACATCAACCTCGGGAAGAAACACGAAATAATCTTCTTCCAACAAAGAATATGAAATATGCTTAAAGGCAATCCACGAGGGAGATATTATTCCAAATATCAAACCATCTTATGCACAACTATTTAGAATGAATGGTCAATTAATGGAAGAAAATGATAATATGAGAGAACATACCCTAGGTCTTCAGGAATCACTAAGAAACATTAAGGAAATAAATGACTCATTCAAGATAGAAATAATTAAGCTTAGAAATTCGAAAGAAGAATGTAAGCGATGTGACTCCCTTATAAAAGAAGTAACTAATTTACGTAAAATCCTAAGAAAGTTTACCAAGGGGAAGAGTAGTGTAACCTAATCTTATCAAGTCAAACATTCTCCATAAATAAAAATGGACTAGGATTTAAAAAGGATAGAAAACCTAGAAAATATATAGATCATAAGGGAAAGAAGCATCCAGTCTATAAGTGCACACACTTTAAAAGAATAAGTCACCTAGAGTATTTTTGTTTTGATAAGTTAAAAACATCTAAGGGTAACCACCTTAGGTATTATGGGACTAATGAACCCGGGCCTAAGAAAACATGGGCAGCAAAGGTGAAACCTTAGTGTATTGCAGATATACTTTGCAGCTCAAATTTGACGATTATTAATGAAGTTGTGCAAAGCAATAATATACTTCTAAATATACAAGATATATGAATTCTTTTATCCAAGGATATACGATGATGACAAATACCAACCGCTGTGATCAAAGTAAGATTGTTTGAGAATATCTCAAAAAAAATTATCCTCAGTGATTGGGTGAATGGATATGTCTGTAATAGACTTGTTCATTTTGTTGTTTATACCAACTCTCGTATCCAACAATGTGTAGAGAAGAATACACCATAGTGTATTTGGTGTTTCCCTTTAAGGGAAGTATCTATCAAGAATTATTGATAAAAGACGTATACATTATTTTAAGGTGAAAATAATAGGAAAATTATTATTAAACCCTTAAAATAATGAATTAAAATTTTGTTCATTTTAATAAATTATTTTTCATACATAAAAGATGAGTATTATAGTGTTTATAGCAAGGGGTGCAAATAATGACAATTTTTTAAAAGTCAAAAATCCAACATAAGGCCCAACATACACCAAGGAGGTTGAGCTACGTAAGTCCAACCGGTTAACAAGTTATGACAACCACCTAGAAGAGCTTGGCGTGCAGAGTTTCAAAACAAATCCAAGCCAAACTTGTGCCTCAAGCAAATCAAATCCCAATATTGATGAAGATTGCGCAAAATCCTAAAATATCTAGCAATCTAATCAATTAGATCCCTTAGATAATTGATTAGCTCACTTAATCTAGAAAATTTTCGATTTGATTTTAAACCAGCACAATCTACATTAGATGCTTTCCAAGAATACATGATTAAATCTTCATATGCCACGCTATAAATAGGTATTCTTCCCTCACTATTTCTTGGATCTCATTCATTTCTTTTTGCATCTTGTCTTGTGTGAGTTCTTTCTCTTGCTATAAGTATCATCATGGCCTCCTCAAGCCAAAAACCCAGAGAAACACCTAGAAGAAATCCTTTCACTTCGAGTTTGATTAACCACAAGTAAGAAGAAAAGATGACAATTCTAGCCAATAAAGTAATTAAACCCTGGTACTTGAAACCTAGTCTTATGAAAAGTCATAAGCCATATCTCCAAAATATCCAAGTCTCCCTCAAAGAGCTCTTCATCGAAACCCCAGATAGGACCTTCCCAAACTTAGTAAAAGAGTTATGCTTAAACCTAAAACTTGTACGAACGTCCTTTAGGTCATTTGTGAGAGGAGTGGAAATTGCACTTCACAAGTATACTCTCAGGGGAATTAAAGTATACTCTTTATTTAACTCACGGGGAGTTTAATTACTCCAAAAATATTTGTGTTATTTTCTTTTTTCACCTCCCTTGAGAGATGTGTTGTCATCATCAAAAAGGGGGGAGAATATGGAATATTATTTTCCAGGTGATATGCTTTTAACAAGGACAACAAATTTTGATGATGAAAACTAAAAGATGAAAACTAAGGATGACAACTAATTGATGATCTCATCTCATGTCTTATGATAAGTCAAGCATAAGATATTAAGCGGATAAAGATGTAAACCTAAGTATTAGGGTTTGATGTACTTGACTATCCGATGATGACAACTAAATGGAATATAAGCTCAAGCCTCATCTCAAGTGAACTCAAGCAAGTGTCTACTAAAGAAAGCATCTTACAAAGTCTTGAAGTGCAAGAAACCTCTACCTTAATTAGTATGAGAGAATACTTTGTAAGTCATAAGGGTGTTCTCGTAAAAATACATGGCTAAAGCAGGCACACACTCAAAACAGATTTTCAAACTGATTTTTCTCAAGAAAATACCTTCAAAAATATCTTGAAGTTGTGTCAGATGAATTGTGAGGTGTCAAAACTTTGTGAACAAAGATTTGTCTTTTCTAAATGATTGGGACATTTGTCTAATCGATTAGCTCAATTCAAAACTAAGTTATAAATAATTAGTACATAACCTTAATGATGTCCAATAACTAGATATCTTTTCTTTCCTATTTTAAACTTACAAACTATTATATTTTAAGTATCTAATCTATTAGAATTAGGTGTCAATCCTATATATTGTCTTAAAAAGCATTAATTTCAATTTCCTTTTTGAGTCAACTTCTAGCCTATAAATAAATGCATCTTCCCTCATTTCAAATTATCCATAATCTTGTTTTGACACTTCTCATTCTCTCCCTCTCTCTCTAAAACTTTTTCTTTACTTTCACTCAGTAATATTTTAGCGAAGTGCTTATGCGAGAAAGTTGTGTTGTGAGTGAGGATAATTTATAATTTTGGAAGGGTAGAATTGTAAAATTTACCAAGGAAATCTTTTGTATACACCTCGGTTGAATATTAGCCATTTATGGATTATTTGTGGGTTAGAAGTTAAACGTGTAAAAATATTTGGTTTGAGAATTGTGTGATTTAATCTTCGTTTAGGTTCAAAAGTTTAGCCCGTATTAAAAGCTTTCATCAAGTTCTTGGTTAGCCCGTGGTAAAATCAAGGTTAGGTTAAATCTTAGTCCGGTACTAAAAACTTAGATAATATTTGAGATTCGCCTGATATTAAAATCTCTCAGGTTATTGGTTAGCCCGTGTAATACCAAGGTTTAAGGTTCGTGAGCTCAGATTGTGCTAAAAACTTACAAAGTGTGTTTAGAAGCTTGAAGTTTAACCGCTTCGAGATTCTCATGGAAAGAAGACCAGTCGCTTTAATCTACCGTTTGTGAAAATAAGACTAACCGCTTTGATCTACTGATTATGTAAAGAGGACTAACTGTTTCGATCTACCATTTAAAGGAAAATAGTCAAATTACAATATTCCAAGTTTTACTATTTAGGTTGGAAGTCAACCATTTTTCTTGTATAAAGGGGGTAGTGAGTATTACCTACTAAAAACTCTCAAAATTTATTGGATACTCTCGAAATGAATTCTTGGGAACATTACTAAGTCGCTTCTTGACTAAACTTGTATAATTCTTGGTGTTCCTCTCTTACCTTAAACTATTTATTTCCGCAATTTATTTTATGCTATTTACTTTCTGCTGCTTAATATTTAAAATCTTTTTAAATATTGATTTTAGTCCACAAAGTTTTTCAAAACCATGTTTTTCGAGACCATACAATTCACCACCCTATTGTGTGAGAAGTCACATGTCACACATAATTAAGGATGGAACCTCTAACTCCATTATGGAGAGAATATGGGGTTGAGGGGTCTCTCTCTCCCTAGATCATGGGGGGCAGTTTTTTCCCTCCTTGATACCCTTCGGCCATTATATCCATGCAACAAATGAGGAAGGTCGTGAGTGAGAGACTCCAATTTCGACAGGGGAGTAGCCACTACCACTCGGACAGACATGTCACTTCGGGTGCCCACACTCGCTTTTGACAACTATCTTGTTTTTTTGTCATTAGTCGGGCTTCAATGTAAAACATACTTTGTCATAAACCCTTCCTTATTCAGGCCTAAATTAATTATCCCAATCCACTTATATTTGGCTTGTCTGGCTTGTCTCCGTCTCTTGACTTGGACCTTGACTTATATTTCTTCCATGTTATTTTGTTAAAATATGACAACTCTCCCACAATTGATTTTACTTTTACCATCATAAATAAGTAGAGTTGATATTTCAAGGAAGCATATAAGCCAACAAATTGATCACATACAACGATTCAAGTTTCACATTCATTTCTATCATGGTATTTTCTGTTGCAACTTCCTTGTAACACTTTATCTTCGAGACATATAATAATGACACTCCTTAACTTATACATCCTCTCTGTCTTGTTTTCTTTGTGTTAGGATTTGTGGCATCATTGCCTCATCGTTTGATGTATTCTCACACTTTTATTGAATGAAATTTTTAATGGAAATTTATTTCCCAAGTTTTCACTATGCATTCAAGATGGACGTCATCTTCTCATAAACAATGATGTAGTAGATAAGAGCCGTAAATTCAATAAGTTATTCCACTCGTATTGATAATAACAAATGCTAGCATTGAATAAACTATTTATAGAGTTTTATTTTTGACAAAGCTATTTTTCAAGATGATGTTCAATGGAAAGGAAATGAATATGTAGTTGAACTTGATCATAATAACACCTCATTGGAAATAGGCCTATTTAGATAGTGTTTTTGCAAATGCTTCCCACCACTTTGCTGCTTCATTAGTATCTTTTAACATGGTGTGTATAATAGCCTGCATTCATAAAAAAAATTAACATATACGAAAAAAATTGAGAAAATAGAAGATACACCGATACCGTCGTCCAATCAACGACGTGCATGTCGTCGTATTATATTGATAATTTAAAATAACTTATATGATTTGACAGTGAATTTTTATTGAACGATTTTAAATCGGATGGTTCATATCCATTAAACTCAACGAAAATTCCATGATATATAAAATAGGTCACCAACCTTATAGAAAATGATATCAGCTATTGATTGCTTGTCATGATTTGTATTCTCTTTGTTGTAAATATCAAGCAGTTTGCGAATCTTGTCCTCTACCTCTAAATTTACTTTTTTCTTCGACACATGAAAAAACTGTACCATAAATATTGAATACATTAATATGATGATAAGAAAATATCATAGATATATTTTTGAATAAATCGAAAAATATTAAGGATGAAATTTATTTACCCTTTTAGAAACAATATTTTCAATTTCTTGGTATATAAGATTTTCAATCTCTTCGTCAAGTTGTATTCGGGCTTCGTCGAAATTTCCCTGTAAAATTGACAGTTTTGTGATCAATTTTTCACTTAAGAAATCAAAAGGTTTAATTTGTTGAATTAGAAGAAGCTTGAAATTTTATAAGCATATAAATCTTATGAACCTGAATCAAGAGAAGTTCCATGAATGATAGTCGAATCGAACGTTCTATATCTCCATGCTTTTTAGATTTCATGTATTCATTTTCTAAGTCCTCCAAAATAGGCAATACTTCATCTTTCTTCCCACGTTTTCTTAGAGATAAAGCATACTTCTGAAAATATAATTCCAACAAAAATGAAGAAAAAAATTAATTAATAGTCAAATTAATAAAACTAATTGAATTTTCAGTTAACATAACAAAAGGAGATAAACTGATTATGATTACCTTCTTATTATCAACAGAAGGATTAGAATTATCTAACTTGATATTTGATTGTAGTTCAGCGTTCATCGAGTTCCACATCGAATCGAACGAAAACTCTCCTCCATGGAATGATACACCTTTAGAAAAATCAATAGCATAAGCATTGTTGAACTTAGAATTCATCATCTTGCTATTAAAATTAAACATTCCAAGAATGCAACCCAAAACTATAGAAACTCCATTTATTCCTCTCAAAATGTTGTTGTCACTTCTTTCAATAGTCTTTGAATTAGGCACAGAGAAGCTATTATCCATGCAATTTGCATGGCTAATTGAACGTGTAACATTGTGGCTTGTGGTAACTCGTGGGAAACAAAGAGTGGTTTGGTTTAATCTAAGATGAAATTTTCGATTTTCATATGATTTGGAACCATGTGAAAGAGGACTAAGAATTGGAGAACATTGAAGGCTAAGAGCATAATGTTCCATCTAGTTAGGTAGAAAATGAAGGGGACGGATTAAAGGCTAAGAAGGAAACAATATTATATATAATTTGAGAATTAAATGAATCTTTTGAATGAAAGGTTGAAGGCAAGTATCATTTTTTTTCTACTTTAAGAAAAACAATTCTGCATGTGGAGTGCCTGATAAAAAATTGAATTCTTTACTTATGTATCAAGACTTGAATCCGAATTAAGAATGTTTGATATCTATAGAACTTTTTTTTTATTGAATTGTGCTGGTCGACATAGTGATATTTATTGATTGACATATTAAAGGGAAAAGTAAAAGAAAAAGGGAAGAAATTAAGATTCAGTATATGATTGTGATTATTTTCGATAAAAGTAATAAATTAATAAATTAAATATAAAAACTAACAAATAAAATAGGTTGAAAAGACAAAAAAGAAACACTATAATTAATAATTAAAAGGTTGTCATTTTATTATGTTGACAGTTTTTATTGAGATTGGAAAGTGGACAAGTCACATTAGATATTTGGTTTACGATAGATTTTTTATATATTATTTAATTTATTTAATATATAGAGAGATAGAGAGATGGATAGTTAATTAAGTTTTATAGTTCATTTGGTTAGGAAGGTGAAGAGGTCGAAGGTAAGTTTGATATGGATGTTATAATTTATTAAGAATTAATAAATTTGAGTGAGTTTAAAAATGACAATAAAATATGGAAGTGAAGATTAATTTTGAATTCAATAATAGGTAACACTTATGAAGTGTTGAAGTAGGTTTGAATTCAGAAATAGGCAACACTTGTAAAATATTTTTGTAGGTTTGTATTCGGAAATATGCAATATTTTGTGAAGTGTTGCAGAATGAATGAAAGTATGTAACTCTTGAAAAATATTGTAATAGACGAAATAGTGCAATATTTGGGAAAAATGTGTGTTACATCAAGGGTCGCAACCTTATTAAATAATATCAGTTTGACTTGTAAGTTTAGTATTCCGGATTCAGAAAAACATATCTTCTTCGCACAAAATTTCATATTTCATTTTTCCTACATTCGAGTTTCCATCAATCTTGTGCAAACTCAAATATAAGCTGAATTATCCTTGATATTCCTACGTTACAACTCTGACATTTGAAAGTGTTTGAAATTCTTATAAGAAAAATCATATCGTTCACGATTCAAGCCTCAACCCATTTAATTTACCATCAATTTTCTAAGAATCTTATAAGTAAGTCAATTCATGAAAACCAAAATTTTTGTTTCAAGCATTAAATGATAAACAAGTTGTGTAATAGACACATCATGAATACAAATGCTTTTTATTAATTCTCATAGAAATTAGAACATTGTGAAAATCATAATATCAATATCTTAAATATGAAAGAAAAAAATATTATCGGTTGATATCATATCAAAGTTTCTGATTTTATGATTTTTCGATGATGCATAAATAATATGAAAATATTATGAATTAGTTGATATTATTATATGATTATCTGAATCTTCTATGAATATACCATGCTTTAAAACGATTTAGTAATAGGATGGTGTATGTTGTAAATCATTTATGTCATAGTGTTTCAAACATATCGTGCCATGCATATGCGTATGTATGGTAAAAGAAAGCAATATATTTTGATGATACTCTTTTATAATATTAAAAACTATAATTTAGTTTAATTCTCAGACAGAACTTTATTTCTGTATTATGTTTTTGGATATGAATTTTTATTGAAACGAAAAATTGGATGTGTATCATATGTTTGTATAGTAAAAGAAAGAAATATATTCTTTTATGATATTAATGACTATAATTTAGTTTAATTATGAGACAAAATTGTATGTATCATATGTTTGGATATGAATCTTAATTGAAACGAAAATTGGATTCATATGGTGTATTGAGTTGATAATGGTGTATGATGTTATGAATGTTCATGTAAAAGTTAACAAGTGACACTTCATTACAATCCGTTAACTATATGTGTGCATATGTTATATATATATATTACACTATACATAATATAAAATTATGATTATATATAAATTAAGAAAGTTATGTTCCAATAATAAATGTTATGAAGTGTATAGGTTAAGCTTTGTATATTGAATAATAATTGGCATACATGCATGTAATATATGAATGTGATTTATTAAAATGCATAATTGTATTTTATTTTATTTTTGTATAGCATGATTATGATTTGATATACCATATTTATTTGTATCATAAATTTTGCATATGAAAAAACAAATTATCGCATCAAATTATTTACCGCAAAATAAAATAGAATGTTTGTTTCTTATCAAAGATTCATTAATGGCTATTGCACTCTGGCTTATTTTAAATAAAATTGTAATTTAGATATTATTTATCAAGTAGAATTTATTTATTAATTGCTACGTGATCAAATTTATAAAATTTATAATTTATAATTTTAATTGAATTTTGATTATAAACTTCAATCTATTATTTAATTTTGAAGTGAAAATGTACCGTCTAATTTGAAATTATTTGAGTTAGAAATTTATTATTTATCAAAGTGATTAAATTTATTAAAGCTCGTGAATTCAAATTATGCAATTGAATTTTGATTTGGATTCTATGAGAATAATATGTTTGTCTTCAACGAGATTTATTATTATAAGACAAAACATATAATGATTATCTGAAAAGGGATCATGACTTATAAAGACTTATGAATTTAGAAGTTTAATGTAATTATTGAATTCTGAGATGTGAAATTTTGAGAACCTTATCACGGAGGATAAGAAGTTCGAGATTTCCACAAAAGAAGAATCTCGTGAGGAAGGTTCTCCACGGATTGGTAAAACACAAACTGAAAGTTCGTCACTAATGAAGAATCTCGTGAGGAAGATTTTTCATGGATTGTTGAAAACAACCCGAACTTAGAATAAGCAAGAGAGTCGGAAAGGCTAAGGATCTAGGACCGAACAAAATTGATAGTCAATTCATTCCTTTTATCTAATGGAAGGAAATAGCAAGAATTTTGTTCGTAAGATTCCTATTACTCTTGTTTAGAAGGAAGTATCATAGTGTGATGGTACACTAAACACCTACAAGTCTATATTAATGATCAATGGTGTTTTTAACAAAAAAAAAAGGTGTTTATCATCATTTGACACATATGCACTAGTAGCAACCACAACGAAAATTAGTGCATCGTTTGCATTAGCTTCTTTGCACAATCTTATAGTTCCTGAAATGGATGTCAAAATAACATTCCAAAATAGAGATCTCAATGAGGATATTTACATGGAGATACTAGAAGGTTATGTCGAAATGGACAAAAGGTGTGCAAGTTTGACAAATCCTTGTATGAATTAAAACAAGCATTGAAACAATGACATCAAAAGTTTGACTATGTCATTGTAAGATTCACCAATTAAGGGGAAACACACAACTTAGGGGAGACTTTTCAATCATTATCAAAACAAGAATTTAAAGAGTTTGTCATTATCAAAAGGGGAAGATTGTGAAGAATGCATATTATATCTAGTTTTAGTTTTTATGAAAACAAATATTATCAAAGAAGAAAAAGATCAAAAGTGTCGTGTGCATCAATGATGAAATTGATCAAGAAGGTTAAACATAGAGAGGTGAGGATTTTAGACAAGTGAGCATAACTAAGGTACTTATTGTGATTCATATTATACCACTTTAAATTGCTCAAAATTTCATCTCTCACTTCATCTAAAATACTTCTTGCATCATCACACATGATCATCTAAAAATCTTCTTCATTTAATTTTTGTGAAAAGTATTTGTACACAAAGTGTGTGAGAACATTGTGATATTTCTTTGTCGCTATGTTGATTACATATTGATCATTAGCAATGAGATGAATGTAATTTTAGAAACAAAGAGGTTTCCAACTTTCACATTCAAGATAAATGATCTTGGACTAGTTGACATACTTTTGGGGATAAAAGTAAAGCAAAATAGTAGGGGTTATGAACTTAGTCAAACACATTATATTGAGAAAGTACTTGACAATTTCAAAACACTTAGATTTCAAGAAAGTGAGTACTCCATTTGATCCTAGTGTCAAACTTCAAAAGAATGATGGTTGAGTTGTGGCTAAATTGGAATATGCAAGTGCATGCAATGTACTAGACCCGACATAGCATTTGCAATTAGTAAAATGAGTAGATTTTACTAGCAATCTAAATGGTTAGCACTAGAAGGCTATCATTAGAATTTTGGTTATCTTATGAAAACTAAAAATCTTGGTCTTCATTATGGTAGATTTCTTGCGATATTTGAAGGATATATCGATGCGAGTTTGATATCAAGTGTTGAATATCATAAATCTACATTTATGTGGATATTTACACTAGCCAAGGATGCAATTTCTTGGATGAGCAAGAAACAAATGTGGATCGCTCTCTCAACCATAGAATCAGAGTTCGAGACTCTTGCTTCCGCTGGTGAAGAAGTTGAATGGTTGAGGGGCCTTACGTTGGAAGTTCCATTGGCTAAAGACAATGTTTCAAAGGTGTTGATACATTGTGGTAGTCAAGCCACTTTACCTAAAGCATACAAAAAGTGTATAAAATAAATTCTAGGCAAGTAGAACTTAGACATTCTTTTGTGAGAAAATTGATGAAGGTATGTAATCATTTTATTCACATATATACGATCAAATTATATTTTGGATGATCCATTTACTAAGCCACTGGCCAGAGACTTAGTAAAGACAACCTCGAGAGGTATGGGGTTGAAACTCCTTGAATAAGAGTTCCAATAGCGACGATAATCCAATCTTACGTTAACAAAACATTAACCTCAAGATTCAATGGGTAAAAACAAGTTGTTGATTTGGATGTTTGTCGAACATTTGATAATAGTGTTGACTATTTTAAATTGAGGGTTGAGTTTTTTCAAACTCTTAATGAAGTTCAATACCGAGAATAAGTATCTCATGGAAAAGGATACAATATGAACTTCACCTATGTGAATTTCGAGATGGTGTCGTCTCAAAGTGAGAGTTGGAGTTTCTCTCATGAAAAATTCACGGAAATAGGAAAAGCACATGGCCATAAATAGTGTTAGACGAGAGATGTAGGTGAAGAACCATTAAAGAATGTGTGTAAGGTAATGTTGGTATAATCACAAGGGATAACGATTCAAAGCATAGAAACCTAACACTCTAATTAAACTTTGCATTATCCTTACTAAGGTTAAGTTTAAATCGAAAGATACTTAACTGTATTAACATTCTCTGTTTATCTTTTCTGGAATTGGTCTTGTCGTTATTAGAACAAGTGGGGGGTTGTTGTAAATTATTAAGAATTAATAATCTTGAGTGTGTTCCAAAATGACAAGAAAATATGCAAGTGAAGATTAATTTTGAATTCAGAAATAGGAAACACTTTTGAAGTGTTGCAGTAGGTTTGAATTCTGAAATAGGAAACACTTATAAAGTTTTGCAGTAGGTTTGAATTCGGAAATAGGAAACACTTCATGAAGTGTTGCAGAATAAAATTATGCAATACTTGAAGAATGTTGCAGTAGGCGAAACAGTGCAACATTTGGTAAAATTGTTGCTGAAAGTGTGTGTTTCATTAAGTGTCGTAACCTTATGAAACAACACCGGTTTGGCTTATAAATTGAGCATTCCGGATTCAGAAAAAAAACATTAGAAAAAACTATCTTCTTCACACAAAATTCCATATTTCATCTCCCTTACATTCGAGTTTTCATCGGTCTTGTGCAAACTCGAGTATAGGTTGAATTGTCTTGGGTATTCATGCATTCCAACGCTAAGACATTTGAGAGTGCTTGAAATACTTATAAGAAAGTGATATCGTTCGAGATTCAAGCCTCGGTCTATTTAATTTATAATCAATTTTCTAACAATAGATGGCCACGATTTTGAGTTTATGGTTGATGAGGAACATAATTATGGTCAACAATGTTTTACCTCAATTGATGGCGTTACTTCCAATATCAAATTGTTGTCTTGGTTCTGGTTAGCTTATAGAGATGATTATAGGGTGAGGTTTGAATATTATGATTGGTTTGTAAGTCCTAGGGACTTCATAAACTTGTAATTCTTCTTTTGTGTTGATGGGATTGAGTACCCCTTATGCTCTATCAATTTATATTGGCTTATAAAAAAAGAAACAGAATTTAAAAAAAAACTAAACCTAGCCTTTTGATTAAATCGGTCAAGGCAAGTCAGACTTAAATAGGTCAGGCTATATGCCTTGTAGACCAGGATGGCCTATTCTCATCCTTAGTTCCCACCACAGAAGAGGTCGTTTAAGGGAATCTTCAAAGAGAAAATTGTAGATTTGTTGTTTATTGATCATAATGAAAACTAGTTTTAGGAAAAGTCATGAACAACTCACTCTAAGCTTTAGAGACAACGAGAGGATGAGAGGTATATCCAATGATTTGTTTTCGTTGATGTCCCACAAATCATCACTGACAAAGAGAGCTCGTGCAAATTATATATGCTGAATTATTTACTAAACTAGGCTTTAGGAAAGAAGTGATTACCCATACATGCAAGCATACTTGGTAGCGTTCAGGTGAATAGTAACACGTTCTTTGGGTTACATCAATCTTTTTCTACCTTTAGAGAAGGATATCTTGCTAGGACGGTAGAAGTCTAGTTCTAAGTTGTCCCGTGCAAATAAGTCAAAAACTACCCTATAGGTATACCGACTATAACGTCTTTGGGAGCAATACTATCTATTTTCCACTTAAAGATGAAAAACCACAACATCAAAGACGAGATGTAACCATGTGTTAAACTTGGAAGGAGCCTGACATTGCCACAAATATCTATAGAGGAACCTGGACGCAGTCATGATCCAGGATAATGCGAAGGTAAATGAGGTCATCTCTTTCAGGGAGCAACCCCTAGACATCATCATCGTAGACTTCAATAATCGTCTAGAGGAATCTACATTTGAGAACAAGCACGAACTATAAAGACTTCTCTCTATCAAGACTTGGATGAAGATACACTGGCCAATTCTAGATGGTACTTTTGTAATCATCCAAATCTCCGACAATTCAACACATATGGTGATGATTGGGGTGAATCTCCAAACTTTGTGGAAGACGAACTCATCAGATGCCTCAAAACCAATGTTGACTTGTTTGTATGCTCTCCAAAGGATATGTTGATCATCGAACCCAGTTTGTCTTTCCATGAACTAGACATTGGCCCTACTCCTAAATATGTTACATAGAGGTGAAGCCGCTAGTCGCCGGAGAAAGATGAAGCCACTATAAGTGTTATGGGAAGACTCTTACAAGCTAACTTTATTTTAGAATTTAACTAAACTTAGTGGATGTCCAACATGATATTAGTCAAGAAGGTCAGTGACAAATTTTGTATGTGCGTTGACTATACTGACCTTAATAGAGCCTAACCCAAAGATTCTTATCCTCTCTCAACATTGACAAGTTGATGGATAACTCAACTAGATACATGCTCTTATCTTTCATGGACGCATATTCCATGTACAACCAGATCCACATGCAAGAGAAGTACTGGAATAAGACATAGTTCATGAGAGAGTATGCCAAGTACAAGTACAACATAATGTCATTTCATTTAAAAAATGTAGGTTCAACTTACAAGAAGATAATGAATAAAATATTTGATCAAGAGATTGGAGTCATGCTGGAAGTATACATGGATTACATGATAGGCGACTCTATTCATGAGAAGTTACGTGATGTTCACCTTATTGTTGTATTTAAACACGTACACCATGTCAACATGAGGTTGAACCCACACAAATGCACATTCAGAGTCAATGCCGACAAATTCCTTGGATTCCACCTCAAAGAAAAGGAGATCGAAGATAACACAGATAAGTGTGACACCATCATCAAGATGAAGACTTCATCCATGAAAGAAAGAATCATAAAGTTGAATGGTATTGCTCATCGCTCCTAACACACTCTTCCATTCTACTTATTCTTGAGGAAGGAAGTACAATTTAAAAGGACAACGAAATATGAACAAGCCTTCACACAACTGAAGATTTGTCTTTTAAATCCCTGGTCATTTTGAGACCCATGGTCAGGGATATCGTATTCATATATTTGGAGGTATCATTATAAGTACGCAGTGTTGTCTTCGTGAGAGAGGTATGCATCAATCAAAACCAATTTACTTCATCTCTAAGGCGCTAGTAGGTCCTCAAACTCACTTCTAGGGTGTTAGTAATTTGTACTAACCAACCACTAAAGAAAGTATTATTCAAGCCAGATTTGTCAAGGCGTGTGATAAAGTGGTCCATCAAGATCACATGATTTGATATCTCTTTAAACCCATGAAAGCCCTTAAGACCTAAGTATTCATCGATTTCTTTGTAGAAATGACTTTGGGCACTATTGAACTGTGTACAAAGTGGGTCGTTCATAAAAGGAACATCAAATAGAAAAAGGAGTATAGTCAGCCTTAATCTTCAGAGTGACAAGGGCTTGGTAGTTGAAGCCTCTCGCTACTTTGACTTCTCCACCATACAAAACTAAGTTGAAATATGAAGCCTTCATTGTTGGTATCGCTTTAGTATCAAATATAGGGGCATAGGAAGTCAAATTATGCACATATTCCTAGAAGTGGTATCATAGGTCAAAGGTGAAGTAAGATTTAAATATCCATTATTTTAGAAATATATGGCCATAGTCAAGGAGAAGTTTAATCCCTTCAGGGAAAATGAAGTTTTCCATGCTGTCACATCCTGATTTTGGCCTTGAAATTTTCCCCAATCAATCATTCCTCTGTAATACTTCTTATGACCATTTCATTTGGTCATAAAACTATTCCCCTACACTTCTTTGGTTAATCCCATTATCACATGTCATTCACAATAACCATTGATTGTTGATTGTCTAGTATGCCTTTTCTCTTGGTCTTAAGTGTTTAATATTTTCATGATCAGAGAAAGTTTTGAATTCATTTGAATTGGTAGAATCACAAGTGGAAACCCCATGACCTCCATTGGTGGTTTTAGGCCAAACTCTTTTTACTACATTCCATCCATATCCTTGTCTTTCTCATAAGACATCTTTCATCCATTTTCAAGTTATTCACTTATGTGATCATTCACATTCATATTCCATTTATCACATTCATATTTGTCATACCCCAATTTGACCCTCATTTAATAAATTGATACATGCATCATGACATTTGCATCATCTGCATATCATAACATGCATTTCATGTTACATAATGCCTAAAAAATGCCAGCTAGAATAAATTTTCGGATCTATAGGAAAATCGGTTGAATCAATTATCAAATGTGTGTCAAAACAGCAGGAGAAAAAGTTTCAAACTCAAGCTTGCAGACATCAGTTTTATTAATCTACATTTCGCGTAGTTTAACCTGGTGTACTCTTTTTCGGCTAATTTTTCGGTCACATTTTGGTCCGTCTGAGTGTTTTCCATTTCAAAAATTGGCAAAAACTTGTATGTTTTCGATAGGTTTATTTTGTGTTGATCATTTTATTGCATTCAGTTTAATTTTTTGAGTTTTTTTACGCTAGACTTTCATTTATTTTGAATTATTTTATTATTTATTTTTTTTAGTCAAAATATTCAGAAAAAATAAATATAATTGACTATGTCATTATTTCGACTTTATTTTGATTATTTTTAAGTGTTTGATTTTACGTAAATTAATTAGTTTTAATTCATTTTATCTCTAAATAACATTATAGGGTATTGTTGGAATTGTAAAAAAATTCTAAACCCTAGTCATCATCCTATAAAATAGGCTAACGCATGAACAATAGGGGGCACTCGTTCAACGACGCCCATTTGTCAATACACACTCTCATCTCTTCAAATTTGAAAAAAGCTACCTTGTAAAAACGGCTTTGGTTAAAACCTTGTAAATAAAACTACCTTCTTTTACTTTTATCATTATCATTATTTAGAATGTATGATAAGAATTAGTTTTTTCCAAAGAAAGAGGAGAAGAGAAACGTCGTTTCTCATTCAACTAACTCATTTGCTATACTTTTTTTAATTTTCATTTATCATTTTAATTAATTATTTATTATAACAATGTATTTTTTGAGTTAGTTATGTTGACTTGATTTCAAGTTGGGCCAAATTATTATTTTACTTATATTTTTTAGTTTCTTCTTATTATTATCCTATTAATTTTATAAACTTCACACAAAAATTTACAAAAAAAATAAACTTAAAAATCGGATCACTTACAAAATCCAATTTAAATCGAAAAAAAAAATTCTTAACAAACTCGAAAGAAGAGGACCGTTGGAGTCTAGCATTTCAGTGGAATCCTCGAATGATCGGTCCTGAGTCACTCGTTTTGGGTTAACCGTTCATTCTTTTCTTTATTCCTTAAAACACTTAAATTAACTTGGACAGATAAGGGCCGTTAGGATCAAGCATTCCGGCGTAACTCTTTGAACAATTGATTATTATTAAACGTTCATTGTCCATCAAACATTTTCTCAATTAATCTTGAATGAAAAAGGACCATTGGAATCTAGCATTCCGATGGAACCCCGATTGATTGATCCTGAGGCTCATGTCTCGTTCTTATCGAGCATTCGTCATTCATTTAAAATACATTCAACCAATCAAACTATTTTCTTGCCACTGTGCGATCTCAAAAACCTTTTCAAAACGAAAGACGTCTTGTCTTAAGATGATGCAAAGCAATAGCTTCATGCATAATTGTTGAGTTGAGATAAGTGACGTTTTTCTGAATGTTGATTTGTAAATTCATTCGATGTGATGTATATGTCCGCTCCTCATCTGTTTTGAGTAAAATAATGTTTCTCGTCGATTAATACAATATAGCTTTCGCTAAAATCGACAAACAAACAAATATTTTCTACCCAGAACTACGTAAGCCTTGAATTCTCTATTGCACCTGGAGATACGTAGGAGCAGGATTGCAAAATCTTCTCAGGCCCATTAATAAAAAAAATAGGTTTAATTCCTCTTTTCCCATAATAATAAAAACTTTTTTTAGGTCTTCTCTCATAAAATAAAATTCATAACATATCTCTTCTCTCTCTTTTCCTATCCCAAATAAGTAGAGGATTAGAAACTAATATCACGCTAACATTTATGTGAAACTAACCAAATGGTTCCCGTTGAGTACAACGGACGTGAGGAGTGCTAATACCTTCCCCTTGCGAAACTGACTCACGAACCCTGATATTGGTTGTGATGATCAAATCTTATCTTTTCTTTTATGGGTTTTATCGATATTTTTCCTTTCCCTCTTTGGGAATAAATAAATTTCGGTGGCGACTCTATTCAGCTCATCCCGCGAGCGTGCGATTGCACTCCGCGGGCGTCATGTTCTCATATTTCAAGATACGACAGATGGCGACTCTGTTGGGGATAAGAACATCTCCTAAGCGATTCAACCCTAGTTTAGTTACGTTTATGTATGTGTGTTAGTTTTGTTTGTTTCTTTTTTTCTTCGTTGTTATATGTTTTCTTTATCTCTGCTTTATCACATTATATATATATATATATATATATATATATATATATATATATATATATATATATATATATATATATATATATATATATATATATATATATGTGTGTGTGTGGGGGGGGGGGGGGTGTGTGTGTGTGAGTTTTAGGATTTTGATACCATGAATAAAGCTCTACACCCGAGCTTTGGAAAAAGAAGAGAGAACATATAAGTTTAGAATTGGAAGTTGTGTAGTGTTAATCCCCAAGGGCTACTCCTTGTGTGCCTAACATGAAGACTCCCCTAGAGTAGACCTGTTTATAGATCTAGTTATAAGACAGCTAGCCTGTCGCATGACGTTGTTTTATGAAGGGTCCATGACTCTATGAGCCCCTCTTAGAACCAGTTTCTGCTTTGGTGGTTGCGTAATTTTGGACTCCAAGGACCTCTCCTTGTTACACCCAACATGAAAACCCTGCTCCAAAGGGACCTTTCGTCACTCTTGTCATAAAACAGATAGCTTGTTGCATGACGTTGATACGATTATGGTCCATGACTCTAGGAACCTTATCAAAAATCTATAAACTATCTCGTGAGTGGGTTTATGGGTAGAAAGCCTATAACTATCTACTAAGGAGCCTACCTAGTATGGTGTTCTGAGTTACTCATGTTATCCCATATCCTAACTACCTACATTGCATTTTATTTGCATACCAAAGCATAACAAAAAAATACATTGCATTCATTCATATACCATTGCATTTGTATTCATCATCATGCATTGCATATCATTTTCCGAAAATACAAAAAAAAACTCATTCATCCTTTGTCCATAACCCGCAGCTGATTTCCTGACACCTGTATCGGACTCGAAGTAGCTTTTGAAAGATCATGGGCCCTGGAGGGAAAAACCAATTTGCGTCAAGAGAAGATGTTGACTTGATGAAGAACCAATTAGACCAACTCATGAAGGCTATGATAGTTTTTACAAATAAAGAGGACAACATTCAACAGACTGTCGTCACTGAAAATGTCACTCCACCTCAAGTGAACGATCAAGGTTAACCTCAGCCTATTTGGATCCCTATTGAGAACCCTGATATACAAGAGCGTCCCATTATCCTAGATAGACATTCCTCATCTCATGATGCAATTTAGTATCATAGTTTTGCATTCTCAGAGCCAAATGTGCAAAGGGCAATCTTGGTGAGGAAGACCAAGAGACCAGAGGTTATTGAGATTTCTGAAAAGTATTGTATGCTAAATGAAAGACTTAAAGGTATATAGGGGTGTGATGCTTTTGATATGAATGCTTTAAACATGTGTTTAGTGTCTGGTCTGGTTATACCCCCGAAATTTAAAGTACCCGAGTTTCAGAAGTACAAAGGGAATAGTTGCCCAAAGCACCATTTGGTGATGTTCTACCAAAAAATGACCTCTTATGCCCTTGATGATAAACTAATGATTCACTGTTTTAAGACAGTTTGAGTGGGGAATCATTGAGTTGGTACATGGAATTAGAAAGAAGTCATATTCAGTCATGGTCAGACCTAGCTAACGCTTTTCTAAAACAGTACCAATACAATTTGGACGTGGCTCCCAGTCGATTTCAATTGAAAGATTTTTTTCGAAAGAGTAATGAGTCATTCAAGGAGTACGTCCAAAGATGGAGAGAGTCTGTTGATCACATTCAACCTCCACTCTCATAGAAAGAATTGGTGGATACATTTATCGATACCCTACAGAGCCCATACTTCAAAAGGATGGTGGGAAGTGCATCAATAAGTTTCTCTGACCTGGTGAAAGTTAGAGAACGCATCGAGAGCGGTCTTAAAAGTGGAAGACTCCAAGGTGTCTCGAATGTGCAGAATATTAGTGGTTCCCAAGAGGAAGAGGAGTATGAAACTGATTCAACCTTAGAAACTCACAAAGCTCCACAAGCTCCGTCTCCAAGGCTACATTATTAGCATCCATATGCAGCGGTTATTCAATGCCAGCAACCATTACCTCCCGGCCCTCATTACCAGCAACTGTGGAAAAGTCCTCGGAATCAGCCAGCTCAGGTTCCACGTCAGCATCAACATCATACTCATCAGGCTCGAAATCCAAACACTCAACATCAACGTCATAAATAACATAGACCTCCAATCTGGCAGGAAAGAGAGATTCTCCATATTGACCTGATCCCGATGACGTATAGTCAATTGTGATCTCAGTTGGTCCAAAGCTCGTCGATAGCTCCTAGAGAGAATAGGTCCATGAAGTTCCCATTCCCTCCTTGGTAGAACCCGAATGTCCAATGTGAGTTTCATGATGGAGTAGTGGGGCACTCAATTGAAGAGTGTAATGTTTTCCAAGAAGAAGTGAAACGTATGATCAACAAAGGGCAACTGAATTTCGATGGCCCTAATGTGGTGAATGGTCCATTACCCTCATGAGTTTGGAGACTTCAGGAAACACTTCCCAGAGTCAGCAAATCAAGACAAAGGAGCTCATTCTCAACACCAACAATCATTTGGCTATTTCTAACATTTCATTTGTACTTTCTTTGCATGTTAAATGTTGTTTGCTTTTAAGATTTGTAGTTTTTAATGGTAATATTAATAAAGTAATCATGCATTTTGAATTAATCCATTCGTATTCATTCTTTTTTTTCCATTTATATCAACAAAAAGAGATAAAAATATTTCTCCCATCCATTTTCTTTTTTCAAACTGCTTGTTTTAGAAAATATTTGAGGGTGGATGATGAAAACCAATTACCCATAATTAATGTGGTGTGCTTTCAAAGAAAACTTTGTTGGTGATGTAAGGCATTATTTCAAATCCCCAAACACCAAAGAGATAAAGAGTTAATCCCTAGTCAACCACTTTAAGCCTAGAAGTTGGTGTTTCTTTCATATTTAAAAACCCGTAATCTTAACCAGGGACAGGGTAGTTGTGTTCAGATAGTTTGAACGTGCATTCAATTTTCAAGAGAATCCGACCATCTCTACACATACTCCAAAGAGGTTCAACCACGTGTTATTCTTCGCACACATCTTAAAGTGTCGTAGAAGCTGAGAAAATAAAAAATTTGTAGTGGTTCTTCCTCATCCACCAATACCATGGCAGTCAGAATTTTTCAAAAAAAAAGAAGAAAAAATCCCGCTAAGTCAAACACCGCAAAAAAACGACTTAGGCAAAAATCAGGGCATCTCGGTGGACCAAAGGCTTCAAAGAAGTGGTCCATGCAAAAATTAGGGATATAAAAAAATCAATCAAAAGAGGTCACTAAATCCTCAACAAAAACAAAATAAGGTGACTGCCATTTCAAGAAAATCTCATCTTGAATCCTCATTTTCACCTTCACACCTTCGAAGTCGAATGTGTGTGTTGAATTAACTGAACGTAGGAATTGGATATCATCAAAAAGAAGGGTGGGTTAAAATTAAATTTGAGCCTTATATCCCTTTGTTTTGAAAACCGTGAACCATGCCACGTTACAACCCTTAAAAGACCTAATTGAGGCAGGGTATATTTTGAAAACATACTACAACAAGGTTCTGTTAACCTGACTCCACAAGATCTTTGCTAATCATATTTATCGATCACATCACCTTGCACACTGTTGTTAGATGCCCAAAAGTTCTTATTTGAGCTATCATATGTGGGCATCTTTCACTCTATTTCCTTGCTAATGTTGTCAAAACCACCTTTATTTTACATGAAATGCATTACATTGATAAACGATCTTGGTACCTTTGATTTGTGTGTTATTGTGCAGGAAGAAGGCATGAAATAATTGAAAATGAAGACACAAGAAAGTTGGCAAAGGAACCAAAGAAAACAAGCATTCATCAGCCTGCTCGCTAGGCGAGCTGCTAGCGAAAAGCTCCAGTAAAATATCAATAAATTCGCTAGGCGAGCTGCTAGCGAAGGTGGTAGCGAGTTCGTTCAGTTTTGGTGAAAAGCGCAGCCAACACTCACTCGCTAGGCGAGGCTCTAGCGAGTTCCCAGCGAGCATTCCAGTAGCCAAACCTCTCAACCTCGCTGGAGCGAGGGTTGAAGCGTGCCCTTCGCTAGGCGAACATGACAGTCTGAGATAGACTGTGTCTCTGGGCGCAGGTGCCTCTTGTGCCTCAATTAGACCCTCTCTAGGCGAGCCATTCTGCTCGCCTAGCGAGCATGACAGCTCAGTACAGCTCTATAAGTAGCAAGTGCCACTTTTGAGAGCCATACCTTAGTTTTACCTAATTTTTCCACTTTTGTACTTTCTTAGAGATATTTTACAGCATTGTTCTTGGGAGATTTTATGCCCTAGATTTCATTTCTCTTCATCTTGTAACCATCTTCTACAAAAAGAAGGTGGATTCCCATCCAATCTCGATTATCCGACTTGGATGTTGATCAACCTTCTTCCGAAACTTGCCGACCAAGCTACCATGAAAATGAGTAGCTAAGTCATCCATTTGTCAAGGTTAGATGTAGGTGATTACTAGCTTTGTGTGTAAATGTAAGGATCTTCATGTGTAAACTCTTTAATGGTGAATATATGATGAAAACTTTGTTTCTATTTAAAACTCTTTGTGTTGGTTTATGATCGAGAGATGTTTACCAACTCTTGACCTAGGTTTTCATCCAATCTTGTTTGTTAGCTAGAGATAGTAATGAATGATTTTGTTCACCATAAGGTTGAACCAAAAAGTTGTCATTTTGATAGATTGTGTTCGAGAGAAACAATGGATCAAAATGGGAAAACTCACAATGTGTGTTCGAGAGAAACATATTGGGAAGACTTTGTGAAATGATTTATCATCTAAAGGAGTTTATAAGATTGTTGACCGAACAAATACATGCAAAGTGATCATCGAACCCTAACTTTGGCAATATTTCTCATTTATTCAAACCATAACTTTTACCGCAATTTATTACCTTTTTATGCAAGATAACGTGACAACCAACCAAAACCTTATTGTTACATTGAGCTAAGATTAATACAACCATCGAACGGCGGTGATATCTTACAATCCCTGTGGATACGATAACAAAAACCCGACACGTAAATTTACAACCAACAAAATGGCGCCGTTGCCGGGGATTGTAAATTGATATTGCGAGCATCGCAATGGTTGTTTAAGTTTTAGCTTGTGAATTTTTGACTTGTGCTTGTAATTTGTTTGGTTTAGTGTGCAGCTTACGTTTTATGCGAGGGAAAATCCCTGTGGACGAACTTCTTTTTGATCCTGAGATCGAGAGAAGGCTCAATAGCAAAACGAGACGTAGGAGGCAACAGGCTAGACAACGCCAAGAGCAAGGAGAAAGTTCTTCAACCACAAATCCACCACCATTCATACCAAACATGGAGCAACCACCACCTCCACCTATTTCTACTCCATGCATAAACAGTCCAAGGAACACCGCTCAGTTTGCCAACCACACAGGAAGGCAAGCTGAGATGAAAACGGGAACTCTAAATTTATTATATGGAAGTCCATTCACCGGAATGGACCATGAAGACCCATTTGCTTTTCTCACAAAATTTTATGAGATAGCATTGGCTGCCGGAGTGGATCAGGCTCAGGAGCTTCCGTTGTTCAGACGATTATTTCCCCACGCTTTACTCGGTAAAGCAAAGGATTGGCACCTAGACCAAACACCAGCCGTAATGACAGACTGGAACGTGTTAGAAGAGAAATTCATCGAAAGATTTTTCTCCCATAACTGATTCATGGAATCCAAGACGGCCATCTCGGTGTTTTCACAAGGAACCAGTGAATCATTAAATGAAGCGTGGGAAAGATTCAAGTCCATGCTTCGGAAATGTAAAGGGCATGGATTTGATGAATTGACTCAAATCCATATCTTCAAAAATGGACTTCAACCAAACTGCAAGACGTTGTTGGATGCGACCTCGGGTGGTTCTTTATTGTCAAAAAGTGCCGAGGAAGCCACAAACATCATAAATCGAATGGCTTTAAATGATCTTCAGAGTCAAAGTCGAGGAAACTCTTTGAAGAAGTCGGGAGTGCTTGAGCTAGGGACGAACGATGCCATCCTTGCCCAAAACAAGCTCATCTCACAACAAGTGGAACTCTTAACGCAACAAATCAAAGAGTTAAGAGAACCGTCAAAAGCTAAACAAATAGCTTGTTGTGAACTTTGTAAAGGTGAACATGACACCGGATTTTGTCCACCTCCCGGTTTTGACGAAGTAAACTACATGGCCAATCAACGGGACTATCAACCGAGACAACAACAACAACAACAACAACAACAACAACCTTATCAACCGCACCCTCAAAATCAACAACAATTCCAAGGGAACCAAGGGTTCCAACCTAGAAGCAACTATTATCATAACCAAGGTTATGGAGGTGGTTCTTCTAGCCGTCAAAACCCTCCCCAAAATCCGTATCAATCTCAACAACCGCCGATCGTCAATTCTAAGTTAGAAGAGACATTGACGCAATTCATGCAAATGTCAATGGCCAATCAAAAGAGCAATGACGCGGCTATAAAAAATCTCGAGACTCAAGTTAGGCAACTTGCCAAGCAACTCGCGGAACAACAAACCGGTCCTTCCTTTTCGGCAAACACGCAAACAAATCCTAAGGAGCATTGTAAGGCGATCATGACGAGAAGTGGGAGGGAGTTGGGAAGTGAGAATAAAAAAGAGTTGAGAGTGAACAAGAGAGAAAGAGAAAGAAATTGAGGAGGAAATATTGGAGGAAAATGTTGATGGTGAAGTAGGAGAGTGGAGTGAGGGTGAAGAAGTTGAAAAGAATAAAAATAATGGTGAAGTTGAAAAGAAAAAAGATGTGGAGATTGAGAAAAATACAAGTGATGAGGTAATAAGGGAGGTAGAAAAAAAGCCTAGATGGAAGAGTGCTAGAGTTGCAAAGGGAAAGGAGGTAGTGAGCGCTACTCCAATCCAAAACCTTCCTTATCCTCATGCCCCGTCCAAAAGGGAGAATGAACGGAATTACGCCCGGTTCATGGATATTTTTAAACAGTTGCAAATCAACATTCCGTTTGCCGAAGCCTTGGAGCAAATGCCCAAGTATGCCAATTGGCGGATAAGTCGACGACCCATCCTCATGGCGTAGCCCAAGATGTTTTGGTGAAGGTCGACAAATTCTTTTTCCCGGTCGATTTTATTGTTATTGATATGGAGGAAGATGACGATGCTCCGCTCATCTTGGGCCGACCGTTCATGAAGACCGCGCGAATGATGATAGATGTTGACGACGGTTTAATGAAGGTGAGAGTTCAAAATGAGGAAGTTACATTCGATCTATTCGAGGCAATGAAGCATTCAAAAGATAGAAATGATAGCTTTCGCATCGATGTGATCGAAGACGCTATTCTGGAGGTTTCAAAGCATATTCATGAGATATCTCCTATGGAGTTAGCTCTTGACGACTCATTGGAGGTTTTCACTGTTGAAGAAGAGCTAGCTCTTGAGGAATGCTTAAAGGAACTTGATAATTTAGACGACCTACAACCATGGGAAGTAGAGGAGGAAAACTTGAAAAAGGAGGTTATTGACAAAAAAGCGCCAATTGAATTGAAAGTGCTACCCTCTACTTTGAAATATGTATTCCTAGATGAGACCGAGGCAAAGCCGGTCAACATAAGCAACCTTTTGACAAATGAAGAAGAAGCCCGTCTAATCATTGTGCTAAAAACAAATCAAGAAGCCATGGGTTGGACTCTTTCCGATCTAAAAGGAATTAGTCCATCCTATTGTATGCACAAGATTTTGATGGAGGAGGATTTTAAGCCGGTGGCTCAACCACAACGCCGCTTAAATCCTACAATGAAGGAGGTTGTTCGAAAGGAAGTTGTAAAGCTATTGGATGCGGGAATGATTTACCCGATCTCGGATAGTCCGTGGGTTAGTCCTGTGCACGTTGTTCCGAAGAAGGGTGGAATTACCGTAATCCGGAATGACAAGGACGAATTGATCCCCACTAAAGTTGCAACGGGGTGGAGAATGTGTATTGATTATAGGCGGTTGAATACCGCGACTCGAAAGGACCATTTT
The DNA here is from genome assembly GCF_024323335.1 of Lathyrus oleraceus. NCBI lineage: Eukaryota > Viridiplantae > Streptophyta > Magnoliopsida > Fabales > Fabaceae > Lathyrus > Lathyrus oleraceus. The sequence continues at coordinate 157,372,532 of NC_066585.1, forward strand.
CCACTCCCATTTATGGATCAAATGCTCGAAAGACTATCGGGCCAACAATACTATTGTTTTTTGGACGGCTACTCCGGGTATAACCAAATTGCGGTTGACCCGGTTGATCATGAGAAGACTGCTTTCACGTGTCCGTTTGGAGTGTTCGCATACCGAAAAATGCCCTTTGGGCTGTGCAATGCACCGGCGACCTTCCAACGATGTGTGCAAGCCATTTTTGCCGATCTAATAGAGAAAACAATGGAAGTCTTCATGGATGACTTCTCGGTATTTGGTGGGACCTTTAGTCTATGCTTGGCAAACTTGAAAACGGTGTTGGAAAGATGTGTGAAGACCAATTTGGTGCTTAATTGGGAGAAGTGTCACTTCATGGTGACCGAGGGGATCGTGCTAGGCCACAAAGTCTCTAGAAGGGGGCTTGAAGTGGATAGAGCTAAGGTTGAAGTGATCGAAAAATTACCTCCTCCGGTGAATGTGAAGGGCATCCGTAGCTTTTTGGGGCACGCCGGGTTCTATCGGCGCTTTATCAAGGACTTCTCAAAGGTGGCTAAGCCTTTGAGCAATTTGCTCGCTAAGGACCAGGTATTTCTCTTGACCGATGATTGTTTGCAAGCTTTCGAAACTTTAAAAGAAAAATTGGTTACCGCTCCAATAATAGTCGCTCCCAATTGGAATGAAAATTTTAAACTAATGTGTGATGCGAGCGACTACGCAGTTAGAGCGGTACTTGGCCAAAGAAAAGACAAAAAATTTCATGCGATACATTATGCGAGTAAGGTTCTTAACGAGGCTCAAATAAACTATGCCACCACGGAAAAAGAACTACTTGCAATAGTGTATGCGCTAGAAAAGTTTCGGTCTTATCTTATAGGGTCTAAAGTCGTTGTGTATACCGACCACGCGGCGATTAAATATCTGCTAACCAAACCGGATTCGAAGCAAAGGCTCATCCGTTGGATCCTCTTGTTACAAGAATTTGATGTGGAAATAAAAGACAAGAAGGGGTCGGAAAACTTGGTAGCGGATCATTTATCCCGCTTAGTGAATGTGGAGGTTACCGCGTCTAAAAAGGAAATCCGGGAAGAATTTCCTAATGAAAAACTGTTTAAAGTTCAAGTTAGGCCGTGGTTTGCAGACTTTGCGAACCACAAGGCTAGTGGTTTTGTGCCTTCCGACCTAACTTCGAACCAAAAAAGGAAGTTCCTATCGGATGCGAAGTATTATGTTTGGGATGACCCATACTTGTTTAGGTTGGGTAGTGATAACCTATTAAGGAGATGCGTAACTGGCGATGAAGCGCAGAGCATCCTTTGGCATTGTCACAACTCGCCTTACGGCGGACACTATAATGGGGTTAGAACGGCCACTAAAATTCTTCAATCGGGATTTTATTGGCCTACTATTTTCAAAGACGCACATACCCATGCGCAAAGTTGTGACAGTTGCCAAAGAAGCGGTGGGATAGGTAAGAGAGACGAGATGCCTCTCCAAAATATCCAAGAAGTCGAAGTATTCGATTGTTGGGGCATAGATTTCGTAGGACCATTCCCACCCTCTTATGGGAACGAGTACATGCTTGTCGCAGTAGATTATGTCTCTAAGTGGGTTGAGGCGATTGCCTCACCTCGGGCGGATGCGAAAACGGTGATAAATTTTTTGAAGAAAAACATATTTTCCCGTTTCGGAACCCCCCGAGTGTTGATAAGTGACGGAGGGTCACACTTTTGTAATGCACCTTTGGAAACTATTTTAAAACATTACGGTGTATCGCATAGGGTGACAACTCCGTATCACCCACAGGCTAACGGGCAAGCTGAGGTCTCTAATCGTGAGATTAAGAGAATCCTCGAAAAAACCGTGTCTAATTCAAAAAAGGAGTGGTCCCAAAAATTGGACGAAGCATTATGGGCCTACCGTACGGCCTTTAAAGCTCCAATTGGCCTAACTCCCTTTCAATTGGTATTTGGTAAAACTTGCCACTTGCCGGTTGAATTGGAGCACAAAGCCTTGTGGGCCCTAAAATTTTTAAATTTCGAAAATGAGTTGGCCGGTGACAAAAGGAAGGTGCAACTACTTGAGTTGGAAGAGATGCGCAATGCCGCATACCACTCAAGTTGGTTGTACAAGGAAAAGGCAAAAAAGTATCACGACAAGAAGCTCTGTAACAAAGAATTTGTGCCTGGACAATTGGTCCTATTGTTCAACTCCAGGTTGAAATTGTTTCCCGGGAAGTTGAAATCAAAATGGTCCGGGCCATTTCGGGTGAAAGAGGTGAAGGAGTACGGGGCTATTGTCATTGAAGACATAGACAAGAAAGATAGTTGGACCGTGAATGGCCAACGATTGAAAGTTTATCTCGGCGGTCATGTGGATCGCGAGAGCTGTGCAATTCCGCTTGATGCTCCTCTATGAGCATCACACCGTCGAGCTTAGCCGACGTTAAACAAGCGCTAGTTGGGAGGCACCCCAACATTGTAAGTATTTACTGTTTTTTGTGTTGTGTTGTGTTGGGTTTCCTAGTGCTAAAACCTTGCTGCATGAACCGGAAATGCTGCCTTTGAAAAGGCTATTGCTGTCATGCTCGCTTGCTGCTCGCTAGGCGAGGCAGCAGCGAGCTGATTCGCTAGCTGCTCGCTAGGCGAAGCAGAAGCGAGCGCTGCATCACAGCACTTATTTAAATCTCAGCAGGGCACCCATTTTGCCCCCAAACACAAATTTTTTCTGACTTGCAACCCTGCTGAGAAAAATTTTACAGAGCTCTCCACACTCTCTCATTTGCATCACTCTCACTAACACTCCATCTCTATTCGGTCCATTGCAAACCCTGCTCACTTCATTTCAATCAAATCACTGTAACTAAGGTTTGCCCTACTACATTTTCTTTTTGTTCGAACTTTATATTTCCTATTTGAATGTCAATTAGGATAAGTTGTGGTATGGGAGACCTTGGGTTTGCATGTGGGATTTTCGGTTTTGCAAATTGGGATTTTAGGTTTTGGAATTGGGGATTTTAGGTTTTGAATGTAAGTATGTAATCCCCAATAGCATAGAACGGTTATTTAATTGATAAATCATTAGGTTCTGATGTTGGAACCATTAGAGTATGGGTTTTGGGAAATATTCTTTGAACATGCTGAAAACCCCAAAAACCCGTATGGTTCGCTAGCACTCGCTAGGCGAACCTGGGGCGAGCGTTCGCTGCCACTTCGCTAGGCGAAGCAGCAGCGAGCCTGACAGTCTTTTGAAAAATGGCTTTGCTGTCTAATCTGTTTGTTTGGTGTGTGTTGTTTCCTTTCATATTTTGCAGATGGAATCAAGGTCTGGAGCGTCTAAGAAAAGAAAGGGAGAGACTACTTCCCGGACTGTGCCTATCCAGTTTGACCAAGATAAGTTTGTCGGCCCGAAGCAGGCCGCCAGGTACATCGCTCTGGAGAAGCGGAAAATTCTTCCGGAGAAGCGATTCCTAATCAACCCACAGGGCACGAGCAGATCTTTTGCCAGGTTGATTGACACTAAGAAATGGGATCGGTTGATTAATCCCTTGGAGCATTACGACATAGCAACAGTGCGTGAATTTTATGCTAACGCACTGCCTGATGACGACGAGCCCTTTACTTGGATATCTAAAGTGGTCGGGCGTCCAGTAGCATTTGATAGGGATGCAATCAACCGAGTCCTTGGGGAACCGCTCCAGCTGGGAGCTGAAGAGAGGGACACATACCACACTGACCTACGGCTTCACCGGGATGTTCCAGCCATTTCTGCCGCCCTGCTATTAAGGGGGAAATCTGTTGAGCTGAACCCATCTGGGGTTCCAATGAGGTATCACAGGGAGGATATGACTCCCATGGCTCAACTGATACTGCTGTTGGTGCTGACGAACATCCAGCCAAAGTCCCACACCTCTACAGTGCCGATCCCAGTGGCACATTTGGTCCATTGTATCCTCTCCAACGTCCAAATCGATGTGGCGAGGATTATCGCTTATGAGCTTAAGTCCGTGATCGAAAGCGGGCTAAAGTCGGGGGCTCGTGTGAATTGTCCCCTAGCTTTCCCGTGCTTGATCATGAGTTTGTGCATTCAGGCAAGGGTGAGACTTCCGTCTCGGGGTTAGGTAAGGATCCCGCCACCTATCGATGACCGGTACGTGGCCAAATATTGTAGAGCGAAGAATGCCAGAGGCAGTGCAGCTACAGAGAGTACCCGGGCTTCTGATGGTCCTGGTACTTCTACTCCTGGACTTGATCCCTACCTGCGAGCTGTGTGTGATTATAGTTTTGAATGGATGGCGGCATCCCAGAGAGCCATGATAGATATGCATGACTCTATGCAGCGGTTACAGCTGCAGGGAAGTGGTGCTCATGCCTTGATGACGCGTGAGCAGTTTCTGCTTAACGCCAACTGGCCTGTGGACAGGCCTGTTTATGGTGAGGGGGCGGGCGCTGGTGCGTCTTCAGGTGCTGCTGATGATGATGATGATGCTGAGGATGATGAGGCTACCGGTTCTGAGGCCGGTAGCGAGGAGGATTCTGAGCCCTTAGAGGGTTAAGTTATTGTATTTTTCAGTTTTTATGTTTATTTCTATTTGTATTTTTGGATTATGTATTTTGACTTTGGTTTTGTACTCTTGGGGTGTTTTGTCCCCCATGAACAAATTTATATTTTTAGTTAATGTTATTTATTTATGTTTTTAATTTTGTTTGTTTAATAAATTTTTGGTTGATTGAGTGGCAAACCTTCTAGATTGGTTGCTCCTCAAAAAAGTACCCAATGAAGGTGCATCCGAGCTTGGATGGCAATGATAAGAATAAACAAGTGAATGAGGCTAAGGTACATGGTTACCTCCGGCTAGAATTTTAGAATGCATTAAGAACTTTACTCTTTTTGGTAAATTGAATATTGTCTTTTTGCAACATAATTGAATGAATGTTTCATCTAGGACTTAAAACCACAAATTGTGAGGAAACCTCCATTGTACACTTAAATGCTGGATTCTAATAAGTTTTGTTGATTCATTTGATTCATGCTTTGTCTTTTATTATTTTGAATATGTGGAAGCAATTAGAAATGATCAAGGCACTTGTTTTCTATCGAGCACAACTACATCCAAAAACAACTTACCTGTGAGCAGAGAGAGTATTCGTTAACCCCTTTGAGCTTAAACAGTTGAATCTCTGCTTGAAATAAAGCGAGATTTCAAAAATCTTTTTTTTACAACCCGAAAAATCTTGATTATTGTTCTTTTGCCGTAAAAATTTAAGAGCATTCACTTAGGGTGAGTAAGAAATAAGTTGGGGAGAATCGGTAAGTACCACAACTCTTGAAAAAAAAAACCGAGCAAGCATTGAAAATAAAAATATAGAAAAGAAACATCTGTTTTGTAAATATGATGTGAAAGAAAAGAACAAAAATAGAAAGAATGAAAATGAATGCTTGCTTGGAAGAAAAATAGTGAAAAATAAAAATTGAGTTGTGGAATATGAGTTGTGAAGGTTTCAAATAAGAAACAAATGAAACAAAGTCGAGATGTGTGAATAAAATACTGTGAATGTCTCTTTTGCATCGGCACTTTCGTTTCAATGGCCTTAGAAATGACCCTTGTTGTTAACCTAACCAAGCTTCAACCGAAAAGCCCTTAGTGATCTTTATGCTTCCACAGTACCATTTATGATTGTTAGACATTGTATGAGTCTATTTGATTTCTTCATTGTTTGTTAGAGAGTGAGATTATTCCCGCGGTTGCAAACGCGTAAATTCTTCATTCCTTATTCGAAGAGGAGAGATAGAGTGATTCATTCAGAATAATATTGTTGTAGATAGATAAATATATCGCATAAGCTATTAAGTTTTAGTTCTTGTGTATTATTTTATTCGAACCGTTGGACGCCTGTATATGCTGACTCACTTGTGTTTGAGCCGTTTTATCCAACTTCGGAGAAACCATTTTCTTAAAGCAAATCCTCTTGTCCTTCAAGGGGCATACTTTGCTTGAGGACAAGCAAGAATCTAGTTGGGGAGAGTTGTTAGATGCCCAAAAGTGCTTATTTGAGCTATCACATGTGGGCATCTTTCACTCTATTTCCTTGCTAATATTGTCAAAACCACCTTTGTTTTACATGAAATGCATTACATTGATAAACGATCTTGGTACCTTTGATTTGTGTGTTATTGTGCAGGAAGAAGGCATGAAATAATTGAAAATGAAGACACAAGAAAGTTGGCAAAGGAACCAAAGAAAACAAGCATTCATCAGCCTGCTCGCTAGGCGAGCTGCTAGCGAAAAGCTCCAGTAAAATATCAATAAATTCGCTAGGCGAGCTGCTAGCGAAGGTGGTAGCGAGTTCGTTCAGTTTTGGTGAAAAGCGCAGCCAACACTCACTCGCTAGGCGAGGCTCTAGCGAGTTCCCAGCGAGCATTCCAGTAGCCAAACCTCTCAACCTCGCTGGAGCGAGGGTTGAAGCGTGCCCTTCGCTAGGCGAAGGTTTTGTTCGCTAGGCGAACATGACAGTCTGAGATAGACTGTGTCTCTGGGCGCAGGTGCCTCTTGTGCCTCAATTAGACCCTCGCTAGGCGAGCCATTCTGCTCGCCTAGCGAGCATGACAGCCCAGTACAGCTCTATAAGTAGCAAGTGCCACTTTTGAGAGCCATACCTTAGTTTTACCTAATTTTTCCACTTTTGTACTTTCTTAGAGATATTTTACATCATTGTTCTTGGGAGATTTTATGCCCTAGATTTCATTTCTCTTCATCTTGTAACTATCTTCTACAAAAAGAAGGTGGATTCCCATCCAATCTCGATTATCCGACTTGGATGTTGATCAACCTTCTTCCGAAACTTGCCGACCAAGCTACCATGAAAATGAGTAGCTAAGTCATCCATTTGTCAAGGTTAGATGTAGGTGATTACTAGCTTTGTGTGTAAATGTAAGGATCTTCATGTGTAAACTCTTTAATGGTGAATATATGATGAAAACTTTGTTTCTATTTAAAACTCTTTGTGTTGGTTTATGATCGAGAGATGTTTACCAACTCTTGACCTAGGTTTTCATCCAATCTTGTTTGTTAGCTAGAGATAGTAATGAATGATTTTGTTCACCATAAGGTTGAACCAAAAAGTTGTCATTTTGATAGATTGTGTTTGAGAGAAACAATGGATCAAAATGGGAAAACTCACAATGTGTGTTCGAGAGAAACATATTGGGAGGACTTTGTGAAATGATTTATCATCTAAAGGAGTTTATAAGATTGTTGACCGAACAAATACATGCAAAGTGATCATCGAACCCTAACTTTGGCAATATTTCTCATTTATTCAAACCATAACTTTTACCACAATTTATTACCTTTTTATGCAAGATAACGTGACAACCAACCAAAACCTTATTGTTACATTGAGCTAAGATTAATACAACCATCGAACGGCGGTGATATCTTACAATCCCTGTGGATACGATAACAAAAACCCGACACGTAAATTTACAACCAACAATTGTGAATGGCTAGATCAGCATTGTGTCTTGTTCATTGACCCGTTCAATGTATATCACCATCATTTCAATAATGATTGATTTCAAAATTTCATTTATTGCTTTGCATTAAAATTACCATTTTTGAATGAATAATCTTATTTGCGAGTCAACACTTAGCATTAAAGAAATTCCAACAATATACAATTGAGGAACTTGAAAAAGTGAAAGAAGTCCATTCAGGGGAAACCACTTTGAGTATCAGTCAGTCTGAGCCAATCACCCCAAGGTTCAATTAGCCACGAGTAATTTGCTTCAAGACTCAGATTGGGGCAAGCCACCTCAGAAGCTCATTGAGTCCAACTATCCAAGGATAGTCAATGAGAAGTCTACGATTCCAGGTTTTGGTTAACTAGGGTCAGATCACTGCGGTATTTAAATATTGGGACAAGCCATCTCGAGATCGTCTCATGTCAAGTTGTTTCAAACACACTTTCAAGGTGAACATTTTCAAAGACCCAACAGACTGGGGCAAGATGAGTCGCCGAGGGGAAGAACCTCGTTCTTCATGCTTTCAAATTTCTCAAACAAATTTTTCCATACATCAACAACTATTGAGTTTAAGACGAGTGCCCAAAAGTTATCCTAGCACGATTCATTAATCCTCCAAAAGGATCCCATTGGCTAATTTATGGATTTCAAGCTTGATAAAATTCTCCTTTGACAACATCTATCACAAAATATTTGGTTGAGTTCTCGGTGTTGAGGAATCATGACCTCCATAAAAAGCCTTTACAAACTCCCAGTCCACTCAAGTGTCATCATTTTCATATCATGGTCATTCATATATCATGCATAAAAACAAATTCAAATCATGCATAACCTAAATGTACTTCGTGCTCATTTTGCATTGACCTAGGTCTTGTTGTTGATCATATATCCTTTGAACTCTAATTCCAGTTTGTATTTGGTGCCCTTAAACCATCATCCAATTTTCGCAGTCATATTCAAGTCCAACTCAGTTGGCACCTATCAAAAAATTGTCCATGAGGTTCAATCCCTTTTTGGATTATCCGATGAATTTCCGGATTACTCCTTTGTTTATTGATGTATTTCCATAATTTGTCTGATGTATTTCCATATGTTTCCCTACATATCTGATGTATTCTCGAATATGTTTGTCTTGTATTCTGATGTATTTCCAGAATTTCCTCGATGTATTATCGAATGTGTATGTATTCTGCTATATTTCTGGAATATCATTTGTAATTTTGATGCATTTCCAGAATTCGTTTCTTTTACTCTTCGATGAATTCCCTGACATGTCATTTTTGTTCTGATGCACTTCAAGAACCCTCATGCCATTACCTAGCATTATTTCAAGGTTCATTGGTGTCTCCTAAAATTCAGTTGTCACTGTAAGACCCTAATTTTGGCCCTAAGATCCCTCATGGCATCATTACATTGCATTTGCATTGCCTCAAGGATCATAAGCATCTTGGTTCCCTTTGCCTTTGGGTTGGGACCTCTTGTGAGTGGTTTGAGATCACCAAGCATGCTTGAATCATATTATTGCTTTTCTCATTTTTATTTACTAACCAAAACCACAAAAATATGTCACTAACATTTCTTGTTTGTAGCTTGAGCAATCACAAGGTCAAAAGACTTCTAGGAGATCCTTTGTGCAATGATGTGGTCAAGAGAAGATGAAAGCAAGCATGGTAATGGTTCCCAAAGCTCTCATCCATCAAATGTGCCTCCCAAGTATCTCAATTCATCATGTTGATCAAAGCAAGTCAAGTGGTTTGAGGTTTGTTCCAAAGGAAACCCTAATTCATCTGGTCATCAACTATGCCTTGCTCATGAAGCAACCTCAACCCATGGTCAAATACAATCAAGGTAAGTTCTTTAATTCATCATCCCATGAATATTTGAACTTATTTGAGTGTCCTCAATCATCAATTCATCAAGATATGAGTTGTGGACTTGAGAAGTTAATCAGTCAATTCATCTAACTATTTTGAAATACATTGAGACCTAACTTTTTATGTGTTGGTCAAATGGAGATGACCCCAAGATAAAAAATGTTCTTAAGGACAATATGAAAAACTTCCATGTTCATCAAAAGTTGTTTTGAATCTTGGAAGGTCATCATCCATTCCAAGACATTATAGGTCATTTTGACTGAAACCCTAATTTTGGGTCAACTTCCCAAGAACATAACTCATTCATTTTTCATGATTTTGGGATGAGACTTAATGCATTGGAAAGCTTAATGTATCTAATTCTAATGTTATGTTGAGAAAATTTGCAAAATCTCAAAAGAAATACATGTGATAATGCAAAACATTATAGGTCACTTTGGGCCAAATGCATTGAAATGTGAAAAAGTCCAACTTCAAGTGTCCATAACTTCGTCATCAAAAATCCAAATGATGCAAAATTTAATTCCAAATTGATTATCTTGAAAATATCTACAACTTTCATGTTGAATATTCTACCATTTGGAGCTTGCATCACTGAAACAGAAGGGCTTAAACATTGGCCAAATTTGGAAACTTCACAAATGCATGTTTTGCACCCTACACTTCAAGCTCAAATTTCATTAATTTCCAAGGCCCAATTGGAGTTTTGATCAACATAGCATTTGTTCCTTATGCAACAAGCTTTCTAACCATTACTCATAAGGTTGCATTTGGAGTTTGGAAGCATCATTTTCGAAGAGGAGAACTTTTAGTGCATTTTGGGAAAACTTAATTCAATTGCCATGCATGAGCTGATTACATCTAAATTACACGTCCATTTCATTCATTCATGATCCCAGCTTGCCAAGCCATGTGGAATTGGGCCCTCCATGCACCTGTACAGGCCCATGCATGGAGGCCCTTTCCACTCACGCAAATTTGAAGTCACACATTCAGCATTGCTTACAGCTCTCTCCATCTATAAATACCATGCCATAGCTTCACAATTCTTCAACCTAATGGCGCCTAAATCCCTGCTGAATTGAATCCCCACCCATACCAAAGGAACAAACTTCATTTTTCTCTAAAAATTTCAGATCTGAAATTCAATTGCATTGGTTGAATTTTAAGATCTAAAGTTCCTAAGCCTCTTCACTTTGATCCATTGAAACTTCTGTTTGCAAAAAGAACCAAAGAGAGTGACTCAATTCTTCATAATCCAAAGGTTTTGCTCCATTGAAATTTGCTTCGAATCTCATCATACATTGCTCCATTTGCCTTGATCTTGTGTTGTCGGAAGTCCTCTCTATAGAGGCATCATTATTGTGTGTTTAATTGTTGGAATCGAGCAAGTTCAGTTGAACACCACCAAAGTTCCATCTCTGATTTCTCTCTTAATAGGAATCTAGAGTGGAATTGAGTGGCATAGGAGTGATGTACATCACTCCACCTTTCGAATGGTGCCTGGATCGTGCATTTTAGTTAACATTTTTTTACCTGCAATTTTTGATCTCCACCGGAGCTTGCCGGAGAAGACGGTGGCGCTGGCCACCGTCTGGTCTCCAGATCAGATCTGGATCGTCCCTTTCCATTGCCAGATCTAATCTCAGCAGTCCATTGTTATGACTTTTGATTAAACCGCGTGTGGATGCATTGACTTGGATGTATTGTGGAAACCCGCTGAGGGCCATGTGATGTGTCAGCTCAATTAATGAGCCACCATCCAACGCCTCTCCTTTTTTCTAATTTTCATTTTCTGATTTCTATTTTCTTTTATTTCTTTTAATTCCATTTTATTTCTAAAATTCATATCTCTTTTAATATTGGTCCAAAAATTATGGGACCAATTGCATTATTTCTCTTTTAATTTCTAGTTTCTAAATATGATTTTTAATATTTTTTATTTTATCATTTGCTATTGTTTAGTAATTTTCTCTTTTCTGGTCATTTTTAATTCATTTTAAATAGTTTTTGATATTCAAAAAATACAAAAATATTTTCTCAACCTCTTTGAATGATGATAGATCTATGAAAAATATTCTCATCAATTTATTAATTGATTTGAGATTTATTTGAGATTTTAGTTCAATTATGTTATTTTTATTCATTTTTAATTGATTAAAAATAGTTTCTGACTTTTAAAAATGCTGAAAATTTTTGTCAAACTTTGTTTGACTTTGTTGAACTTGGGATAATTCACTTGGACTTTTCAAAGTTGATTTGAAGTGAGTTTGAAGTTTGACCTTTCTTTAATATTTTAATTTAAGTTTTATTTTAAATATTAAAAATGCCAAAAATATTTTGTTTATTTCTTGACTTTCAATCTTCATTTTGCTTCTGTTTTCTATTGTTTGACCTTGATCTTCCCTATCTTTGGTAAACATTTATTGATTGGTACATTCCATTTCATTTAATGCACTTTAATTCTTCATTTATATTCTTCATATTCTTCTTCTTCTTCTTATTTTCTTTTTTGATCAATGAGTTAGAGGTTGATGGTTAGCATTGATTAGGGAGGTTTAATCTTCCTTGATTCAAATCTAATTCATCTTGATCAAATGATCAAGTGAATGGCTTTGCATTAAGGATAGATTGCTTTCTAAATCATGCAAAGGACTTAAACCAATACAAGATCATTTCTCATCTTCTTTTTGGCATGGCAAGTTGTTGGAGTTTGATTCACTAATCAAGACCTCTAACTTATGTTGTTGCCTATATTATTATTGATCGGCCTCAGATAGTTGTGACTTCTACATAAGTCCAATTACAATTGCTTAACATAGCGTTAAATTTGCCTTATGGCACACTAACTACTAACACTAACCATTAACCATTAACATTTAATTCTTGCTCTTTACATTTATGCAATTTACTATTCTTGTACATATTATTCATTTGCTTTTGCCCTTTGCTCACTTGAGCACATGTTTATGATAATGCAATTTGTCTTTTGCTCACTTGAGCACATAATTGTGTATATACTATTGTGCTTGTGTTTTGTTTTGATTGTTGTGGACCAAATGCAAAGGAATGGACAAATGGACTTAATTTCTAGGATTTTCCCTATGCAAATTGGAGTAAAAGGACGTTAATGTTGAAGATGGATTAGAAGGACCAAACCTCTAAACTCACTCGTGTCCATTCTTGATTTACTTCATGGAACTTTTGATGTGTGTGCTTTTGTGCTAGGGAATTCTATGAGAGCTCAAATTGAAGAACCATTGCCATGTTCATCCAAAGTGAAAGATACAAGATACATTGAGGATATCCTAAGGAACTTGTTTGATTATGTTGATTGTCTGAGCTTACTATTATCTTGCTTGCATATTCCAAAGGATAGGAGCTACTTGGATCATCAATATGATCTCAAGAGAGGAACTCCATTTTTGGTCTTGTTTCTTATCCCTTATCTCTTGTATGATTAGGACTTTAGCCATTCTTCTTCTTCCCTCCATTCTACCCAAGCCAAAACTTTTGTGCAAACATTTAACACTTCTTTTCAAACATTAGAAACCTAAGCCTTATGCTTTTGATTTTCAAACTTCCTTTCATAACACTTATTTTTAATTGAACTTCTAAGTCAACTTTGACCATATTTTGTACATACTTTTCATTGGTAAATATAACTCATTCAAAGGCTTTTGTGGTTTCAATGGCCACTTCCTTAATCAAAAAAAATTCATAACCTTTAGCTATTAGGTTTGAGTTATCCTTGAGGTAGATGTAATACTCACCTATATCCTTAGTGATGGACAATGAGTCTTCCATGCTTATTATAGGGTTAACCCCTCACTAGCATGCTGAAGTTATCCTCACATGGTGGATTTGTGGTTTTAGGTTGAGTTTTCTCCCTTGGATAACAAAAGACCTTAAGGCTTTTGGACCAATCAATTCACCAACTCATTTTGAGATTTTTACCCTGAACTACGAGATTTTGATCCTAATATTTTTTAAGATGGTACGTAGGCAATGGGTTTATCCATCCAAACACAAAATGTAAATAAACTTGTATATTCTCTTCTCATCTCTTCAATCATGTTTGCACAAACAAATTTTCACAAAATACCAACCTTACAACAAGTATGAAAAGGGCTCCCTAGGAGTATCTAGGATGTTTTGGGTGCTTAAAACCTTCCCATTGCATAACCAACCCCCTTACCCCGATCTCTGACATTTTTACTAGTTTTTTATTCGATAAAACTTTTAGGTTTTTGTTCGCTTTCTAACCATTCCTTTGGATAAATAGAAGTGCGGTGGCGACTCGACTTGTATGGTTTACCTTAGATTTAGTCAATATCTCTAATGGTAACGAATACCCCACTACAGTCACTAGCATTATTCCAAGCTTAGTTGTTACTAGAACTCATTTTAAACCCAATTGTTGTTGGCATCATTATCACTCTGTTTGTAAATACAATCGTAATTGGTATCTGAAGTTTGGTTGTCTCCAACATCATTTCAAGTCTAGTTGTTACTGGCAAACTCCGTTGTAGCCGGTAATTATTTTACTAATGCCTTCAGTCAAGTCCAATTGTTGTTGGCAAAATCCGTTAAAAGCTGGTTATAATCCATTGCTTACGGTCAAAGTCCAATTGTTGTTGGTATATACAAGGAGTTTGATTACCTTGTCTTTCTTGATGGTTTCGTGAAATTCATGAGTGAGTCTTCATTTTAAGGAAGTCCCAGAAGCTTGAATGTTGTTCTTGTTGAAAAACTCCAATGATGTTTGTTTTGATTGATTTCTTCATAAATAATCGTCATAGTTTGTTTTGTGTGGATGACTTTCTAATGAGAAAGCTCCAATGTTTTGTGTGGATGACTTTCTAATGAGAAAATTCCAATGTTTTATGTGGATGACTTCTAATGAGAAAACTCCAGTGTTTTGTGTGGATGATCTTCTAATGAGAAGACTCCAATGTTTTTTATGGATGACTTTCTAATGAGAAAACTCCAATGTTTTGTGTGGATGACTTTCTAATGAGAAAACTTCAACGTTTTGTATGGATGACTTTCTAATGAGAAAGCTCCAATATTTTATATGGATAATCTTCTAATGAAAAGACTCCAATGTTTTTTTATGGATGACTTTCTAATGAGAAAACCTATTGGTGTAGTGCAAATGATCGTCTAATGAGAAATACTCCAATTTATTCTTGTCTTGGATACTTTCCCGGTTAGGAATGTTCAAAATCTATGATTGGAGGAATTTCTTAGAGAAATCTCCAGAACTGAGAAATATACTCTAAAGTGTCGTCAGGTCATGTCTGAACCTGTTGATAAAACTCTCTTTGATTTTTCCCAAGTATTGTTAGGTCATGTCTGAACCTGCGGGTGAAACTTTCTTTGAATATCCCAATGTTGAGGTCATGTATGAACATGTTGATTAAACTTTCCTTGATTTCCAGCATTGTCAGGTCATGTCTGAACCTGTTATTGAAACGCTTTGAATTTTCCAATACTGTCAGGTCATGTATGAGTTTGTTGATGAAACTTTCTTTGTGTATTTTCCAGTATTGTCAGGTCATGTTTGAGCCTGATAATGGAACCTCTTGGTATCCCTCAACATTCTCAAGTCATGTTTGAACCTGTTATTTAGCACTCTTTGAATAGTCAAGTGTTATCAGGTCATGTTTGAACATGTTAAAAATGATTTGAATATTCTGGTGTGTTGTCAGGTCATGCACGAACTTGTTGTTAAAATCTCTTTGCATATTCCCCAGTTGTCTTTCCTCTCGCAATATTGTTATCCCCTGCAAGTTTTCACCTTCATTTTTGTTTCATGTGGGCCACCATTACAACATGTCTCCATCATTCCCCACAGACCCACTTGTCATTCTTCATCCATCACAAAATATCCAGTTAGGGTTCATCTCATATCATATCACTAGCAAATAAAAATAAAAAAGATTCCTTCATGCATTCATAACACATCATATCATGTCATTTGCATTTAAGGATCAAAATCTGGGTCTTCTTAGTATTTAATTATCTCCCACTACGATCATATGAAGAGTGTCCTGCTTCATATTCTCTATTTGAAGATACTTAAATAGGGGCAACTGTCATACCCCAATTTTGACCCTCATTTAATAAATCGGTACATGCATCATGACATCTGCATCATCTGCATATCATAACATGCATTTCATGTTACATAATGCCTAAAATGCCAGCTAGAATAAATTTTTGGATCTACATGAAAACCGGTTGAATCAATTATCAAATGTGTGTCAAAACAGTGGGCGAAAAAGTTTCAAACTCAAGCTTACAGTCATCAGTTTTATTAATCTACGTTTCGCGTAGTTTACCCTGGTGTGCTCTTTTTCGGCTAATTTTTCGGTCACATTTTGGTCCGTCTGAACGCTTTAACCGAGCGTTTTCCATTACAAAATTTGGCAAAAACCTGTATGTTTTCGAGAGGATTATTTTGTGCTGATCATTTTATTGCATTAGTTTAATTTTTCGAGTTTTTTTTACGACCGACTTTTATTTATTTTGAATTTTTTTATTTTTATTTTTTTCTAGTCAAAATATTCATAAAATATAAATATATTTAACTATGTCATTATTTCGACTTTATTTTGATTACTTTTAAATGTTTGATTTTATGTAAATTAATTAGTTTTAATTCATTTTATCTCTAAAATAATATTAAAGGGTATTGTTGGAATTGTAAAAAATTCTAAACCCTAGTCATCATCCTATAAAATGGGTCAACGCATGAACAATAGGGGACACTCATTCAACGTTATCCATCTGTTAAAACACACTCTCATCTCTCGAAATTTGAAAAAAACCAAAAAATAAATGAGCTTGCTTCAGTAAAAATGTGACAAGTTTTTTCTCACTTTCTTCAACCTTTACAACCACCTCCATTTCCTTTTGTTTTATCCTCACAAACCTTCACATAACCACCAAAAATCTAACTTCAATACACTAATTTCAATATACTCCATTATTTTTCAAAGATAATCTCACTACATATCCACCTCCATATACCATAACATTTCACCATGTTGCATCAAGCTTCTTAACACACAAATACCAACATATTACATCATCATCTTCATGTTCTTTTCATATTTACCATCAAAATAAAAGAATAACATAACACACAAGTTTGAAAAGATTGAGAAACTTGTTTCTTATGCTACTAAAGACACTGATAAGGTTGACAAAGTTCTCGTCGGCGCAGTCAGTTCCGACAACAACCTCGGCCAACCTTGTATTCACCAGCCAACTCCAATCCGATGTCACAACTTCTACTACCTCTCATTGGACGCCGAAAACACAACGTCGCGTTCCGATGTGGTACCTTTATGTTTCCTTTGTTTCACGGTAGTTTTATCCCTTATGTAAAAAATCAAAAAATCAAAAAATGACATAACCTGTTTTTTTTAAATGAAGCAAAATGAGATAACTTATTTTCTATTTAATTCTTTTTTAATAAATCCAAAATGAGATAACTTATTTACTTTTTAATTCTTTTTTATTAAAGCCAAAATAAAAACCTTGTTTTGTTTATTCTTTAATTATTTTCTAATGAAGCATCAGTCTGTTATTATGAAAAATATGCAGCAGGTACCGTAAAAATGGCTTTGGTTTTAACTGGTAATTGCTAAAAACAAATATCTTCATTAGGTGACTTATA
The DNA here is from genome assembly GCF_024323335.1 of Lathyrus oleraceus. Lineage (NCBI taxonomy): Eukaryota > Viridiplantae > Streptophyta > Magnoliopsida > Fabales > Fabaceae > Lathyrus > Lathyrus oleraceus. The sequence goes on from NC_066585.1 coordinate 157,389,614, forward strand.
TATTGGTTAAAACCTTGTCTAGTGTATGCAAATAAAACTACCTTGTTCTATTTTTATCATTGTCATTATTTAGAATGTAGGATAATAATTATTTTTTCCAAAGAAAGAGGAGATGAGCGTCTTCTCATTCAACTAACTCATTTGCTATACTTTTTTTTATTTTCATTTATTATTTTAATTAATTGTTTATTATAACAATGGATCTTTTGAGTTAGTTATGTTGACTTGATTTCAAGTTGGCCCAAGTTATTATTTTACTTATATTTTTAGTTTCTTATTATTATTATCCTATTAATTTTATAAACTTCACAAAAAAATTTAAAAAAATAAATAAACTTAAAAATCGGATCACTTACAAAACTCAATTTAAATATAAAACTTTTTTTCTTAACAAACGCGAAAGAAGACGACCATTTGAGTCCAGCATTCTAGTGGAACCCTCGAATGATCGGTATCGAGCCACGCGTTTTGGGTTAACCGTTCATTCTTTTCTTTCTTCCTTAAAACACTTAAGTTAACTTGGACGAAAAAGGGTTGTTAGGATCAAGCATTCCGGCGTAACTCTTTGAACAATTGATTATTATAAAACGTTCATTGTCCATCAAACATTTTCTCAATTAATCTTGAACGAAAAAGTACCATTGGAATCTAGCATTCCAGTGGAACCCCGATTGATTGATCCTGAGGCTCATGTCTCGTTTTTATCGAGCATTCGTCATTCATTTAAAATGCATTCAACCAATAAAACTATATTCTTGCCGTCGTGCGATCTCAAAAACCTTTTCAAAATGAAAAACATCTTGTCTTAAGATGATGCAAAGCAATGCTTCATCCATAATTGTTGAGTTGAGATAAGTGACGTTTTTCCGAATGTTGATTTGTAAATCCATTTGATGTGATGTATACGTCCACTCCTCATCTATTTTGGGTAAAATAGTGTTTCTCATCGATTAATACAAGATAACTTTCACTAAAATCGACCAACAAACAAACATTTTCTACCCAGAACTCATAAGCCTTGAATTCTCTATTCCACCTGGAGATACGTAGGAGCAGGATTGTAAAATATTGTCAGGCCCATTAATAAAAAATTTAGGTTTAGTTCCTCTTTTCCCCCTAATAATAAAAACCTTTTTTAGGTCTTCTCTCATTAAATAAAACTCAGAACATATATTTTTCTCTCTCTTTTCCTATCCCAGATAAGTTGAGGATTAGAAACTAATATCAGCTGACATTTATTCGAAACTAAATAAATGGTTCCCGTTGATTACAACGGACGTGGGGGGTACTAATACCTTCCCCTTGCGTAACTGACTCCCGAACCCTGATATTGGTTGCGATGACCATATCTTATCCTTTCTTTTAGGGTTTTTATCGATATTTTTTCTTTTCCTCTTTGGGAATAAATAAAATTCAGTGGCGACTATGTTCATCCCATCCCGCGAGCGTGTTATTGCGCTCCGTGAGCGTCATGTTCTCATTTTTTGAGGTACCACAATATTCTATTATTCATCATTTATATTCTGATGAAATTCCTTGTTAAAAATAAATCATTCATGCCATACATTTCATTTTGTCCTCATCCATATTCAATATTCCTCACAGTCCATAACTTTCATTCAATCATATTCAAACTTGTCCATTAATATTGCATTTAAATTCCTCATAATCACTTGCATATAAAGTACCAATCGTTACATGAATACATGAGATCTTTAAGATACAAAAGAGATCATTTTTGCTTTTCTACAAGAACACCAAAAACCATTACAAGTTTCAAAATAAAACATATTCCTAATGAATTACACATTTGTGAATTTTCTTCCAAATCATCTTTCCTTTTTGTGTCAAGAATTAGTGATTGGATTTGAATGGTTTCTTCACCATTTCCACACTTTGCAATGCAAGTCATCACCTACCAAACAAGAGCATCCCATCCATTAGAATGGAACATGAATCAAATGGCAAGTATATCAAACAAGGAAATTTGTAACATGCATGAGGAATGGAAAGCATCACCATGTGTCATACCCTAATTTTTAACCCTAAGATCTCATATATCATTTGCATCCTTGCATACAAACAAGATCACATTTTGGTCCCTCTCCCTCTCATTTTTGCGTTTGCCTTTTGTATGGATCATCAAGCACCTATTTGTTGGTGTTTTCCCTTTATGTTTATATTTTCATTACTGTAAGACCCTAATTTTGACCCTAAGATCCCTCATGGCATCATAACATTGCATTTGCATCTTGCCTCAAGGATCATAAGCATCTTGGCTTTTACCCTAGGGTGGGAACCTTTTTTAGTTGGTTGGAGATCACCAAGCATGCTTTTCTTATTTTTTTCACTAACCAAAAGCACAAAAATATGTCACTAACATCCTTTGTTTGTAGTTTGAGCAGTCACAGGATCCAAAGCTTCTAGGAGATCCTATGTGCATTGATATGGTCAAGGGAAGATGAAAGCAAGCATGGAAATGGTTCCCAAATCTCTATCCATCAAATACGCCTCCCAAGTATCTCAATTCATCATTTTGATTAAAGCAAACCAAAGGGTTTGAGCTTTGTTTCCCAAGGAAACCCTAATTCATATGTTCATCAACTGTGTCTTGCTCATGAAGCAACCTCAACCTTTGATCAAATGCAATCAAGGAAAGTTCTTTAATTCCTCATTTCATGCATATTTGGACTTATTTGAGTGTCCTCAATCATCAATTCATCAAGATATGGGGTTTGGACTTGAGAAGTTGATCAGTCAATTCATCTGACTATTTTGAAATACACTGAGACCTAACTTTTGATGTGTTTGTCAAATGGAGATGACCCCAAGAGAAACAATGTTCTTAATAACCATATGAACAACTTTCATGTTCATCAAAAATTGATTTGAAGCATGGAAGATCATCATCCATTTCAAAACATTATAGGTCATTTTGACTGAAACCCTAATTTTGGGTCAACTTCCCAAGGACATAACTCATTCATTTTTCATGATTTTGAGGTGGTATCAAATGCATTGGAAAGCTTAAGATGTCTACTTCAAATGTTATGTTGAGAAAAATTTAAAAATCCTAAAATAAATACATGTGATAATGCAAAACATTATAGGTCACTTTGGACCAAAGGCATTGAAATGTGAAAAGTCCAACTTCAAGTGCCCATAACTTCTTCATCAAAAATCCAAATGATGAAAAATTGAAGTCCAAATTGATTTCCTTGAAAAGATATATAACTTTGGTGTTGAAGGATTTGTCATTTGGAGCTATCATCATTGAAATAGAGGTGCTTAAAGTTTGGCCATTTTTGAAATTCTCACATGTACATGTTTTGCACCCTACACTTCATGATCACTTTTCACCAATTTCCAAGTTTCAAATGGAGTTTTGATCAACATAACAAATGATCCTCATGCAAAAATCTGTCCAACCATTACTCATAAGGTTGTGTTGCAAGTATGGACATGGCATTTTCGAAAGCATGAACATATTGGTGCATTTTTTAAAATCAATTAAATTTGCATTGCATGAGCTAAACATACACCATCTGCACGTCCAATTTACATCTACTGATGATTAGCTTGCAAATCCAAGTGGAATTGGGCCCTCCATGCGCCTGTACAGGCCCATGCATGGAGGCCCTTTCCATCCATGCAATGAATTAATCATGCTTTCAGCCATGCCTTTTGCTATAAATACATGCCTTATGCTCCTCAATTCAGCAACCTGAAGGTGCCCTAAATGCTGCACGATTGATTTCTCACCCATACTCAAAGGAACTCCCCATTTTTTCTCTCAATTTTTTCAGATCTAAACTTCAATTTCATTGATTGATTTTAGATCTAAAGTTCCTAAGCCTAGCCACTTTGATTCGTAGAGTATACTGCAAGCTTAATCACCAAGAAATCGTGCTCTCAAACTCTGCAAATCAGAGGTTTATTTCAAATTTTATTTTCTCTGAATCTGCTCATATATTGCTTGTTTCTTGTTGTTGCTGTGTTGTCTGTAGTCCTCTACATAGAGGCAATCATTTAGAGCTTTGAATTTTCAAATTCCAACAAGTTTTGTTGAACACCACAGAAATACAACCTCTGATTTCTCTCAATATAGAAACCTAGAGTGAATTTGGTTGGCACAGGGGTGATGTACATCACCCCAGTTTTCGTTTGGTACCTAGATTGTGGCATTTGGTAAACTTTTATTTCTCTGCAACTTTTGCCTTCGCCGGAAGCTGGCCGGAGAAGACGGTGGTGTACACCACCGTCTGGTCTCCAGATCAAATCTGGACCGTGCATTTGTGTTTCCAGATCAGATCCCATCCACCCAATGTTATGACTTTTCAATTGGCCATGTGTGATGCATTGACTAAGGAACTTGGTGGAAGCGCGCTCAGGAGCCACACGATTTGCCAGCTCAATTAATGAGTTCTGCATCCAACGCTCCACGCTTTTTACTATTTTTTAATTCTGATTTTTATTTTCTTTTATTTCTTTTAATTCCATTTCATTTTAAAAAATCATATCTCTTTTATTATTGGTCCAAAAAATGTGAGACCAATTGCATTTTTCTTCTTTTAATTTCTAGTTTCTAAAAATGATTTTTAATATTTTTTATTTTATCATTTGATATTTTTTATGAATTTTCTCTTTTCTGCTTATTTTTAATTCATTTAAAATAGTTTTTGATATTCAAAAATTACAAAAATATTTTTCCAACCTTTTTGAATGATGATGGATCTATGAAAAATATTCTCATCAATTTATCAATTGATTTGAGATTTATTTGAGATTTTAATTCAATTAGGTTATTTTTATACATTTTAATTGATAAAAAATAGTTTTTGACTTCTAAAAATGCTGAAATTTTTTGTCAAACTTTGTTTGACCTTGTTGAACTTAGAATAATTCACTTGGACTTTTCAAAGTTGATTTGAAGTGAGTTTGAAGTTTGACCTTTCTTTATTATTTTAATTCAAGTATTAATTTAATTTTGAAAAAATCCCAAAAATATTTTATTTGTTTCTTGACTTCTAATCTTCATTTTGCTTCTGCTTACTATTGTTTGACCTTGATCTTCTCTATCTTTGGTCAATGCTTGTTGATTATTTCATTTCATTTCCATTAATGTACTTTAAATATTCATCTTTTTCTTCTTTTTCTTTTTTTGATCAATGAGTTAAAGATTGGTGGTTAGCCTTGATACATGGGAGGTTTAACCTTCCTTGATTCAAATCTAATTCAACTTGATCATGGATCAAGTGAATGGCTTTGCATTAAGGATAGGTTGCTTCCTAATCAAGCAAAGAACCTAAATCAATACAAGATCATTTCTCTTCTTCTTTTGGCATGGCAAGTTGTAGGAGCTTGATTCACTAATCAAGATCTTTAACTTGTGTTGTTGCCTACATTATTATTGACCGGCCTCAGATAGTTGTGACTTCTACATAAGTCCAATTACGATTGCTTAACATAGCGCTAAATTGCCTTTATGGCACACTAATACTAACCATTAACCATTAACATTTAATTCTTGCACTTTACATTTATGCAATTTACTATTTTTGTACATATTATTCATTTTCTTTTTCCTTTGCTCATTTGAGCACATGTTTATGTTAATGCAATTTGCCTTTTGCTCACTTGAGCACATAATTGTGTATATACTTTTGTGCTTGTGTTTTGTTTGATTGTTGTGAACCAAATGCCAAAATGGACAAAAAGGACTTAGACTTTAGGATATGCCCTATGCAAAATTGGAGTCAAAGAGCAACTAGGCATTGGGCCTTTAGAGTGCTATAAAAGTCAAAGAGCAACTAGGCATTGGGCTTTTAGAGTGCTATAAATGTTGAAGAAAACTTTGGGAGGGCCAATTTCTAAACTTCTTCTTGTCCATTCTTTGTTTGTTTGATAGAACTTTTTGATGTGTGTGTTCTTGTGCTAGGGATTCCAACATTGAGCCTAAGTGAAGAACCATTGTCATGAGCTTCTGAAGGGAGAGATCTAAGAGCCATTGGGGATCTTCTAAGAGTTTGCTTGATTAATTGATTGCTTGAGTTTACACTTATTTGCTTGCTTATTCCAAAGGATGGGAGCTACTTGGATCATCAATATGATCTCAAGAAGGGAACTCCATTTGTGGTTTTATTTATTTCCCTTCATCTCTTGTATGATTAGGACTTTATCCATTCTTCTTCTTCCCTCCATTCTACCCAAGCCAAAATGTTTGTGCAAACATTAACACTTCTTTTCAAACATTAGAAACCTAAGCATTATGCTTTTGATTTTCAAACTTCTCTTCATAACACTTATTTTGAATTGAATCTTTAAGTCTACTTTGACCATATTTTGTAAATACTTTTCATTGGTAAACATAACTCATTCAAGTACTTTTTGTGGTTTCAATGGCCATTTTCTTATCAAAAACTTTTCATAACCTTTAGCTATTAGATTTGAGTTATCCTTGAGGTAGATATAATACTCACCTATATCCTTAGTGATGGACAATGAGTCTTCCATGCTTATTATAGGGTTAACCCCTCACTAGCATGTTGAAGCTATCCTCACATGGTGGATTCGTGGTTTTAGGTTGAGTTTTTTCCCTTGGATAACAAAAGACCTTAAGGCTTTTGGACCAATCAATTCACCAACTTGTTTTGAGATTTTTACCCCGAACTACGAGGTTTTGATCCTAATCTTTTTTAAGATGGTACGTAGGCAATGGGTTTATCCATTCAAACACAAAATTGTAAATAACTTGTATATTCTCTTCTCATCTCCCCAATCATGTTTGCACAAACAAATTTTCACAAAATACCAACCTTACAACAAGTGTGAAAAGGGCTCCCTAGGAGTACCTAGGATGTTTTGGGTGCTTAACACCTTCCCATTGCATAACCAACCCCCTTACCCCGATCTCTGACATTTTTATTAGTTTTTGATTCGATAAAACTTCTCGATTTTTGTTCGCTTTCTAAACTTTCCTTTGGATAAATAGAAGTGCGGTGGCGACTCGACTTGTATGGTTTACTTTTGATTTAGTCAATAAATCTAAAGGTAACGAATACCCCGCTACAGAAAAGTGGCGACTCCACTGGGGACATTTGCCTAGTGGGTTTTGCCTACTTTTCATATTTGCTGTATTGTATTGTATATTATTTTGTGACATATTTTTGTGCAATTTGGGATTACTGTATTGTATGTAATGATTGAATTGCTTAATATAAATTCTCCTTTGACAACATCTATCACAAAATATTTGGTTGAGTTCTCGGTGTTGAGGAATCATGACCTCCATAAAAAGCCTTTACAAACTCCCAGTCCACTCAAGTGTCATCATTTTCATATCATGGTCATTCATATATCATGCATAAAAACAAATTCAAATCATGCATAACCGAAATGTACTTCGTGCTCATTTTGCATTGACCTAGGTCTTGTTGTTGATCATATATCCTTTGAACTCTAATTCCAGTTTGTATTTGGTGCCCTTAAACCATCATCCAATTTTCGCAGTCATTTTCAAGTCCAACTCAGTTGGCACCTATCAAAAAATTGTCCATGAGGTTCAATCCCTTTTTGGATTATCCGATGAATTTTCGGATTACTCCTTTGTTTATTGATGTATTTCCATAATTTGTCTGATGTATTTCCATATGTTTCCCTACATATCTGATGTATTCTCGAATATGTTTGCCTTGTATTCTGATGTATTTCCAGAATTTCCTCGATGTATTATCGAATGTGTATGTATTCTGCTATATTTCTGGAATATCATTTGTAATTTTGATGCATTTCCAGAATTCGTTTCTTTTACTCTTCGATGAATTCCCTGACATGTCATTTTTGTTCTGATGCACTTCCAGAACCCTTATGCCATTCCCTAGCATTATTTCAAGGTTAATTGGTGTCTCCTAAAATTCAGTTGTCACTGTAAGACCCTAATTTTGACCCTAAGATCCCTCATGGCATCATTACATTGCATTTGCATTGCCTCAAGGATCATAAGCATCTTGGTTCCATTTGCCTTTGGGTTGGGACCTCTTGTGAGTGGTTTGAGATCACCAAGCATGCTTGAATTATATTATTGCTTATCTCATTTTTATTTACTAACCAAAACCACAAAAATATGTCACTAACATTTCTTGTTTGTAGCTTGAGCAATCACAAGGTCAAAAGACTTCTAGGAGATCCTTTGTGCAATGATGTGGTCAAGAGAAGATGAAAGCAAGCATGGTAATGGTTCCCAAAGCTCTCATCCATCAAATGTGTCTCCCAAGTATCTCAATTCATCATGTTGATCAAAGCAAGTCAAGGGGTTTGAGGTTTGTTCCAAAGGAAACCCTAATTCATCTGGTCATCAACTATGCCTTGCTCATGAAGCAACCTCAACCCATGGTCAAATACAATCAAGGGAAGTTCTTTAATTCATCATCCCGTGCATATTTGAACTTATTTGAGTGTCCTCAATCATCAATTCATCAAGATATGAGTTGTGGACTTGAGAAGTTAATCAGTCAATTCATCTAACTATTTTGAAATACACTGAGACCTAACGTTTTATGTGTTGGTCAAATGGAGATGACCCCAAGATCAAAAATGTTCTTAAGGACAATATGAACAACTTTCATGTTCATCAAAAGTTGATTTTAATCTGGGAAGGTCATCATCCATTCCAAGACATTATAGGTCATTTTGACTGAAACCCTAATTTTGGGTCAACTTCTCAAGAACATGACTCATTCATTTTTCATGATTTTGGGATGAGACTTAATGCATTGGAAAGCTTAATGTATCTAATTCAAATGTTATGTTGAGCAAAATTGCAAAATCTCAAAAGAAATACATGTGATAATGCAAAACATTATAGGTTACTTTGGGCCAAATGCATTGAAATGTGAAAAAGTCCAACTTCAAGTGTCCATAACTTCTTCATCAAAAATCCAAATGATGCAAAATTTAATTCCAAATTGATTATCTTGAAAAGATCTACAACTTCCATGTTTAAGATTCTACCATTTGGAGCTTGCATCATTGAAACAGAAGGGCTTGAACAATGGCCAAATTTGGAAACTTCACAAATGCATGTTTTGCACCCTACACTTCAAGCTCAAATTTCATTAATTTCCAAGGCCCAATTGGAGTTTTGATAAACATAGCATTTGTTCCTTATGCAACAAGCTTTCTAACCATTACTCATAAGGTTGCATTTGGAGTTTGGAAGCATCATTTTCGAAAAGGAGAACTTTTAGTGCATTTTGGGAAAACTTAATTCAATTCCCATGCATGAGCTGATTACATCTAAATTACACGTCCTTTTCATTCATTCATGATCTCAGCTTGCCAAGCCATGTGGAATTGGGCCCTCCATGCGCCTGTACAGGCCCATGCATGGAGGCCCTTTCCACTCATGCAAATTTGAAGTCACACATTCAGCATTGCTTACAGCTCTCTCCATCTATAAATACCATGCCATAGCTTCACAATTCTTCAACCTAATGGCGCCTAAATCCCTGCTGAATTAAATCCCCACCCATACCAAAGGAACAAACTTCATTTTTCTCTAAAAATTTCAGATCTGAAATTCAATTGCATTGGTTGAATTTTAAGATCTAAAGTTCCTAAGCCTCTTCACTTTGATCCATTGAAGCTTCTGTTTGCAAAAAGAACCAAAGAGAGTGACTCAATTCTTCATAATCCAAAGGTTTTGCTCCACTGAAATTTGCTTCGAATCTCATCATACATTGCTCCATTTGCCTTGATCTTGTGTTGTCTGAAGTCCTCTCTATAGAGGCATCATTATTGTGTGTTTAATTGTTGGAATCGAGCAAGTTCAGTTGAACACCACCAAAGTTCCATCTTTGATTTCTCTCTTAATAGGAATCTAGAGTGGAATTGAGTGGCATATGAGTGATGTATATCACTCCACCTTTCGAATGGTGCTTGGATCGTGCATTTTAGTTAACATTTTTTTACCTGTAATTTTTTATCTCCACCGGAGCTTGCCGGAGAAGACGGTGGCGCTGGCCACCGTCTGGTCTCCATATCAGATTTGGATCGTCCCTTTCCATTGCCAGATCTAATCTCAGCAGTCCATTGTTATGACTTTTGATTAAACCACGTGTGGATGCATTGACTTGGATGTATTGTGGAAACGCGCTGAGGGCCATGTGATGTGCCAGCTCAATTAATGAGCCACCATCCAACGCCTCTCCTTTTTTCTAATTTTCATTTTCTGATTTCTATTTTCTTTTATTTCTTTTAATTCCATTTTATTTCTAAAATTCGTATCTCTTTTATTATTGGTCCAAAAATTATGAGACCAATTGCATCATTTCTCTTTTAATTCCTAGTTTCTAAATACGATTTTTAATATTTTTTATTTTATCATTTGCTATTTTTTAGTAATTTTCTCTTTTCTGATCATTTTTAATTCATTTTAAATAGTTTTTGATATTCAAAAAATACAAAAATATTTTCTCAACCTCTTTGAATGATGATAGATCTATGAAAAATATTCTCATCAATTTATTAATTGATTTGAGATTTATTTGAGATTTTAGTTCAATTAGGTTATTTTTATTCATTTTTAATTGATTAAAAATAGTTTCTGACTTTTAAAAATGCTGAAATTTTTTGTCAAACTTTGTTTGACTTTGTTGAACTTGGGATAATTCACTTGGACTTTTCAAAGTTGATTTGAAGTGAGTTTGAAGTTTGACCTTTCTTTAATATTTTAATTCAAGTTTTATTTTAAATATTAAAAATGCCAAAAATATTTTGTTTATTTCTTGACTTTCAATCTTCGTTTTGCTTCTGTTTTCTATTGTTTGACCTTGATCTTCCCTATCTTTGGTAAACATTTATTGATTGGTACATTCCATTTCATTTAATGCACTTTAATTCTTCATTTATATTCTTCATATTCTTCTTCTTCTTCTTCTTTTCTTTTTTGATCAATGAGTTAGAGGTTGATGGTTAGCATTGATTAGGGAGGTTTAATCTTCCTTGATTCAAATCTAATTCATCTTGATCAAATGATCAAGTGAATGGCTTTGCATTAAGGATAGATTGCTTTCTAAATCATGCAAAGGACTTAAACCAATACAAGATCATTTCTCATCTTCTTTTTGGCATGGCAAGTTGTTGGAGTTTGATTCACTAATCAAGACCTCTAACTTGTGTTGTTGCCTACATTATTATTGATCGGCCTCAGATAGTTGTGACTTCTACATAAGTCCAATTACAATTGCTTAACATAGCGCTAAATTTGCCTTATGGCACACTAACTACTAACACTAACCATTAACCATTAACATTTAATTCTTGCTCTTTACATTTATGCAATTTACTATTCTTTTACATATTATGCATTTCCTTTTGCCCTTTGCTCACTTGAGCACATGTTTATGATAATGCAATTTGTCTTTTGCTCACTTGAGCACATAATTGTGTATATACTATTGTGCTTGTGTTTTGTTTTGATTGTTGTGGACCAAATGCAAAGGAATGGACAAATGGACTTAGTTTCTAGGATTTTCCCTATGCAAATTGGAGTAAAAGGACGTTAATGTTGAAGATGGATTAGAAGGACCAAACCTCTAAACTCACTCGTGTCCATTCTTGATTTACTTCATGGAACTTTTGATGTGTGTGCTTTTGTGCTAGGGAATTCTATGAGAGCTCAAATTGAAGAACCATTGCCATGTTCATCCAAAGTGAAAGATACAAGATACATTGAGGATATCCTAAGGAGCTTGTTTGATTATGTTGATTGTCTGAGCTTACTATTATCTTGCTTGCATATTCCAAAGGATAGGAGCTACTTGGATCATCAATATGATCTCAAGAGAGGAACTCCATTTTTGGTCTTATTTCTTATCCCTTATCAATTGTATGATTAGGACTTTATCCATTCTTCTTCTTCCCTCCATTCTACCCAAGCCAAAACTTTTGTGCAAACATTTAACACTTCTTTTCAAACATTAGAAACCTAAGCCTTATGCTTTTGATTTTCAAACTTCCTTTCATAACACTTATTTTGAATTGAACTTCTAAGTCAACTTTGACCATATTTTGTACATACTTTTCATTGGTAAATATAACTCATTCAAAGGCTTTTGTGGTTTCAATGGCCACTTCCTTAATCAAAAACTTTTCATAACCTTTAGCTATTAGGTTTGAGTTATCCTTGAGGTAGATGTAATACTCACCTATATCCTTAGTGATGGACAATGAGTCTTCGATGCTTATTATAGGGTTAACCCCTCACTAGCATGTTGAAGCTATCCTCACATGGTGGATTTGTGGTTTTAGGTTGAGTTTTCTCCCTTGGATAACAAAAGACCTTAAGGCTTTTGGACCAATCAATTCACCAACTCATTTTGAGATTTTTACCCTGAACTACGAGGTTTTGATTCTAATCTTTTTTAAGATGGTATGTAGGCAATGGGTTTATCCATCCAAACACAAAATGTAAATAAACTTGTATATTCTCTTCTCATCTCTTCAATCATGTTTGCACAAACAAATTTTCACAAAATACCAACCTTACAACAAGTATGAAAAGGGCTCCCTAGGAGTACCTAGGATGTTTTGGGTGCTTAAAACCTTCCCATTGCATAACCAACCCCCTTACCCCCGATCTCTGACATTCTTACTAGTTTTTGCTTCGATAAAACTTTTATGTTTTTGTTCGCTTTCTAACCATTCCTTTGGATAAATAGAAGTGCGGTGGCGACTCGACTTGTATGGTTTACCTTAGATTTAGTCAATATCTCTAATGGTAACGAATACCCCGCTACAGTCACTAGCATTATTCCAAGCTTAGTTGTTACTAGAACTCATTTTAAACCCAATTGTTGTTGGCATCATTATCACTCTGTTTGTAAATACAATCGTAATTGGTATCTGAAGTTTGGTTGTCTCCAACATCATTTCAAGTCTAGTTGTTACTGGAAAACTCCGTTGTAGCCGGTAATTATTTTACTAATGCCTTCAGTCAAGTCCAATTGTTGTTGGCAAAATCCGTTAAAAGCTGGTTGTAATCCATTGCTTACGGTCAAAGTCCAATTGTTGTTGGTGTATACTGGGAGTTTGATTACCTTGTCTTTCTTGATGGTTCCGTGAAATTCATGAGTGAGTCTTCATTTTAAGGAAGTCCCAGAAGCTTGAATGTTATTCTTGTTGAAAAACTCCAATGATGTTTGTTTTGATTGATTTCTTCATAAATAATCGTCATAGTTTGTTTTGTGTGGATGACTTTCTAATGAGAAAGCTCCGATGTTTTGTGTGGATGACTTTCTAATTAGAAAATTCCAATGTTTTATGTGGATGACTTCTAATGAGAAAACTCCAGTGTTTTGTGTGGATGATCTTCTAATGAGAAGACTCCAATGTTTTTTATGGATGACTTTCTAATGAGAAAACTCCAATGTTTTGTGTGGATGACTTTCTAATGAGAAAACTTCAACGTTTTGTATGGATGACTTTCTAATGAGAAAGCTCCAATATTTTATATGGATGATCTTCTAATGAAAAGACTCCAATGTTTTTTTATGGATGACTTTCTAATGAGAAAACCTATTGTTGTAGTGCAAATGATCTTCTAATGAGAAATACTCCAATTTATTCTTGTCTTGGATAATTTCCCTGTTAGGAATGTTCAAAATCTATGATTGGAGGAATTTCTTATGAGAAATCTCCAGAACTGAGAAATATACTCTAAAGTTTCGTCAGGTCATGTCTGAACCTGTTGATAAAACTCTCTTTGATTTTTCCCAAGTATTGTTAGGTCATGTCTGAACCTGCGGGTGAAACTTTCTTTGAATATCCCAATGTTGAGGTCATGTATGAACATGTTGATTAAACTTTCCTTGATTTCCAGCATTGTCAGGTCATGTCTGAACCTGTTATTGAAACGCTTTGAATTTTCCAATACTGTCAGGTCATGTATGAGTTTGTTGATGAAACTTTCTTTGTGTATTTTCCAGTATTGTCAGGTCATGTTTGAGCCTGATAATGGAACCTCTTGGTATCCCTCAACATTCTCAAGTCATGTTTGAACCTGTTATTTAGCACTCTTTGAATAGTCAAGTGTTATCAGGTCATGTTTGAACATGTTAAAAATGATTTGAATATTCTGGTGTGTTGTCAGGTCATGCACGAACTTGTTGTTAAAATCTCTTTGCATATTCCCCAGTTGTCTTTCCTCTCGCAATATTGTTATCCCCAGCAAGTTTTCACCTTCATTTTTGTTTCATGTGGGCCACCATTACAACATGTCTCCATCATTCCCCACAGACCCACTTGTCATTCTTCATCCATCACAAAATATCCAGTTAGGGTTCATCTCATATCATATCACTAGCAAATAAAAATAAAAAAGATTCCTTCATGCATTCATAACACATCATATCATGTCATTTGCATTTAAGGATCAAAATCTGGGTCTTCTTAGTATTTAATTATCTCCCACTACGATCATATGAAGAGTGTCCTGCTTCATATTCTCTATTTGAAGATACATAAATAGGGGCAACTGTCATACCCCAATTTTGACCCTCATTTAATAAATCGGTACATGCATCATGACATCTGCATCATCTGCATATCATAACATGCATTTCATGTTACATAATGCCTAAAATGCCAGCTAGAATAAATTTTTGGATCTACATGAAAACCGGTTGAATCAATTATCAAATGTGTGTCAAAACAGTGGGCGAAAAAGTTTCAAACTCAAGCTTACAGTCATCAGTTTTATTAATCTACGTTTCGCGTAGTTTACCCTGGTGTGCTCTTTTTCGGCTAATTTTTCGGTCACATTTTGGTCCGTCTGAGCGCTTTAACCGAGCGTTTTCCATTACAAAATTTGGCAAAAACCTGTATGTTTTCGAGAGGATTATTTTGTGCTGATCATTTTATTGCATTAGTTTAATTTTTCGAGTTTTTTTTACGCCCGACTTTTATTTATTTTGAATTTTTTATTTTTATTTTTTCTAGTCAAAATATTCATAAAATATAAATATATTTAACTATGTCATTATTTCGACTTTATTTTGATTACTTTTAAATGTTTGATTTTATGTAAATTAATTAGTTTTAATTCATTTTATCTCTAAAATAATATTAAAGGGTATTGTTGGAATTGTAAAAAATTCTAAACCCTAGTCATCATCCTATAAAATGGGTCAACGCATGAACAATAGGGGACACTCATTCAACGTTGTCCATCTGTCAAAACACACTCTCATCTCTCGAAATTTGAAAAAAACCAAAAAATAAATGAGTTTGCTTCAGTAAAAATGTGACAAGTTTTTTCTCACTTTCTTCAACCTTTACAACCACCTCCATTTCCTTTTGTTTTATCCTCACAAACCTTCACATAACCACCAAAAATCTAACTTCAATACACTAATTTCAATATACTCCATTATTTTTCAAAGATAATCTCACTACATATCCACCTCCATATACCATAACATTTCACCATGTTGCATCAAGCTTCTTAACACACAAATACCAACATATTACAACATCGTCTTCATGTTCTTTTCATATTTACCATCAAAATAAAAGAATAACATAACACATAAGTTTGAAAAGATTGAGAAACTTGTTTCTTATGCTACTGAAGACACTGATAATGTTGACAAAGTTCTCGTCGGCGCAGTCAGTTCCGACAACAACCTCGGCCAACCTTGTATTCACCAGCCAACTCCAATCCGATGTCACAACTTCTACTACCTCTCATTGGACGCCGAAAACACAATGTCGCATTCCGATGTGGTACCTTTATGTTTCCTTTGTTTCACGGTAGTTTTATCCCTTATGTAAAAAATCAAAAAATCAAAAAATGACATAACCTGTTTTTTTTTTATGAAGCAAAATGAGATAACTTATTTTCTTTTTAATTCTTTTTTAATAAATCCAAAATGAGATAACTTATTTACTTTTTAATTCTTTTTTATTAAAGCCAAAATAAAAACTTTGTTTTGTTTATTCTTTAATTATTTTCTAATGAAGCATCAGTCTGTTATTATGAAAAATATGCAGCAGGTGCCGTAAAAAGGGCTTTGGTTTTAACTGGTAATTGCTAAAAACAAATATCTTCATTAGGTGACTTATATATTGGCTAAAACCTTGTCTAGTGTATGCAAATAAAACTACCTTGTTCTATTTTTATCATTATCATTATTTAGAACGTAGGATAATAATTAGTTTTTTCCAAAGAAAGAGGAGAAGAGCGTATTCTCATTCAACTAACTCATTTGCTATACTTTTTTTTATTTTCATTTATTATTTTAATTAATTGTTTATTATAACAATGGATATTTTGAGTTAGTTATGTTGACTTGATTTCAAGTTGGCCCAAGTTATTATTTTACTTATATTTTTTAGTTTCTTCTTATTATTATCCTATTAATGTCATAAACTTCACAAAAAAAATTTAAAAAATAAATAAACTTAAAAATCGGATCACTTACAAAACTCAATTTAAATCTAAAACTTGTTTTCTTAACAAACGCGAAAGAAGAGGACCATTTGAGTCCAGCATTCCAGTGGAACCCTCGAATGATCGGTACCGAGCCACGCGTTTTGGGTTAACCGTTCATTCTTTTCTTTCTTCCTTAAAACACTTAAATTAACTTGGACGAAAAAGGGTTGTTAGGATCAAGCATTCCGGCGTAACTCTTTGAACAATTGATTATTATCAAACGTTCATTGTCCATCAAACATTTTCTCAATTAATCTTGAACGAAAAAGTACCATTGGAATCTAGCATTCCAGTGGAACCCCGATTGATTGATCCTGAGGCTCATGTCTCGTTCTTATCGAGCATTCGTCATTCATTTAAAATGCATTCAACCAATAAAACTATTTTCTTGCCGTCGTGCGATCTCAAAAACCTTTTCAAAATGAAAAACATCTTGTCTTAAGATGATGCAAAGCAATGCTTCATCCATAATTGTTGAGTTGAGATAAGTGACGTTTTTCCGAATGTTGATTTGTAAATCCATTTGATGTGATGTATACGTCCACTCCTCATCTATTTTGGGTAAAATAGTGTTTCTCATCGATTAATACAAGATAACTTTCACTAAAATCGACCAACAAACAAACATTTTCTACCCAGAACTCGTAAGCCTTGAATTCTCTATTCCACCTGGAGATACGTAGGAGCAGGATTGTAAAATCTTGTCAGGCCCATTAATAAAAAATTTAGGTTTAGTTCCTCTTTTCCCCCTAATAATAAAAACCTTTTTTAGGTCTTCTCTCATTAAATAAAACTCAGAACATATAATTTCTCTCTCTTTTCCTATCCCAGATAAGTAGAGGATTAGAAACTAACATCAGCTGACATTTATTCGAAACTAAATAAATGGTTCCCGTTGAGTACAACGAACGTGGGGGGTACTAATACCTTCCCCTTGCGTAACTGACTCCCAAACCCTGATATTGGTTGCGATGACCATATCTTATCCTTTCTTTTAGGGTTTTTATCGATATTTTCTCTTTTCCTCTTTGGGAATAAATAAAATTCAGTGGCGACTATGTTCATCCCATCCCGCGAGCGTGTTATTGCGCTCCGTGAGCGTCGTGTTCTCATTTTTTGAGGTACCACAATATTCTATTATTCATCACTTATATTCTGATGAAATTCCTTGTTAAATATAAATCATTCATGCCATACATTTCATTTTGTCCTCATCCATATTCAATATTCCTCACAGTCCATAACTTTCATTCAATCATATTCAAACTTGTCCATTAATATTGCATTTAAATTCCTCATAATCACTTGCATATAAAGTACCAATCATTACATGAATACATGAGATCTTTAAGATACAAAAGAGATCATTTTTGCTTTTCTACATGAACACCAAAAACCATTACAAGTTTCAAAATAAAACATATTCCTAATGATTTACACATTTGTGAATTTTCTTCCAAATCATCTTTCCTTTTTGTGTCAAGAATTAGTGATTGGATTTGAATGGTTTCTTCACCATTTCCACACTTTGCAATGCAAGTTATCACCTACCAAACAAGAGCATCCCATCCATTAGAATGGAACATGAATCAAATGGCAAGTATATCAAACAAGGAAATTTGTAACATGCATGAGGAATGGCAAGCATCACCATGTGTCATACCCTAATTTTTAACCCTAAGATCTCATATATCATTTGCATCCTTGCATACAAACAAGATCACGTTTTGGTCCCTCTCCCTCTCATTTTTGGGTTTGCCTTTTGTATGGATCATCAAGCACCTATTTGTTGGTGTTTTACCTTTATGTTTATATTTTCATTACTGTAAGACCCTAATTTTGACCATAAGATCCCTCATGGCATCATAACATTGCATTTGCATCTTGCCTCAAGGATCATAAGCATCTTGGCTTTTACCCTAGGGTGGGAACCTTTTTGAGTTGGTTGGAGATCACCAAGCATGCTTGAATTGTATATTATTGCTTTTCTCATTTTTTCACTAACCAAAAGCACAAAAATATGTCACTAACATCCTTTGTTTGTAGTTTGAGCAGTCACGGGATCCAAAGCTTCTAGGAGATCCTATGTGCATTGATATGGTCAAGGGAAGATGAAAGCAAGCATGGCAATGGTTCCCAAATCTCTCATCCATCAAATATGCCTCCCAAGTATCTCAATTCATCATTTTGAACAAAGCAAACCAAAGGGTTTGAGGTTTGTTTCCCAAGGAAACCCTAATTCATCTGTTCATCAACTGTGCCTTGCTCATGAAGCAACCTCAACCTTTGATCAAATGCAATCAAGGAAAGTTCTTTAATTCATCATTTCATGCATACTTGGACTTATTTGAGTGTCCTCAATCATCAATTCATCAAGATATGGGGTTTGGACTTGAGAAGTTGATCAATCAATTCATCTGACTATTTTGAAATACACTGAGACCTAACTTTTGATGTGTTTGTCAAATGGAGATGACCCCAAGAGAAACAATGTTTTTAAGAACCATATGAACAACTTTCATGTTCATCAAAAATTAATTTGAAGCTTGGAAGATCATCATCCATTTCAAAACATTATAGGTCATTTTGACTGAAACCCTAATTTTGGGTCAACTTCCCAAGGACATAACTCATTCCTTTTTCATGATTTTGAGGTGGTATCAAATGAATTGGAAAGCTTAAGATGTCTACTTCAAATGTTATGTTGAGAAAAATTTAAAAATCCTAAAATAAATACTTGTGATAATGCAAAACATTATAGGTCACTTTGGACCAAAGGCATTGAAATGTGAAAAAGTCCAACTTCAAGTGCCCATAACTTCTTCATCCAAAATCCAAATGATGCAAAACTTAAGTCCAAATTTATTTCCTTGAAAAGATCTATAACTTTGGTGTTGAAGGATTTGTCATTTGGAGCTTTCATCATTGAAATAGAGGTGCTTAAAGTTTGGCCATTTTTGAAATTCTCACATGTACATGTTTTGCACCCTACACTTCATGATCACTTTTCACCAATTTCCAAGTTTCAAATGGAGTTCTGATCAACATAACAAATGATTCTCATGCAAAAAGCTGTCCAACCATTACTCATAAGGTTGTGTTGCAAGTATGGACATGGCATTTTCGAAAGCATGAACATATTGGTGCATTTTTGAAAATCAATTAAATTTGCATTGCATGAGCTAAACATACACCATCTGCACGTCCAATTTACATCTGCTGATGATTAGCTTGCAAATCCAAGTGGAATTGGGCCCTCCATGCGCCTGTACAGGCCCATGCATGGAGGCCCTTTCCATCCATGCAATGAATTGATCATGCTTTCAGCCATGCCTTTTGCTATAAATACATGCCTTATGCTCCTCAATTCAGCAACCTGAAGGCACCCTAAATGCTGCACGATTGATTCCTCACCCATACTCAAAGGAACTCACCATTTTTTCTCTCAATTTTTTCAGATCTAAACTTCAATTTCATTGATTGATTTTAGATCTAAAGTTCCTAAGCCTAGCCACTTTGATTCGTAGAGTATATTGCAAGCTTAATCACCAAGAAATCGTGCTCTCAAACTCTGCAAATCAGAGGTTTATTTCAAATTTTATTTTCTCCGAATCTACTCATATATTGCTTGTTTCTTGTTGTTGTTGTGTTGTTTGTAGTCCTCTACATAAAGGCAATCATTTAGAGCTTTGAATTTTCAAATTCCAACAAGTTCAGTTGAACACCACAGAAATTCAACCTCTGATTTCTCTCAATATAGAAACCTAGAGTGAATTTGGTTGGCACAGGGGTGATGTACATCACCCCAGCTTTCGTTTGGTACCTAGATTGTGGCATTTGGTAAACTTTTATTTCTCTGCAACTTTTGCCTTCGTCGGAAGCTGGCCGGAGAAGACGGAGGTGTACACCACCGTCTGGTCTCCAGATCAAATCTGGACCGTGCATTTGTGTTTCCAGATCAGATCCCATCCACCCAATGTTATGACTTTTCAATTGGCCATGTGTGATGCATTGACTAAGGAACTTGGTGGAAGCGCGCTCAGGAGCCACACGATTTGCCAGCTCAATTAATGAGCTCTGCATCCAACGCTCCATGCTTTTTGCTATTTTTTAATTCTGATTTTTATTTTCTTTTATTTCTTTTAATTCCATTTCATTTTAAAAATTCATATCTCTTTTATTATTGGTCCAAAAAATGTGAGACCAATTGCATTTTTCTTCTTTTAATTTCTAGTTTCTAAAAATGATTTTTAATATTTTTTAATTTATCATTTGATATTTTTTATGAATTTTCTCTTTTCTGCTTATTTTTAATTCATTTAAAATAGTTTTTGATATTCAAAAATTACAAAAATATTTTTCCAACCTTTTTGAATGATGATGGATCTATGAAAAATATTCTCATCAATTTATCAAATGATTTGAGATTTATTTGAGATTTTAATTCAATTAGGTTATTTTTTATACATTTTAATTGATAAAAAATAGTTTCTGACTTCTAAAAATGCTGAAATTTTTTGTCAAACTTTGTTTGACCTTGTTGAACTTAGGATAATTCACTTGGACTTTTCAAAGTTGATTTGAAGTGAGTTTGAAGTTTGACCTTTCTTTATTATTTTAATTCAAGTATTATTTTAATTTTGAAAAAATCCCAAAAATATTTTATTTGTTTCTTGACTTCTAATCTTCATTTTGCTTCTGCTTACTATTGTTTGACCTTGATCTTTTCTATCTTTGGTCAATGCTTGTTGATTATTTCATTTCATTTCCATTAATGTACTTTAAATATTCATCTTTTTCTTCTTTTTCTTTTTTTGATCAATGAGTTAAAGATTGGTGGTTAGCCTTGATACATGGGAGGTTTAACCTTCCTTGATTCAAATCTAATTCAACTTGATCATGGATCAAGTGAATGGCTTTGCATTAAGGATAGGTTGCTTCCTAATCAAGCAAAGAACCTAAATCAATACAAGATCATTTCTCTTCTTCTTTTGGCATGGCAAGTTGTAGGAGCTTGATTCACTAATCAAGATCTTTAACTTGTGTTGTTGCCTACATTATTATTGACCGGCCTCAGATAGTTGTGACTTCTACATAAGTCCAATTACGATTGCTTAACATAGCGCTAAATTGCCTTTATGGCACACTAATACTAACCATTAACCATTAACATTTAATTCTTGCACTTTACATTTATGCAATTTACTATTTTTGTACATATTATTCATTTGCTTTTTCCTTTGCTCATTTGAGCACATGTTTATGTTAATGCAATTTGCCTTTTGCTCACTTGAGCACATAATTGTGTATATACTTTTGTGCTTGTGTTTTGTTTGATTGTTGTGAACCAAATGCCAAAATGGACAAAAAGGACTTAGACTTTAGGATATGCCCTATGCAAAATTGGAGTCAAAGAGCAACTAGGCATTGGGCCTTTAGAGTGCTATAAAAGTCAAAGAGCAACTAGGCATTGGGCCTTTAGAGTGCTATAAATGTTGAAGAAAACTTTGGGAGGGCCAATTTCTAAACTTCTTCTTGTCCATTCTTTGTTTGTTTGATAGAACTTTTTGATGTGTGTGTTCTTGTGCTAGGGATTCCAACATTGAGCCTAAGTGAAGAACCATTGTCATGAGCTTCTAAAGGGAGAGATCTAAGAGCCATTGGGGATCTTCTAAGAGTTTGCTTGATTGATTGATTGCTTGAGTTTACACTTATTTGCTTGCTTATTCCAAAGGATGGGAGCTACTTGGATCATCAATATGATCTCAAGAAGGGAACTCCATTTGTGGTTTTATTTCTTTCCCTTCATCTCTTGTATGATTAGGACTTAGCCATTCTTCTTCTTCCCTCCACTCTAACCCAAGCCAAAATGTTTGTACAAACATTAACACTTCTTTTCAAACATTAGAAACCTAAGCATTATGCTTTTTATTTTCAAACTTCTCTTCATAACACTTATTTTGAATTGAATCTTTAAGTCAACTTTGACCATATTTTGTAAATACTTTTCATTGGTAAACATAACTCATTCAAGTACTTTTTGTGGTTTCAATGGCCATTTTCTTATCAATAACTTTTCATAACCTTTAGCTATTAGATTTGAGTTATCCTTGAGGTAGATATAATACTCACCTATATCCTTAGTGATGGACAATGAGTCTTCCATGCTTATTATAGGGTTAACCCCTCACTAGCATGTTGAAGCTATCCTCACATGGTGGATTCGTGGTTTTAGGTTGAGTTTTTTCCCTTGGATAACAAAAGACCTTAAGGCTTTTGGACCAATCAATTCACCAACTTGTTTTGAGTTTTTTACCCCGAACTACGAGGCTTTGATCCTAATCTTTTTTAAGATGGTACGTAGGCAATGGGTTTATCCATTCAAACACAAAATTGTAAATAACTTGTATATTCTCTTCTCATCTCCCCAATCATGTTTGCACAAACAAATTTTCACAAAATACCAACCTTACAACAAGTGTGAAAAGGGCTCCCTAGGAGTACCTAGGATGTTTTGGGTGCTTAACACCTTCCCATTGCATAACCAACCCCCTTACCCCGATCTCTGACATTTTTATTAGTTTTTGATTCGATAAAACTTCTCGATTTTTGTTCGCTTTCTAACCTTTCCTTTGGATAAATAGAAGTGCGGTGGCGAATAGACTTGTATGGTTTACTTTTGATTTAGTCAATAAATCTATAGGTAACGAATACCCCGCTACAGAAAAGTGGCGACTTCACTGGGGACATTTGCCTAGTGGGTTTTGCCTACTTTTCATATTTGTTGTATTGTATTGTATATTATTTTGTGACATATTTTTGTGCAATTTGGGATTACTGTATTGTATGTAATGATTGAATTGCTTGATATAAATTCTCCTTTGACAACATCTATCACAAAATATTTGGTTGAGTTCTCGGTGTTGAGGAATCATGACCTCCATAAAAAGCCTTTACAAACTCCCAGTCCACTCAAGTGTCATCATTTTCATATCATGGTCATTCATATATCATGCATAAAAACAAATTCAAATCATGCATAACCGAAATGTACTTCGTGCTCATTTTGCATTGACCTAGGTCTTGTTGTTGATCATATATCCTTTGAACTCTAATTCCAGTTTGTATTTGGTGCCCTTAAACCATCATCCAATTTTCGCAGTCATTTTCAAGTCCAACTCAGTTGGCACCTATCAAAAAATTGTCCATGAGGTTCAATCCCTTTTTGGATTATCCGATGAATTTCCGGATTACTCCTTTGTTTATTGATGTATTTCCATAATTTGTCTGATGTATTTCCATATGTTTCCCTACATATCTGATGTATTCTCGAATATGTTTGTCTTGTATTCTGATGTATTTCTAGAATTTCCTCGATGTATTATCGAATGTGTATGTATTCTGCTATATTTCTGGAATATCATTTGTAATTTTGATGCATTTCCAGAATTCGTTTCTTTTACTCTTCGATGAATTCCCTGACATGTCATTTTTGTTCTGATGCACTTCCAGAACCCTTATGCCATTCCCTAGCATTATTTCAAGGTTCATTGGTGTCTCCTAAAATTCAGTTGTCACTGTAAGACCCTGATTTTGGCCCTAAGATCCCTCATGGCATCATTACATTGCATTTGCATTGCCTCAAGGATCATAAGCATCTTGGTTCCCTTTGCCTTTGGGTTGGGACCTCTTGTGAGTGGTTTGAGATCACCAAGCATGCTTGAATTATATTATTGCTTTTCTCATTTTTATTTACTAACCAAAACCACAAAAATATGTCACTAACATTTCTTGTTTGTAGCTTGAGCAATCACAAGGTCAAAAGACTTCTATGAGATCCTTTGTGCAATGATGTGGTCAAGAGAAGATGAAAGCAAGCATGGTAATGGTTCCCAAAGCTCTCATCCATCAAATGTGCCTCCCAATAATCTCAATTCATCATGTTGATCAAATCAAGTCAAGGGGTTTAAGGTTTGTCCCAAAGGAAACCCTAATTCATCTGGTCATCAACTATGCCTTGCTCATGAAGCAACCTCAACCCATGGTCAAATACAATCAAGGGAAGTTCTTTAATTCATCATCCCATGCATATTTGAACTTATTTGAGTGTCCTCAATCATCAATTCATCAAGATATGAGTTGTGGACTTGAGAAGTTAATCAGTCAATTCATCTAACTATTTTGAAATACACTGAGACCTAACTTTTTATGTGTGGGTCAAATGGAGATGCCCCAAGATCAAAAATGTTCTTAAGGACAATATGAACAACTTTCATGTTCATCAAAAGTTGATTTGAATCTTGGAAGGTCATCATCCATTCCAAGACATTATAGATCATTTTGACTGAAACCCTAATTTTGGGTCAACTTCCCAAGAACATAACTCATTCATTTCTCATTATTTTGGGATGAGACTTAATGCATTGGAAATCTTAATGTATCTAATTCAAATGTTATGTTGAGCAAAATTGCAAAATCACAAAAGAAATACATGTGATAATGCAAAACATTATAGGTCACTTTGGGCCAAATGCATTGAAATGTGAAAAAGTCCAACTTCAAGTGTCCATAACGTCTTCATCAAAAATCCAAATGATGAAAAATTTAATTCCAAATTGATTATCTTGAAAAGATATACAACTTTCATGTTGAAGATTCTACCATTTGGAGCTTGCATCAACGAAACAGAAGGGCTTGAACATTGGCCAAATTTGGAAACTTCACAAATGCATGTTTTGCACCCTACACTTCAAGCTCAAATTTCATTAATTTCCAAGGCCCAATTGGAGTTTTGATCAACATAGCATTTGTTCCTTATGCAACAAGCTTTCTAACCATTACTCATAAGGTTGCATTTGGAGTTTGGAAGCATCATTTTTGAAGAGGAGAACTTTTAGTGCATTTTGGGAAAACTTAATTCAATTGCCATGCATGAGCTGATTACATCTAAATTACACATCCATTTCATTCATTCATGATTTCAGCTTGCCAAGCCATGTGGAATTGGGCCCTCCATGCGCCTGTACAGGCCCATGCATGGAGGCCCTTTCCACTCATGCAAATTTGAAGTCACACATTCAGCATTGCTTACAACTCTCTCCATCTATAAATACCATGCCATAGCTTCACAATTCTTCAACCTAATGGCGCCTAAATCCCTGCTGAATTGAATCCCCACCCATACCAAAGGAACAAACTTCATTTTTCTCTAAAAATTTCAGATCTGAATTTCAATTGCATTGGTTGAATTTTAAGATCTAAAGTTCCTAAGCCTCTTCACTTTGATCCATTGAAGCTTCTGTTTGCAAAAAGAACCAAAGAGAGTGACTCAATTCTTCACAATCCAAAGGTTTTACTCCACTGAAATTTGCTTCGAATCTCATCATACATTGCTCCATTTGCCTTGATCTTGTGTTGTCTGAAGTCCTCTCTATAGAGGCATCATTATTGTGTGTTTAATTGTTGGAATCGAGAAAGTTCAGTTGAACACCACCAAAGTTCCATCTCTGATTTCTCTCTTAATAGGAATCTAGAGTGGAATTGAGTGGCATATGAGTGATGTACATCACTCCACCTTTCGAATGGTGCTTGGATCGTGCATTTTAGTTAACATTTTTTGACCTGCAATTTTTGATCTCCACCGTAGCTTGCCGGGGAAGACGGTGGCGTTGGCCACCGTCTGGTCTCCATATCAAATCTGGATCGTCCCTTTCCATTGCCAGATCTAATCTCAGCAGTCCATTGTTATGACTTTTGATTAAACCGCGTGTGGATGCATTGACTTGGATGTATTATGGAAACGCGCTGAGGGCCATGTGATGTGTCAGCTCAATTAATGAGCCACCATCCGACGCCTCTCCTTTTTTCTAATTTTCATTTTCTGATTTCTATTTTCTTTTATTTCTTTTAATTCCATTTTATATCTAAAATTCGTATCTCTTTTATTATTGGTCCAAAAATTATGGGACCAATTGCATTATTTCTCTTTTAATTCCTAGTTTCTAAATATGATTTTTAATATTTTTTATTTTATCATTTGCTATTTTTTAGTAATTTTCTCTTTTCTAGTCATTTTTAATTCATTTTAAATAGTTTTTTATATTCAAAAAATACAAAAATATTTTATCAACCTCTTTGAATGATGATAGATCTATGAAAAATATTCTCATCAATTTATTAATTGATTTGAGATTTATTTGAGATTTTAGTTCAATTAGGTTATTTTTATTCATTTTTAATTGATTAAAAATAGTTTCTGACTTTTAAAAATGCTGAAATTTTTTGTCAAACTTTGTTTGACTTTGTTGAACTTGGGATAATTCACTTGGACTTTTCAAAGTTGATTTGAAGTGAGTTTGAAGTTTGACCTTTCTTTAATATTTTAATTCAAGTTTTATTTTAAATATTAAAAATGCCAAAAATATTTTGTTTATTTCTTGACTTTCAATCTTCATTTTGCTTCTGTTTTCTATTGTTTGACCTTGATCTTCCCTATCTTTGGGAAACATTTATTGATTGGTACATTCCATTTCATTTAATGCACTTTAATTCTTCATTTATATTCTTCATATTCTTCTTCTTCTTCTTCTTTTCTTTTTTGATCAATGAGTTAGAGGTTGATGGTTAGCATTGATTAGGGAGGTTTAATCTTCCTTGATTCAAATCTAATTCATCTTGATCAAATGATCAAGTGAATGGCTTTGCATTAAGGATAAATTGCTTTCTAAATCATGCAAAGGACTTAAACCAATACAAGATCATTTCTCATCTTCTTTTTGGCATGGCAAGTTGTTGGAGTTTGATTCACTAATCAAGACCTCTAACTTGTGTTGTTGCCTACATTATTATTGATCGGCCTCAGATAGTTGTGACTTCTACATAAGTCCAATTACGATTGCTTAACATAGCGCTAAATTTGCCTTATGGCACACTAACTACTAACACTAACCATTAACCATTAACATTTAATTCTTGCTCTTTACATTTATGCAATTTACTATTCTTGTACATATTATTCATTTGCTTTTGCCCTTTGCTAACTTGAGCACATGTTTATGATAATGCAATTTGTCTTTTGCCTACTTGAGCACATAATTGTGTATATACTATTGTGCTTGTGTTTTGTTTTGATTGTTGTGGACCAAATGCAAAGGAATGGACAAATGGACTTAGTTTCTAGGATTTTCCCTATGCAAATTGGAGTAAAAGGACGTTAATGTTGAAGATGGATTAGAAGGACCAAACCTCTAAACTCACTCGTGTCCATTCTTGATTTACTTCATGGAACTTTTGATGTGTGTGCTTTTGTGCTAGGGAATTCTATGAGAGCTCAAATTGAAGAACCATTGTCATGTTCATCCAAAGTGAAAGATACAAGATACATTGAGGATATCCTAAGGAGCTTGTTTGATTATGTTGATTGTCTGAGCTTACTATTATCTTGCTTGCATATTCCAAAGGATGGGAGCTACTTGGATCATCAATATGATCTCAAGAGAGGAACTCCATTTTTGGTCTTGTTTCTTATCCCTTATCTCTTGTATGATTAGGACTTTATCCATTCTTCTTCTTCCCTCCATTCTACCCAAGCCAAAACTTTTGTGCAAACATTTAACACTTCTTTTCAAACATTAAAAACCTAAGCCTTATGCTTTTGATTTTCAAACTTCCTTTCATAACACTTATTTTGAATTGAACTTCTAAGTCAACTTTGACCATATTTTGTACATACTTTTCATTGGTAAATATAACTCATTCAAAGGCTTTTGTGGTTTCAATGGCCACTTCCTTAATCAAAAACTTTTCATAACCTTTAGCTATTAGGTTTGAGTTATCCTTGAGGTAGATGTAATACTCACATATATCCTTAGTGATGGACAATGAGTCTTCCATGCTTATTATATGGTTAACCCCTCACTAGCATGTTAAAGCTATCCTCACATGGTGGATTTGTGGTTTTAGGTTGAATTTTCTCCCTTGGATAACAAAAGACCTTAAGGCTTTTGGACCAATCAATTCACCAACTCATTTTGAGATTTTTACCCTGAACTACGAGGTTTTGATCCTAATCTTTTTTAAGATGGTACGTAGGCAATGGGTTTATCCATCCAAACACAAAATGTAAATAAACTTGTATATTCTCTTCTCATCTCTTCAATCATGTTTGCACAAACAAATTTTCACAAAATACCAACCTTACAACAAGTATGAAAAGGGCTCCCTAGGAGTACCTAGGATGTTTTGGGTGCTTAAAACCTTCCCATTGCATAACCAACCCCCTTACCCCCGATCTCTGACATTTTTACTAGTTTTTTATTCGATAAAACTTTTAGGTTTTTGTTTGCCTTCTAACCATTCCTTTGGATAAATAGAAGTGTGGTGGCGACTCGACTTGTACCCCGCTACAGTCACTAGCATTATTCCAAGCTTAGTTGTTACTAGAACTCATTTTAAACCCAATTGTTGTTGGCATCATTATCACTCTGTTTGTAAATACAATCGTAATTGGTATCTGAAGTTTGGTTGTCTCCAACATCATTTCAAGTCTAGTTGTTACTAGAAAACTCCGTTGTAGCCGGTAATTATTTTACTAATGCCTTCAGTCAAGTCCAATTGTTGTTGGCAAAATCCGTTAAGAGCTGGTTGTAATCCATTGCTTACGGTCAAAGTCCAATTGTTGTTGGTATATACAGGGAGTTTGATTACCTTGTCTTTCTTGATGGTTCCGTGAAATTCATGAGTGAGTCTTCATTTTAAGGAAGTCCCAGAAGCTTGAATGTTATTCTTGTTGAAAAACTCCAATGATGTTTGTTTTGATTGATTTCTTCATAAATAATCGTCATAGTTTGTTTTGTGTGGATGACTTTCTAATGAGAAAGCTCCGATGTTTTGTGTGGATGACTTTCTAATGAGAAAATTCCAATGTTTTGAGTGGATGACTTCTAATGAGAAAACTCCAATGTTTTGTGTGGATGATCTTCTAATGAGAAGACTCCAATGTTTTTTATGGATGACTTTCTAATGAGAAAACTCCAATGTTTTGTGTGGATGACTTTCTAATGAGAAAACTTCAACGTTTTGTATGGATGACTTTCTAATGAGAAAGCTCCAATATTTTATATGGATGATCTTCTAATGAAAAGACTCCAATGTTTTTTTATGGATGACTTTCTAATGAGAAAACCTATTGTTGTAGTGCAAATGATCTTCTAATGAGAAATACTCCAATTTATTCTTGTCTTGGATAATTTCCCGGTTAGGAATGTTCAAAATCTATGATTGGAGGAATTTCTTATGAGAAATCTCCAGAACTGAGAAATATACTCTAAAGTTTCGTCAGGTCATGTCTGAACCTGTTGATAAAACTCTCTTTGATTTTTCCCAAGTATTGTTAGGTCATGTCTGAACCTGCGGGTGAAACTTTCTTTGAATATCCCAATGTTGAGGTCATGTATGAACATGTTGATTAAACTTTCCTTGATTTCCAGCATTGTCAGGTCATGTCTGAACCTGTTATTGAAACGCTTTGAATTTTCCAATACTGTCAGGTCATGTATGAGCTTGTTGATGAAACTTTCTTTGTGTATTTTCCAGTATTGTTAGGTCATGTTTGAGCCTGATAATGGAACCTCTTGGTATCCCTCAACATTCTCAAGTCATGTTTGAACCTGTTATTTAGCACTCTTTGAATAGTCAAGTGTTATCAGGTAATGTTTGAACATGTTAAAAATGATTTGAATATTCTGGTGTGTTGTCAGGTCATGCACGAACTTGTTGTTAAAATCTCTTTGCATATTCCCCAGTTGTCTTTCCTCTCGCAATATTGTTATCCCCAGCAAGTTTTCACCTTCATTTTTGTTTCATGTGGGCCACCATTACAACATGTCTCCATCATTCCCCACAGACCCACTTGTCATTCTTCATCCATCACAAAATATCCAGTTAGGGTTCATCTCATATCATATCACTAGCAAATAAAAATAAAAAAAGATTCCTTCATGCATTCATAACACATCATATCATGTCATTTGCATTTAAGGATCAAAATCTGGGTCTTCTTAGTATTTAATTATCTCCCACTACGATCATATGAAGAGTGTCCTGCTTCATATTCTCTATTTGAAGATACTTAAATAGGGGCAACTGTCATACCCCAATTTTGACCCTCATTTAATAAATCGGTACATGCATCATGACATCTGCAGCATCTGCATATCATAACATGCATTTCTTGTTACATAATGCCTAAAATGCCAGCTAGAATAAATTTTTGGATCTACATGAAAACCGGTTGAATCAATTATCAAATGTGTGTCAAAACAGTGGGCGAAAAAGTTTCAAACTCAAGCTTACAGTCATCAGTTTTATTAATCTACGTTTCGCGTAGTTTACCCTGGTGTGCTCTTTTTCGGCTAATTTTTCGGTCACATTTTGGTCCGTCTGAGCGTTTTAACCGAGCGTTTTCCATTACAAAATTTGGCAAAAACCTGTATGTTTTCGAGAGGATTATTTTGTGTTGATCATTTTATTGCATTAGTTTAATTTTTCGAGTTTTTTTTACGCCCGACTTTTATTTATTTTGAATTTTTTACTTTTATTTTTTCTAGTCAAAATATTCATAAAAAATAAATATATTTAACTATGTCATTATTTCGACTTTATTTTGATTACTTTTAAATGTTTGATTTTATGTAAATTAATTAGTTTTAATTCATTTTATCTCTAAAATAATATTAAAGGGTATTGTTGGAATTGTAAAAAATTCTAAACCCCAGTCATCATCCTATAAAATGGGTCAACGCATGAACAATAGGGGACACTCATTCAACGTTGTCCATCTGTCAAAACACACTCTCATCTCTCGAAATTTGAAAAAAACCAAAAAATAAATGAGTTTGCTTCAGTAAAAATGTGACAAGTTTTTTCTCACTTTCTTCAACCTTTACAACCACCTCCATTTCCTTTTGTTTTATCCTCACAAACCTTCACATAACCACAAAATATCTAACTTCAATACACTAATTTCAATATACTCCATTATTTTTCAAAGATAATCTCACTACATATCCACCTCCATATACCATAACATTTCACCATGTTGCATCAAGCTTCTTAACACACAAATACCAACATATTACATCATCATCTTCATGTTCTTTTCATATTTACCATCAATATAAAAGAATAACATAACACACAAGTTTGAAAAGATTGAGAAACTTGTTTCTTATGCTACTGAAGACACTGATAATGTTGACAAAGTTCTCGTCGGCGCAGTCAGTTCCGACAACAACCTCGGCCAACCTTGTATTCACCAGCCAACTCCAATTCGATGTCACAACTTCTACTACCTCTCATTGGACGCCGAAAACACAACGTCGCATTCCGATGTGGTACCTTTATGTTTCCTTTGTTTCACGGTAGTTTTATCCCTTATGTAAAAAATCAAAAAATCAAAAAATGACATAACCTGTTTTTTTTTTAATGAAGCAAAATGAGATAACTTATTTTCTTTTTAATTCTTTTTTAATAAATCCAAAATGAGATAACTTATTTACTTTTTAATTCTTTTTTATTAAAGCCAAAATAAAAACCTTGTTTTGTTTATTCTTTAATTATTTTCTAATGAAGCATCAGTCTGTTATGAAAAATATGCAGCAGGTGCCGTAAAAATGGCTTTGGTTTTAACTGGTAATTGCTAAAAACAAATATCTTCATTAGGTGACTTATATATTGGCTAAAACATTGTCTAGTGTATGCAAATAAAACTACCTTGTTCTATTTTTATCATTATCATTATTTAGAACGTAGGATAATAATTAGTTTTTTCCAAAGAAAGAGGAGAAGAGCGTCTTCTCATTCAACTAACTCATTTGCTATACTTTTTTTATTTTCATTTATTATTTTAATTAATTGTTTATTATAACAATGGATCTTTTGAGTTAGTTATGTTGACTTGATTTCAAGTTGGCCCAAGTTATTATTTTACTTATATTTTTTAGTTTCTTATCATTATTATCCTATTAATTTTATAAACTTCACAAAAAAATTTATAAAAAAAAATAAACTTAAAAATCGGATCACTTACAAAACTCAATTTAAATCTAAAACTTTTTTTCTTAACAAACGCGAAAGAAGAAGACCATTTGAGTCCAACATTCTAGTGGAACCCTCGAATGATCGGTACCGAGCCACGCGTTTTGGGTTAACCGTTCATTCTTTTCTTTCTTCCTTAAAACACTTAAATTAACTTGGACGAAAAAGGGTTGTTAGGATCAAGCATTCCGGCGTAACTCTTTGAACAATTGATTATTATCAAACGTTCATTGTCCATCAAACATTTTCTCAATTAATCTTGAACGAAAAAGTACCATTGGAATCTAGCATTCCAGTGGAACCCCGATTGATTGATCCTGAGGCTCATGTCTCGTTCTTATCGAGCATTCGTCATTCATTTAAAATGCATTCAAACAATAAAATTATTTTCTTGCCGCCGTGCGATCTCAAAAACCTTTTCAAAATGAAAAACATCTTGTCTTAAGATGATGCAAAGCAATGCTTCATCCATAATTGTTGAGTTGAGATAAGTGACGTTTTTCCGAATATTGATTTGTAAATCCATTCGATGTGATGTATACGTCCACTCCTCATCTATTTTGGGTAAAATAGTGTTTCTCATCGATTAATACAAGATAACTTTCACTAAAATCGATCAACAAACAAACATTTTCTACCCAGAACTCGTAAGCCTTGAATTCTCTATTCCACCTGGAGATACGTAGGAGCAGGATTGTAAAATCTTGTCAGGCCCATTAATAAAAAAATTAGGTTTAGTTCCTCTTTTCCCACTAATAATAAAAACCTTTTTTAGGTCTTCTCTCATTAAATAAAACTCTGAACATATATTTTCTCTCTCTTTTCCTATCCCAGATAAGTAGAGGATTAGAAACTAACATCAGCTGACATTTATTCGAAACTAAATAAATGGTTCCCGTTGAGTACAACGGACGTGGGGGGTACTAATACCTTCCCCTTGCGTAACTGACTCCCGAACCCTGATATTGGTTGCGATGACCATATCTTATCCTTTCTTTTAGGGTTTTTATCGATATTTTCTCTTTTCCTCTTTGGGAATAAATAAAATTCAGTGGCGACTATGTTCATCCCATCCCGCGAGCGTGTTATTGCGCTCCGTGAGCGTCGTGTTCTCATTTTTTGAGGTACCATAATATTCTATTATTCATCAATTATATTCTGATGAAATTCCTTGTTAAATATAAATCATTCATGCCATACATTTCATTTTGTCCTCATCCATATTCAATATTCCTCACAGTCCATAACTTTCATTCAATCATATTCAAACTTGTCCATTAATATTGCATTTAAATTCCTCATAATCACTTGCATATAAAGTACCAATCATTACATGAATACATGAGATCTTTAAGATACAAAAGAGATCATTTTTGCTTTTCTACAAGAACACCAAAAACCATTACAAGTTTCAAAATAAAACATATTCCTAATGATTTACACATTTGTGAATTTTCTTCCAAATCATCTTTCCTTTTTGTGTCAAGAATTAGTGATTGGATTTGAATGGTTTCTTCACCATTTCCACACTTTGCAATGCAAGTTATCACCTACCAAACAAGAGCATCCCATCCATTAGAATGGAACATGAATCAAATGGCAAGTATATCAAACAAGGAAATTTGTAACATGCATGAGGAATGGCAAGCATCACCATGTGTCATACCCTAATTTTTAACCCTAAGATCTCATATATCATTTGCATCCTTGCATACAAACAAGATCACGTTTTGGTCCCTCTCCCTCTTATTTTTGGGTTTGCCTTTTGTATGGATCATCAAGCACCTATTTGTTGGTGTTTTACCTTTATGTTTATATTTTCATTACTGTAAGACCCTAATTTTGACCCTAAGATCCCTCATGGCATCATGACATTGCATTTGCATCTTGCCTCAAGGATCATAAGCATCTTGGCTTTTACCCTAGGGTGGGAACCTTTTTGAGTTGGTTGGAGATCACCAAGCATGCTTGAATTGTATATTATTGCTTTTCTCATTTTTTCACTAACCAAAAGCACAAAAATATGTCACTAACATCCTTTGTTTGTAGTTTGAGCAGTCACGGGATCCAAAGCTTCTAGGAGATCCTATGTGCATTGATATGGTCAAGGGAAGATGAAAGCAAGCATGGAAATGGTTCCTAAATCTCTCATTCATCAAATATGCCTCCCAAGTATCTCAATTCATCATTTTGATCAAAGCAAACCAAAGGGTTTGAGGTTTGTTTCCCAAGGAAACCCTAATTCATCTGTTCATCAACTGTGCCTTGCTCATGAAGCAACCTCAACCTTTGATCAAATGCAATCAAGGAAATTTCTTTAATTCATCATTTCATGCATATTTGGACTTATTTGAGTGTCCTCAATCATCAATTCATCAATATATGGGGTTTGGACTTGAGAAGTTGATCAGTCAATTCATCTGACTATTTTGAAATACACTGAGACCTAACTTTTGATGTGTTTGTCAAATGGAGATGACCCCAAGAGAAACAATGTTCTTAAGAACCATATGAACAACTTTCATGTTCATCAAAAATTGATTTGAAGCTTGGAAGATCATCATCCATTTCAAAACATTATAGGTCATTTTGACTGAAACCCTAATTTTGGGTCAACTTCCCAAGGACATAACTCATTCATTTTTCATGATTTTGAGGTCGTATTAAATGAATTGGAAAGCTTAAGATGTCTACTTCAAATGTTATGTTGAGAAAAATTTAAAAATCCTAAACAAAATACATGTGATAATGAAAAACATTATAGGTCACTTTGGACCAAAGGCATTGAAATGTGAAAAAGTCCAACTTCAAGTGCCCATAACTTCTTCATCAAAAATCCAAATGATGCAAAATTGAAGTCCAAATTGATTTCCTTGAAAAGATCTATAACTTTGGTGTTGAAGGATTTGTCATTTGGAGCTTTCATCATTGAAATAGAGGTGCTTAAAGTTTGGCCATTTTTGAAATTCTCACATGTACATGTTTTGCACCCTGCACTTCATGATCACTTTTCACCAATTTCCAAGTTTCAAATGGAGTTTTGATCAACATAAAAAATGATCCTCATGCAAAAAGATGTCCAACCATTACTCATAAGGTTGTGTTGCAAGTATGGACATGGCATTTTCGAAAGCATGAACATATTGGTGCATTTTTGAAAATCAATTAAATTTGCATTGCATGAGCTAAACATACACCATCTGCATGTCCAATTTACATCTGCTGATGATTAGCTTGCAAATCCAAGTGGAATTGGGCCCTCCATGCGCCTGTACAGGCCCATGCATGGAGGCCCTTTCCATCCATGCAATGAATTGATCATGCTTTCAGCCATGCCATTTGCTATAAATACATGCCTTATGCTCCTCAATTCAGCAACCTGAAGGCGCCCTAAATGCTGCACGATTGATTCCTCACCAATACTCAAAGGAACTCACCATTTTTTCTCTCAATTTTTTCAGATTTAAACTTCAATTTCATTTATTGATTTTAGATCTAAAGTTCCTAAGCCTAGCCACTTTGATTCGTAGAGTATACTGCAAGCTTAATCACCAAGAGATCATGCTCTCAAACTCTGCAAATCAGAGGTTTATTTCAAATTTTATTTTCTCCGAATCTGCTCATATATTGCTTGTTTCTTCTTGTTGTTGTGTTGTCTGTAGTCCTCTACATAGAGGCAATCATTTAGAGCTTTGAATTTTCAAATTCCAACAAGTTCAGTTGAACACCACAGAAATTCAACCTCTAATTTCTCTCAATATAGAAACCTAGAGTGAATTTGGTACATCACCCCAGCTTTCATTTTGTACCTAGATTGTGGCATTTGGTAAACTTTTATTTCTCTACAACTTTTGCCTTCGCCGGAAGCTGGCCGGAGAAGACGGTGGTGTACACCATCGTCTGGTCTCCAGATCAAATCTGGACCGTGCATTTGTGTTTCCAGATCAGATCCCATCCACCCAATGTTATGACTTTTCAATTGGCCATGTGTGATGCATTGATTAAGGAACTTGGTGGAAGCGCGCTCAGGAGACACATGATTTGCCAGCTCAATTAATGAGCTCTGCATCCAACGCTCCATGCTTTTTGCTATTTTTTAATTCTGATTTTTATTTCCTTTTATTTCTTTTAATTCCATTTCATTTTAAAAATTCATATCTCTTTTATTATTGGTCCAAAAAATGTGAGACCATTTGCATTTTTCTTCTTTTAATTTCTAGTTTCTAAAAATGATTTTTAATATTTTTTATTTTATCATTTGATTTTTTTTATGAATTTTATCTTTTCTGCTTATTTTTAATTCATTTAAAATAGTTTTTGATATTCAAAAATTACAAAAATATTTTTCCAACCTTTTTGAATGATGATGGATCTATGAAAAATATTCTCATCAATTTATCAATTGATTTGAGATTTATTTGAGATTTTAACTCAATTAGGTTATTTTTTATACATTTTAATTGATAAAAAATAGTTTTTGACTTCTAAAAATGCTGAAATTTTTCGTCAAACTTTGTTTGACCTTGTTGAACTTAGGATAATTCACTTGGACTTTTCAAAGTTGATTTGAAGTGAGTTTGAAGTTTGACCTTTCTTTATTATTTTAAATCAAGTATTATTTTAATTTTGAAAAAATCCCAAAAATATTTTATTTGTTTCTTGACTTCTAATCTTCATTTTGCTTCTGCTTACTATTGTTTGACCTTGATCTTCTCTATCTTTGGTTAATGCTTGTTGATTATTTCATTTCCATTAATGTACTTTAAATATTCATCTTCTTCTTCTTTTTCTTTTTTTGATCAATGAGTTAAAGATTGGTGGTTAGCCTTGATACATGGGAGGTTTAACCTTCCTTGATTCAAATCTAATTCAACTTGATCATGGATCAAGTGAATGGCTTTGCATTAAGGATATGTTGCTTCCTAATCAAGCAAAGAACCTAAATCAATACAAGATCATTTCTCTTCTTCTTTTGGCATGGCAAGTTGTAGGAGCTTGATTCACTAATAAAGATCTTTAACTTGTGTTATTGCCTACATTATTATTGATCGGCCTCAGATAGTTGTGACTTCTACATAAGTCCAATTCCGATTGCTTAACATAGCGCTAAATTGCCTTTATGGCACACTAATACTAACCATTAACCATTAACATTTAATTCTTGCACTTTACATTTATGCAATTTACTATTCTTGTACATATTATTCATTTGCTTTTTCCTTTGCTCATTTGAGCACATGTTTATGCTAATGCAATTTGCCTTTTGCTCACTTCAGTACATAATTGTGTATATACTTTTGTGCTTGTGTTTTGTTTGATTTTGTGAACCAAATGCCAAAATGGACAAAAAGGACTTAGACTTTAGGATATCCCCTATGCAAAATTGGATTCAAAGAGCAACTAGACATTAGGCCTTTAGAGTGCTATAAAAGTCAAAGAG
This sequence comes from Lathyrus oleraceus, assembly GCF_024323335.1. Classification (NCBI taxonomy): domain Eukaryota; kingdom Viridiplantae; phylum Streptophyta; class Magnoliopsida; order Fabales; family Fabaceae; genus Lathyrus; species Lathyrus oleraceus. Next base: position 157,427,641 of record NC_066585.1, read on the forward strand.
CAACTAGGCATTGGGCCTATATAGTGCTATAAATGTTGAAGAAAATTTTGGGAGGGCCAATTTCTAAACTTCTTCTTGTCCATTCTTTGTTTGTTTGATAGAACTTTTTGATGTGTGTGTTCTTGTACTAGGGATTCCAACATTGAGCCTAAGTGAAGAACCATTGTCATGAGCTTCTAAAGAGAGAGATCTAAGAGCCATTGGGGATCTTCTAAGCGTTTGCTTGATTGATTGATTGCTTGAGTTTACACTTATTTGCTTGCTTATTCCAAAGGATGGGAGCTACTTGGATCATCAATATGATCTCAAGAAGGGAACTCCATTTGTGGTTTTATTTCTTTCCCTTCATCTCTTGTATGATTAGGACTTAGCCATTCTTCTTCTTCCCTCCACTCTAACCCAAGCCAAAAAAATTGTGCAAACATTAACACTTCTTTTCAAACATTAGAAACCTAAGCATTATGCTTTTGATTTTCAAACTTCTCTTCATAACACTTATTTTGAATTGAATCTTTAAGTCAACTTTGACCATATTTTGTATATACTTTTCATTGGTAAACATAACTCATTCAAGTACTTTTTGTGGTTTCATTGGCCACTTTCTTATCAAAAACTTTTCATAACCTTTAGCTATTAGATTTGAGTTATCCTTGAGGTAGATATAATACTCACCTATATCCTTAGTGATGGACAATGAGTCTTCCATGCTTATTATAGGGTTAACCCCTCACTAGCATGTTGAAGTTATCCTTACATGGTGGATTTGTGGTTTTAGGTTGAGTTTTCTCCCTTGGATAACAAAAGACCTTAAGGCTTTTAGACCAATCAATTCACCAACTTATTTTGAGATTTTTACCCCGAACTATGAGGTTTTTATCCTAATCTTTTTTAAGATGGTACGTAGGCAATGGGTTTATCCATTCAAACACAAAATTGTAAATAACTTGTATATTCTCTTCTCATCTCCCCAATCATGTTTGCACCAACAAATTTTCACAAAATACCAACCTTACAACAAGTGTGAAAAGGGCTCCCTAGGAGTACCTAGGATGTTTTGGGTGCTTAACACCTTCCCATTGCATAACCAACCCCCTTACCCCGATCTCTGACATTTTTATTAGTTTTTGATTCGATAAAACTTCTCGGTTTTTGTTCGCTTTCTAACCTTTCCTTTGGATAAATAGAAGTGCGGTGGCGACTCGACTTGTATAGTTTACTTTTGATTTAGTCAATAAATCTAAAGGTAACGAATACCCCGCTACAATTACTTATCTAACCACTAATCAAAATAGAAAAATATGTTTTGCTTCCTTTAAGTTTATTGTGCAAGGTAGGGCTTTTCCGTTTATAGCATCAAGCATGACTCCTCAGCTAGGGTTTGTGTTGATTCCTTAAGTCAAAGTGTGGTCAACCATTGATTCTCAAGGGTATATATCTCAAGGAATAAGGTCCTCAAGCACTTTTCAGTCTCATTTTGGTCAAAGGTATCTCAAAGTTTTATTGATAACCTCTCAAAGAAAGTCAAAGGTTCATATGTTTATTTTCATGCCTTCTTCAACAAGCTACCTCAAGATTTGAGTAATCTAACAAAAAGACATTCAAGTACACCTTATTTTGAGTTCATATGATTATCCATGTACCTTGGTGTCGCAACCTGAAAAATACAGTGCGCGAAAAAACAACCGGCGAAAGAAAATGACAGAAGAGTCGCCACCGTGCGTTATTCATCCCAAAGGAGGGAAAGGAAATGCTCGAAGTAAACCTGAAAAAGGAAAGGACAAGACGGGGTCTCGCAACCAAATCTTGGGTTCGGGAGTCGGTTATGCGAAGGGAAGGTATTAGCACCCCTACACATCCGTAGTACTCTACGGGATCCACTTTTGTAGTTTTCGTCTAAAGGGTATGGGTTTATCTTGTGCTGTTTGCCAAAAAAAAAGGGTTAAATGAAAATGACTCGCGCGGATGTCGCATCCACTACATACGTATCTCATCTGAATATGAGAATCAGAGTCTTCGTAGCTCGGCTACCTATGGGTTGGGGGGATGTGTGCTCGCTAAGACATCGCGTCTTATGCCTACGTATCTCATCTGGCCTGAGAATCAGAGCAAAACGTAGTTCGGCTAACTATGGGGTTATGGATTGGGTTTTGGACGAACGACGTCACTACGCAATCTACCGGATGCTCGACCTTTGGAGACTTACTCGCCTGTAGTAGAAGGAGTTAACGTGTTGCTTTGGGTTTTAGGGTTTGGGATGCTCAAGAGCAAAAAGGCAATCCTTGATGAAGGAACCGCGCTACCTGCAGGGATACGAACACATACAAAACAAACATGTATAAAGTAAATGTGCCAACAAGGGGCTCAGAAGTAAATAAACAAAAGAAAACAAATGCCTCCTATCGAGGTCTTCCAGCTAAGAAAGCGATAAAATGCGGAAAAGAGGTAAAAGTACCACACGGATGAAGATCCGAAGTAACAGCAATTAAAGGAGTAAGAAACCCAGGGACCTCCCAAGCTAATGCCATCAAAGAAAAGTGAGTCAGTACAGGTAATCGGAATGAACCTCCAGGGGGTATCCCATAAATAAAGTGGGAAAACCACGCAAGCCATCTCTGCAAGAGTCTGTGAGCCCTCACAAAAACTCAACAAAAGGGTTAGTGAAACACGATAAGCATTTTTTTCATGAATAATAGTATGGTTTCAGAAACCTCAAACCCTGTGGCATACATTTCAGAAATCATGTGATTAAACATTCAAGGCATAGGTTTCACCCATTCATGCATAATTAAACCCGTGGGCAAAAACATAATGAAATTCATCCATCATACCTCATACATTCAGATGATCCAAATTAAGAGCATAAAATCATGGGAATAAGGCAAACCTGATGGGAAAGACCGGTTGAAATCAAATGGCACGGCTGGGTTTGCAAGGCAATGAAAGTGTGTGAGTCAGATTGAATTTTTCAGAGCTGCCTGGGGGTTACTCTGAGTTCTCTGTCAGGTTTCTCTCCAGGTTTTGTCAAGGGTTTTGTTTCAAGGAAACCTCAGAGTATTTTGCTTCTCTCCTTTTTTCTCAAGTGAAGCCTTAGTATTTATAGACTGAATTTCATGGTTTTGTGGGCTCAAATGAGAGAGACCCAAGTCCAAAAATTTTTATTATATTTTATTTATTTTTTTATTATTATTTTTATTTATTTATTTTTTTGTAAAAAATTATATTTTTTTTTTCGGATATAATTCTGATTGACATGATGAAATGCAATATGAAATGAATGCATGAATGAGGAGGGCAAATTTTGGGGTGTTACAGCTGCCCCTATTCAATCATCAGCTAACCCGAGTAGGATGAAAGCGAACAGCTTATCAGACAAACGGGGTGAGCTGTGATTGAATACCAAAGACAAACCGAAAATTTGCGCTCCGAGAACACCACAAAAACGCGGAAATACACCGCGCTGTTTATTTTTCTTCCGATCCTCTGGCTAGATCTGAATCAGTCTTCTGGCTTAATCTGGAGTTTCGATCCTCTGGCTGAACCTATACTCAATTTAGTCCTCTGGTTGGATATTAATTTTGATCCTCGGGCTGGATACGATTTTGATCTTCTAGCTAGATCTTCTTCGATCTTCTGGCTAGATCTCCTTCGTTTCGATTCTCTGGCTGAATCTATTTCCTTTGATTCTCTGGCTGAATCTACTTCGATCTTCTGGCTAGATCTGAATTGTTGCGATTTTCGATCTTCTGGCTAGATCTTCTTTGTTTCGATTCTCTGGCTGAATCTACTTCGATCTTCTGGCTAGATCTGGATTGTTTTGATGATAAATTCCCATCATTAGGATCCCGCATCTGAGGCATGCGCTGGTTGACCCTCTTTTGAAATCTACACCCAACCTTCATATTAGATATGCAGCTTCGAGAATATTCCACTTTTGGGCTTCGTACATATTCTTCGGGCTAGAACATGTTGTAACGACTCCTCAATTAGACTTGGGCTTGCTGGAGAAATAAAGCTTGTAGGCGACTTCACTAGGCAATCTTCAAATTGAGCCTTAGGATGGCTTACTGGCACACGATTCTCAGGCTGAATCTTCGAAATGACCCTCAAGTTGAAACACTGGAACACGATTCTCAGGCTGAATCTTCGAAATGACCCTCAGGCTGGATCACTGGAACACGATTCTCAGGCTGAATCTTCAAAATGAACCTCAGGCCGGATCACTGGAAAACGATTCTCAGGCTGAATCTTCGAAATGACCCTCAGGCTGGATCACTGGAAAACGATTCTCAGGCTGAATCTTTGAAATGACCCTCAGGCTGGATCACTGGAAAACGATTCTCAGGCTGAATCTTCAAAACGACCCTCAGGTTGGATCACTCACGCTTGATCCTCTGGCTGGATCTCATGACCTTGGTTGTAAAGTAATTCTTCAGTCTGCTTGGAAGAACCTGTTTATCAGCTTATGTGTATGCTTGATATGATATGCATGCAAATGCAAATGTTATGCATGGTGTAAAAAGAAATCTGCTTGGGGAAGCAAACTCCGGTAGGGAATAGATCGCTGTATCAATCCTTGAATGCTCTGTGGGGAATGATCCGTCTGTCGGGACCAATGAGCCACCAAAAATAAATTGGCTGCTTGAAAAGTTGACCTTGCGGGGGGGGGGGGGGGGTATCAACTATGGAAACTTTGTTCGGCGAGGCTCTGTGAGGAGAGTCTATGGGAAAAACACTTCCTGGGGAAATGTCGTAGGAAACGACCTTTGCTGGGGATATGAACTTGCTAATTGCCATCAAGCTGGGGATTAACAAATCTGTTAAAAATAATCTGTTGGGGAATGAGATGAACACTGGGAACGCCACCCTCTCATCTGTTGGTTATGCAACCACTCCGCTGTTGCTAGGAAGATACAGTCTGACACTGTCAACTCCGCTGGGGATATATAGTCTGGATACTGTCAACTCTACTGGGGCTAGACAGTCTGGATACTGTCAACTTTGTTGGGGAACATGCTCTGCTGAGGAGAGACTTTGTCAACCGCTTGGGGATGAGGATTCATGACTTGGCATCCGGTTCCTGTGACCTGCAACCAAAAATACACGTATGCCTCGGGGGAATTACTCGGTTTGAATTCACCGTTCGGGATTAAGCACATTCAAAGCAATTTTAAATGTTTTCCTGTGCAAATCATCTGCAAAAGCCACCATTATGTTCATATGCAATATGTTTTATCAAAAATTCGGACATTTTTGCAAACAAACTGATAAATGAAAAATAAAGAGGCTCTTTAACTGAATTATTCGACTCTTAATGGGGAGAAAATTTGTGCCAGGAATAGGCAAGGGTATCAGGAAGCTGATCCCTGAAAAGAGGTGATCGCTATAAAAAGAGAACTATCCTAATGGCAATGGGGATACGGGGTCCCACTGAGTTTCGACTCTGCTATGACTCGTATGTCCTCAAGACGCTCTGCTCATCTTGCTTTCTGAAGTGGATGATTAGTCGATCTTTAACCTTCGAAGGTTGTCGGATTGAATGAAACGGTGATATAACACTGATGAACTCAGATCACAGTTATTCGCTTATTCCCTAACTTTTGCCTGGATCGCCCCCTTTTCAGGTTTTCAATCCATCGGGATACCCATTTTTGCCTGAGCCGCCCTTTTGGGTTTTCGACTCACCGGGTGTACTCTTTTTTTATATCCCTAATTTTTGCCCGAACCTCTTTATTCTCTTTTTTTTTTGTTCGTCGGGATGCCCTTTTTTTGCCTGGACTATTCTTTTTATCGTCCAGCGGGTCTATTTTATGCGAAGTATTTTTTTTTAACTGCGTCTGAGTTAATAGGGGACGGGAATCCTTCGCCATCCATGGTTGTTAGCATCAAAGATCCGCCATAGAAAATCCTTTTAACCACGTACAGACCCTCATAGTTCGGTGTCCATTTGCCCCTGTGATCTGTGTTGGGAGGAAGAAATCTTTTGAGTACCAATTCACCGACTTGATACCCCCGAGGGCGCACTTTCTGACCAAATGCTTTCTTCATTCGTCTCTGACCGAGATACGTCAATTCTGGGTACGTAGTTCCAGCATAGCACCATTTCCCGTTGGTTTGATTGATGACCAAAGCTGAATCCCCGTATACATCCAGGGTTTTAATCTGTATATTGACGGCTTCCTCAAGTCTTAGGATACAAGCTTCGTATTCGGATTCATTGTTGGTGCAGGGAAAAGTTATTCTGGCACCAAATGGCATATGAACCCCCTTCCGGTGTGATCAACACTATACCAACTCCGCGACCATTGACGTGGACCGCCCCATCAAACATCATAACCCATTTGGATTCAGGGTCAGGCCCCTCCTCCGGGAGTGGTTCCTCTCAATCTTTCGATTTGAGAAACATGATGTCCTCATCAGGAAAGTCAAACCTCATAGGTTGGTAATCATCAATGGGTTGCTCTACAAGATAGTCTGACAATACACTTCCCTTGATGGCTTTTTGTGAAGTGTATTGGATGTCATACTCTGTCAGTATCATTTGTCACCTAGTAACCTTTCCGGTAAGTGATGGCTTTTCAAAAATATACTTGACTGGATCCATTTTTGATATCAATAGATTCGTGTGAGTCAACATATACTGTCTTAGTCGGCGAGCAGCCCATGCCAAAGCGCGGCAAGTTTTCTCGAGCAATGAGTATCTTTGTTCACAGACGGTAAACTTTTGCTAAGGTAGTATATTGCATGCTCTTTTCGACCTGACTCGTCATACTGATCGAGCACACAACCCATTGACCTTTCTAACACAGTCAAGTACATGATCAACGGTCTTTCCTCTCGGCCTGTAGACTGGCCCCGATCTTGATCTCTTTCTTGTCGTCTTCGGTACCAACGTTGATGGTCTCAATCACCTCCTGATAAGGTGTAATAGCTCGGTCCTCCTGTTTCAACAATCTGGCTAACCCTTCAGGCAATTCACAATCTTCCTCAACCCCTTCTTCGGCTTAATAGATAGGATTGTCGAAGTCATACTTGGCCATAGCAGTGTCGTTAGCAGTGAGATCCGAGTGGTCGGCTCTGCATGATGGAGGATCATGCTTTTCCTTAGAATGAGAGTTTTTTTTTTTTGGAAAGAAAGAAAAAACGAAAAAAGAAACATTGCCATTTTTTTTTTGTAAAAAGTAAAAAAAAAACTGAAAGAAAGAGAACACAAAATTGTTTGCAAAAGCCGTCCTTTATTGATGATAAAAATAATTGCGAAACGTAACTAAATGGATGGCCCTACAAATGAGCCGTTACACCTTGGGCAAAGTGTAAGACTTTATTATGCATGTAATAAAGGAAAACAATAAAAATCACTCTTTCAGTAGAGTAACCCGGACGGTTTTTTCAGATGACCAATTGTCGAGCTTTTCTCCCGGGACACACGGGCGAATCCAACTATCTAAGTCACAGTCGCTGTCAGTCTTGTCTTCATCTGCAGCATTGATGATGTGGGGAGAAACCAAACCCCCGTTGGAGAAAGTACCGACTTCATTCTTCTGAGATCCCGGAGCATACCCCAATCCGAACTTGTCTTCTTTGATGACTGGCTCCACAAATTTGCCCCAGCCTTGGGCATTACCAGCTTTAACCACTTCGACAGCTTGCTTGTATGAAGAGATAGAAGTCCCTACCTTCTCAAACTCAGGTGAAAAGACAGCTTCGGGCGCGACCTCATTGATGTTTGTAGTTTCGAAGCCCTGACACAGCATCTCATGCATCTCACCATCCATCTCTACATACTTAAATGTAGACAGGTGGCTAACAAAAATATCCTCTTCACCACATACAGTGACGATCTGACCTTCTAGTTCATATTTGAGCTTCTGGTGGAAGGTAGAAGTAACAGCACCAGCAGCATGAATCCAAGGCCGACCTAGCAGACAACTGTAGGCAGGCTGGATATCCATCACATAAAAGGTGCTCTTGAACACCTGCGGTCCAATCTTAACTGGCAACTCAACTTCACCAAAAACAGCTCTCTTAGAGCCATCAGAAGCCCTCACAACTAAGTTACTTGGCCTCAGGATGCTGCCATCGCAATCCAACTTCATTAAGGCTTTCTTTGGAAGAACATTTAGAGAAGAGCCTGTATCAACCAAAACATGGGAAAACACCACCCCTTTGCACTCCATTGTGATATGCAAGGCTTTGTTATGATTCCTGCCCTCAGGTGTCAGGTCATTATCGGTGAAACCTAGCCCCCGGCTAGCGTTTACATTGGAAACTACCGACTCCAACTGGTTAACAGTTATCTCCGGTGGAACATAGGCCATATTCAGTACTTTCAACAAGGCTGTTCTGTGCGCCTCAGAGCACAGCAATAGTGAGAGAATGGAGATCTTTGAAGGTGTCTGATTTAGCTGGTCGACTACCTTGTAGTCACTTTTCTTGATAATCCTCATAAACTCATCCACTTCCTTCTCGAATGCGGTCTTAGGAGGATCTTCCTCAGTAGTAACCTCTTCGATGGATACCTGTTTCCCTTTAGCCTTGGCAGCTGCCTCGGCTTCAGTATTCGCGCGTAATGTTGATGGTGCAAATAGGCGTCCACTGCGAGTGAAGCCACCAACCCCTCCAACATTGTCTACAGCGGAGCTACCAATGTCAATGTCTTCTTCGTTAACTTTCTGCCCCTGGCAGTAGATATCAGCCCCATAGTGCCACGGGATAGCACTGTCTTTCTCATACGGAACAGGTCCTGGTACCGTGATGGTGATTGGACCAACCAAAGTCGGTTGAGGGCTGTCAGAGTAAATTGCGACTGGTGCTGAACTTTCGATGTTCACCGCTGCTGGTTATGTACTTTCTGGGAAATATATTGTTGTCGGAACGAGTCTCTCGGGAACATATATTTCTTCAGGAGTGAAATAAAACGTCACCGTCGATACATCATTCTTCACCGGACGGGCCTGATCGAACTGAAGACAACCTTCATCTATCAGCTGCTGAATACCCCTTCTCAAACTGTCACATCCGTTTTCGGCAGCTTGACAATTTCTGCATTCTTCCCCACGGCCCGGGAAAATCTGTCCTTTCAGAAGCCGGTCTTTAACCACCGATAGCGAAGTCTTCACCTTAGTCACATCAAAAACCAAATTCAAAGTTTCCCCACTATCAACAGCATTAATCCTCTGCTCGCCGTGAGCCAGCATCGGGTTCTGGATAACATTAGGCATCAGAGCGAAATTGATAGCCTGGGCATCTCTCAAATCTTGTACCTTTAACTGGAGAGCCTTGCAATTATCTGTATTATGGCCAGGTGCGTTGGAGTGAAAAGCACATCTGGCGTTGACATCATAACCTCTAGGCAAATTATTGGGATCGATTGGTGGGGTCAGAGTTCTCAATGTAACCAGATTCATGTCAATCAGCTTGGGAAGTAATACTGAATAAGGCATTGGGATTGGCTCGATGACCCGGTCTGTCTGCCTTGGACGTTGTTGATAGTGTCTCTGCTGACCCGGATTACCTCCTTGTTGTTGATTGTTGTACCTGGGTTGTTGTTGCGGATGATATTGCGGTTGAGGAACAGGTGTTGGAATAGTGACTGCGGCCACTTGATCTTGATAATAATTAGGGCGTCCTTTACTCCTGCCTCTGCCGGCATACACAACGCTTGCCTCGCCTTCTTTTCTTCGCTGACCGTTACCAGCAAACGGTCTCTTGGGACCTGATGGGTTGGAAACACTATTATCTTGAATTCGGCCCATCTTCAACAGACTCTCGATTCTTTCTCCAGCAATTACTATCTCTGCAAAGCTGATTGACGGGCAAGCAGCCAATCTCTCAATATAATTGTCTTGAAGAGTGTTCATGAACATGTCCGCCATCTCCCTTTCAGACATAGGGGGTTGGACGGACGCAGCAATCTGTCTCCAACGCTGAGCATATTCTCTAAAGGTCTTCTTGGCAGTCTGGGACATACCTTGCAACAAGGTCCGATTTGGAGCCATGTCCAAGTTGTATTGATATTGCTTGACAAAAGCCTCTGCCAAGTCTTTCCAGCTCTTGATGGTAGTACGAGACAAATGAGAATACCATTCACGAGAAGCTCCAGTTAGACTGTCTTCAAAATAGTACATCCACAGCTTTTCATCTTCCGTGTGAGCTCCCAACCTTCCCAAATAAGATTGGAGATGAGTGTGTGGGCAAGAAGCCCCGTTGTATTTCTCAAAAGTAGGGGGTTTGAACTTTTGAGGAATCCTTACTCCCTGAACCAGACCAAGATTTGTGACATCAAAGCCTAAGGAATTTTGAGACTCCAAAGATTTGAGCTTCTCAGCAAGCTCATCCATACGGCGAGTGGTCTCGAGGGCCTCGTCGTGCAAAGAAAATTGATCACACTGATAATCTTCAGTAACGGGGCGCCCGTTAATCCGAATTCCTTGATTCACATTGTACCTTCCGCCAATACCATTTCCAACATTCCCTGTGTTGCCAACATTACCCGGGTTTCCATCAGCATTTGCGTTACCCGCGTTACCAGTGTTCACAGGGTTATCAGCGTTCCCAGGGTTTCCCTCAGCATTTGGTATCTCCACCTCCGGATCGGGTCTCGGTTGCTCAACCAATTCCCTCAGCTTCGCTTGGCCTTCTGCCATACCAGTCATCAATGTCATGAACTGATCCATCCTTTCACGCATATCAGCCATCTCTTTCTGTACTTGGTCCATCGCTAGCTGTGGACGATTTTCCTTTGTCGGGTACCTGTGGACTCGCTTGGGACCAATAACTGCCTGATACAGGGAACAAACATTAGACACTGCGGTGACACCTGCAAAACAGACAAGGGTTAATATGCATGGTATGCGATGCACTGCTTGTTCAGTTTTAAGGCACCCCCATTTTGAAAGGGAATACCCTGCAAATGAATAAGCATGAGATGTTGGATGCAAATATGCAGATGATGTTATGCAATGCAAAGGCATGTCAATCAGAATTGATGGATCCGCTTGAACATCTGTCAGGTTGCACTGCCTGGAGAGAAATTCACTGAGGAATATAATACAAGACCAAAACTCTGCTCCAGAAAACCGGGTTGGTTGGAGGTTAAGGTTTCCTGAATTTAGCCCACCCCTCACTGGTAGGTTCTAAGAACAGAAGTTCGTCAGCTTCAGCCCTTCAGTCGCGAATAATACGTTTACCACTGAAGGTTTGGCATTATTACGGGATAAAAGACCTCCACTGACTCCCCTCAACAGGACATCCTAAAGCAAGTTCCCAGTCTCGGGGTCCTCGGATTGATCAGCGAGAATGCGCCCACCAGAGCTAACATAATCACGTCTCGGAGGAGAGGCCTCGACTGAGTTCTCGAGAAATGGTCACCAGAGTCGACGATTTCTAAAGGAACACCATGTCGTTACGGAACATCCGTAGGACATAATATATCCAAAAGAAACCTCGTCTGGGTGTGGTTCTTCACGAACGACTTAACGTAGCAACATGCCACGCAAGCCTCATGATCATCCACTCTAAAACCTGTGTGTACACTCAAGCCTGGGTAATGGGCTTATCTCTCATAGAACATCCCATCCCAACAAACAAACAAACAGATCCAATAGATACAACAGATGTATGCAAGCAGGTAAGCAAATAAATGTACAAAAGCATGAACACCCAATAAACAAGAAATCACACAACCTAGGAGGGACTCGCTTAGGGAAGATGGAACAGCAAGAGGTCAACTTCTTTCAGTCCCCAGCAGAGTCGCCAGCTGTCGCAACCTGAAAAATACAGTACGCGAAAAAACAACCGGCGAAAGAAAATGACAGAAGAGTCGCCACCGTGCGTTATTCATCCCAAAGGAGGGAAAGGAAACGCTCGAAGTAAACCTGAAAAAGGAAAGGACAAGACGGGGTCTCGCAACCAAATCTTGGGTTCGGGAGTCGGTTATGCGAAGGGAAGGTATTAGCACCCCTACGCATCCGTAGTACTCTACGGGATCCACTTTTGTAGTTTTCGTCTAAAGGGTGTGGGTTTATCTTGTGCTGTTTGCCAAAAAAAAAAGGGTTAAATGAAAATGACTCGCGCGGATGTCGCATCCACTGCATACGTATCTCATCTGAATATGAGAATCAGAGTCTTCGTAGCTCGGCTACCTATGGGTTGGGGGGATGTGTGCTCGCTAAGACATCGCGTCTTATGCCTACGTATCTCATCTGGCCTGAGAATCAGAGCAAAACGTAGTTCGGCTAACTATGGGGTTATGGATTGGGTTTTGGACGAACGACGTCACTACGCAATCTACCGGATGCTCGACCTTTGGAGACTTACTCGCCTGTAGTAGAAGGAGTTAACGTGTTGCTTTGGGTTTTAGGGTTTGGGATGCTCAAGGGCAAAAAGGCAGTCCTTGATGAAGGAACCGCGCTACCTGCAGGGATACGAACACATACAAAACAAACATGTATAAAGTAAATGTGCCAACAAGGGGCTCAGAAGTAAATAAACAAAAGAAAACAAATGCCTCCTATCGAGGTCTTCCAGCTAAGAAAGCGATAAAATGCGGAAAAGAGGTAAAAGTACCACACGGATGAAGATCCGAAGTAACAGCAATTAAAGGGGTAAGAAACCCAGGGACCTCCCAAGCTAATGCCATCAAAGAAAAGTGAGTCAGTACAGGTAATCGGAATGAACCTCCAGGGGGTATCCCACAAATAAAGTGGGAAAACCACGCAAGCCATCTCTGCAAGAGTCTGTGAGCCCTCACAAAAACTCAACAAAAGGGTTAGTGAAACACGATAAACATTTTTTTCATGAATAACAGTATGGTTTCAGAAACCTCAAACCCTGTGGCATACATTTCAGAAATCATGTGATTAAACATTCAAGGCATAGGTTTCATCCATTCATGCATAATTAAACCCGTGGGCAAAAACATAATGAAATTCATCCATCATACCTCATACATTCAGATGATCCAAATTAAGAGCATAAAATCATGGGGATGAGGCAAACCTGATGGGAGAGACCGGTTGAAATCAAATGGCACGGCTGGGTTTGCAAGGCAATGAAAGTGTGTGAGTCAGATTGAATTTTTCAGAGCTGCCTGGGGGTTACTCTAAGTTCTCTGTCAGGTTTCTCTCCAGGTTTTGTCAAGGGTTTTGTTTCAAGGAAACCTCAGAGTATTTTGCTTCTCTCCCTTTTTCTCAAGTGAAGCCTTGGTATTTATAGACTGAATTTCATGGTTTTGTGGGCTCAAATGAGAGAGACCCAAGTCCAAAAAAATTTATTATATTTTATTTATTTATTTATTATTATTTTTATTTATTTATTTTTTTGTAAAAAATTATATATATATATATATATTTTTTTTCGGATCTAATTCTGATTGACATGATGAAATGCAATATGAAATGAATGCATAAATGAGGAGGGCAAATTTTGGGGTGTTACACTTGGAATGAAAGAAAACACCAAGTGCACAAGCTTGTTCCAAGTGGTTTGACCAAAAAGTCAACATTTGAAGTTAAAGTTCCAAGGATCACAACTCCTTCAATTCTCAACCTTTTTGAATGCTCCTTTTTGTATATGACTCTTCTAATTATCCTCTACAACTTCTCTTTACATTAAAAGAGCCAATTATGCTTGTAGGACCATCAAAAGCTTGGAGATATTATAGGTCAATTGCGGACTTAGTGAAATTTGACCTATTTTTAAGTGACTTCAACATTTAAGACTGTTTTTTTTTCACAGTGTCATTTGTGATGCCCTCTACAAGTTTTCTTCAATGATCAAGGTCAAATTATGCTTTGAAGGCCATGGAATTCATTGAAATATTACAGGTCATGTTCAAGCATTTGAGACTTAGAATTTTCCAAGTTACATGACCAGTTTTTCGTGCCAACTTCAACATGCCACAACTTTGTGCTCAAGCATCTAAACATAACCTTTCTTGTTATATTGTAATCTTTTTTATGATGTCAACATATTGCAAAAAGAATGGGATCAAAAATCCTCCTGAGAAAGATGCCCCATTGAGTTGAACATGGTGACTTGGAATTGAAGAAATCACCATGGTCCAAAATTTAAACTTCACGAATTTCAATTCCAAGCCAAATTAGCATGCATTTTGGACCTAAATATGTTTAACCAAGTCTCCAGAAGTTAATTGACCCTTGAAACGCATTATTTGGCTAAGTTTTGGTGGATTGCAAGTCACACTTTTCTCACTTCATGATCAAATCCGTTTTGCACGAATTAAGCTTGATTCCACATGTATTTGGATACAAACACATTTCCTATAAACAGAAGAAGCTACTGCATTCATTGGTAAGCTTTTGAGAGCTAAGAAACCCCTGCTGCAATCTGAAATTTTCCCACAAAAATTCAACTATCGTGTTTTGAATTCTAGCTTGTTTCAATCCAATTTCTTGATTCCATTAACATCTTCGGCCTCCTGCGAAGCTTTTGCAATAATTCCCAATCTCTAAGACCTTCTGAAGTGCTCTAACCAAATCGAGCTTCATCAAGTTCTGATCACCATTTAGACAAGGTAGTTTTGAGCATCATTTGAACTCAAACAAGTTACCACAATATAGTCCTTCACTCTTTGATGTTTTCCATTAACTTATCTGGTATTGATTGATCGTGTTCATCATTTAATTTAATTTTTCGTAGCTTTCTTGTTTCAAAAACTTCTCTGAAATTCCTTGTGCTCAGTTTAGATAAATGAATTTGGAGTACGAGGTTGAATTCGTGATGAGGAGGCAATCACGTTGGTGGTTGTCTCGTGTTTTGAATTTACCAAACGATGAAGCACTGGTGAGGGACCATCGGAGAAGACGACCAGAGTTTATCTCAATTCATCTGAGTTTGGAGACACGTTGGATGATTGGAATGTTTTGATTGGTCCAATTTGAATTAGATCATGTGTTTTGTTCTGGTTAAATTCCACCGTGCATCCCAGTCTGAGCATTGTTGGATCTGTCATGTAAACTAATGAGGCCAAATCCAACGCTCCGTGTTTTTCTGATTTTATTTATTTTTCTATTTTTATTTTTAATTGCATTTTATTTTAAAATTCATTGAAAATTCATTTTACATCCAAAAAATCCCAAAATAATTTCTAAAATTCTCTTTTATTTTTCTCCATTTGACTTTTATTTTTCCATAATTTATTTTATTGATTTTCTATTTTTTTATGGAATTTCTCTTTTCTCCTTTGTTTTAATTGGTTAAAAAATACTTTTCTGCATTTTTAAATTTTGAAAAATTTATTATATGCTTCTTATTTTATTTCTAACCTTCTATATTTCTTGGCCATTTATTTGGTGTTTTGAAGGACTTTATGGATTTTCCACTTTATTTCTATTTTAAAAATTCATTTTTAAAACCCTTTTGTTGCATTTTATCTCATTTAATTTCATTTTATATTTGTTTGACCTTTGTGGACTTCTGTTGGCCTTGGATCATAGTTGTTTTGATCATAGGTCTCATCAAACTCAGTGGATCTTGGGTGTTGATGGGGTGAAAACTCTAATCCACCAAAATGGATGATTGATTTTGATGATGAACTGATCAAACCTTTGATCCAATTTGGGTGTGATCTCTCTTGTCCTCTTCCTCTTCATCTCTTTCTTTTCTTCTTGATCAATCGGGTGGCTTATGTCCATCTTGTTTATGATGTATAGATTGGTACTTGATGAACTTTCATCATTTCAAAACCACCTCTTAATTGATCATGGATCATTTAAGGTACTTTGGATTCATGCATAAGTTTGTCCTAAGTACCATGAAGCATGGATTGAAGTAATGGATCATCCTCCTAGCCTTTGTGTTTGATCCATCCTCTTTTCTTTTTGTGTGGCATGACTTTATGAGAATGGTTTACATATCATTTCTCTAGCATGTATTAACATAAACATTATTATTGATCGGCCTCAAATAGTTGTGACTTCTATATAAGTCCAATTACGATTTCTTAACATAACGCTAAATTTATCGCGAAAGTAAGTCATTTTTATAAGTGAGAATGTAAGTCTCCTACTCCCCAGGGTATTGTGTGAAAATATTACATTCTTTCCATTTATGAGAGTCAGTGACATACTTGTTGATTTTTATCCAAGTTGGATCCCTTCTCATAAGTGATGTAGAGGTTCATATTTTCAAACTTATGGGTGAATAGTTGAGTGTTCTCCAAAAGATGACAAAACCATCTCTAATTTTAATCACTAACATTTATTAACATATATTTACATTGATTTTACTTTAATTTTATTTATCTTATGCCCTTTATTCTTTTGTCATTTACTTTACACTTTATTTTTTAGCACCTCATATCATATTATTTGTGCTTGTGTTATTTGTTATTTATCCATTTGGACTTTCATTTTCTTTTAAAGACATTAATAAAGAAAAAATCCTAAAAATAAACTTTGTTCTCCTGATTCATGGACTTGTGGTTACTATCCTTAGCATTGTTGTGGAGTTATAGACCTAGAACTATGATCTTGGCCCTTGCTTTGGGAGCTTGTGTTTTAAGACCTTGGGATTCATCTGACACCTTTGACTTTGAACTTCTTTGTGAAGACTTGGCTTGGTTGTTTTGATTTCATTTAATACATGACTACTCTTTGCTTATGTGGTTTACTTGAGGCTTAATCTAGAGGAGGAAATTCTTGCTTGACTTATGTCATAAAGCTTGCTATCTCTTGGTTAGATCTTTCCTCCCTGGCTTTTACTTCATGCTCTAGGACAGTCTCTTCTTCTCCTCTTTTTCTTTAATTTTCAAAATCTTCTCTCTTTTTCAAAACCTTCTTGTTTTAAACTCAAACCATTTTCTCAATAAACCTTGACTTATGTCAAGAGATTTTCAAAAAAAAAAATCCTAATAAATGCTAATCTATCTCAAGCATATTCAAACCACATTAAAAAAAACAAAAAAAATGCATAACTCACTTAAATCATTTTGTGTGTGTCTCTTTGTGCACTTTTCCTTTTAAAACTTTTTCTCAAAGTTTAGACACAAGTCATTTCGATAGTTGAGATATAATTCTCCTATTCTTATAGTATTGATGATAATCCTTTTCCATCTAAGAGAGCTAGTGGCATACTTGTTGATCTTTATCCAAGTTGGAGCCTTTCTCATGATGATACAAAGTTCTCATACTTGTGGATGACTAGTTGAGTATTCTCCTAACAATGAAAAAAAATGCCTTTTCATTAAAAATGAATCAAAACAAACTTTTTTTTTTACCACGAACTACAAGGTTTTGATCCACCTTTGTACTTTGTTGGTACGTAGGCATGAGACTCCAAAAGTCTTGGTAAACACAAAAATTGAAAAAAAAATATTTTTTCCCATCTCTCCAATCTTTTGCAAACAACACCCTTTTTTAAAACCAAAATGCACAGCTTTTCAAAAAGGTTCTTATAGAGTACTATAGATGTTTACGGTGTTAATACCTTCCTTTTGCATAACCAGCCCCTAGACCCTTATCTCTATTTTTATTAGTTTTGTTCTAAAACTTCTCTGGGTTTTGTTCGTTCTTTTTCCCTTTCCTTTGGAAATAATAAAAGCGCGATGGAGACTCTTGCTTTGTGGGTTAAGTTAATCAATAGCTTAATCTAAATCTTTTTACCGCTACAGGAGGCTAGGAAATTAGGGTTTGGCATTGAAATCGGAAGATCTGACAATGGTTCAAATAGAAGGCAAGCATTTGCAACCATGGGATGCGAGAAAAGTGGCACGTATGTTCCACCGATTTAAAAGTTGAAACGTGATGACACCAGATCGAGAAAATGTGAGTGTCTGTTTAAATTGTGCGGATATTGTAAGGTGAATGATACATGGAACTTTAATGTGATTTTTGATATACATAATCATGCTTTGCAAACCAAGCTAGTTGGTCATCCCATCATATGTTGCCTTAAACCAGAGGAGAAAAAAATTGTTTTTGACATGTCTTTAATTAGTGTGGAGCCGAAAAACATACTTGCAGATTTGAAACAGAAAAGACCAAAAAGTGTTTCAAATATCAAGCAAGTTTACAATGCGCGTTATTGAAACAACATGGCGATAAAAGGTCCTAGATCCGAAATGCAACAACTTTTGAAGCTTTTGGATTATAACCATTATGTTTCTAGGTATAGAATTTGTGAGAATAAAGTCATTGTTTGTGACATATTTTGGACTCATCCATAAAGTATCAAGTTGTTCAACATATTTCCCACTGTCCTCATAATTGATTTAACGTATAAGACCATAAAGTATATGTTTCCGCTTCTAAAAATTATTGGTGTTACTTCTACAGAGAAGACCTTTTTAGTGGGATTTTCATTTTTGGAATCTGAAAAAGAGGTTAATGTTACATTGGCCTTGGAAATGTGCAAGACTTTTTTGAAGGACCAAAAAAACATGCCGAATGTAGCTGTCACCGATTGAGACACCACACTGATGAATTCGGTTGCAAAGGTGTTTCCTACATCCTACGAATTACTTTGTCGATATCACATAACAAAAAAATGTGAGAAGTTGGCTCAAACCCGTGGTAGGCACCAAACAAATCAAGGGTGAAGACGGAAAAATGGTCAAACCTGAGGTGGTGTTGGAAAACATAATGAATACATGGGATGGTATATTTAATTCATCCACAGAAGACTTGTATGTTGCCTCTATAATGCATTTTAGGAATGTGTGTGTGTCAGATATCCATATTTCCTAAAATACGTTGAGAGTACTATTTTGGACCAAGTGAATGAGAAAATTGCATGTGCTTGGACCGATCAGGTTAGACACATCGGTAATACAACAACTAACAAATTCAAATATGCACATTTGGCACTGAAGAAATAGTTGGGTGATAGTAATTGTGAGTTTGTAGAGAGTGGGACATCGTAAACTAAACACTCCAAAACCAACATAATGAAATACAAACAACTTTTGGTCAGAGTATTACTATGTTAGAGCACCGATTCAAAGACAACACTTTCAATTTTTACGAAGTGAAGCGAATAGAGAAGACAAGTTCGGATAGTTCGAAGTGTGAATATACACTTAGGAAGACTTATGGTCTTCCATGTGCTTGTATAATTTCAAAAAAGGTGAAGCTTGATTCCCCGATACGTATGGACGAAGTCTACAGTCACTAGAAAGGTTTCAGTTTAATGACGATGGTATGATGAAGAATGGTAAAGTAGGTATAACTATCGTGACCGAGTGGGAAATAATACAAGATAGATTTTCAAAAGCCGATGACACCATGAAGCTGCGCATGAAAGAGTAGTTGAGGAAATTGCTTATCCAGAATCCACATATTTGAAACCTCCATTAGAAATGGTTAAAACCAAAGGTGCCCCTAAAAAGGTTCAACCGACACAAGATAGAAATTCAACAAAACAGTCTCCTTCATACTTTGAATATGTTGATTAACATTTCCCGAATTCTCCAACTCTGAAATCTCAAAAAAGTGTTTACAAGGGTGTAAATTTTAAGGGTGATGGTAATTGCGGTTATCAGGTCGTATTCAACTTGCTTGGTAGAGGAGAAGATAATCACTTTTTTGTCCGCCGACAACTTTTGAAATAGTTGACGTCGTATATGGAGTTCTACACATCACTATACGGGAAAAAGAACATTTTGATGCAATTCACGATGCTCTTATTCCTTATGTTAGTGGTCTCGTACCAAAGTCAAAATGGATGTGCTTCCTTGAAATGTGTCATATTATAGCAAGTGCATATAATAGGGTGTACATCGATATGACAGGATATGGTTTCTCAAAGACACTTTTTCCACTTCGGAGTGACCCACCTCAAGATTCATCTGGATACATTGTGTGTATTGGGTGGCTTTTAAAATCGGTACATTTTGTTGAGGTTTATTTGAAACTGGGGTTTCCTATACCAAGTACATCATTAGGGTAGACGACACATTCCACAAAATAGGCGAAAACATGGCCGGTTAAATTTATGGAAAGGATGGAAGAGTGTAAGACCCCAATTTTGACCCTAATATCCCTCATGATATTTCATCATTTGCATTGGCTTTGGGATCACACCTTGGCATCTTCCTTACCCCTGATTCATTGGGTTTGCATTGGGAGAGATAACCAAGCACATTTTATTGTATCATACTTTGTTTTTCATTATTTACTAACCAAAATGCCAAAAATATGTCTATGTTTAGCTTGGTTTCTTTTGTAGGTAGTGTGTGCATCCACCAAGGCCTCGTCAAGCTCATATCTAGGGTTTAAGACCCTCAATGCAAGGATATCAATCAAGAGATGGTTCACATTGGCTCTAAACATCATATATGGGTCCCCGTGTTCTTCATTTATCATTTTAATCAAGATATCACCAAGAGTTTGAAGCTTGTTTGCCTTGGAAGCCCTAATTCATCTAGGTATCTTGTGTGACTTCCTCAACAAGTTTCTTCAACATTTGATCAAACAATTCAAGGGATAATTCATATTACATCATATTATGCATATATTATCCCCCTTGGGTCCCAAATACCAAGAGAAATTCAATATTGCAAGTTGGTTCATGGTGGTTGACCAAAGAAAGTCAACTAGTCAAAATTGGGGTTCCCTAGACCCTATCTCTACAATGTTTGTCATATGAAAATGATTCCAAGAGAAACATTACTCCTTATTACATTACAAACAACTTTCATGTTGAGGTCAAAATCTAATTTTTCTTGGAAATTCATTTTTTTATGATGAAAGATTATAGGTCATTTTGTCTGAACCCTAGTTAGGAGGTCAACTTCCAAGGACCATAACTTGCTCAATTTTTATGATATGAATTCCATAAAAGTTTCATGATCAAATTAAATATTTCTTATCCAACTTTTGTTCTTTGAGAAACTTCATATTTAACTTCCAAGGGCATGTTCAAAGAGGAAACATTATAGGTCATTTTGGGTCATTACCATTGAACAAGAGATTTTCCTCAACTTTTAAAATGCATAACTCCTTCATGCCAAATCCAAATGAGGTCATATTTGTGACCAAATTGAAGAGGTTTGAAATATATACAACTTTTATGAAGTAAATTTTTCCATTTGAAGCTCATAGCAAAAGTTATTCAAGGTGGAAGAAGTGAACATTTGACTTGGTACTTAGAAAATTTTCAATTATGTTTGATTTTCCAAACTTCCACCTCAAAATTCATCATGATCCAGGATCCAAATGAAAAAGTTTTTAACATGAAAGTTGTTCCCTTTGATCTCACCTTTCCAAAAAGTCTAAGATCACCTCATTTGGACAAGATTTGAAGTACTTGCATATGGGTTCTTCACAAAGCTTTATTTGGTAAGATTTATGTTCAAAATTCATTTCCATTATGCATGGCCATTTGACATCATTTCAGGTTGATTAGCACAGAATATTGGATCATTTGTCATCACTTCATGGGCCTATCACACACCCATGCATCCATGCAAGTGAGAATTCCTATTTTTGGCATTTGAATGGAAGTGTGTGGAAATCAATTGCCTAGCCTATAAATATATTGCCTAATGCTCAGAATTAAGGAGACATTGCCCAAGCTTTGATCCTGCAACCCTACGTTTCACCATTAGAGGATAAATTTGAAGGTTTTCAATTGAAAATCGAGTTTCGATTTCACTTCTGTTTTGAAGTTGAAACTCCAAGAATCCAAGCCATTCTTTGATCCAATTCACTTCCTGCAAGCTTTTGGAGTCAAGCCAAGGTCAATTGAAAGCAAGATCAAGCAAGATTCAAGCTACTCGAAGGTGATTTTTCAAAAACTTTCTCTTTTCAATTCTCTCTCAATTCTTCACCATTCTCTTTGATTTTTGGTTGGCTGGAGTCTTACCAATGTAGGCAACAAGATTGAGTTACTTTAAGGTTAAATCGAAGCAACTCGATTCATGAACCTCAAATTTCAAATCCATGTATCTTTCAATATACGTGGAATTGGAAGAAATGGAGGTCAGATTCGAGCTCCTGAGCATTTTTCCTTTGAAATAGTGTCCTTGTTTTTCATTTTTCATTAAGTTGACGGTTGACCAGTCTGGTGAGGTCCACCGGAGATGATGACCGGAGTCCTAACTTCGGTGGTGTGCTGGTGTGTATCCTGACCATCTGATCCTTTTAAATTGTCTTAATCTTGGCCCTTGGTTCTAATTACCACACGTGTGATGCATTGACTCAGGTTCACCATGGAATGCTCACGCTTGGCCATCAGGTATGCCACCTCAATTAATGAAGGAGATGTGATGGGCCTTGTTTTTTTGTATTTTCTTATTTCCTTTTAATTGCTCTTATTTTATTTTATTCATAGAAATTTCATTTTTAATCGGAAAAATATGGGACTTTCACCAAAAATATTTAAATATTTTCCTCTTCCATATTTTGAATAAAAATTATTTTTGGATTAATTTTGATATTTTTCATGAATTAAATGTTTTTGTTCATATTTTTAATTGTTTAAAAATACTTTTGACTTTTTAAAAATAGTGATTTTTTTTGTCTAAGGTCCATTGACCTTGTTTGACCTAGGATAAATCCCTTTGCCATTTATTTGGTGTTTTGAAGGGATTTTAGGTTTTGACCAAATTAAAATGTATTTTAATTCATTTTTAAATTGATTTTTAATTGATTAAATGTTCAAAAAATTTGTTGAGCCATTTTTATGGTCTTGTGATGTTTGACTTTCTGTTTGGTCTTTGGTCAAGGTTGATTTGACTTTTGTAGGTTCAAAACCATTGGATTTAGAGGATTGATGAAATGTACATTTCATCTCCCAAAATGAATGGATGATTTTGATTTGATGAAACTCTTCCCATGATCAACTTGTGTTTCTATCTTCCCATCCCTTTTCATCTTCATCCCTATTCTTCCTCATCCCCTCATTTGACCAATGAAATCTCTAATGTCTAAAGGCTAATTGGTTCATCAATGACCTTGTGTCAAATGAATTAATACAAGTGTGATTGAGATAAGTCCCTCCCTTTTGATCTTTTCTTTTAGTGTGTGGTATGTTTTAGGAGTTTGGTTCTTCATACCAAAAATCTAACATGCATTAACACCTAAATTTTTATTGCCCGGTCTCAGATAGTTGTGACTTCTACATAAGACCAATTACGATTGCTTAACATAGAGCTAAATTTGACCCTCAAGGCATAGAATTCTAGTAAGTGAGATTGTAAGTCTCCCATTCTTCATGGAATTGTGTGGAGACTTGACCTTTTTTCCTTTCATGGGAGCTAGTGGCATACTTGTTAAATTATCCAAGTTGGAGCCCTTCTCATGGAAGATATTTTGGTTTAAGGATTCATACTTGTGAATGAATGGTTGAGTGTTCTCCAAAGAATGACTTAGTCAATTAAAAATCACCACTAACACTTGACTAACATTTGACTAACTCTTATTAATATTGCTTTATTTTCAAGTCATTTACTATTATGCAATTTAAATTTCAGTCATTTATCATTCATTGCCATTTACATTTCATATAACTTGTTTATTTTTATGTCATTTTCACTTTTCTTATTTGAGCCATATCTTGTGATTGTATATATTATTTGCGTGTTTTAGTTCTGTTTATGGTCTTAGGACCTTAAAATACCTAATAACAACAAAACCCCTAAAAAACATGTGTTGGACTGTTGAACTTGATATGAACTTTTGGACTTAGGATTAAGAAACATTCCCTGTGTAAAAGGACTTGGCCAATGCCAACATTATGAGACTGAGTTATTGTGAACTAAGCCTTCATCTGATACAAGCCTTGGGATTTGTTTGAATTCAGCTACTACTTTGTCTTTGTGCTTAATTCTTATTTTGATCTTGTGTCTGATGCTTTGCTCTGAGTTGAACAAGGAATGTTTCATTTGATACATGGAAAACCAATGAAGACTGGTAGCTATGGGAATTGCTTGCTTGGATGTGACTATCTTTATTTGATGCATTGATCTTCATGATGTTTAGATATTGCTCATTGCTTATTGGTTATTTTCTTGATTAAAAGTCCAAAGGAAAATGGGTTTCTATATGACATTCTTGTATGTTGGATTGCATCCCATTGGTCAGATCTTTTCAATCCTTAACTTTTAATTTATGCTTAGGGTAGTTTCTTCATCTCCCCCCACTTCTTAAATTTCAAAATCTCTCCCTCTTTTCAAAAACTTTTTTGCTTGTGATTTCAAACTTAGACTTTATTTTAATGATTAGAAACTTTGGCCTTATGCCAATGAATTTTTAAATATTTTCTTAATCAAATTTGTAAATAAACTTAATCATATTGACTTTAAATTTCAAAAATACAAAAAGAACTAACAACTCCATTCAAACTTATGCCCTTTTGTGCCTTTCTTATTAAACTTTTGTTAAAAGTAATTCACCAACTTATTTGAAATTTTTGCCACGAACTACGAGGTTTTGATCCCTCATTTTTATGCTGGTACGTAGGCACAATACCGAAGGTCTTGTCAAACACAAAAATATAATCAATGAATTATTTTCTCATCCCCACACTCTATTTCATCAAACATCATTTATACCAAAAACACATGCACACATAAAAAAGGCTCCCTAAGACACTTTGGGTGCTAACACACTTCCTCTGTGTAACCAACCCCCTTACCTGTAATCTTTGGCATTTTATTATTTTTGATTTGAAAACTTCTTATCTTTGGGTTTTGTCCGTACTTTTCCCTTTTCCCTTTGGAAACAATAAAATCGCGATGGTGACTCTGGTTTTATTGACGTTAAGCTTATTCATAGCTTGATGGTAATGAATTTACCGCTACAGAAATTAAGTGGCAACTCTGCTGGGGACCAGTCCTCAGTGGGTTTAGCCTACTTTTTTATGTGTATATATTTGTATATTTGATGTTTGTATATATTTGTTTGTGTGATATAATATGTCTGTTGTGCTTGGTGATCTCTAAGTGGTGAGATAAGTTCTAACCCGAACTTGAGTGCAATTAAGATAGGAGGATGGTATAGTCATGTTCAACTTGTGTGGAGTATTCCTTAACAAGTTGCCTTGAGACCTATCTACTCAGTGGAGACCTCTTTGGAGTTACTGATGTCACACAAGTTATTTGTGGATAGGCATTACTTTCTCTGATTTGGGGTCCGAGAAGCTGAGGACCGTAGAACATTTAACCCAACTTGGACTATTTAGGACGTAGTGCGGAGACTGTTCAGGTGTAGACTTGATAATAGTTGTTACACGATACTACACTCAAACGAGTTTCTCTTGAGAATATTATGGGTTAATGAGTCAGTCATCCTAACCTATAATATCCAATAGATGGGATTAAGACTCTGGGAACTTTTTAGAATATGATCTACAGGTTTTTTATCCTTAGTACACTCCTTTGGGATGGTTCTTAATCTGACTCCATGCTCGTGACTCACAACAAATCCTTTGATTCTTGGTTGATATGATCAAGTCTTGTCAATATCAATGGAACTTGGGTGTTGATAAGGTGAAAATCATAATCCACCAAAATGGATGATTAATCTTGATGATGACTTGATCCATCCCTTGACCTTTGTTTGTGTTTGCCTTGTGTGTGATCCCTTGTTTGTGATTGTTGCATTGATGCATACATGTGCATCATGACATTCATCACAGAAAAGTAAATTTCAAGGAAACTAAGGTCTCATTTGCAAATATTTTCAGACCATGGATTATAGACAAAGGAACACTAAGAAGTACAGTTGTAGATGTCCTTATTTGAAAGAGCTAAGGAAGTTGTCATCTTTTGTATTAGATCCCTTGGACTTTAAGCAACGTCATGGGAAGCTCTTGTCTGTATTATTTGCTGATGTGGTTGAAGGACTTTTGAGTGTTTTGGTTCAATTCTATGATCCTCTCTATTAGTGGTTCACTTTCCCTAATTATCAGCTTGTGCCTACGCCAGAGGAGTATGCCCGTCTCTTGGGAATGCCCGTATCTAACAATGTACCTTTTAGTGGATTAGAGGAGATTCCTAGATCTCATGTCATAGCTGAAGCTTTTCATCTGAAGAAATCTGAGATTGATGCTCATTTAGTAAAGAAGGGAGGTATTCTTGGGTTAACTTCTGAGTTCTTCATTGGTAAGGCAATTGTTTTTGCTCAAGCCGGTAATATGGATGCTTTTGAAGCCATCTTTGTATTGCTCATCTATGGTTTAACCTTGTTCCCTAACATTGACGATTTTGTTGATGTTAATGCCATTAGAATCTTCTTGATTGGGAATCATGTTCCTACTCTGTTGGGTGACATGAATTTCTATTTGCATTTGAGGAATTCTAAAAGTGGTGGGACTATTGTGTGTTGTGTTTCTCTTCTGTACAAGTGGTTTATTTCGCACTTGCCTCAGATGCCTGCTTTTTTGGAGAACAAGCAATGTCTATGGTGGTCTCAGAGACTTATGTCTCTCACTAATGATGATATTGTTTGGTATGATTCTGAATTGAGTAGCTTAGATATTATTGATAGTTGTGGTGAGTTCTCTAATGTGCCTCTCATTGGTACACAAGGAGGAATCAACTACAACCCTGCTTTGGTCCGTCGTCAACTTGGGTTCCCCTTGAGAGACAAACCTAATAACACTCAGTTAAAGGGTCTTTTCTATCAAGAGGGTAAAGATCCCCACATTTAAAGCAGAGGATGATACATGTGTGGCATAATATGAATAAGAAAGGAAGATCTAAGATTGGTCCATGCAACTGTGTAGCTTTGGAAGCTTATGTTGGTGTAAGCCCTAGAGGCCAATACTTTTGGTACTTGTATCGAATTATTTATTAATAATAAAAGGCTTTTTCTTTATTATGTTTGTTTAATAAAGTCCCTAGAATAGCTAGTCCGTTTAATGTATCAAGTATGACTTAATCATGAGATCACATTAAACATAAGGGCACTATTCTTAAAGTATCTGTAGTCAAGCTTTATTGTGAAGTGGGATAACATTAAAGCATGAAGACTATTATATTTATAGACTGATGATCATATCTCATGGATCATGGATAAAGAGTTATCAAGTCTTAAGCATAGGTAGGAATATTAAGAGTAATATTTATACTGGATTGACCCGCTATGAGAATACTATATAGAATGTTATGCAAAGTATCATAAGTTATTCTCATGGTGATAATGGTGTATACCACCCTTCGACCTGAAACCACTATGGACGCTAGATGTAGAGTCAAGTGCCTTATTACTGATCAAACATTGTCCGTAATTGGATGACCATAAAGACAGTTGATGGGTACTCCACGAAGCATGCTAAGGGACATGAGTGACCTAGATGGAATTTGCCCATCCTGCGTAACAGGATAAATGTCTATAGGCCCAATATTGAACTGGACAAGGATGACACGGTTTATGCCTTGTGTTCAATATAGACATAAGGGCAAAAAGGTAATTATACACATAGTTATTATCATAGAAGGATTTGTCAGATCACATGACATTTTCGTGTCTTGGGTAGCAATTATGTGTTGCTAGATACCGCTCACTGTTTATTATATTAAATACGTGATTTAATATAATTGCCAATGCCGCGAAAACCTATAGGGTCACACACAAAGGACATATTAATGAGAGATAGAGTAATTAAGGAATACTGTAATTTACGGTGCCCTTAAGTGAATTATAGAACATCGTAAGGTACGGTGTACTTAAGTAGAATACGAAATATGGTAAGGTACCACGCGCTTAAGTGATTTTGGCATATTATAAGATATGGGCCATATACACTTGAGTGAGCTTTTTAGCTTGCAGCCCACACAAGTGGTTCTATAAATAGAACCCTTGTGTAGAAGCATTGTTACACTTGCAATTTCATTTCTCTCTCTCTCTCTCTCTCTCTCTCTCTCTCTCTCTCTCTCAAAGCCTTCATTCATAGCAGCTAGCATTGAGATTGAAGGAATCCGTTCGTGTGGACTGAGTAGAGGCGTTGTCATCGTTCAACATTCGTGATCGCCACAAGAGGTAACGATTCTATCACTGATCATGCTCATTCGTAAGGATCATTAAAGGAGAAATTTTAAATTCCGTTGCATTTTGAATCGCCCTTCTCCTTCAGCTTACACTATTTGGGTGAAGAAGAGAGCTTTAGAGCTGAAGATGTCGTACGCCTATGAAAGACCTATGTATGTGGTTATGACTGAGCTATCAACTCTCCCTAACCAAGATGTAGAGGAGTTGGAAGACGTGCTCACCAAGATTAAGAAAGAGAAAGACATGTGGGAAAAGTGGTTCCATGCTTTGAGCCGAAAGCATGAAGAGTTGCAACTTGAGTCGAAAGACAATGATGCACTTATTGAGATTCTTGAAGACCGAGCAGTGAAGAGACAGAGAGAGCCAGAGGGTTTAGTTGCTTCTAGCATGCCTCAGACTTCCGGTGCTTGGAAGAAGATTGTTGATCAGCTAGTTCTTGAGAAGGCTCAGATGAAGACATCCTTTGAGTCCGGGATTCGACGCATCCGAAGGAAGTATGCACCCATAGCCAGATCATCTGATGCAATTGATAGGGATCCTTAGTATGATAGTTTCCTTCTCTCTTGTATTTGTATTTTGGTTTCTAAAATTATACTCAGTGTAATCCTTCCAAATTTTATGAATAAAAAGAGATTCTATGGTCAATCAAATTGCTATTTTATATATATATATATATATATATATATATATATATATATATATATATATATATATTTGCAAATAGGACTTCATATGTTCCTTGAAATTAAAAATAATAAAAAACTTTGCATTTCATGCATCATTTGCATAACAGGTTTCTGTCGTCAGATGTCTTATCAGTTCTTCTTATGTGCATCATCCAAGCCGACTCACCACTATAACACCCGTGCTAATCAACCAAATATCATGGAGCATCTAGAGCAAGAGAATCGAGAGCTGAAGGATGAGATCGCCAGATTAACGGCGCTGATGGAATCTATTATTGCTGCACAGAATCAGTCCTCACCAACTCCTGCAACTCCTCCCTGGAGGACTGTGATTTCTGAGGTTGCTACCTCAATTGTTCCTATTGTTGCTACCAGTCAATCCATTCTTTCTATTCCTGTTGGGTTCCCTTGGGGAATGCCATCAAATTTTATGCAAGAAGGGTATGCGCCCAATTGAGGTCTATGTCTCATAAGGATAAAGAGACATTCAAAGAGTATGCTCAAAGATGAAGGGAGTTAGCTGCTCAAATTAGTCCACCTTTGGAAGAGAAAGAGATGAAGAAGATCTTCTTGAAGATGTTGAGTTCATTTTATTATGAACGTATGATTGCGAGTGCCCCTAATGATTTTACTGAAATGGTAAACATGGGGATGAGGCTAGAAGAAGGAGTCTGTGAAGAACATTTGTCTAAAGAAGATGCATCAGCCAACAAGAAGTATGGTGGGAGTTTATCCAAGAGAAAGGAGGGGGAAACTAACTCAGTGTCAGTGGGGAGGCAGAGGAGGCCTCATGTTAGAAAGAGTTCGCAACCCCGTCAGCATCAGCACCAAGTTTCATAAGTAATTCCTGTTTTTTCCAATAATTCTAATCAATCAGTTCCAATTCAGCAACAACATCAATAACAACCGCAACAAAGAATCAACTACAACAACAATCATCACCAACAAATTTTTTAAAGGAAGAAGGTCTCTTTTTTGACCATATTCCTATGACTTATGCAAAGTTGTACCCATCATTGGTCCTCAAAAATCTCATCCAGCCAAGAAATCCTCCACAAATTCCTGAGTCACTACCATGGTGGTTCAAACTTGACCTTCATTGTGCTTTTCACCAGGGAGCCCCTGGTCATGATATAGAGAACCGCTACCCAATGAAATATAAGGTTCAGAAGCTCGTGAAGAGTGATATGGTGTCCTTTAAGGATAAAGTGCCTAATGTAAAAGCCAATTCGTTGACAGCTCATGGTAACGCTTCTGTCAACATGTTGGACGACTGTCCAGGGAATTTCCGAGTTTTTGATGTACGATGTATCCAGAGATCTCTATTGGATGATGCATAAGACTTTGTGTTTAATCAGTTATTGTGAGCATGACCATGATGGTTGTGTAATCTGTAGCGTGAACCCCTATGGCTGTATGATTGTCAAGAAGGATATCCAAAAGTTGATGGATGAGAATGTAATCCAGATTCAACAGTCAAGGGATATGGGATATGATGTGAATGTTATTGTACCAGTGTTTAAGACCCCTGAGCGGGTAGTTATCCAGTTTGATAGTAGCAACAACAACAATATCAATAGATCGGTATCGCCATTGGTTATACGGTTGACGGGTCATGTCCCCTACTCATCTGATAAAGCTGTGTCATATCAATATAATGCCACTATGATTGAAAATGGTCAAGAGGTTCCTCTTCCAATTGCAGACTCAGTGGTAAACATTGCAGATATAGCAAAGGTGACCCGTAGTGGTCGTGTATTCAACCCAGTATTCCCGAAAGCAGTAGAAGGTGTGTCTGCAAGTAAGAAGGTAAAGATTCCAGTAGTGAATCCGGTTAGTGCTCCAACGTGTCAGTCTGGTGAGTCCAGCAAGTTGAAGGCTAACGATGATAATGAGGTGTTAAGACTAATAAAGAGGAGTGAATTCAATGTTGTAGACCAGCTGCTCCAGACTCCGTCAAAGATCTTCGTGCTATCGTTACTGATGAATTCTGAAGAGCATAAGAATGCATTGCAGAAAATGTTAGAACATGCTTATGTTGAGCATGATGTGACCGTGGATCAGTTTGACCACATAGTTGCCAACATTACTTCTTGTAATAATTTGAGTTTCTGTGATGAAGAATTTCCTGAGGAAGGCAGAAATCACAATTTGGCGCTGCACATTTCGATGAATTGCAAGGAGGATGCTTTGTCCAATGTGTTGGTTGATACATGGTCATCTTTGAATGTGCTTCCAAAATCAACTTTGTCAAGACTCTCTTATTAAGGCGCCCCAATGAGGTATAACAGCGTAATTGTCAAAGCGTTTGACGGTTCTCGTAAAACTGTCATTGGTGAAGTGGACCTTCCAGTGAAGATAGGTCTGAGTGATTTCCAAATTACTTTCCAGGTAATGGATATCCACCTGGCCTATAGCTGCTTGTTAGGAAGGCCATGGATTCATAAAGCTGGAACTATGACGTCTACTCTTCACCAAAAGCTGAAATTTGTGAAGAACGACAAGCTTGTTGTTGTTGATGGAGATAAGGCATTATTGGTGAGCCATTTTTCATCTTTCACGTATGTTGATGCTGAGGAGGAGGTTGGATTTTCGTTCCAAGCCTTATATATTGCTGATGAATTAAAGAAAACTGGGGCACCCATGTCTTCTTTGAAGGATACACAAGAGGCTATTCAGGCTGGCAGTATTGACAAGTGGGGTCGTGTTATGGAGGTCGTTGAGAACAAGAGCAGAGCCGAACTAGGATTTCAACCAGGGTCGTTCAACGCCAAAGTCAAAGTTATGCAACCGATTTTCTGCAGTAGAGGGTTCATTCATGGGAATGATCAACACTCAGCTGCCATTATTGAAGACAGTGATGATGAAGACGAAGCTTGTGCCAACTTTGTGACGCATGGCCAGACTTGCAACAATTGGGTTGCTGTTGATGTTCCTGTTATCATTCATCATTCTAAGTAATTTGTTTTAAGAAAATCCTTCTCCCATGCCTAAGGAAGAAGTGAACATTGTTGGGAATTTTATTATTATCATCAATAAAATACAATTTTATTCATCCACATCTATGATGTTTTCTTTTTTTTTTCTTTTTGCTTTTTCTGAAAATGGTAATAAAAAAAAACATAAATAAATAATAATCTTCCATCTGCATAATATTTGTTCGCACTCCACTTCTCTAAAATCAAAATATCAAATCATTATGCAGGTTGGTTCTCAAACCCATTGAATACAATGATCTTACTCCCTCTCCAAACTTTGATTTCCCTGTGTTTGAAGCTGAGGAAGAGGTTGATGATGAAAAAGTATCTGATGAGCTATCTCGTTTGCTTGAGCACGAGGGAAAAGCCATACATCCATTTGAAGAGTATATTGAATTAGTCAACTTGGGTTCCAAGGATGATGTGAAGGAAGTCAAGATTGGGTCTCAACTGTGTCCAGAAGCTAAGAAGGTGTTGATTGATCTTCTTTGAGATTATTCTGATGTGTTTGCTTGGTCCTATCAAGATATGTCTGGTTTGGATTATGAGATTGTGGAGCATAGATTGCTGTTAAAGCCAGAATGCCGCCGGTCAAGCAGAAGTTAAGAAGAACTCATCATGATATGGCAGTAAAGATCAAAGAGGAAGTACATAGGTAGATCGATGTTGGTTTTCTTGCAACCTCCGAGTATCCGCAGTGGGTGGCCAATATTGTACTGGTTCCTAAGAAAGATGGAAAAGTCTGCATGTGTGTTGATTATAGAGATTTGAACAAAGCCAATCTGAAAGATGATTTTCCTTTGCCACACATTGATATGTTCGTAGACAATACAACTAAATTTAAAGTCTTTTCGTTTATGGACAGATTTTCCGGTTATAATCAAATAAAGATGGCACTTGAAGATATGGAGAAGACCACATTCATTACACCCTGGGGAACATTCTGTTATAGAGTGATGCCTTTCGGTTTAAAGAATGTTGGCGCAACGTACCAGAGAGCTATGACCACTCTTTTTCATGATATGATGCATAAAGAGATTAAAGTTTATGTTGATGATATGATTGCCAAATCAAGTGATGAAGAAGAACATGTTGAGCATATGTTGAAGTTATTCAAGCGTTTGAGGAAGTACAAACTCCGCTTGAATCCTAATAAGTGTACTTTTGGTGTTCGTTCTGGTAAGTTGTTGGGCTTTATCGTCAATGAGAAGGGTATTGAAGTTGATCATGCCAAGTTCAAAGCAATATAAGAAATGTATGTGCCAAAAACTGAGAAGCAAATCAGGGGTTTTCTCGGCCGCTTGAATTATATCTCAAGATTTATATCGCATATGACTACCACAAGTGCGCCTATTTTCAAACTTCTTCAGAAATATCAGTCTTGTGATTGGACCGAGGATTGCCAGAAAGCTTTTGATAGTATCAAAGAGTATCTGCTTGAGCCTCCGATCATGTCTCCGCCTGTTGAAAAAAGATCGTTGGTCATGTATTTAACTGTACTTGATGATAGTATGGGTTTCATTCTTGGTCAGTAAGATGAATCTGGAAAGAAAGAGTATGCAATTTATTACCTCAATAAGAAGTTCACCGACTGTGAGATTCAGTATTCTATGCTTGAGAAGACATATTGCGCATTGGATTGGGTTGCTAAGCGGCTTCGCCAGTATATGTTGAATCATACTACTTGGTTGATATCCAAAACGGATCCAATCAAGTACATTTTTGAGAAGCCTGGTTTAACTGGGAGGATTGCCCGTTGGCAGATGTTGTTATTCGAGTATGATATTGAATACCGATCTCAAAAAGTTATCAAGGGTAGTGTCTTGGATGACCATTTGGCTCACCAACCGATTGAAGATTATCGGTCAGTGCAATATGATTTTCCTGATGAAGAGATTTTATACTTGAAGATGAAAGATTGTAATGAACCATTGCTTGAAGAAGGGCCAGAATCGGGTTCCCGTTGGGGCATGGTATTTGATGGAACTGTTAATTCGTATCGTAATGGCATTGGGGCAGTAATTATTACTCCTCAAGGCACTCATTTTCCGTTTATAGCTAGATTAACTTTCAAGTGTACAAACAATATTGCTGAGTATGAAGCTTGCATTATGGGGCTTGAAGAGGCCATTGATCTCAGAATCAAGTATCTTGACATCTATGGAGATTCAGCTTTGGTTATGAATCAGATCAAAGGTGAACCGGAGACGAATTAACCCAGTTTTAATGATTATGGTGAAATTTTGGAATGAAGTTCCTAATTTGACCGTAATACGTCTTGATAGGCCAACTCATGTGTTCGCTGTTGAAGAAGTCAAAGATGAAAAGCCTTGGTATTTTGATATCAAGTGTTTCCTCCAAAGTCAGAGTTACCCTCCTGGGGCATCCTTGAAAGATAAGAAGACATTGAGGATATTAGCTGACAACTTCTACCTAAATGATGATGTGCTTTACAAGAGAAACTTTGACATGGTTTTGCCCAGATACATGGATAGACACGAAGCAGACTTATTGATGACTGAAGTCCATGAAGGTTCCTTTGGTACCCATTCCAATGGACATGCTATGGCAAAGAATATGTTAAGAGCAGGTTACTATTGGCTGACAATGGAATCTGATTGTTGCAAGTTTGTGAAGAAATGCCACAAGTGTCAAATCTGTGCAAATAAGATTCATGTTCCTTTGACACTGTTGAATGTCATTTCCTCTCCATGACCCTTCTCCATGTGGGAAATTGATATGATTGGTATGATTGAGCCCAAAGCTTTGAACGAACATCGTTTCATTCTGGTGGCTATTGATTACTTCACAAAGTGGGTTGAAGTGGCATCGTATGCAAATGTGACCAAGCAAGTTGTTGTAAGGTTTATCAAGAATCAGATTATATGTCGTTATGGTGTGCTAAGCAAGATCATTACTGATAATGACTCGAACTTGGACAATAATATGGTGGAAGCTCTTTGCAAAGACTTCAAGATTGCACATCATAATTCTTCTCCCTACAAACCCAAGATGAATGGGGTTGTTGAAGCTGCAAACAAAAACATCAAGAAGATCATTCAGAAGATGATTGTGACGTACAAAGATTGGCATGAAATGCTCCCATTTGCTTTGCATGGGTACCGTACATCCACCCGCACTTCAACAGGGGCAACCCCTTTCTCTCTTGTCTATGGTATGGAAGTTGTGCTCCCCGTAGAGGTTGAGATCCCGTCACTGTGTGTGCTAATGGAAGCCAAGTTGATAGAAGTTGAATGGTGTCAGACCAGGTATGATCAGTTGAATTTAATTGAAGAGAAGAGATTGACTGCCATATGTCATGTTCAGTTATATCAGCAGAGAATGAAGAAAGCTTTTGATAAGAAGGTCAAGCCTCGTGTATTTAGAGAATGTGACCTCGTGCTCAAGAAGATTCTATTTTTCAAACCTGATGCTAGGGGCAAGTGGACTCCTAATTATGAAGACACATATGTTGTTAAGAGAGCCTTTTCAGGTGGTGCTTTGATTCTTACAACTATGAATGGTGAAGAGTTCATGCATTTTGTGAGCGTCGATGCAGTCAAGAAATACTTCGCCTAAAAAAGGAAAAGAACAACTCGCTAAGTTGAAAACCTGAAAGGGAGGCTTAGGCAAAAAAAACGTCTCGGTGGATTGAAAACCCGAAAGGGAGATCCAGGCAAAAATTAGAGACATAAAACAGAAAATTTATCCCGGTAGATTGAGTACCCCACCTTGGGGCAATCTAGGAAAAAATTAAGGATTGTGGCAAGTAACTGCATTCGGTTGGTCCTGATCTTTGAACAATTTTGAGCAGGTCACTTGGTTGTGGTTCATCATTCTCAACCAAAGACAAGAGCACAATAGATTTCAAAAGTTGGTAGGGAGAGTAATGATCATTGTATTCAATGTACCCCTTTTCCATGTAAATTATCATTTTTCAAACTTTGTAAAAATCTATGGAGTCTCGTCACTTACAAACTACCATTCTACTAAAAGTTGCTTCGTTTTCTCTCTCTCTCTCTCTCTCTCTCTCTCTCTCTCTCTCTCTCTCTCTGGCGCCAAACCGAGATAACGAGTTTCAAATATAATTTCATTTTACTCTTCTTCTTCATATATTGACTTGAGCTTTGGAGTATTAACATTGTAAGTCACTCACTCCATCGCATCGGAGGTTACTATCCACCGTCACCTCCATTCAACTTCTCATCTCTGGTTTCAGAACGTAACAAATACATATCGAATAACTTGGTTGAAAGTGATATGATAAAGGAAATATATGTATCGAAAAACTGGTAAACTTATGTAAATGTGCAAATTAACCATTTTAAAAAATAAATAAAAAATATTTCTTTTAAGATAAAATGAATGGACCCTAATCCTTTTAGCCCAATTAATTGTTTTTATGAAAGAAGCCCATCATCATTCATCAGACAAAAATAAACATATTTTTATTTTTACAATAAAATAAAGGGAAATCCTAAAATAAAACCCTGCTTATATATTTTTTCAACTTAAACCCTAAATCAACCAATCTCAGCAGCTGCATCAAATCAAAAGGCCACTGAATTTGAATTGTGTCGCAACATATTTCGCGTCATGATTCTGCGATTGCACCCTAAAGCAAATGAGGAACAAGAACAACAGCCACGACGTGAACAAAGGGAAGAAGAAGATGAAGAACAAGGATAAGAGTAATTCAAAGTCTGATAAACCATTACACAACAAGGACAATGTCATCGATGATTCTCGATTTTCATCGGTTCACACTGATCCTCATTTTCGTGAGGCTCCAAAGCATCAAACAAAGGTTTCAATTGATTCTCGATTCGACCGCATGTTCACTCACAAGAGTTTTATGCCTTCTTTTGCACCTATCGATAAGAGAGGTAAACCTAAAGATAGAGCTAATTCGCAACAACATTCGCTTCGCCATTACTATGAAATTGACGAAGATGAGAAAAAGAAAGTAGAACATAGTAGTCATGAGGATAATGATGATGATGAAGAGGAAGAAGGAGAGGGATTGGTGAAAGTTGATTTTGCAAAAGACCCTGGATGGTCTAAGTCGGCCATACCGACTAGGCCTGCAATCTAATAAAGGTTAGACTCCATCCAGAACTTTCCCAATCAGCGAAGATAGTTATTTTTATGGTCCCAAGAGATCTAAATTGCATAACACGTCCAAAGGCCATCTGCAAAGGACGACAAGCAAATAGTTGCTTTGTTATCTCTCTCTCTCTCTCACACACACACACACATTTTCTCTCTCTCTCTCTCTCTCTCTCTCTCACACACACACACACACACACACACTCACTCACTCACTCACTCTCTCAGTCACTCACACATACTCTCTCTCTATCTATCTCTATCTTTATCTATCTATCTATCTATTAGGCGTCAAACCGAGATAACGAGTTTCAAATACAAATTTCATTTTACTCTTCTTCTTCATATATTAACTTGAGCATTGAAGTGTTATCCTTATAGATCACTCACTCCACCGCATCAGAGGCTACTATCCACCCTCACCTTCATTCAACTTCTCATCTCTGGTTTCAGAATAGAACAAATACATATCGAATAATTTGATTGAAAGTGATATGATAAAGGAAATATATGTACCAAAAAACCAGTAAACTTATGTAAATGTGCAAATTAACCATTTTAAAAACTAAATAAATAATATCTTTTTTGAAGATAAAATAAATGGACCCTGATCCTTTTAGCCCAATTAATTTTTTATGAAACAAGCCCATCATCATTCATCAGACAAAAATAAACACATTTTTATTTTTACAATAAAATAAAGGGAAATTCTAAAATAAAACCCTGCTTATACTTTTTCAAGTTAAACCCTAAATCAAAAAAACTCAGCAGCTGCATCAAATCAAAAGGCCACTGAATTGCGTCGCAGCATATTGAAGCTACGTTTCGCGTCGTGATTCTGAGATTGCACCCTAAAGCAAATGAAGAACAAGAATAACAGTCACGACGAGAACAAAGGGAAGAAGAAGAAGATGAAGAACAAGGATAAGGGTAATTCAAAATCTGATAAATCATTACACAACGACGACAATGTCATCGACGATCCTCGCTTTTCATCGGTTCACACTGATCCTCGTTTTCGTGAGGCTCCAAAGCATCAAACAAAGGTTTCAATTGATTCTCGATTCGACCGCATGTTCACTCACAAGAGTTTCATGCCTTCTTCTGCACCTGTCGATAAGAGAGGTAAACCTAAAGATAGAGCTAATTCGCAACAACATTCGCTTCGACATTACTATAAAATTGACGAAGATGAGAAAAAGAAAGTAGAACATAGTCATGAGGATAATGATGATGATGATGAAGAAGAGGGATTGGTGAAAGTTGATTCTGCAAAACCTGAGATTGGAAATGGAATTGAGTCTGAAGAGACCAGTGAATCCGAACCGGCTGATCTAGATTTGGATAAGGATGAAGACACTGATATAGATACAGATACCGATGGAGATGTAGACGAGAAAGATTATGAAGAGGATGCACCTGAAATACAGGTACACTTCTGAGTTTTCTAGGGAATTGATTGGTCACTTAGGCTTTGTTTGGGATGGGATGAGATGAGATAGTATAGGTTTAAATTATTTTGTTTGGATTAGTTAAAATCGAATGGGCGGAATGGGGTATCGATTCCATTGGAGTCTAGCAGAATGAGGAACTTGTTGGGTAAAATGTTCAAAACTAGATTTCACTCCCTTTCATACTATTCCACTCCATTTCATCTGCTATGGTCATTTTAAGATATCCAAACATAGCCTTATTGGATTCTCATTGTTATTAATATTATTACGTTGTGGTTATTATGATATGGACAGGAAGAGATAGCAGAGATTGAGAAAGAAACCCATAGGCTTGCTGTTGTTAATATGGACTGGAGGTATGTGAAGGTGAGTTATCGAAGATTAATGTTTTGTTGATGTGATCAATTTTTAATTTGAGAAATTAGAAATATTTAATTTAATTGTTTTGTTTGGAGGTGGAAGATTTTGTTTGGTTAAAGTGTTGTTTGTGTTTGTTGGTTGTAGGCTGTGGACTTGTATGTATTATTTTCTTCATTAGCCCCGCCTAATGGACTGATCAAATCGGTAACTATTTATCCAACTGAGTTTGGCCTTCAACGAATGCAAGAGGAGGAAGTTAGAGGGCCTGTTGGTCTATTTGATGATGAAAATGAAACAAGTGACGAAGATGATAATGGCGACAGTGATGCTGACAATGAGAAGCTGCGTGCTTATGAGAAGAGCAGGATGCGGTAAATAACAATAAAATTGGTTCATGTTGTGATTTATTTGTTTGAATGCAGTATAGAGTAGATTAAGCTTTGTGCTATAATGCTGTAAATATATCATTCATTGTGTCAAGGAGTAATTCTTGTGAATGTTACAAATATATTTTACACGATGATATTGTAAGTGGGAAGTTTAATGTGAAGATTGAAATTTTTGTTTCCTCCTACCTTTGTTATCCTCTTTTCTTATAATCTAGAATGGGTTAGTGTGGTCAACAATGTTGTAATGTCATGTAAACTTCTTTTATGGAGATTGCACTCCCCGGGAAACATGGGAAACGATGGAACACACATTGTTATTTACTTGTAAGTTTTATGTCACTAGTCAAGACCCATGTCTGACGTGTCAGTCAAGTTATAGTTATTCCTATTTCATGTTTACTATGTGATGTGCCCATCTCCCTTTTTCCTCTCTTACCATCACGTAACTTGATTTTTTATCTGGCTCTTCAGGTACTATTTTGCTTTGG
Source organism: Lathyrus oleraceus (assembly GCF_024323335.1). Lineage (NCBI taxonomy): Eukaryota > Viridiplantae > Streptophyta > Magnoliopsida > Fabales > Fabaceae > Lathyrus > Lathyrus oleraceus. The sequence continues at coordinate 157,467,055 of NC_066585.1, forward strand.
TGGAATGTGACTCAAGTGCCACAGCAGATCACATTTACAAAGAAAATGATGGTGTTGAGTTTGAACACTCGTCTAATCCACTTGATTTAAGGTTTATTCCGGACAATATGGAATTCAAACAGCCACCTAAGGATGTTGCAACAGAGGTATTTAACATTTATATATGCTGTATTTATGCATTATAATAGTAGTTGGAAGATATTGACTTATTTCTCTACTTAGACACCTGCAAACTATGAGAACAAGGATTTCTATTCTCGGGCACTTCAGCACAGTAAAGTTGAACTTACTTGGGATGAGGATGAACCTGCTCGAGCAAATACTTTGAAGCGCAAATTCAATGATGAGCAGGTCAGTATATTGTATTAATCCACTGTATACTTAATGGATAAATTTCTCTCTAAAAAATATTGGGTGGTGTTACTTCGGAACCTCTGAGTAGTTGCATCTTTTTTTATTTAGTCATTTCCAAGTAGTGTCCATATTTATTAAGTTACAGAGTCCGATGCTGTGAAGGAAATATACTCAATTTAGTGATGCATGCCTGGAAATATCCATGCCATGCACATTCATATATGCTCACAAACTGCATCTTTATATACTGGCATTTTTTGTGCCTTAATAACCAGTACAAATGTTATAATTTTGTTGATTGTTATGTATCTGTGTGGTAGGAGAAATTAGAGATCATTGATATTCCTTATTCAATGATTTTATATTATTTATTTCATGTAGTTTGTTTTGTAATAAGCTATTAGGGATCATTGATATTCCTTATTCAATGATTTTATATTATTTATTTCATGTAGTTTGTTTTGTAATAAGCTATTTGTACTAAGCTGTAAGTTTTTATTTTTCCTTTCCGCGGTAATAGCTGGCTCAGTTGGAAATGGATGAATTAGTTGCATCTGATGAGAGTGAAAGTGATGACAGTGAGGATAACAATGAGACTGTTGGTCATGCTGATAAAAAGGCTAGAAAAAAAGAAATGTATCTTGACTTGCTTGGCAATAATTCCGATAAAGATGCCGAAGAGGATGGTGTCCAAGATATGGAGGTGACCTTCAATACAGGTTTGGAAGATATAAGCAAACATATAATGGAAAAGAAGGATAAAAAATCAAAATCTGTTTGGGAAGAATATCTGAGGAAACAACGTGAGAAAAAGAGAGCCAGGAAAAATAAATCAAAGTACTCATCAGATGATGATGATGATGATAGCGATAATACTGATCAACAAGCAGCTGGAGAAGCAGAAGACTTCTTCATGGAGGAACCTGATATTACGAAGAAGAAAAAGAAGGCGGAAAGTAAAAATGACAAAGATCAGAAGCTCAAAGATATGGATGGGGTAAGCAAAGAAGAGCTTGAACTATTGCTTGCTGATGACAAGGGGACAGATACTGGTCTCAAGGGATATAATCTGAAGTTTAAAAAAGGCAAGGGCAAAAAGACAGAGGGTGTTATTGATGAGGCGAAAATACCAAACAGTGCATATGATGATCCACGTTTTGCATCTATTTACTCACCTGACTTTGCTATTGATCCCACCGATCCACAATTTAAAAGGTATTTTATGACATATAGATGCAGTTTATTGTAGATAGCAAAGAAACAGTAAGATCTTGATTTTTTTCGTCATGACTATTTCACTCCTATGGGGTACTCTTGGGGTACTTTTGTCAAATATTGAAAAGAAAAATAAAATTGCATGATAGATATGTTGCAACGATTTAAATTAACATTAACCTGGCAGCAAAACTTTTCTTGACTAAATATTAACTTGCAAGTGGCGACGTTTTTATGGCCTGATAATATTCTCTTGTCTAACTCAAAGGTCACATTTCTTATGATTTGCTAAGATTGAAATGGTCTTGATCTCTACAATAGTACTTCCTGTAATTCAAGAAGATTGCATAAGCTGTTTTTCATGTAGTGAACTCACTTTTTTTTAACAAAATATATTTGTGAATGATTGCAGGAGCGCGGTGTATGCCAGGCAGCTGGCACAGAAGCAGCAAAAGGGTCATATGGAATTACCGGAAGAAAAGGAGCACACAAAGTTTCCAAAAGAAACAAAGTTGTCTGGTGATTCTGGCATGGTGCAGAAGGTCGGGGAAGAAGGGTTGGATGATTTAAAATCAAATAAAGATAAATTAGAGTTATCATCTATGGTTAAATCGATTAAGATGAAATCAAAACAAATCCAGCTATCCACTAATAGCAAAACAAAGAAAGATGGAAAATCACAATTTAAAGGTAGGGAGAAAAGGAGGCACTAGTTCTCAATTTTGTGGTACACTCACTTGAATACTAGAAACCAACGAACATATGAAGTTGTTATAGCCTCTTCCACACGCAGGAGAAATTGTGGGGATAAGGCTGGCATTTGGTATTGGATGTATTCAGGCTCAGCTAGTTTAATCTTTTGTCAAGAACTTTCTTAATCACACAATGCTTGTTAATTTTTTTGCTGCAAACTAGGTGGATATTTTTGTTGTAATTTAATATTTATATATAACTTCAAATTTGGAGAAGAAGACAGGAGCTTCCTGACCATTGTTCTAAGCCTCTAGTTTTTTGTTGTCAAAGTTGGGACTCATTCAAAACGAGCCAAATCCAGAAAGCTATATACATCAGAGGTTTAAGTCAAAGCTTAAAGGATTGTATCAAAGCATACGCATATAATTGCTGCGACACTCACTTGCAAGAGGTTAGTTTGGAGAATCAAAAAGTGAGATTTTCTCATTGGAGTTTGCCAGCCTATCACTACCGTTGCTTCCTGAATCAACGTTTCTTTGATTATAATATTTATACAATTGTTACTGTTTTATATTTTAGCATACAATTTTTTGATTTTGATTTTAAATTGTGGAATTTAATGAATTCTTTAGAGGTGTACTAATAATTTGAGTTAAAATTGATGAATTGCATCAAGAATACTTGGTTTAATACATCCCATAAAGAATTCAAAAATTACTTGCACCATCGAAAATGCTTTTAGTTCAAGCAAACCAAAAACAAGTCATGTAAGCCAGATAAAATATTGCCCAAAGATAATTTTTTATGGAATTACACTAAAAAATATATTAAATTCTAGAAATATCTTTCTGGACGCATTTATTGTGTAAAAATAATCTGAAAATATATTTTTAAGAATCCAGAAATACATTTTTAAAAAAATTCTTTCTATTACCCATATAATGTTAACAATTTTAACATATATAGAGAAAAATCAAAACATGAAACCCATAAATATAGTTCATATTTAATAACAATTTTAACATTGTTCGAGAAAAATCAAAACATGAAATCCATAAATATAGCCATTTCACTGCTACATTTCTGTAAAATGATAAGGATAAATAGTACATAGCGTGATAAAAAGAAATATTTTAGAAATATATTTTTAAATTTCAAAAATATATTTTTGAATGAATATGTGGTCCACTTACGCATGTATTTAACGCATTTTGGTGAATTAAATATTCCTAAATCCGGTGGTTCTAACATATTTATCGATAAAATTGATTGAATCGAAGTTTACATGGCAAGATGGTAATGCTTAAAATGGGTTTGTGCTTAAGATATCAAGTCATATTTTGGTGTAGTTATCAATAGGCCTAATTTGGGTTCATATAAAAGAAAAGTTTTTATTGTGTTGGACTGTAAAATAGATGGTGTGTATAAAGTAACACATAGAATGTAATGACACATGATCAAGAAAATGGGGGTGTCTATTCAAGTTATATAGTTGATATCTGGCTTCAAATGTTTGAAAACTATGGTTTTCACTTTACCCACCAATGACTTGGATCACAAGTTAAGGATCATCTTAAATGTTGAGGAGAAGAAAGTTGTTGTTGAGTTGATAATGAACATGGTTATTTCAAAAGTTATATCAAGTTAGGTGATATCTGACTTCAAATGTTTGAAAACTATTCGCTTGTTTAAATGTTGAGGAGAAGAAAGTTGTTGTTGAGCTCATAATGAACATGGTTATTTCAAAAAATATTATCCTAACTTTGAAAAGAAAGTGGTCTTGTAATATCCCATTCCGAAATATTTATTGGAAATCCACCACAACCTATGGAGAATTTTGATCAATCTTAATGAACAAAATTGTTATCACCCACACAATAACAATGAAAAGAGAAGAATAATTTAGAAAGAAAAGAAAGAATGATGGAGAAGAAGAATATTTTCTGCAGAGTTTCTTTCTGTCCACAATCTATGGAAAACTTCTTTATTCACTTTGCAACTGCAAAATTCTATGAATACAATGTTATGAATACAACGTTACAAGAATAAGGGTTACTCCCTCTATTTATAGATTTAGGTTAGCTTGCTCACTAAGCCAAAACTCAAAACTATAAAAGCCCAAAATAATTAACACTATTAAAAATAGGCCTAAGTCAAAATCCTGTGTGAAACAACATGCTTCGACACTTCGACACACTAATAGAACTCGACACACCAGGTGATTCGACACTTCCTTGCTTATGTCGAGCAATCTGCTTCGACACAAGGAATTCAAATTCAACACACCACCTAATTCATTGTGTCTAAGCTACCTACATTCATCATAGCTCTTAGTCTTCTATATTGGATTGGGTCGACATCATCTGAATCTGAATCTTTCGATAGTTGTAATTTGGACTCATCTGGTGTCGAAGTTAGGTTGCAATCTTGCATCATCAAAGCTCTACCACTCTTAAATAATTCGATGCCAAGAAAATATGAAATGTCACCTAAATCTGACATTTCGAATTTCTTGTTGAGATCACCTTTGAAATCTCTGATCTCCTTCTTGCAGCTACCTGTTATCAACAAGTAATCGACATATAGACATAGTATAAGCAATTTACTCTTACTTCTTCTTACATATACTCCATGTTCTGTTTTGCACTTTACAAATTCCTTCTCCCTTAGAAATCCATATATCTTCTTGTTCCAAGCTCTTGGAGCTTCTTTAAATCCGTACAGGGCTTTATGCAGCCTATACACCTTTCTTTTTTTGCCTTGTTTCACAAACCCAACTGGTTATGCAACATAAACTTCTTCATCTAAGGGGTCATTCAAGAATGGACATTTCACATCCATATGACATATCTTTCAGTTGTTCATGTTTGTTAAACTAACAACCAACCTGATTGTTTCGATCCTAGCAACAGGTGCAAAAACTTCGTCGAAGTCAATTCCTTCTTTATGAAGAAACCCTTTCGCCACAAGTCTCGCCTTGTGTCGAGTCACTTCTCCTTTGAGATCCAACTTCACCTTGTATACCCGCTTCACATCGATCACCTTCTTGTCTTGGGGCAATTCGACAAGTGACCAAGTGTTGTTGACTTCGAGTGACTTCAGTTCTTCGTTCATTACTTTCACACACTTTGAATCTTTCAATGCCTCGGCTGCATTGACTGGTTCGAAATATGCATAGAAAGCATAGTATACCAGCTCACCTTCTTCATTGACCATATCATCTGATGTAATCACACATTCTTGCAACATTGCAGGCATGCATCTTATTCTTTGAGGTCTGCTTGGGCCTACTACACCTCTGACTTCTTGTCGAACTTCTCTTTTGACTTCACTAGTTGGTTCATCACATAAGATTTTCAATGAATCCGTCTTAACATTCTCAGTCCAATCCCATTCTTTAAGCTCATATATGATCATGTCCATGTTGATCACCACTTTCTTGTTCACTGGGTCGAACAACTTGTATCCTCCAGTCGAATGATATCCTATCAGGATCATCTGACTCGACTTGTCATCAAGTCTTCTTCTCAACTGATCTGCACATGTCTATGTTCTATATATCCAAACACCTTCATATGACTCAAGCTCAGCTTGACACCAGACCAACATTCTTTTGGCGTGATTCCTTCTAGGTTCTTCGTCGGACATCTGTTCAGGATATATATTGCAATTGACACAGCTTTTCCCCATAATTCTTTGGGTAGATGCTTGTCTTTCAACATACTTCTCACCATATTCATGATGATTCTATTCTTCCTTTCAGCGACTCCATTCTGTTGTGGAGTGTAGGGTGACACCACCTCATGCACAATCCATTCTTTCACATATAATACATCGAAGTCTTTCGACACATATTCTCCACCACCACCAGTCCTCAAAATCTTGATCTTTCGACTACTTTGTCTTTCGATCATAGATTTAAAGTTGGCAAATACCTCGCTCACTTCACTTTTCTTCTTGATCAGGTAAGCCCATAGTTTTCGACTGAAATCATCTATGAATGTAACAAAGTATTTGTTACCTCCAATTGAATCCACCTGGATAGGACCACATATATGACTTCAAGAATTTCCTTCGACCTGCTTCCTGCATCCTTACTGAAGTTGTTCTTGTGATGCTTCGCTTGCACACATTCTTCACATACTTCGTTTGGAATGTCGATTTCTGGTAATCCTAAAACCATATTTCTTCTCTTCAACTCTCTGATGTCTTTAAAATTAAGATGGCCAAGTCTATAATGCCATATCCATTCATCTCTGCTGGTTGTTGTTGCAAGGCACTTATGCTCCATCACATTAAGCTCAATCTTGAAGGTTATATTCTGAGACATTGGAGCCTTCAAGATCAACCTCCCATTTGAGTCGAGAACTCTCATCATCTTATTTTTGATCGACACCTTGTAGTTCTTTTCGACTAACTGCCATATGGTGAGAAAATTGCTCTTCGCGCCTGGTATGTACAACACATTTGAAATTACTGACCTCTTGCCATCTCTCCTCATAATCAGAACATCACCAACACCTTCAGCTGCTAGAGTGTTGTCATTTGCAAATTTTACCATGTTCTTTATTGATGGCTTTATGTTGACAAACCAATCTTTCCTTCCAGACATGTGTGATGAGCATCCTGATTCCAAGTACCACTGGTCCTTGAATCTCTCTTCATCTCTCTTCATCTCTCTTTGTAACCATCAATAACATCTCTTTTTCTTCATGTTTCACCAGCTTTGCATAAGTTTCTTGATACTTCTGCTTTTCTGGACAATCACTAGAATAATGACCATGCTTTTGACAATTGTAACATTGAATGTGACTCTTGTCTGGCTTTTGACCACCACCTCTTCCTCTACCTACAACACCACCTCTTTGGTTTCCTTGGTTCCAGGGTTTTCCCTGATTCAACTAGTTTCCTTCTTGCTGATTTCAACCAGTCGAATTATGGTAGCCTCATCTGCATTTGTTGCCATTCCAACTTCCTTTATCTTTCCTTTCTTTTGTTGATTGCTCCTGTAAAGCCATATCACTCTTCGACTTTCATGTAGCTCTTTCAACCATTCTTTGTTTATGAGATTCAAGCGTCCCTTAAAGCTCTTCCTTTGCCAGTTTTGACAAATCTTTTGACTCTTCTATGGCTACTACCACGTGGTCGAACTTTGGAGCCAACGACCTCAAGATCTTTCCAATAACAGATCTTGATGTCAACACTTCTCCATATACCTTGACTTGATTCACCAATTTCGTAACCTTTATGAAGAAATCAGTTATGCTTTCATTGTCTTCCATCTGAAGCAATTCATACATCCTTTTGTGAGTTTGTAACCTCACCTTTTCCGCGCCTTCAAACGACTTTTCCAGAATTTCCCATGCTTCTTTCGCTGACTCTATATCACTAACCTTTTCAAAGTTATCGGCATCAACATATTGATGGATTATAAAGAGAGCTTTATAATATTTCTTCTTCAATTCTTTATGTGCAACCCTTTCTTGATCTGTTACATTTTCTGCAAGCGTTGTTACTCCTTCCTTCACAAGATCCCAAAGATCTTGATAACAGAATACAACCTTTATCTGCTTGCACTAATTCTCATAATTATTGTTAGTACCTTAAGATTGGCATTAATTTTGTAAAACAAATAATGTAATCACCTCTGTTGTTTTAATATGTTGGGTTGAAGAAGTTCAACATCTGGACCAACATGTCATGTAAGATGTCACGACATCGGGACTGTGACATCTCACATGTGTATAAAACTGAATCAGTTAATTCTGGTTTGGTTTGTGATCAATTAGGAGATCTGGTGAATATCCTAACTCCTATGTGAAGATCTTGAAGATTCAATAAGAAGATTTGGTGAATATATTTGGTGAAAATACAGTTTCCAAATATGGAGATCTTTTAAGAAATAAAAGATTGAAGACCTTGATTGTAGCAGAAGAATTCTGCCAACTCTGTAACAGCAAAGAAAAGACTTGTTGTGATTTCTGAAGGCCCAAATCCAGTTGGGTGGTTAGGTTATAAATAGCAGATTGTAACCTAGATTTTGTAAGCCTCAAACAATGTAAAAATTAGGGGTATGTGTGAGGTAAACCTCCCAACCTGTGGGAAGGTTACCAAGTGTTTCTCAGTGCTTGAAAGCATGAGATTATTTGTAACTCAAAGCCTGTAGGCAAAAGTTGTTATGTTCTTGAACGAAGCTATGAAGCATGTTCAAGTTGTCTAAGCATTACATGGTATTTGTAATGATAGGAATGAAAACTGGAGGTTTCTATCTAGGAGTGCCTAGGTATAGATTGCATTGGGTAGGGATTAAGTGAAGAGTTGTAAACGGGGGAGTTTAACTCTGAATTAATACTGCTAATAGTGGATCTTCTTCCTGGCTTGGTATGCCCCCAGAGTAGGTAATGTTGTACCGAACTGGGTTAACAATTACTGGTGTTTTTACCTTCTACACACTATATTTTGTCTGTTATAACTCAGTCTGTTTCTAGTCTGTTTATGAAGAGAATAACAGACTTGACACATAGCCTGCAATCTGATTGCAAAACAGAATGTTATGACATTCATTATTGACTGCTGATACTGATAGACTGGTTTGGTCTGTTACAGTTCACCCATCTGTAATGTTGGGACAGGTGATGTTCAAATCAATGTTGAGACATCATGCTGATAACTGGGCAGGATAAATAAACATAAGGGCTATATTTGATCTCTACTGTGTCTTTGCACTAGATGGATAAAAACTGGATGTTCTTCTTTCCATGGTGGTATATTGGCAGATGTCTTGACATCTGTGACTGAGTGTGTATGAGTACTGGGTTTTAATGTTTATAACTGTCTTGCTGTATTAGTAACAATGTTGGATCAGATGTCATGACTTCGTGTAGAACATATGAACTCTGACTATACCAGAATTTCAATTATTATTCTTGAGAATCGAAAGATTTGCTGGAAAATGTCCGTTTGGATGATTCATTTCCATCGTGATTTTCTTCTCACTAATCGCTTCATACCGAAGCTCTTGATACCAGATGTTGGAAATCCACCACAACCTATGGAGAATTTCTATCAATCTTGATGAACAAGATTGTTATCACCCACACAATAACAATGAAAAGAGAAGAACAATTAGAAAGAAAATAAAGAACGATGGAGAAGAAGAATATTTTCTGCAGAGTTTCTCTTTACCCACAACCTGTGGTAAACTTCTTTCTTCACTTTGCAACTGTAAAATTCTATGAATAAACGTTACAAGAATAAGGGTTACTCTCTCTATTTATAGATTTAGGTTAGCTTGCTCACTAAGCCAAAACCCAAAATTATAAAAGCCCAAAATAGTTAACACTACTAAAAACAGGCCTAAGTCGAAATCCTGTGTGAAGCAACATGCTTTGACACTTCAACACACTAATACAACTCGACACACTAGGTGATTCGACACTTCCTTGCTTCTGTCGAGCAACCTGCTTTGACACAAGGAATTACAATTCAACAATATTAATCGAGAAGTCGCTTATGTGTCACAAATGAGATTTGACTCAAGGGTAAAATAGTAATTTTATTACCTAGGTAAAATTTGATAAATTCCCACTAGTAATACAAGATATATGGGATATTATAATGCTTAATTTGATTAAGTATCATGGTTGTCCTTAAATCATGTTGGGATCCTTATGCATTAGAAGAAAGAAAGTGGTAGTTTGGAAAACTAAATTTAAAAGAAAGGCATTATGGTCTTTTATTGGCCCAACTTATATATTGAAAACCTAAGAGGAAAATTCAGAATTTCCTCATTCTTCCCCAAACTAAGAGAACGATGGGAAAGGAGAGAGAGGGAAGAACTTTCTTCAGTCTCATCTTCCATCTTCAAAGAGGAATCAACCATTTCACTCTCAAGTTTGGGTATTGGTAAGCAATATATCCTCATTATCCCCTTCTTATCTTAATTAATCATCATCAAAGTCATTATCAGTTGTGTTTCATGGTGAAACCATGTTATGAGGAGATCAGGACCTTGACCTTGAAGGAAGAAGAAATTGGGGTATGAAGGATTGCACGTGGCTATGAAGAAAGGGATTCATCATCATCAATCTTCATCATCTTCTCCAACTTCAAATTTAAGAGGTGGGTTTTCCCTCCCATAGGTTATGAATTAATCTATAACCCTAGTTAAAAATGATGATGTCCTCCAAAATTTCTTAACGATAGATGTATTGTTGTTGAATAGGAATATGTGATTGACTTTGATTGAATGTGTGAATGTGATAACATGTCTATGTGATGATTTATTTCTATAAAAGATGATTGAATAGTGATGACTGATTGAATTGCTATGGTACTGAGTTAAAAACGTGAAACATGACTTGTTCTTAATGTCTCCATGTTATGAAGCAAAGTGTACTTGAATGCGTTGTACATAGTGTGAATTACGACTGTAAAAAATGTTATTTTGCTAAGAGTTTTTAGATTTTTCGGAGACTACTGGGAAGAAGAAGAACGTAACTCAGATGAAGGCCAACCCATCTTGTCCACATGTCAGAATGAAGGTTGTCATCCTTCATGACGGCCAACTTGTCATTCCTTCTGTCTTGAGTTAAGGTTTGACTTTGAGGGAAAGATAGGATAAAATGAGTTTCGTAATTCCGATTGAGACGCAGTCAGATGCGTTGGGTAGATAATTCAAAGAACTATCTTAACCATGTTTAATTATGATTTTGTGTTATGTTCCAATGCTCATGAACCGCAATAGTATGTTTTTCACGTAATATTGGTTGATGTGTTATGTTTTGTTGATAATGAAACCATAATTGTTTGTGTCATATGCTTTGGTGTTAAAGGAAGTTGTAATATCTTGTAACTCATTCCAGTTGATTAGGGAGGATTAATTTAATAAATAAACACATTAATATATGTGTTAATTATCTAATAGATCAAATGAGAATAACGAAATAAAGTTAGAAAATCATAGGATGATATAGATCACCTAACATTGGGTTGTTGGATGCGTGGCCATATTCCTAGTTGGTACATGTTGTGAATGTTAGGTTTCGAAGGAAGACAAGTATATACACATGTGAGGAATATCAAGGATACCTATGTATTCTTGATAAATTGATACCAATGGTGGGAGATACGTTGCTTATATCGTTGAGAGTTCGTGACCCGTCTCCATACCTATGTGAGAGGTTATGACTGGGGAAAGGTGTTCCTCGTTTAGTAGGAATTTTTTGACTCGTGTCCAGACCTACGTGAGAGGTTATGGTCGGGGAAAGACGTTCCTCGTTTAGTAGGAAGTTCGTGACCCGTGTCCAGACCTTTGTGAGAGGTTGGATTCGGGAAAGAAGTTCCTCGTTTCACGGGATGTTCGTGATTTGTGTCCAAACTTATAAGGAAAGTAATGGTCGGAGAAAGATGTGCCATATAGCCATTCATCTCCCGAGGTAGACATGAGTCGTTTAGTCCCTAGTATTGATATTCACACGCCCAGAGTTATCAATCGTGGCGGAGAACGACGCGATACCGAGCGGTCCGGCCGGAGCGGCCACCCACCGCATGAGAAGAGGAGAGTTGTACGGAGTTTAAAAACACCGACGATTTTTCCGCAATCGCGGGGTGCTATTAGGGTGAGCGGTTTATCCATTTTTTTATTTTATTCAAAATGAAGGATAAGGAATGAAGGGATGTAAAGAAGATGAAGTGGTAGGGGAAGATACAGATAAGAATGAAGGTTGAAAAGTCAGATAATAGTATTAAATTCAATGCACTAGGAAAGCCTTTAACATTATACAATACCACGTACTGCAAGATTATTTAATTCATTGGGAAAGGCTTTTAATTTTAAATTTATTATGAAATAATGATTATTTAATTCATTTAATATTATAATTTAAAGATTATTTATTTATTTATGATAATTTTTATGTATATGTATACAATTTTTTAATCCATATAATTAGTCTAAAAATTTATCTCGCTATCCACTATTCCACTTTTGAGGTTGGCCACTCCACTCCGCTATCCGGGATTAATAACTCTGCACACACCATATGAAATCGTTGGGTCTTGATTTTCCCCGTCCTTGCACGATTATAGAATGCAAGGTTTATAATAGTTGTATGTATAAGATAGAATTTGTAAAGACCTTGATCGAGGGGACTCATGGTTTTAGCAAGGATTTCTTAGCAACCCAAGACTATTCTTAGGATGGTCCTGGTGCTTTGAGATGGTTGTTAGTATTAGTTCGTACGAGATGGGTGTGAGATACCTTAATGTATATTACAATTAGACCTTAACCGGGTATAAGGGTGGTGAGAGACTCAACGGTTAAGATTGGGAAGCTCACTGAAATTAGTATCTCACCCCACATTATCGATTACATTTTCAGGTAAGCATTGAAGAACCTTCCGTTGTGATGAAGAATCAGTTCAATTACTAATGTAGTAGTAGTTAGATATCAGATGTATTATTGTAGAAAATTTTAATATAGTGTTCTTTACAGATACTTACATTGATGTATCTAATACCAATTATTAATACTAATGGCTATTATTCTTGACATACAAACTATGGGTGTTACAGGTATGATATTGTAACATATATTACAACATTTTATAATGACATAGAAATAACAAGACTATAAAAGGTATGATAACTCAAATGCAACATTTATTGAAAATGTTGAATGAGCATGAATATGTCTCTAGTTATAGAGTGTCTCGTAAACGAGGGTAAATTACTCGAATGCCACATGTTATCCATCCTAAGTACTTTCAGATATCTAATGGTAGATATGTTTGACAATGATCAATTTCAGGAGATAAATAGATATCATCCACCAAGATACAGTCTAGAGTATGCATATATGAGTCGACATAGGAGAAAGCATACACGCCTGAGGCAACTCTTTGTTATAGTCAGTACAAACTTCCCACAGAATAATAACTTAAAAATGATATAGTATCCATACATAAATATAAGTTACAAAAAATATATTTAAGAACTACATAAGAAATATAATATAAAAGTTATTGTACGAGTTTTTTAATATTATCTAAAGGAGACAAGTGTTTTTTTTGCCAATTATTTGGTCTTGAACTTCCAATATGGAGTATAAGTGAACAAGACATGTAACTTCCTCAGAGAAATCATTAATATTATCTATCTCTATGAAGTATCTTAAGTATGTGGCATCAGTATATGTTGCACTATTATCAACAAAAAATTTCGTGTTAACCAAGTACTAGAATTAAATCATGATGGCACATATTTAATGATGCTCTTTGCGCTCAACATTGTTGTGATGAGCAATGAAGGATGTCAGATGATGGGTGTCCATTCTCTCCGCCTATTTATACCTTGTATGACATCCTCAGGTCTGGCGAACCTCCTTTTCAGTGATCTAGGAATCAACTCCCAACTTATCGCCCAACATATTGCCTCAGACCTAGGAATCAAAGTATGATTCAATTGTTGACCTCTGGTATGTATATGAGGTAGACGTGACATGTCTTTCAGGATGGGGATCATCTCACCAACAAGTAGATAAAAACACAATGTCTTGGAATGACATCTCTCATCAAATACTAGCAACAACATGTGGTATATATATAAGTATATATAGTTTATGAAACATCTTTCATACCATATGATGTCAATATATCATGAAACCATGTATCATTAGATTGAACTAGTTGTTGAAAAATAAGTGTGAGTTGTGTTGATAAATAAGTGTGAGTTCTAAGTCTCACATTGTTTAGAAAAGTGAAGGTTGGGCATTTTATAAGTAAGAGGATCCATACACCTATCACCTTAAGGTTTTGTGTGAATATGTGGTGTCTCTCTCACTTGTTTGGGGGAGTCTTTGACATTTAGGTGAGTCTTTGACATCAGTGGTATCAAAGCCTAGTTTGAGTTAGGGATCAGTTCCTTGTATCGAAAGTCTTCCTGACATGGTGGTCAGGAGGCGTATCTCGTTGAAGTGCCCATGACGAGATAAAGATGTCTTTCAACGGAGGTACAAACATGTAGATGAAAAAGCTTTCGCTTGAAGGGGGGTCATAGTAGATGGACTCACGCTTGAGGGGGAGATTGTTGAGAAATAAATTTGAGTTGTGTTGAGAAATAAGTGTGAGTTCTAAGTCCCATATTGCTTAGCAAAGTGGAGGTTGAGCACTTTCTAAGTAAGAGAACTCAAACACCTATCACCTTAAAGTTTGGGGTGAATATGTGGTGTCTCTCTCATTTGTTTGGGTGAGTCTTTGATCTTTAGGTGAGCGTTTGACTCAATGTGTATGTTTTCCTCACCCCCCATGATGACTCATCACAAGTAAGGGTATCTTTTGACCATGGCGGATATACTTCAGTGTGTCATGAAACTCTAAAAAAAGTTTTTATGTAATCAGTGAATATTTTATTTTAATTATATAATTGGTAATCAAAACTAAATTAAATATTTACCTTTTTGTTTTATATACGAAGAGCAACATGATCCTTATAAAGCAACAATAATGATAGGTCGGATAGGCCCCTAAGAAATCTTACTGATGCGGAAGCTCAACTTGATGATGAGCACGAGGACAAGATTTTCCCTAAAACCGAGAATATGATCTTGCATGTGAGAGATAACATGAGTTAGGAGTGTCTATGGATTGTAAGGATGGCAATTTAACTCATCCCCAATGGGCACCCGCAAATTTACCCACAACGGGTAGGGTAAAACCCCGCAAAAATGGGTACGGGTATGGGCTCGGGTAATTATCCATAAAAATAAGCGGGTACAGGTGCGGGTATGGGCACCTTGGTACCCACCCCACCCCACCCCATACCCGCACACTATATATTTATGTATTTTTATTTTTATTTATATCTTTTAGTTTATATCATTATATAAAAATGTATGTCTATCAATTCTAAAACGTATATCAATGTTAAAACATTACGTATTTAATATAAGTGTTCGTTTATTTCAACAATAAATTATTTGAAAACTTTTTAATACTTTTAAAATTTTAAAATCATATGATATTTTATAATTTATTTATTTATTTTTATTAGAAATGCGGGTCGCGGGTACGGGTATGGGTACTTACATACCCATATGGCGCGGGTACGGGTGCTAACTTTGACACCCAAGCGGGTATGGGCTCGGGCACGGGGATTTTTTCAAATCGCGGGTATGGGGATGGGTACTATAGTACCATGTCCAAACTCTGTCTATTGTCATCCCTAATGGATTCAATAAACTTAATAAATCCACTAAAACCCACCTAATTCGGACTAAAAAAATGGTGGGTCAGGTTATTGGGTGAACACAATTTTTAAAAATGAAAAATCGTTTAAAATAATTGGGTTATGAGTACACTCACACCCAACCCACAAAATCCATGAGTGAATGACTATTTTTTTATGTTAATTCTTGTAAGTTACAAGTATTTTATACAATTTTAGATATTACCAGTAATGTAAATTTTGGTTTTTCCAAATATGTATGATGAATTTTATCGTACATTTATACATTTGATGTTTAAAAAATAGTGGCAAAATATTAAACTATTTATTAAGAAAAATGTGAATTAGATCATGATTTTGATTAAATTCAACTCAAACTGACATACGTACATCTCTAGCCTGAGTATGTAGTGGAAATGACGTCATATTTGTATGTGCCTAAGAGGATTCACCTTGGTCATACCGAAAATCTTGACTCTCAGACGGTTGAACGGTTGACATGTGTCAGCCTGAGATCTGAGATACCTAATGGTTGACATATGTCAACCTGACATACCTATGATTTCTCACTGTGAATAGATGCATGTTGAGTTATCCTATCATATCATAAACTTTCCTTCCGATCACCCATTTTACTGTAATTTTTAATGAAAAATTTAAACCAATAAACATATTGTAGTGAATTTTTTACAAAAATAATCCACTTTTTCAAGGAAAATCCCAAAATACCCCTGGTTTCAAAAAAAATCTCAAACTACCCCACTTTTAGGAGGAGTCGCCAATTAAATTGGAGACTCCTCTTAAAAATTGAATGGAGGCGCCAATTGGATTGGATAGGACAGGTGCCCTAGCCAATTTAATTGGCGCCCCTGTGTAGGGCTTAAGAGGAGGCGCCAATTCAATTGGAGACTCCTCCTAAAATGCATTTTTTGTGTTATAAATAGATGCGTTGTGTGAGTAATTGTTTCACATCTCATACAATCATTTGGCAATCATGTTTAGTGTTCGTCGCCGATACGGTAAGGTGATTTATGCGAGAGACAAACCTCAGATGTTGATGTTGTTCTGGAACATCACTACGTTCGATCAACTGAAGAGGGATCTGATTCATTGGTTAGACGGGAAAATACCAGAAGGGGAAAAATTAGAAGTTTTGAGAGACTTGACAGTATCTTTGGTTGGGTGCGAATGAAGACTGATAAGGATGCTAGGGAAATGATGTTCGGTCGAGACGACATCAATTTGATTGTTGTAATCAGTTAGAAATATTTTTGTTTTCAGATAGCTTATTTTTTACTGATGTTTGTTGTGAACCTCGTTGTAACAAAAACTTAATGATATATAATGATTGAAGGTTATGGAAATACAATGTTACAAAAAGCTTAAGACCTAGATGATGCTCCTCGATTGGGACAGTTGTTCTTGTTGTGTCCTGGTTGACGACAGATACTACATAATCTTATCATTTTATCTATGGAATCCATCTCTGTTCTGATATGTGTGTTGTTTGGCCTTCCTTTTTTCTTTCTACGCACCTCGTTATTGTGCCAAACAATATCACCTTCATATGGAGGCCAGTAATCCTCCATTGGTAGTACCGAGAAGCTTTGATTATATACATTCATGACGGTGTCGGCCTTGTACACATCAGATAAATGGTTGTAAGCATCTTGACGAGTATAAGGGCATGCTGCAATGACATGGGAGAAAGGTATGTGGAAGGCCTGGAACTTTCCACAATCGCACCAACTTCTATTTAGTCTAACAGCGTAGGCTAAATTTGGTCTCCCCTCGTTGTGGTTCATTGTTTCCTGGACGCTGAAATTTTGCCTATGACGGTCAAAGACTGTTACAACGTGTGTGCTAGCTTTGATGCTCTCCTCTTTCATGACCTTCATGCAACACTCACTGAATACTTGCCCGGACATTAACACCGCACTCCATCTTTCACCTCTGATTGCAAATGTAGAAGCCAACCTATAATAGGTTGATCTTACCAAGGCGGTTATCGGCAGATTTCGAATTCCTTTGAATACCTCGTTCATGCATTCCACAAGGTTCGTTGTCATGTGGCCCCATCGACAACCTCCGTCAGATGCCCTTGTCCACTGCTCTACTGGTATGTTATTTAGCCATCTCCCTGCGTCTTCATTAGACAGTTTAATTTCATCGCGATAATATTGAAATGACGACTGAGTTAGAGCATACCCAGCATTCACCACCTTCTTGCGAAGATTCTTATCTTTTATAGCTCGCATGAAGTTTTGTGCAATGTGTCTGATGCAATAGACATGGGTAGAAGGAGGATCATGCCATCCGTTGTCATGGTTGTTGTAGGCACTCTCAATGGCAGCATGTCTATCAGAAATCAAACAGAGATTGGCTTGTGGAGCCACATGCGTTCTGAGATGTCGAAGAAAGAAACTCCATCCACCAGTCGTTTCACCTTCAACAAGAGCAAATGCAATGGGAAAGACATTGTTGTTGCCGTCTTGTGCAACCGCCATGAGCAAAGTACCCTTGTATTTTCCATATAACCAAGTGCCATCAATTTGAATAATAGGTTTGCAGAATGTGAAACCTTTGATGCACGGGTCAAATGCCCAAAAGAGACGGTGAAAGATTCTATTACCTGTAGCACAGGTTCCGTCTGGCATCATTGTTGGCAATGTCTCCATAATTGCCACAGTTCTTGGGACATATGTTTCTAGTGCCCATAAAAACCGTGGCAATTCCTTGTATGAATCCTCCCAATTGCCGAAAACTTGTTCAACAGCCTTTGTCCTCGCAATCCAGGCTTTCTTGTAAGATGGAGTATAATTATATGTTGTTCTGATATGGGATATAATTATACTCACCTTCACTGATGGGTCTTTATTAACCAACGGCGGAATGTCTTGACATATCAACGCTGCGCTTAGTTTACGGTGATCTTGTTCAACGTTAGTTGCGATGCAACTGTGAGGTGGGTCTATTGAAGCGATCTCCCAAGAGTCGTTTTTCTTCTTGTAAGACGCAGCCAAACGAAACTTACAAAGCATGTTACGACATTCGATAACAAACCTTCTAGAATCAGTGCGTTTCACTGTAAAATCAGCAGAGTTGTTCATGTGGAATTTTTTGATAGCCATAACACATTCTTCTTTGGTACGAAACATGTCTCCCACCTTTAATTTGCCTTCCGATCTCGGATACGGATTAAAGAAAACACTGTTGGATGTTTCATCGTCGTGCATATCCATATTTGTCATATGTTGAGGCGGGTCGTAGACATGACTAGGAGGTATTGGTGGTGGTTGATCATCATCTTCATCGTCGTTGTTCAGCATGTGATCAACCTGTATCTCGGTTTCCTCTTCTTCTTCATCAACGACGTCCACTTCTGCTTATGCTTCTAGGTTGACGTCATCTGACCATTGTGGATCAAATTCACCAGATTCATCCTGACTGGTTAGTTGAGACTGTTGAGATGGTATACATGGTTGAAGAGTAATGTACAACTCAATACAGTTGCAGCCTGAATGTTCATGACTAACAAACATGTATTCAACATCTTCATTGTCTCGTACCTTAAGGGGGAAATACTTGCATTGACTATTCTAAAAAATATTGGATTTTGATATGTGATCTTTGACACAATACCCGATCCTATACATGATTGTATTCTTTTTTTCAAATGCAATAAGGTTGCATTTCTCTTGATCGTGAGTCTAATGGTATCGGTGTTTCGAAAACAAAAACCACATAGCTCAAACTCGTATGTTTCACCGTTGCAGTGAATGTTGACATTGTATAATGATGAAGATGACATTGTGCAGATGAAAACTATTTTCTTACTGCAGATGAATGTGAGTGAAATGTCTTGGATGTTGATAGTAAGACACTTAAATAGAGGAGTGAAGTGTCTCACATGCTAGCTAGTTCGAAGTGACGTGTCGCACATGTAAGCTACTCCGAAGTGACGTGTCGCACATGCAAGCTACTCCGAAATAATGTGTCAACCATGCAAGCTACTAAGAAGTGACATGTTCGGCATGCAAGAGAGAGGACAGCCACGTGTCAGACATGCAGACACACACTCCAAATGAATTGGCTCCCCCACTCATTCCTTGCACATGGGCGCCAATTCAAGTGGAGACACCTTGTCAAAGCATGCATTCAGACCTCGAAACCAAGCAATCAGACCTAGGTATTGCATGCATGTCCCTATGGAGGCGCCAATTTGAATGGTGACCCCTCTTAAAAGTTGTACATGGTCGCCAATTCAAGTGGAGACACCATGCAAGCACAACTTTTCATGCTCCCATCCATTTGCCTATAAATCCATCCACTCCATCAACACTTTTTCCACACCATCACTCTCACTACTTCTTCTACAATACTTCTTCTACAATTTCATTTGCACCAACTTCTTGTAGTTTCATCTACACCAACCCCCCGACAAAATGTTTATCCTCACAATGGGCGAATCACATAGAGGAACGATTACAAACATCGCAACATATGTAAGTTTTTTCTTTTGTTAACTTTTTATCTTTCATCTTCACCAACCCCCTTTTATTTTAACATACCAATTTAGTCAAGTTTTTTGTTCTTTCTTTTATAGGATGTATCAAGGTTCCGAACTCGGGTCCACGAATATGTCCATATGGACCCGATGATTCAACCTTATGTTGAACTCGCCGATTTTGGTCATATAAGCAAGATTTTGTCTTGGTCCATAGATAACAAATTCATTCTAGCTTTATGCGAAAGATGGAGACCATAGACACACACATTTTGGTTCCCAACCGGTGAGTGTACCGTGACGTTAGAAGACGTCTACATGCTTTTGGGACTACCCATTGAAGGTAAGGCTGTTAACGGTAAAACCAACTATGCGAATTCAATTTGCATGGATCTCTTGGAGACTGATTTGTTAGATGATAACGCAAGAGGTCAAGGTATACTACTTTCACGCCTTAAGTCGTACTATAATAGTTTATACTTAGATGAACATTCTACCGAAGATGCTCGAATAATAAAAACTAGGTGTTGCATTATGCTGTTAATTGGCTCGTTTTTATTTCCCGAAGGTAGTGGTTCTAACATGCATATTATGTATTTACCTTTACTTAGACATGTAGATAGAATAGGAAGTTACAGTTGGGGATCTGCTTGTCTAGCATATCTCTATAGCTCCTTGTGCAAAAACTCACACAAAGACACATCTACATTTTTTGGATGTGCTGTTTTGCTACAAGCATATGGTTGGTCAAGACTACCGTCCCTAGCACCCGTCAACAACAACCTTTTCACATTTCCGTATGCACAAAAGTAAGTTATTTAAATTGTTATATCTTTACTTACTTCTTTAAAGATTATTACCTCTAACTAATATTTTTGACTTTTTCGTGTAGATGGTTTGCACGTGGTATTAGTTACAACAGATGTCCAAGACATTGTATTACTCAGTATCGCAACCTGTTGGATCACCTTCGACCGACAGACGTAAGGAAAATAACTTAATTATTTCGTTATATTTTGTTAACTTCTTCTACCTTGACTATAATCCAATCTTCTTTTACATTTCAGTTTATTTGGCGTCCATACCTTAATTTGGATCATGACCATCAAGTCAACGCTGAAGACGCGGACGTATGGACTGCATGCACACTGATAATACGGTTCACAACTGTGGAGATGCACAACAGTGATCGTGTGAAGCTGTAGTTCGGTATGCCCCAAAATATCTCAGATCCCCCAGCTAGCCTAGGAGAATGGCATCTGTGCAAAGTTAACGACCAATGGAACTTCAATCCATGGCAAAGCTTCGCAAGATCGGAGTGTCGCAAATGGAAGCACCGTCATGACCATGTGTTAACTGACGCAATCATGCCAACTAAAGAAAAACCAAGTCGTACTTATATGGCTTGGTACAGATCGGTTGGTTTTCAGTTAATCGCCGAGGATATGTACTTGTACGACCCACGCCAGATGACTTACACACCTGACACCTCAACATCAAACCCCCAACAACAGTGTCATACCGGATACACACAACCCTCTGTCCGTCAAACGTTCCGTTCAACCAACACACAAACATAAAACCAAAACATTCCATAGACCCAACCCCAATACCAAGAGCATACCCCATACCACCACCAACAAATTGATCATCAACCTGAGACTCAACATCGCTTCGCACCCACCCCATCACCCTATCAAAGTCGCCTAAGCCAGAACACCCAACGATCATTCAACACCAACCGCCCCTCCTCCTACCGTAGCCAAGAAGCCCAAACCTCACAAAACCAAAACATCCAACAACCCTATCTCTACCAAACACCTCAACAACCTTTCCAACCTTTCCTCGACGCACCGTTCACACTCATGTCTCCCTTCAACCGTCCCGGTCGCCCATCAATGAGTCAACCACATCCCAACTTCTCTGGCATGGGTCATAAGCTCAACTACGGCGGTACACCATCGATGCATACTGAAGACTATGCCGACTTGTCTGACTACCTCAACAAACTTTCTCTTGTAGTTGGTAGTGACGCTCCTGACCCCTCAGATGCCCAAACACCGGTACCGAATCATTAACGTGGATTAGGACCACGGGTTATGGTAGCTAGAGGATGTGGGACCGGAGGTCGGTTAGGTGATCTCGGTCATCACCATTAGGTTTCTTTATGTAAAGTGTAAACGGCAAATTTTATTAATATCAGTTGGTCTTATATCAAATTTATCTATCACGTATACCATTTACAAAAAAAAATTGCATTTTACACTGAGGCTCCAATTGAATTGGCACCTCCTCTTAAGTCCTACACAGGGGCGCCAATTGGATTGGCTAGGGCACCTGCCATAACCAATCCAATTGGCGCCTCCTTTCAATTTTTAAGAGAAGTCTCCAATTCAATTGGAGACTCCTCCTAAAAGTGGGGGTAGTTTGGAAATATTTTTTGAAACCGGAGATATTTTGGAAATTTCCTTGAAAAAGTGGGTTATTTTCGTAAAAAATTCAATTGTAGTTTCCCTAAAATATGAATAAATGGTGTAAATTAATTTTTATCATTTCATAAGGATCCGAATTCTAGTAAATATAAATACATTGGTATATATTTTCTTTATTCTAAGGTCTTATCTACTTTAGACTGAGGCACCATTCCCTTATCCTAAATATTATTCTATAAAAAATAAAAGAGACTAAAACATAATTATATATTTTACAGGAAACACCCTTACAGTTTTTTTAAAACAAGTTAAATTCCATTAAAATAAAACAAGTGAAATAAATTTTATTTTATCTTTTAAAATTATACTACATTACTAAAAGAAAAACACCCCATGTATTTTTCTTTGCGTCGCATCCCAAAAATTAATTCTGGACCCCAATAGTAACCCAATTTGGAAGCCAAGATTAACTTCAACAAAATGATGACATGAAATTAATTTTCTTTGCAACACAAAGGTATTTGACAAATACAAAACATTACTACACACTAGAATTTGATACATCAACAAAGTAACTATATGTCAACTTGGTAATTTAAGCTATATGGTCACACATACACGCGGTATATGATATTTCAGATGTAAAGTCCATGACATGCAAACTACTCGATAGAAGGGTACAGAAAGTTGCATTTAAACTGTTGTAGGGTCGTTGATCACACCCAAGAAATCATCTTTTATGGTACCTATACAGAACTACAAAATAGAAAGGGGTAATAGGAACAATAATTAGACAAGTAACTTTCATATCCTATTAACAGCATTCATCTACCCAAAGTAAAAGGTGCAATATATGTGGGCTTACAATTTCAGTGGCGTCCACTCTAGTCCCGATTATCTTTAGTCTCACTTCACTATCTTTCTGGATCTTAACCTGTAGAAAAAACAAATGATCAATGCTACAAACATAGAAGAACAAACATGATATTGAACCCCTAAAAAACAAGTTGCTCTCTTCTTCTCCAATGAGAAGGTATTATAAATTATACATACTGATCCATCTGAAGTAGTGTAGTTTGGCATGTCTCCAGACTGGAATTCCATATCATCTGGAATCAACTGAAAGGAGAAAGAAAAAAAAAAGGGCCTCAACAAGACATAAATATGAGAGAATAGTAATAAAGCAAAACAAAAAAGCAAGGAGATACTAAGAATAACTTAAGGCATGTCATGTCTTTTACTACTCTAATGTCGAGAATAATAAATGAGAAACAATTTTAGTGCTGAAAATGAAAAACAAGAATAACAGTATCTTAGGTATAATTGTATAATATGAAGATGATAGAGGCCTTTTCTCAAAGGTTATAAAAGACCTTACATGGTTTGAAACAAAGATTTGAACTGGCCCAGCTTCGGCAAAAAATCCCATCTGCATAAACAGAACTCGTCAATATAATGTAGAGACAAAGCAGAGTTAGACTGCTAGACAAAGCTAAAGAGTAAAATGTAGAGACAAAGGAATTGCATAAACCTTGTTCACCATGGTAACAACAGCTTCTAAGATCTCTCCCTTAAAAGGTCTGAAGACAACACATTGGTACTTAACCGGAAATGTCACAAACCCTGTCCCATCACGAATTATCCCTTTCCCAATGTTTTCAATCCCTGTAACCGCCACCACAAATCCATGTCGACCACTATATAACAGTTGAAAATCCAAAAGTTACATTACTCAAAAAGCCAAAGAGCTTTGCCATGAAATTGGACGAATAAAAGAACCTGCTTATCTAGCAATAGTATTGCATAAAATTGTTTATGAAATATTGTACACTAATAACTGCATATCTTCAGTTTTGTTTAAAATGACCTTAAAAATGAATCACCTGCAAGTGCCTTCGACGTCTTTCATCAGCTTGGAAACAAGATTTTCGCGAAGGTTACGACCAAAGTAGCGAGGGTGCAGTTGCATGTTTCGTTCCAGCACTATGTGGAAAAACATTTTCTTATTTCTCCCTTTTCACCCAATCTAAACAGTTACCCCGGGCACAACAACACAAAAAGTAAGAGTGGATTCAAAAAACACCATAAAAACAGTAAAACCCATATATTAAAACGGAAATCTATGCAGTAGCAAAGCAAGAACTATGAATGGGTGGAGGGTCTAAGGGAGAAAGGAAGGCACAAAATTCAAGGTGAGTGGGTGGAGGGTCAACTAGGGTTCCTTAATTACTGCTTTAATCAAAATCACACAAACCCTAATCTACAAACACAAAATTCAGTAACAAAAATTTCACCTGCGGCGTGGAATGATGGAAGGAGGTGGCAGATTGCGGCAGATGCGGGACGAACAGTGCGACGCCGCGGGCGGTGTCTAAACTTTTTCAGAACAACACACTGTGAAGAAGTGAACGCTCTCTTGTGAGAAGCAAGGAGAGAGAAGAACTAAAGATCTTTTCTATTATTCTGAAAACAAGTTTTTTGTTCACAAATTTTTATATCGCTCATATTTTAATCTCTTCTCTTTCTAAATTTTTTCTATTCTTACATTTTATATATATTTTTAGATTTTGTTTTTGTTGCTAATTTTTTTTCTTTACTATAATATTACACATATTAAGTAATAATTGTTTTCTTAATTACCATCCTATTTTATATGATTTACAAAATGAGAAAATAGGTAATGCACGGACATTGTAATCGTCAATCAATAGCGATCATGCATCCCGTCAAATCAGACAGAAAATTTTAAAATACTGATATAACATAGCAAAATGATATATTCTTATTGAATGGCATCAGTGCATCATCATTAAATCCTTACAAAATTAATTTATATATTTTAAATTTTTTTTTTCTAAAATCGATGTAGTGTCCATTATTTAACATACTTTTATAAAATTTTACAAAAAAAATTTTTATACATAACACCAATTTTAAAAGTAAAAAAATATAATGAGATCAAAAGTTTTTGAGTTTGAAATTAAGATATTAGTTTCGTAAATCAAATAGAATAAGAGATTAAAAATATAGTTGTTTAATTTTTTTTTATTGTTTATTTTTAGATTTTGTTTTTGTTGTTAATTTTAATAATTATTTTCTTAATTATTGTTTTGATACTCTATTTTATATGATTTACAAAATTAGTTTCTATATATTAAATTTAAATTATTTATTTAAATTATTTTGTTCTTTTCTTTTTTTATTAAAATTGATGTGGTTTCCGTCCAACATATTTTTATTGAGAAAAAGGATGATGCAGTGACAGTGTAAATTTATTTTACACAGTCAACCAATGACGATCATGCATCTTGTCAAGTCAGACTGAAAATTTTAAAATACTTATAAGATATGGCAAAATCATATGCTTTTATTAGATGGCAGTGTAAAACTTTTTTACACTGTTAGAGCATCACCATTAAAAAAAATTTAAAAAAATTTATATGATTATGTGTCACACGTCATTTAAAATAGACATAACACCAATTTTAAAAGTAAAAAAAAAAATAATAATAATAATAATAGAGATCAAAGTTTTTTGAGTTTAAAATTAGAAAATTAATTTTGAAAATCAAATAAAATTGGAGATCAAAATTATAGTTATGTCTAATTTTTTAAAATTATAAAATTTTATATATGTACATATTCTTTTTCCACATTGTCTTTTACTTTGTTAAACACTAAATAGTTCATACTTTCCATTGATTTGTCTTATGTGAGTTGTGTATATCTTTTTCCTTGTGATCATCCCCTTGTATACTAACTCAAACTCGTCATGTACCTTCAGCTCATCATAGGCTATTCAATGTGTTTTTCCCGATTCATGTGGTCTCTTAATGGTGATTCGTAATCAAACTTGATTGCCAAATCTCAACCCATAATGTTATTTGTCAGAGATAAACGTGTTATTCGTCGTATATTAATCAAATATTGTTTCTATAATTAGTCTTAGGTCAGTATGATCAACTTGGCCCATTTGTTGCCTCTATTGGAGCCTGTTTTGCTAGACGGGTTATCCATCAGGGTGGGCTCTATTGGGTCTAGGCTAGACGTCATGTCAATCGATGTGACCCAGCCCGAGAAATAATACATGTACTTAACCCCCCCCCCCCCCCTCAAACATGAGTCGTGTATGGCAAAATGCTTTCCTGTGACCTATTAAGAAACAGGACGTATACACAATTTTTCAAGCATGAGTTGCATATGAGCAAAATGCTTCCCTAAGAACGGTTAATGATCGTCTGACGCAACTCCCAAACAATCCTTTTCGTGCGAGCTTACTCTAACTTTTCCAAGTATGGCGACCTTTTATTATGATCGCCTAATGTATGTTTGTTATCATATTGTTCCACTTACACTAGCTATGATGATTACCAAACATCTTGGAAATAAGAGTAACTCATGACCTATCCCTACCTCCTGCAACCCTAAGAAGATAGCTTTAAATGCACTCGTCATTTTTTCTGCCACTCAAACCTATAAATAGACTTCGTTGTCTCTCAACTCTATCATCTTTTCGCTTCACCCCACAAACTTGTAACAAGCGTCTCTGCATTTTTCTTCCTTCCATGTCTTGAATCTTTAACAAATGCTCAAAACACCAGATAATATTATTTTTCCTCTATGTTTTTTCTTTCTTCTTTCATGTTGTTTATTCGATACTACTAATAATCTAGGATGGCCACAGAGCCCTAAAACAATGTTGAGATGTGTTAGTTATGACTCAATGCACGATAAGCTCGAAATGGGATACGGGGCGAGTAGAAATGGAGATCTTTGGTAGATACGAGAGTGCATCTAGTGGTAGTTCAGGGGAGCTAATCACCTAATGATAGTAACACTAACTTAATGTCCTCTTCCTTAGGCCGACTAGATCTGACATGGTTTTCTCAACCTCTAATCAAAGTTCCTTTTGTGAAGCAGCTATGAACATTGACTCCATATGTCATGAAGACGATTTGATTCATATTTCTGGTTAGATCTGGAGTTGTCCACCATTGGGAATAGGGTTTATGACCCAACAAAACTTAGCAAGACGGATAGAGAGAGAGAGAGAGAGGGAGAGAGAGAGAGAGAGATGGTCGACCTATTAGAGGGGTTTGATATTATAGGGTAAAAAAGTTGCTTATACTTGAGGTAGATCATCTGACGCTGATAAGTTTTATGCATAAGATGCTTTCATAATTCCATGGACTCACGCACATACTCTAATTTATTATAACCCTTTGTTTTTGTTTTTTTTATTGAGATGATGGCCCATCTTGCATTAGCAGAAAGGAAAGCGGTGATGGCGAAGGCTAAAGCCCATTGAGGCTAGGTGGAACTTGTTAAGCAAAGTGACCCCTCCGGCTTCCAAGCTCGGACAATTAAGAAAATAAAGGATTCCACAAAAGGGACATCATCAAATTCGTTCCTTTGACTATTGGCATTCCTCCCCCCCCCCCCTAAAACATGAAGTCGGTCCTAGAAAAAAGAGACTTATGGATGATCCTCGCAAAGGGATAATAGATTTGGACGTCGTCGATTCCCTAAACCTAGAGGCTAGTAGCTTCATGGAAGGTGGCGGCGGAAGTGGTCTTTCAAAAGGTGGATCATCTGCCATTTCTTGCAGAGAAGTGTTTAACTTCTAGGATAAGAGATTTGATGGGATGTCGTTCACCTATGACCACCTCAACATCATTGAAAAAGTGGAGATGGGATATTTTCTAGGCCCTTAAAAGACATTCCATTTCCTTAGCACTTATCTGATGATGAGTGTTGTTTTAGATTATGCCTTATTTGAAGATTGTGGCAGTTTGTCAAATAGGGTGAGCGATCTAAAGTTTTAGCTCAAGTAAGTGAAGCAAAAGTATGAGAACATCAAAACCATGATGACTTATGCTAACGAGAGAATAACTACTCTCGATAAGGATTTGGTTGGAGCCAAGGCCACCTCTAAAAAGGCTTGGCAGGAAAGGGACAGACTTCTAGGGGAGACAAAGTCCCTTGAGACGGACTTCTAGAGTCAAAGAACCAAACTTGGTGGGGTTGAGGCACAACTGAGTGGTATTAAGATGGAACTTAAGGAGGCTCGCATTGAGAGACTCCTTTTTGGGGACTAAAGGTTTGATAAAGAGAAATTACAAATATGTTGTATGTACCTAGAGCTCAACCTTGGCGATCTATATTTATTTAAGGTGGTGGTAGATGGTCGCTTGGTGGAACAAACTGACAATGTTGACAACTAACCGTTAGATGAAGAGAAAAAAACAATGTTTTCTCCCAAGGAGCCAGTTCTTACTAACAAGGTTTCTAGGGAGGTTTAGATTGTTCTGTTAGAGAACCCGCTCGAAGACACCCCCCACCTAAGATTCTTGTGGATACCTCGTAGGGCTTCTTCCTCAGACTTAAGAGTCTTCGTAAGAATCGTGTAGATATCCTGTAAGGCACCGCTCGTATG
Organism: Lathyrus oleraceus; assembly: GCF_024323335.1. Taxonomy (NCBI): domain Eukaryota; kingdom Viridiplantae; phylum Streptophyta; class Magnoliopsida; order Fabales; family Fabaceae; genus Lathyrus; species Lathyrus oleraceus. The sequence goes on from NC_066585.1 coordinate 157,495,916, forward strand.
CTAACGAGTCCCCGTAGCATTCTTGCCAATACCTTGTAGGCTTATGAATCATAGTAAGGTTCTTGCGTTCTTGTCTAAGAAGTGTGTAAATCTATCATCGAGCTATATATTTGGCATATAACCCACAACTAATTAAAACACTTATGGAGCCTCATTAAAACCGCATGCCTTTACAAGGAAAATGAGTGTCATCCTAACATGTTATTTTATTGAATATATATTAAAAGTTACCTAATGTTTAGCATTAAAGGATTTGTTAAACTATAATATTGTCTTAATTTCACAATGTTCCAAGTTCTAGGAACCTCTTTTCCTTCAAGGTATTTTAATTTATATGCTCCTCAGGATAGTTTGGGTCGTACTCGGAAAAAGCGCTCCCATTTGTCGAATAGTTTTCCCCTTTTGGGCAGTGTCACAATCGACTTCAATACCAGGTTTCCTTCTTCAATTGTTTTGAGTTTCACCATGGAATTATATATTCTCTCCACACTTCGTCAAGAACTTCTGGATCTGGCCCATTTCTCCGACCTCTTCTAACAGGCCAACATAACTTCTCAACTGGTCTGGTTTTCTTTGTTGTTAAAGTGATATCATCATCATGTGAGCGGGCTAATTTTAACCAGGAGCATCGCATCTGAATCGTAGACCATTCTGAAGGAGGTCTCTTAGTGGATGAGTATAGGATTGTTTGATATGAACATAATACCTCATGTACAAGCTCGACTCGACTCATAGTACATTTGTCTCCTTCAGCTTCTTTTTTTTATCTCGGAGAGTATGATTTTGTTGTCTAGTTATGCTTGCCCATTCGCATATGGATGCTCGACCAAAATAAAATTCATTTGGACTCTTATTTACTAATAGAATTCGACCATATATGAGCTCGAAAATTGTGTCATGTTGTCAGAGGACTTTGGTAAGTCAAACCTACATATAATATTCTTCCAATAAAAGTGTTATACCTGTTACGCTATTATTTTTGCTATTGCATCAGCCTCTAGCCATTTGAGGAAGAATTCAACCCTTACTAGTGGCTCTAAGATATCCACTTCTCATTGATGTAAGGGTTATAGTGAAATGACTAAATGCAATATCTCGGTAGGGCGTGGATGAAGTTTGAGAAACTTTGAAATTTCGATTTACTTATTCAGCATTGTTTCTAAGCATGATAGGCTAATTATTAGGCCTTTAGAAGCTTGCTTGCCAAAGTTCTTCCACTTATATGGCTTCAACATACACCTTCATACACCTTCTGAACCTCGACCAAAACCAAACCTAACTCCTTTTCTACTAGGCATCTCAGTACAAGTGTAGCTCGACACATTTTGTTAAACTTTTACCAAAAACATTAACTTATACTTACGTGATAATCCAGCAGATAAAATTGGACAAAATGAATCAACAAACTTCCCTTAACCCAAAAGAATAAATTTTATAAATTACTAACGTGACAATCCAGTAGATAAAATTGGACAAAGTGGATCAACAAACTTCATTTAACCCAAAAAAATAAATTTTATAAATAACTAACGTGACAATCCAGTAGATAAAATTGCACAAAGTGAATCAACAAACTTCATTTAATCCAAAAAAATAAAATTTATAAATGGGAGAGACTTCGTGAAATTTTACTTTTCTTCCTGATTTCTGAATCGTAGACCATCCTGAAGGAGGTCTCTTAGTGGATGAGTATAGGATTGTTTGATATGAACATAATACATCGTGTACTAGCTCGATTCAGAGTACATTTGTCTCATTAAGCTTCTTTTTTTTATCTCAGAGAGTATGATTTTGTTGTCTGGTTATGCTTGCCCATTCGCATACAAAAATAAAACTCGTTTGGATTCTTATTCATTGATAGAATTCTGAACTCGAAAATTGTGTCATGTTGTCAGAAACGATGGACTTTGGTAAGCCAAACCTACATATAATATTCTTCCAATAGAAGTGATATACCTGTTATACTGTTATTTTTGCTACCGCATCGGTCTCTAACCATTTAAGGAAGAAGTCCACCCCTACTAGTGGCTCCAAGATACCCATTCCTAGTTGATATAAGGGCTATAGTGAAATGACTGAATGTAATATCTCGGTAAGGGTGTGGCTGAATTTTGAGAAACTTTGAAATTTCGATTTACTTACTCAGCATTGTCTCTGAACATGATAGCCTAATAGTACTCGGCCTTTAGAAGCTTGCTTGCCAAAGTTCTCCCACTTAGATGGCTTCAACATACACCTTATTTAATCCAAAATAATTAAATTTATAAATAATTTACATGACAAGATAAAATTGGACAAAGTGAATCAACAATCTTCATTTAATCCAAATAAATAAATTTTAAAAATAGGAGAGACCGAATTAACCCGTGAAATTTTACTCTTATTCCTGATTTCTTTACCTCCTTTACCTCATTCATCTTCATTTTTATATTATCTTAACTAAAAAATTCATACTCAAATTCCAAATTTTTATTGAAAATACAATAGGCCATAAGTTTTTATATTTAGTCTCAGATCCAATCTTTCTTTTCCACGCATAAAAAGAAATAATAAACTAAAATAATCCATTCAAGACAAGCATCATGAAGCCTTGATGTGCAGTCTTTATAATCTTAATTCATACTCAAATTCCAAATTTTTATTGAAAATACAATAGGCCATAAGTTTTTATATTTAGTCTCAGATCCAATCTTTCTTTTCCACGCATAAAAAGAAATAATAAACTAAAATAACCCATTCAAGACAAGCATCATGAAGCCTTGATGTGCAGTCTTTATAATTATATATATATATATATATATATATATATATATATATATATATATATATATATATATCAAAACTCGTAATTTCTTTCAATTTTTAATTAAATTTAGCTATACGACACTTATCTATGACTTATTAAACGCTGCACATCAAGGCTTCATGATGCTAGTCTTGGCAGCTTATTTCCCATTTGTCAGTAATTTCTTTATAATCTTTTATATATATATATATAAAGCAAAACACGTATTTTCTTTCAATTTTTAATTAAATTTAGCTACCCCCCTCACAGGACCCCAGACTTTCTAGGTCTGTTTATGCACTACTTTCTCAAAAGAATAATTCTAGGAATGAATGAACTCACCGCATCAAGGCTTCATTGACCTTGATAGCATTAGTTGTGCATATACTAATTATGTTGTAAATAGAACTAAACCGTAGTATGATGATAACATAATAGCAAGAGTTGTAAACAGAACAAAAGTTCAATGAAACTTTTGCAGTTTTATCATATCTGCAAGAGTTGTAAAATCACAAAACATGTAAAACTTTCACTGGACTCTTAGCTATATCTAATTAAACTCATAAAATTTTGGGCAAACTCAGGAAATACAATTAAGTAGCAAAACTGAATTAAGGCTAAATTTAAATATGCCAGAATACAACAATAGTCTGGATTAAAACAAAGCAGAGTGACCAAAAGTAAACACAAGAAGCTCCATCCAAACCATAGTAATAATCTATAGCCTTCTACCCCTTCTACCACTCTTTCGGCGTGTGCTATCAGAGGGAATTGGAGTCACATCCTCTGTAAATTTAAAAAAATAAACAAATTCCAACAATGATGATTAGAGATAAAAACAGAAATTAATACACAACATACACATCCAACATAAAACAAAAGTGCAGAAAAACCTACGGATCACAGAACCAGCTCAAAACAAGAGAGAAATAGATTAAAAGAATTCAATTGGAAATTTAAAAAACACAAACAAATTCATTAAAAACAATGATTAGGGATCAGAACTGAGAAATTCATTAAACAAAACATTATAGAGGAATAAATAACTGTAGCTTCATAAACAAGATTCACATATACATCAACAAAAGAGCAGAAAACCCAAGGCTATGTCTGGTGTGATGGAACATAATGGAGTGGAGCAGAATGGAACATCACATAATGGAATGGAACAGAATATAGATCTCACTCCATTGTTTGGGTATTTTATTAATAATATTCCATTCTATTATTGCATACACCTAAATTGGGTTGGAATAAAAAAATGGAGGATTAAATAGACTGGACAAAACTTATTCCATCATGTTCCATTCCACTCCATCACATTATTTACAGTTCCATTCCATCACATATCCATACATACCCTAAGAATCCTACAACAGCTTTATATGGGAAAGAAGCAAGAGGAAAATGGATTAAAAGAATACCTATGCGACCAATTTTCATGCCTGAACGAGCTAAGGCACGGAGAGCAGCCTGAGCACCAGGGCCTGGAGTTTTAGTCTTGTTTCCTCCAGTTGCACGAAGCTTGATATGAAGAGCAGTTATTCCCAACTCCTGTTCCAGAAAACACAATCAACAACCGTTAATGAAAATCACTTAGTAAATAAAATTCAGAAATAGGAAAGCCACATATAGTAAAAAAAAATACAAATAAATCCAATTACCTTGCACCGTGTAGCTACATCTTGTGCAGCAAGCATAGCAGCATATGGAGATGACTCATCCCTGTCAGCTTTAACTTTCATTCCACCTGAACATTTTCAAAGATTATAAAAAATAGGCTCGCCTTCAAAATACAAGGAGAAATTAAAAACATACAATTTCTTCTACAAATACACTGAAATTGCAGATAACTTTGTAAATAAGCTGATTTTACAATAACTATAAATCAGAGAGAAACACACTAACCAGTAATGCGGACTAGGGTTTCTCTCCCAGACAAATCAGTAACATGCTGCAATAAATCAAAAACCACCCAATTACAACAATAAATCACAAACAGCAGAGTAAACACAAATTGAACAAGAAATAGCCAAAATCACTCACAATGAAGGTATCGTTAAACGAAGCAAAGATGCGAGCAACACCAAAAACATGTTCCCCATCTTTAACAGCAGGACCAAGAGTCACAGTCTCTTCCTTAGGCTCTCTAACCTTTCTCTTCGACGACTACAACAAGATAAACCAGAACCCCATCAACCATCAGATCTTATAGAAAAAAAATTCAATACCAAAGTAAAAAAAACTTTGATGCTAAATCAAATTAGAAAACTGAAATCGAGCTGTATGCATACCATTGTTGAAGGTCTAGGGTTGTTTGACGATTCCTGCTTCAATCCTGGGGCGTGCAGCTTCTTCACGAGCGTCGCTGCTTTTGGTTTGTATGAGGGAAGAATTTATTATTGATTAGGGTTTTGTGAAATTTGGTGTTGGATTGGGCCTTTTCTTACCCGCTGGGCCTCTAGAAATCAGAGGAGAATTTAACCTGGGACTCCCATTTTTTAATATTGACAAAAATACTCTCCACATTATTTACCCATCTCAAATTTACAGTTGGCAAAAAAAACTCACTCTCAAATAACTAATAAAAAATAAAAAATTTGATAGTCTATTTTAAAAATCTGATATATTTTTTTTACTGATTCAGGAGTTTGCATTTTTATTTAATTTTTAAAAATACTTATCGAAAATTCGATATGATTTAAAAACAATTAAACAATTGTATATTTTAAAATATTTGAAGATATCTCGAATACTTTGAAAATTCAGTATACTGGTTTTTTTAGCTCATCTCTAAAAAATATGGTAGTTCATTCAATTCAACGTGTTCTCTTTATGTGCGTTTAAGGTGGATGGTTAATCGACATATCTTATTTAGTTTTTCACCACTGATTATGTATATTTTACTTATATTTTTTTATCTTTTGAAATTTTTAATTGAGTTATGGTTTCTCTGACATAAATCATTCATTATATATTTTAATTGGCAGATACTTTCTTATCGGACCAAAGTATTATTATGGGCACGGTCTATTGGGAGACGACATTTTATTGTTACTTAATGTTCGTTGTGATATAGAAAATAGGAAGAAAAAAAAAGAGAAAAGATAAATTTATTATAGATTGTGAGAAGGAAGAAAACTACAAGAATCATAATTCATCTCAAGGCACTTGTAGTAGAAGAATGAAGTGTCAATTTATGTTAAGATTTATGTCTGGCATTATTGGTTGGAATGTAGCAATTAGATGTGGTATTCTCAATTACGAACTAGTTAAGGATTTAGTGGGTCGTGGCATATTAGGTTGCTTAAAGCCTCGTGAAATATAGTTTGTGAATAAAATGACAAAATACAACATGACGTCGAGGCTCATAGATGTCGCTTTGAAAGATAGAGATCCTAATAACTTGACGAGTACAACGCATGTGTAGAACGCAATATCTACATATTGGGTCTACCATCAGTGGTCCATTCACGAAATTCAACATTTTTATTGAAACTAATTCATAATGAGGAATACATGTGCTCGACCAAAAATAAGGAGGATTTAAATATTATTGTTGATATATTATAGATACATTATGATTTTGTGAAATTGTTTAACATGTTTCATTTGGTGTTAATCTTTAATTTTACATATAAAATAAACAGGTATCAGATTCCACTACTTAAGATCGTTGGTATTACATCAATAAAGTTGATGAAAGGGATGAAAATTTCACATTGCCATTAGAGAAACTAAAGGAGTTGTTCACATCCGAGAAGTTGCTTTTCAATGTCATGGTGACAGATCAGGAACTTTTCCTAATGAATGTCATGGAAGTTGTGTTCCCATACTCATTTCATATTTCAAAAAATGTTAGTTCAAAGTGCAAGAAGTGTGACGAAACTAATAGGCAAAAATATGTCATTGATCTATGGAACAAAGTCGTGTATTCAAATAGTGGGTCTGAGTTTGAGAAACACTTACAACATTTTGAGGTAGTTTGTGTTGAAATCCATTCATTTGTTGAGTATGTGCATCAAACACGGTTGACACCCTATAAAGAAAAGTTTGTTGATGCATGGACTAATCGAGTCACTAATTTAGGGAACACGACAACAAACAAGTATGTATTATGAGTTTGAATTTATTATGCAATTAGTTATCAATTTACTTATTAAATATTTCTCTATTATATATTTTATAAGGTTGAGTCATCTCATTGGAGACTCAAAAACATGTTAAGTACTAGTCGAGGAGATTTATGTAGATGTTCGGATGTTGTGAACACCATGTTGAAGCTAGAAGTAGGTGCAATACAAAAATATTTTTAAAAAAGTGTTGTCAACATTGATCATCAGTATAACACTCCATTTTACTCGAGAGTGCATAGTTTCGTATTAAGACAGTGTATACAACATAATGCAAAGGAGTTGGAAAAGGCAAAAATAGTTGGTTCTGACAAAGATGCATGTGGTTGCTTCATTAGGATAACACGTGTGTTACCTTGTACGTATGAACTTAGAGGTCTTTAAATATAAGGTTACTCTGTTTCATTAGAATTCATTCATGTGTTTTGAAAGAAATTACACATTGAAGAGAATGGATTCACTGAAGAAGATGGTGTAACATAGTTAGACTTAGAAGAAAAATGTGAAGAGTTGAAGAGGTATTCCATCACCTTCGATATTGTTGGCCAGAAGGCGGTGAAGAAAAAAGTGTGTGAACTTACATATACGTGCATAACTTCTATGTATCCACCACCAATGAAGTATAAGTCAAAAAGAGGAGTTTAGAAGAGTGAGAATGGGTAAGAGAGTGATGTGTGACGTGATCCTTCACATTGGGAGTATGTTGAAGCCTCGCATGGAAATCATACGTCAAAGAGATCATCAAGTAAGGCTCCATCAACTCAATGGTCTAGTAAGTATTCAAGAAATCTTGACCTGTCTCGGTTTCTTATTTTCTTATATGACTATAATGAAAATATTATAAATGTGGATCCTGATGGAAATTGTGGTTTCTGTACTATTGGAGCTTTACTTGGATGGGGTGAATTATCATGGTCATTGGTTTAGACGCAATTAGATTGTGAAGTTTATCTAAACAAATAGTTGTATTCGAGTGTGTTCTGTGACACAATCTCATAAGTTAGGAGTTCATTATGGATATCTAGCTTGGGAGTTCAAGATCATGAGAAATGGATGATGATTCTTGATATGGATTACCCTATTACTTTTAGATACAATGTGATATTACTCTCATTTCTCAATAACGTTAACATCACTTTCTTCCCACTCATGGTTTCTTTATTTATGGTTTCTCCATTTATGTTTGCGAATAGATGTAAAATGATTGTAGATTGTTTTGTTAACAATAGTCATTAGGTTTAGATTGAATTTGAAATACAATTGTCCATTGCCTCCGGTCACTGACCACTTGAAACAGAACTGTAGTGAATGTATAAGAACATGGGAAACAATATATGTGGGACATATAAAGCATTGATAAGAAGAAATTAGGAAGTCAATATAATTTAATTTATATTGGTATTGTTGTATAGTTGCAATTATATGTATATATTTTGTTGGATTGTGATTGTACCAACACTTTTGTATGTTAAGTCATGTTATAAAACTTGAGTTCATGGGTCATATTAAGACATGTTAATTTATGTTTAGATTGTAGTATTGCTATGTTAATAATGTAAAAAATATAGTTAAAAAAGCTAAATAAATAAAACACCCTACTGCCTGTTGGATTAAAAAAATGATAAAATATGTGCATATCGAGCATTTTAATATATCTGATACTCAAATTGGAAATGTTACAATTTTTTAAAAAATTTGTTAAATCTCTATATCGGACTTCTGAAAAATGTGGTAAAAGGTATCCGAAAAATTGATCTATACCTGATTTTTCTAAAAATTTGGTAAAAAACCCATAATTTAGGTATTGACATTTTATAAAATCTGGTAAAACTTCATGAACTATTTAAAAATTTTGATATATTAGACCAAAAATTTGATAGAAACTAAAAAATTAGTTTACAAACAAGAATTTTTTTAAAAATTTGGTATGTTTAACCAAATATTCGAAAAAATACCATGTTTTTTTTATAATCCAAAAAAACTAAATTTTATTTATTTAAGAATATTTTGATAAAATTGTAGATAGTGTGGAGATGTTAAATATAATAATTAGGGTATCACGTAAAATTTTCAATTGAGAGCGTTGTTAGTCCATATATTACCTACTGCCCAAAATCATTTAATTATATTTTGAATTTAAAAATGATTTCTTACAAATATTATTATTAGAATAAAAAATAAACTTCTGATACTTTTCAGTATCAAAAATTTTCTAAACTCAGAATAGTGAATGAGAAATTACATTTCAATTCTTTTAAATTATTAAATATTTAATACTAACTATTTTGTTAAATTGAAATATTTGGAATGTGTGTCTCTTTGACTTTTATTTATTTTGTTTTCAAATTTTATTTTATAAATTGTTTTTAAAATTTTAGTTTAAATTAAAAAAATAAAATAACATATGTTTGTTAATGTTATTTTAAGATACTTCTTTTAAGATAAAAAATAAAACAAAAAAAATTTGTCTGATAGATTATTTTCTAGATGATTCACATACTTTTTTTTATATTTTAAAATTGTACATGTGAAGAAAGTGTCCGTCATCTATCTTAGTTTAGTTTCGATCACGACAAAAGCTTATCAAAGAAGATAAAGAATAAAAACGGGATGTCAAAGGATTATCAATGATGAAGACAACCAAGTGAATAACAAAGTAAATTATATTAAAGGTACATTACAATTCATATTATATCACTTTGAATGCTCAGGAGTATGTTTCAAACTTCATATATAATCTTCCTAAGCATATTGCATTCAAATGGATGAAAGAATTCATTAAAAAGTCCATTTTTAGCCAAATTACTGATGGTATTCGAATACCACATACCGGTATTCGATTATTGCCGAAACAAAAGTAAAATTGACTTAATGGTATCCGAATACCATATATGGTAGTTGAATACCAATGCATGGTATCCGAATGCCATATATAGTATATGAATACCACATGGATAAACTTTATTTTTTCTAGATTTTTCATGTGGTATTCGAATATTGTATATGGTATCTGAATACCAGGTATCAAACTTTGTTTTTTCAACGTATTTATTGATGTGGTATTCAAATATCATATATGGTATCCGGATACCAACTTAAAAAAATATAAATTTTCAAAATCAAATTGTTCTCCAAACATTGCATTGCTCCATTGATTTCAAAAATCTGAATTTTTGCAACAAAACATTATTTCAAAAGTCAAAGGTCATTGCAGTGCTTCATGAATAATTTCAAAAATAAAACATTTCTTCGTAATATTGTTTCATATAGTATTTAAGAGATACTTTTCAAATTTTAGTTTTAACCTTTTTCACTCAAAATTTTACATACAATTCAAATCTGATTTCATATGATTAATTTATCTAAAAACCTTGAAATTTTTAATGCATAAATTGTTATATCTTTGCAAGAAGTTTCTTAGTATTAAAAGACTGTTATATTTGAATTGTACATTGACAGAGAATATCTATTTTCAATTTAGTATAATTGATTCAATAGCAATTTCATTTATTCAAATCCGTTCAAATATTATAAGAGATTAATTGAAATACACTGTCAGTGTAAAATGGTTTTACACCATCACTTAATTATAGACGTTGGATATTAAAAGAAGTTTGACTTTTATTTTAAAAATCTATAAAGTAATACAAACGGGTGATGGTGATGAACCGACAGTGTAAAACTTTTTACACTGACAGTGTATAGTAATTAATCTCTTATTATAAATTGATCACCAAGTGTGTGGCAAAAAATTATTTGTAAAGAAAGTGAGTGTATTTTTTAAAAGTGTTTACAAATAGGAAGTGTTATTTTTTCTGTTTGTTGTAAAAAAAGTCTTTTGAATTGGGTTGATTTAAAGTCTGTCATAATTGTTGGTGTTTGGAAATTAGGGGAGTGGCGTTCTTCTTTGTTGTTGTTGTTAGAAGATTGTAAGGGAGATCTTTGTGTGAGACTTGTACAAATATCTAACAATAATGAAAATATCTCACAGGGTGTGAGGGTACTAGGGGTATTCAAAACCGAACCAACCCATGATCTGAGTTGCTTCGATTTGACCTCAAAGCAACTCAATCTTGTTGCCTACATTGATAGGACTTTATACAACCAAAGATCAAGAAGAATTATGGAGAATTGAGTGAGAATCGAAGAGATGAATTTTTTAAAAAATTACCTTCAATGCAAGTCTGTATGAACACGATCTTGCTTCGAATTGCTCTTGATCTTGCTCTGGACACTTAATGGAATGGAATTGAATCAATAAAACAAACAAGACTCTTGGAGATTTGAATCTCAAAACAGTGGAGATTCAAACTTGATTTCTAATGGAAATCCTCAAGGTTATCCTTTTAATGAGAGGGTTTGAAGCTAGGGATTCAAAGCTGACACGTAGGGTCCTTGACTCTGAGCATGAAGGGCTCTATTTATAGGCCAAATGATTGTTATTTGAACACTTGAAATTAAGTTCCAAAAATAGCAATGTACATTTCATGGATGCATGGGCATGTGATAGGCCCATGTAATCATCTTTTCAGGTCCAAAAATGAGTACAAACATTGCTGAAGTCACATTGGTAAGCCATGCAATTGTGTATGAGGAATGCAAGTTCAATTATGCCAAATGGTCATCCAAGTTCAAGCCATGCTCAAGTCACTCATACTTTGTTCAAATGGGATGAGATTGGACATTTTGGAAATGTTAGGTCAAGAGGAACAACTTTCATGTTGAACAATTTTTCATTTGAAGCTTCGATCATGATGAATTTTGAGGTGGAAGTTGGGAAAATCAAACATATCAAAAAAAATTCTAAGTGTCAAGCCATATGTTCACTTATTCCACCTTGGCTAACTTTTTATGTAAGCTTCAAATGAGAAAGGTTCCTTCATAAAAGTTGTAGATCTCTCAAAGTTCTTTAAAATGGTTACAAATTTGACCTTGTTTGTATTTAGCATGAAGGAGTTATGCATTTTTGAAGTTGAGGAAAATCACTTGTTCAATGGCATTGGTCCAAAATGACCTATAATGTATCCTTATATCACATGCATTTAAAAGTTGAATTGGCTCTTACTCAAAAAATAAAAGTTGAAGTAGACATATTGAATTTGATTTTTCAACTTTAATATCTTTCATCTCATAAAAATTGAGCAAGTTATGGTCTTGGGAAGTTGACCTTCAAATTAGGGTTTAGACAAAATGACCTATAATCTTTCACCATAAAAAATGACTTTCCAAACAAAACTAGATATTAACCTCAACATGAAAGTTGTTTGGAATGTCATTTAGAGTAACTTTTCTCTTGGAATAATTTTCATATGACAAAAATTTTAGGAGATAGGGTCTAGGGTACCCCAGTTTTGATTAGTTGAATTCCTCTGGTCAACCACCATGAACCAACTTGCTAGATTGCCATTCTATTGACTTTTGGGACTTATGGAGGATTATATATGCATAAGATGATGAAATTTTAAGTATCCCTTGAAATATTTGATCAATGGTTGAAGAAGCTTGTTGAAGATGTTACACAAGATACCTAGATGAATTAGGGTTTCCAAGGCAAACCAACTTCAAACTCTTGATGATTTCTTGATCAAAATAACATGTAAAGACCATGGGGATTCATATATGGTTCTTATAGCCATAGTAAACTAATTCTTGATTGAACTCCTGGCATTAAGGGTCTTAAACCTTAAATGTGAGCTTGATAGATCAAAGGTGAGAACGTGCTCTACCTACAAAAGAGTTAGTTTATACAAAGACATATTTTTGGTATTTTGGTTAGTAAAAATGATCAAATATAATGTATAATACAATCAAATGGTGATTGGTGATCTCTCCAAATGCAAACTTAATGAATGAGGGGTAAGGAGGATGCAAAGATGTGATCCCAATGCCAATGCATATGATGAGATAGCATGAGGGATCTTAGGGTCAAAGCTAGGGTCTTATAGATGGTGACTTGGTTAGTGTGAAGTTGTATATTTATTGGTGGTGTAGATTGAAGATGAAATGGTTTTGAGAGTGTTTGACTGAGAAGATGGAGGAGAAGTAGTAAGTTAGTCTGAGTTGAAAGAATAGAATGCAAGGTGATTGTTAGTGTTGGTGTAAGCCCTAGAGGCCAATACTTTTGGTAATTGTATCAAATTATTTATTAATAATAAAAGGCCTTTTATTTATTATGTTTGTTTAATAAAGTCCCTAGAATAACTAGTCCGTTTAATGTATCAAGTGTGACTTAATCATGAGATCCCATTAAACATAAAGACATTATTCTTAAAGTATCCGTAGTCGAGCTTTGTTGTAAAGTGGGATAATATTAAAGCATTAAAACTATTATGTATATAGACTAATGATCATATCTCATGGATCATGGATAAGGAGTTATCAAGTCTTAATCATAAGTATGAATATTAGGAGTAATATTTATACTGGATTGACCCGCTATGAGAATACTATATAGAATGTTATGTAAAGTATCATAAGTTATTCTCATGGTGATAATGGTGTATACCACCCTTCGAACTGAAACCACTATGGACCCTAGATGTAGAGTTGAGTGCCTTATTGCTGATTAAACGTTGTCTGTAACTGGATGACCATAAAGACAGTTGATGGGTACTCCACGAAGCATGATGAGGGACATGAGTGACCTAGATGAAATTTGCCCATCCTGCATAACATGATCAATGTCTACGGGCCCAATATTGAACTGGACAAGGATGACACGGTCTATGCCTTGTGCTCAATATAGACATAAGGGCAAAAGAGTAATTCTACACATAAGTATTATCACAAAAGGATTTGTCATATCACATGACATTTCCGTGTCTTTGGTAGCAGTGATGCGTTGCTAGATACCGCTCACTGTTTATTATGTTAAATACGTGATTTAATATAATTGCCAATGTCACGAAAACCTACAGGGTCACACACAAAAATGACAGATTGATGAGAGATAGAGTAAATAAAGAACACCGTAAGGTACGGTGCACTTAAGTGAATTGTAGAACATCGTAAGGTACGATGCACTTAAGTAGAATACACAATTTGGTAAGGTACCACACACTTAAGTGATTTTGGTATATCATAAGATATGTGCCACATACACTTAATTGGGCTTTTTAGCTTACAGCTCACACAAGTGGTTCTATAAATAGAACCCTTATGCAGAAGCATTTGTTCAGATGAAAATTTCGTTTCTCTCTCTCTCTCTCTCTCTCTCTCTCTCTCACACACACACACACACACACACACACACACACACACACACTCACACACTCACTTAAAGCCTTCATTCGCAGTAGCTAGCACTGAGACTGAAGGAATCCGTTTGTGTAGACTGAGTAGATGCCTTGTCACCATTCAACGTTCGTGATCACTCCTTCGATCTGCATCAAGGGTTTCAATCGCCACAAGAGGTAACGATTCTATCACTGATCATGCCCATTCGTAAGGATCACTAAAGGAGAAATTTTTAATTTCCATTGCGTTTTGGATCGCTATTCTCCTTCAATTAGGTGGTTAGCATGAAGGATTATTGTCTGGTTTGAAATGAGATAAGGGTGATGTTGTATGATGATGGATTTGTGAGTTATTGTATGATGAAGAGTGATACTATTTGGTGTTTTGATGTGAGGGTGAATTGCATGGTTATGGTGTATGGCTAATGATGCATTGACATGAATAATGATGCATTGACATGAAAAAGTGAGGGATGGTGAGAGATGAAAATATGATATGTTAGTGAATTGGGTATTTATGAAAATGCTGCAAGTTACACGAAACATAAAGAAGAAGAGGATACTTCTTCTTTTATTATGCTTTTTATCTTTTCCTCGCTACTTCCTATTTCTATTTTATAAAAATCAATAGGAAAAAAATGGATATGAGAGAAGGATCCAAATAGGGGGTGGCGACCGATTGGGTGAATGGTTCCATCTTCATGCATTGGCCTACCATGTATATATAATGTAATAGATTAGGGTACAATATTAATTAAAATTCAATTATACCCTTGACATCTAGTTTAGAGACAAAAATTAATTAAAATTAAACAACTTCATAAAAATAAATATCTTAAAATAAACCTAATAAAATCAAAAATAAATTACAGTTAATTCTAATTAATTATTATGAACATGTTGACAAAAAGATAAAAATAAATGGACTTAAAATGAATAAATATCGGCGCAAAAGTGTCAGAAAAAAGAAACTGAACGCACCAAAATGATCAGAGCGAAATAAACCTCTAAAAAACATACAAGTTTTGATCAAATTTTGAAATAAAAAATGATCGGTTAAAATGCATAGACAGATCAAATTTCGATTGAAAAAGTAGTCGAAAAAATAAAACGAGCACGTCAGGTTAAACTACGTGAACCGTAGGTTAATAAAATTGACATCTGGAAGTTCGATTTCGAAATTTTTCACCCACTAATTTCTCGTACATTTGAAAATCAGTTTGATCAATCTGTCTGTAGATCCGAAAATTTATTATGGTCGACATTTTATGCGTTATGCGTGATGAAATATATGTTATGTTATGCAGATGATGCAGATGTCAAGATGACTGTATTGATTTATTGAATGAGAGACAAAATTTGGGTATGACATAAAGGTCACATGAATTTTAAAATCCTGCCTCAAACCTTCGTAGATGCATCTCCGGTAAATCCACTGAGATGCTCAACTATCAATATATTTATTGAAAATTCCCGAAGATGCATCTTCAGAATAACTTTTTGGGTTAATCTAGGGTGACACTCGTTTGGTGCGTCATAAAACTGGTGCATGGTGCATCCGAAGATGTATCTTCGAAATCTGAGGGGCATTTTCGATTTTTCATAGGATGTTTTTCCACCCGATATGGTGGAATAAGAAAGTGTCTAATTTTATCCATTTTAATTAGAATTGAACAATCGGTCAGTTTGGATCAATATCGAATTCAAAACTTAAGTATCATTTTAAAGACCCAATTTCGACCTATGAAATTTCAATTTTCTTCGAATTTGATTAAATCGATTTAGCAGATAAATTGGATGGATTTGACCGGTTTAATATATATTAGACTAAACCTATAAAAATGACTCATTCTTTATAAAATTCACACATTCGATTTTTAATTTAAAAACAATTATTATTATTATTATATAATAACATTTTCAACATTATTTTACATTAATCATTATGATACTTTAAACTATAAACTAAATAACACTTAAAATAATAATAATTCAACATTTTTATAATGGATTAGTTATATAATAATAAAAATAAGTAAAATAAATATTAGTTAAGTTTAGTTGAATTTAATTTTTTTATGAGTCTAAAATAATCATCTGAATTCAAACGAAACAATTCTATAATATTCAAATTAAACATCAATCCGACACTTAATCCGATTTGATTTAATTGCACAAAATAAACAACAGGGCGGATGAAATCTGTCCACCCCTTTAATCATCTACATACAAATTGTCCACCTCAAAATCTATATATTCAAACGCATATCAATAAAATTTTGACCTATTAGTATCAAATGTCAACCAACCCCACGTTAGAAAAGTGAGGTAGGGTAACATAGTCTCAACTTTTTTTCATTTTAATATACTTTATTTTTAGTATAATCTAAAATTTACATTCAACTAACATATTCATATTGCATGTAATGTATCATCCCTTTAAAAATTCAAAGCTTCTTTATACAAAAAGCAGATAAAGTCCCTTCATTAACACACTTTATAACCTCTTCTGCCATACCAAAAACATCATATCCTAAACCATCTTTACCTTCAAAACTCAGAGAGAGAAACAAAGTGTAGTAATTGAATAGTTTTGTGTTGCTTTCTTATTGTGCTAGAAGAATGCATATAATTTCTTACATGTCAGTGTGCTTTGTTATGGTTTTATTTTATGCTTCTGTTCTTCCTTTCACCCAATGCACAACCTTGGAGGAGGTGAATCTGTTCAACAGCCACAGGAACACAAATAACAAACTTCACAAGGTATGTACCAATTTCAAACTTTGGAGTTTCCTATGTATTTTATCATCATGTTCTATACTTGTGGTTAATTAATTAATATAGCAGGTAAATCATCATCATCATCATCATCATCATCAGAAATCATCTGATATAGCACTACATGGATTTCTTCTATGGGGTTCAATGGGATTGTTAATGCCTCTTGGAATACTTACCATCAGAGGATCAAATAAAGCTGAACCTGGATCAAGAAAGAGTAGAATACTCTTCTATTTCCATGTTGCTTTTCAGGTCATGTACTATATACTATATATCTCTTCCATTAATTTGTTGATTATTTTTGTTAAAAACTTGATTAGTGGAGTATGTAAGATACTTTCTTCAAAGTTACATTATGTAATCATTGAAGTTTTGATCTGTGTGACAACATAATCATAGCATACTTTAACTTTTATAGTGGTGTGTCCAATGTTTCTTTTGTTTTTTTTTATACTACCAAACATGATTTATATTAGTATTATCTGTTTTAATTATTATGATTATCATTTGAAATGACCTCATTATACATATAATCTAACATTTCATGTAACAGATGCTTTCAGTACTTCTTGCCACAGTAGGAGCTGCTATGTCATTGAAAAAATTCGAGAATTCATTTGATAACAATCATCAAAGGTTAGGTCTAGCACTTTATGGTGCTATACTGCTGCAAGCTTTCATTGGATTTTTCAGACCTCATAGGGGAAAGAAAGTAAGGAGTTATTGGTACTTAGTACATTGGATACTAGGAACAATAGTGTCCCTTGTGGGGATTATCAATGTTTACACAGGATTAAGAGCTTATCATAAGAGAACATTAAAAAGCACAATGTTTTGGAGTATAGTTTTCACAGTGGAAGTCTCTTTCATTGGATTGATTTACCTGTTTCAAGACAAAATGGAGTATATGAAAAAGCAAGGAGTGATTGAAGGAGGTAGTGATGAGTCAACTATGTCATCATCTTACCAAGATGTGATTCCTCAACGACAAAATCAAAAGGAGATGTTGCCAGTTGCATGTGGAAAGATAAACGCACTTGGAAATTTGTTTGACTAACACCTGACATAGTATTATAAATATCGGTATAACACAGTGAATGACAACAATTTCATACTGCTGAAATAGCAGCATGACGCCGTTGTCACTCACTATGTTGGTTTGTTAATTTTTCAGTCTACTTTTTTGGTGCATGCACTTTATATGTGCAAGTGGGATATGATAGAGTGCATTGATCAAAAAGTGAAGTTTGGTTTTCTGGACAGATTTTTGAAAGTATATTTTTCATGACGTGTATGATGAACATGATAAGTTTGTGTGTATGTGTGAATACTGACAGTATTATATATTTATATTGCAATGTTACTTGAAATGAAAGGGTATATGTGGTGTTATTGAATTACCTAGCTATGCATTTTCACGAGTAAGCAATGATGAATACTTTAATCTGAAGCAGTGTATATGAAACTACGATCAAGTTTATGATGGCTCTCATGCATAAGCTATCATTTTTATATCTGAATCAAGTTATTAAGAAAATGAAAAACAGTTTGCTTTCATTCTTTATTCCTGATGGCAATAGAATATGATCAAAAAATGGTTGAATACAAAGGTGATTTTGTCTTTTTTAACATTCAGTTAAAATATGAAATGAGAAAAGTTTAGTCATCGGCGGGGATAGCTCAGTTGGGAGAGCGTCAGACTGAAGATCTGAAGGTCGCGTGTTCGATCCACGCTCACCGCAGTTCAATGTTTTGCCATGACCTGTCCGCTAGCATTCGTTTTACAATTCACATTTTTCTTTAATGTTCATTATGGACTTCCTTCGTTATGGACTACACATACTCTTTTCCTCTACCACCATGTCTTAAATGTAATTCTATAATATCCCTATTAGAAGTGATAATTAGATTTATTAAGACAATTTTTTTTTAAATCTATCTATTAGAAAATCTATCAAATTCATTTATCATATAAAAAATAAATTAATAAATTGAACAAAATCTATCCATTTATATACATGGATTGATTCAATCTATCTAAAATATTTTAATGATTTAATGAATTATTTTTATCTCCATTAAATCTATTTTTTTAAATGAACTTTTTTAAGAATTAAAAAAATGATTTTTTTCCCGAAAATGAAAAAATCAATTTTTTTGAAAAATACAAAAAAAAATGATCTTTTTTGCAAAAATTTAAAAATTATTTTTTTTGAAAAATACAAAAAGTCGGTTTTTTCAAAAATAAAAAAACCAATTTTTTTGAAAATATAAAAAAATTCAATTTTTTCTTTAAAAAAAGAGAAAAAAAAAGTTTTTTTTTTCAAAAAAGAAACAATTTATTAGATGCATGGACATCCATCTACTAAAAATTTGTTAATGGATAGTTTGAATTTGATATATTTTTTAAAAATTTAGTCGATTATTAATGGACTAATGAATTATTTTGATCAATCCATTAACAATCCAATTCATATTCATCTAATTCATCCATTTTGTCAACTCTAATTGCCATTGCCTCTAATACCAACTAAAACTATTTGTTTCTGTCTCTTCCATAACCCATAAGAATTCTTTTGCACAAGCCCTTAATAATGCATGTGATATTCCCCTTAGTCAACTTCATCAACCATGCATAAAAGAGTATATAATTCCTATCATAATCATAAATGAAGAATATCTTGTTGGTATTTATGAATGCATACATAACTTTTATGGTTCCATCCTTTGGTCCAAAGGTGTCACACCATTGAAAATCGATGTCTTGAAAGTTAAGTTATCTCTAATTTAGAAATTCTTAGGTAAGCCATCAATATCATCTTTAAGAAAATGTTGCTATAACTTTTCATTTTGTTATCTCGAAGGTGTTCAGAGTGTTAGATCTATAAGATCATAGAACTTTAACTCTGTGTTTTTTACTTGTTTGTTTGATGTTAGGATTTTAACCATTGCATGAACAATAATCTTCTGCGCATTTTTGGATTAGGATTTATGGATTTTCGCAAGAATATTGACCCTTTAAGATTCTTCTCAATTGCGAGCAATATATATAATCCCATGTGATAAAAATATGCACATTAATATAACACAATGATAACCAATATGCTCGTGTTTAAGCCATGTATTTGTGGTATAAGGATGAAACTTTGACTAAGATCGAAGTGCATAAGACAATAATTTCTTACCGGATTGTGTATTAGACAAATAGTATGACCCTACATATTCCTTAACAACCTCAAATGTCTCCCCAGTTGCGTGACCTTGAAAAATTAGTGATTTAAAAAATATTATTGTACGATTTTTGTCTTGAGTAAACTTATGAAAAGTTATTAGGGAGAGAGGAAAATCAATGGCGGTTATGATGGTGTGGGTGGTGAGACTTAACACACATGGGATATTGAGATATGGTTGAAACAATGTTTGATAGAGAAAAAACAATGAGAACCTCCCAAACAAAAAATAAACGTGAGATTGAAGGAACTCTGGTACAAACTAAAGCTAACCAAACGAGAGGAAAGACTCCAACAAATATAACTTTTTGAAATAATAGCAAAGGAGACGGAGAAAAAAAAACCACAATGAAGACTAAGATTTATGTAGAAGCAAAATCATGTGATACCACAATAAAATCGAGGAACAGTATAATATTATGAAAGTAATTTGAATACAATGACTAAACTCAAATATTCCTAATTGGCCTAATTAATGAGATGTTTACAATCTATATGAATAATTATATTTGCAATAATATATAAATAGTTGGTTTGCAAACTATTTATATATGACATTGTTCTTCCCGTCCTTAGTGGTGAAGAATCACCCTATGAAAATTTAAAATTTCCCTTCATTAATCTAGAAGTATACTTCCGTACACATCTCATATACATCACATCCCTTCGTAAGTGAGTCATACCCTCATTTTGCCATAAACTAGTCTGGAGATACATCTCCGTAAAAGTTACAGATATGTACTTTCCTAATCACTCTTTAGGCACTAAAATTTGACATTTTTAAAGAAATACGCTTATGTAATAAGTATAATTATGTAATAAATCATTTATAATAATTATATTATCATTATATATTCGTTATCAATAAAACTATACACTAATGTAATAAGATTAAAATTTCATATATTAGAATCAATCCATAATCCATAGCAAACCATAATATTATCCATAATTCATAATACATATACTATCAAATACTATTGGATATAACTGACCTCCCTTATTCCTTCTATGCCTCCATAATAGTATCAAAATGATAAATTACAAACCATAATATTATCCATAATTCATAATATAAATACTATTGGGTATATATGACCCCCTTGTTCCTTCTCTACCTCATGTATTGTAATGTCGTATGTGCCTCAGATAAAATGAAATCTATAGTGGCCCTCCCAGAAGTGCCATTTGAAAAGTATTTTCTATTTATACACACTCGTGAAATGGCCTATATACAACGACATGCAGACAACACATCAATAACATGATTTGCCATAGCCTACTCCTCCATTAATATCTCATGATGAGCCGACCTAGGTGGATCTCTGGAAGTATCAAGTTTCATATAAGGATGTGACACTCTAAAATATCATTGAATGTAGCTGAATGCATTATTTCCATTAGTGAGGAGCTACCGTACTCCGTGCTTTATCTTGTAACAGATGATTATAGAAATCACCATGCATCGCATCTACATCTCTATTGACCATAGTGGATGGAGAAGACATAAAGGAGTCTCTTGGAACAACCTCTAAATACCCGAACTGACGCATGACTCGCTCATGTAAATGTCGATACATCAAGTGTGACCCACAAGCCAATCATTTATAGTAGAATGGTATGTCATCTAAGGGACGTGTCTGACAATGATTATCATACCGTGTGTATCGTATATCATATGTTGTAGTGCGGTCAAGAAAAAGTTTGAAGAGCCCAATCACTTGATTCCCTCAAAGCGAGACAAATATGCAAGCACGTGATTGATCCTCAAAGGATTCATAAAAATTTGACCAGTCGGAGATGCGTGGAAAGTGCTGAAGGATCCATGCGTAAAAATGGTCCAGGTGAAGTATTAGTAAAAGTGTAGCACAAATGTTAGAGAAATGTTATAGTAATAGTAAAAGTGTGATTATATAACTGTAAACAACATGTAGCTTTCTATCATCTATTTGGTCTTCCAAAGACAATCATCAGCTAACTTCGAGTATAGATAAATCAAACAAGCGTCCCCTTAGTTGTACTTATGAATCTGATCAAAGTAAATAGAGTTTCCAAGATAAACCACATCGACGTAATAAGCATTTTTTGTCCACAAATATTAACGTGCCAACTAAAAACTTGAGGTATGACCTCAATGCACATGCTCTATGATGCATAACCTGTGCATTATCACCATCGACCTCCACTGTCGCAACTTAGTGATGTATATACAGATTCTTCAAAAAATACAACTCCCAAATAAGTCACTGTCATCTCCCATGCTTCAGTTCTGGTCATTCTGAGTGGGAAAAAAATCATTTTTTTGGAAATTACAAAAAAATATTTTTTTTTGAAAAATAAAAAAAAATAATGATTTTTTTTGCAAAAATTTCAAAATTATTTTTTTGAAAAATACAAAAAGTCGATTTTTTCAAAAATAAAAAAAAACCATTTTTTTTGAAAATATAAAAAAATCACTTTTTTCTTTAAAAAAAGAAAATTAGTTTTTTTTTTCAAAAAAGAAACAATTTGTTGGATGGATGGATATCCATCTACTAAAAATATGTTAATGGATAGATTGAATTTGGTATTTTTTTTAAAAATTAGTGGATTATTAATGGACTAATGAAATATTTTGATCAATCCATTAACAATCCAATTCATATTCATCTAATTCATCCATTTTGTCAACTCTAATTGTTATTGCCTCCAATACCAACTAAAACCATTTGTTTCTGCCTCTTCCATAACCCATAAGAATTCTTTTGCACAAGCCCTTAATAGTGCATGTGATATTCCGCTTAGTCAACTTCATCAACCATGCATAAAAGAGTATATAATTGCTATCATAATCATAAATGAAGAATATCTTGTTGGTATTTATGAATGCAAACATAACTTCTATGGTTCCATCCTTTGGTCCAAAGGTGTCACACCATTAAAGATCGATGTCTTGAAAGTTAAATTATCTCTAATTTAGAAATTCTTAGGTAAGCCATCAATATCATCTTTAAGAAAATGTTGTTATAACTTTTCATTTTGTTATCTCGAAGGTGTTCAGAGTGTTAGATCTATAAGATCATAGAACTTTAACTCTGTTTTTTTAATTGTTTGTTAGGTGTTAGGATTGTAACCATTGCATGAACAATAATCTTCTGCGCATTTTTGGATTAGTATTTATGGATTTTTGCAAGAATATTGGCCCTTTAAGATTCTTTTCAACTGTGAGCAATATATGTAATCCCATGTGATAAAAATATGCGCATTAATATAACACAATGATAACCAATATGCTCGTGTTTAAGCCATGTATTTGTGGTATAAGGATGAAACTTTGACTAAGATCGAAGTGCATAAGACAATAATTCCTTACCGGTTTGTGTATTAGACAAATAGTACGATCCTACATATTCCTTAACGCGCCAACTAAAAACTTGAGGTATGACCTCAATGCACATGCTCTATGATGTATAACTTATGCATTATCACCATCGACCTCCACTGTCGCAACTTAGTGATGTATATACATATTCTTCAAAAAATACAACTCCCAAATAAGTCATTGTCATCTCTAATGCTTCAGTTCTGGTCATTCTGGAGTGATCTAATAATCTTCCCATGATCATAAGATGTAGCAAGGATGACACATCATCTAGTGTGATGGGCATCTCACTATGCGGAAGATGAAAAGAAGACATATTTGAATGTTATCTCTTAATACAAGTTGACAACATACCATGGTTAATAACAGTATAACATGTCATGCATAAATCTTGTACCCCAAATAGTTGCATGGCATCATGAAATTATTGCTCGTCAGGTTGCTACAACCTCACAATCTTCCTACCATGGTTTATGCATTTTAAAACATCAGGGTACTACAAAAAACATACATCATTGTTAGAAAGTTTGAATATAATCATAACACATGCGTTTCAAATGATAAATACACATTAATTTTACCTCTTCTCCCACATGTGCCTAGAAGCATGGTTTGCATTCATAGCCAGTACTGAAGTTTCATAGGGCCTCCTCCAAATTTCTCAAGAACGATAGCATCGGCAATAGGTGGATCAACCTGGACTAGTGGGGCTTTTAGGGCAGCTGCATGCGGCAGTTGCTTCCGCATTAAATAAGCTGGCACCAACCAGTGGTCGCGAGTTGGGCTTTTTCCCTACGAACAAATGCATGTTTGGACACTCTACTCTGCCTCAATTATTCTTGGCTATCAGCCATGTTACTGATAATTAAACTATACAAAGAAGACAATGAAGACATAATACAAAAATGCACTTCCGTATTTTTGAAAAATCAAATTCAGAAAATATACGAAAGTTCACTTCTGTAGTTTCTTGAAACACAAAAAACACAAAAATGACATAAAACAGAGAAAACAAAAATGACACAAAATGCATCCTCTCAAAAACTATTAACTATGAGTGTAACTACCTATATAGTAATGCTTTTTAAAAAACCCTAATGTATCTATTTCGTAATGCATGTAGACAAAAAAAAATATAGGGAAATGAAAAAACTTACCAAATATGTAGTTAAAGTTGAAGCACTTGGATTGAATGGATGTTGAGAAGTAATTCATAAACCACTTGGATTGAATGGAGTAGAAAAATATTTGGATTGATAAAGCACTTGGGGATATTAGAGAAGCTTGTTAAGTGATTGTGATTTCGTAGGTTGTGCTGGAAATGAGGAAGGGGGAATGTCTGACGCGTATTTGACTCAAATCTCGCCCGGATGTATATTTCTATATTAGTTAAGGAGATGCATATCCGTATTATGTTTTGAAAAAAATGAAGGTATGACACACTTACGAATAAAATAGGTGCGGATGGGGTGCATCCAGAAATAAGTCTCCGAATTATAGGGGCATTTTTGGGTTTTCACAAGGGTGTGTGAGTACCATTAAAGGTGCCAAAAGTAACACCTTTATAATTTTCAATTCAAGCAAAAATTAGTCTCTAGTTAGTCAATTATATTCTTGTCACGTTGGTGGATCTACCATAATAATAACAAGGGAATTGGTTAAGGCACCTTATGTATTTTTACCACACCCTTATGAAAAAACAAAAATACCCTATGATTTCAGAGATACATCTCTGGACGCACCCCAAACACATACAACTCTGTCTGATTTTGAGTCACACCATAGATTTTTGTCAATTTTTCTTCCAAAAATGCATCTCCGTAAACCTCACGGATGTGTATTTCCGAATCATACTAAAGCAGAAACAACCACAAAACCAAAAAGATGTAAAATGAAAATTAAAATTAGCATTGATAACATGAAAAAAGAAACATTACATATGTAATTGTTAACATAAATCAAACATCACATTTCAACATCTAGGTGAACGTTCCAATATCTTCATA
The DNA here is from genome assembly GCF_024323335.1 of Lathyrus oleraceus. Taxonomy (NCBI): domain Eukaryota; kingdom Viridiplantae; phylum Streptophyta; class Magnoliopsida; order Fabales; family Fabaceae; genus Lathyrus; species Lathyrus oleraceus. The sequence continues at coordinate 157,521,447 of NC_066585.1, forward strand.
ATATTTTTGATCGATCTCGAAACCATCACATCCATCTTGATTTGAACTTTTGTTTTGTAACGGAAAATGCATTCCATAGAGACCTTAAATCAGCCCCGGTCTTCGGCTCAAAGTTGTTGAACTCAATCTTCTATTCATTGTCAATCAAGGGTGAACGATACTCGAGCTTCACAATTTTTCGATTGTCAAAGTATTGTAGGAGATTCTCCAGTATGAATTTTAGATCTTCAAGAGGGGATTACTCATTGAACTTAAATTCAATCGAGGGCTTCGCATTGTTGAAGTAGACATATGTGACATGTCCTTTGATGTTCATTATAGTGTAATGTGATTTGGTAAGAGAAATTAGATTAGAGCCTCATACTTATAGTAGTTTAATGTTAATATGGACCTTAGAAATTCTATCGTGTACCAGGGGACGTTCTAGAGATGCATTTTTGATACCACCCTATTATGTTATTTCGGAGATGTATTTCCATAATCACTCAGCACGAAATAAAATTCAGAAACAGACAGAAACAAACCTGTATTGAAATAGAGAAATTTTCTTGAAACTTAAACATGTATTGAAATCACATTATTATTAATACAAGATTACATACAAAATATGTCTAATCGCATAAATACATTGTTAAAAAAAACTAAAATGAATCAAAACATGTGTCACCGGCTAAATATATATCTATGGGTGGTACCGCCTTAGACTTTTGTATGTTTTATTCTCTTACAATCTTACTCAACTTAGTGAACTATTTCTAAAAAATGATTTGTCGAAGTCTCGACTTTCTTTGATGAATGAGTTGTCCACTACGGTGATGTTAGTGCTATAGGGCATCTTAGTTTCAAATAAATTTGAAAAAAGTGTTGTATTTTTTAAAGCCACCAAATACACATAATATGACCATTTGGATTTGGAGGTGGGCCAGTGTGTAGTGGAAAAATGTTTCTGAGAATTTGTATCTTGTCAGATCAATACACACTCTTTCATACGCATTTGCTATAAGATGACTCATTTCAGGGAAGTACGCCCATTTTTCCTCCGGTGTCGGTCCACTAATTCAAGGAACAAGAGATTCATGAATTGTATCGATTTTTTTGTATAGTCGTGCGTATGATTCTTTTTGTACCTTCAACTCTCTGATAAGTTGAATGCAAACAAATTGATGACCATCATCTTCTTTACATAAAAAAGCATAAACAACTCGATAATTGGAGTTACCGTTATAACACCCCAGTTTTAATAAATTATTTTATTTTAATTTAAGTATACTTTTTGTGTATTTATTTGATTATTGTGTGTGAGTGGATAAATGAATGTGAGTGAGAGAGTGTGTGAATCACCTTGTAGTAGGGTGTGGATAGTAATTAGAGAAAGATAGAATAACTTAGAAATATTGTATTAATTAAAATAATGTTTTGATTTTTTTATTTAAATGATAGTGTTTTAATTATTAAATGAAATAATACGAGTAATAGTATTTTTTAGTAAATTTAATTATTTTGTTATTAGATATAAAATAATAAGAATAAAGTAACTAAATATGGGAAATAAAAGAGGAAGGACATTGTTGAGTTTTTGTGAGTAAGTGAGAATAGAAAGGTAAATCCAAAATTTAGGAGTTTTATTATTATAAAAAAGAAAGTTAGAGAGTTAGAGAGTTTTTGACAGTAAGTGACTATGAAGAGTGAAAGAGCTAGGACAAAGAGAAGAGCAATATGAGAGTTAACATAGAAGGAGAGAAGAACCAAGAACATGACCGACCATTGTTGCTAGAAGAATAAGGTAAGGGGGAAGAATAACTTTGAATAAGGCTTATGCATGCGGGGTATGGTAGAAGAGTCTTTAACCTCCAATATGGTATTGGGTTGTTCATGAAATTTTTGAATTTCTATGATACTATGATGTTGATTGACTGAATTGATGTGTATTTTTGTGTATAATTTGGTATGTGATCATTGTTTTGAAATTATTAATATTTTTCACCATTGTCGAAGGTTTGAAGCTTTGGGGCTAATATGTTTTCGAGAAAATTGAGAATTATATGTCTTAAATTGTTGTTTTAATCATTAGATAATTGTAGTACATCGAGTTCTGAGATCAAAACTTTTTAAGGAATCAAAGTCGGAGGTCCAAAATGGCTTATATATGCAGAAAAGTAAATTATGGGTATTTAACCTCGAATTCTAAGAGTTAGCGACGGACTGACTGTGGGAAAAAACCCAGTTTTGGGTGATGTTCGTCAAACCTTATGACTTCTACTATGCCTAACAAAAAATATCATAACTTGAGATCCGTGACTTTGTTTTCCATGGGGTTCGAAGCGTTGGAAAGCTAACACGTAGTAATTTCTTGTGGTAATGCCTTAAGAGGATGAATGTGCACTTAATGACGTGAATATACTATTTTACTTAAGGTGTAATATCGACGGTTGTGTTTCTAGCTATTGGGTTGAGTTTTATGTGTTGTGTCGTTGTGCGATTCATGTTAACTGTTGTTGGGCATATTTAGGGTGACTTAGATTAATTAATTGCATGATTACATTTGGTTGTTGAATGTTAATACTTGATTTAGAAAAATTATTTAATTGTTATAATTAGATCAATAATGATATTTGATGTTGTTATGTGATTAACGAAAGATGATGTTTTGTATGCATAAATTTGGTTGTATATGATGTATGAATAATTGAGTTGTGTGATACTTTTATGTGAATATGCATAATTTTTGTTGTGGTGGTGGTAGTTCGAAGGGGGAACTACGTTGTTGTATGCTATTTATGTTTTGATGTTGTTTATGGAATATTGTATGATTAATTGTTGTGATCATTATGTTTGCGCAATAAGTTGATTAAATTGATGTGCTGTTTGAAATATAATTTTTGTTGAGATGAATTATTAGCATGTTTCTGTTGCACTGTTGATTGATAATGTGCATTTTATGATTTTGCTGTGATATAATCCTAAGAGAGAATTACTTTAGTTGTCAATACATTTATGTTAGGATAAAAGAGGGGTCTTAACGCATTGATTTGCTGATATGATCATGCATCATAATAGTTGTGTCAAGAGACATGTCTGCTAGTTCAGAGAGGGGACTAGTGGCTTGTCCCAAAATCAGAAGAGGGGGATCATGGATTCAGAAGAGGGGACCCGATTCCAAAGAAAACCGAATATTGAGTTGGTACCACATGCATATGCATAGAGCTGCATAATCGAGTTGCATTGCATAATGAGTTATATGCATAATTGTTGAGTTGTGATATATTTATGAGTTTGGATTGTGATGAGATATACTGTGAATGAGATTGTGTAAAGGATGATGTGTTATTATTCTACCTTGCAGTATATGTCTGTTATTATTGAATGTGATTTTCCACCTCTTATGTTTGAGTGTTGCCTTTACACGAGCATCATGCAGATACTCAAGAGTAGAGTCGCTGATGTGAGTGGAAGCTTGTTCCTGGAGCTATTTCATTAATTCCTTTATTTTAGATTTGGTTATTCCCTGATATGTAATACTAGAGAGCAGTTTCTTTATTTTATATTAAGATTTCCGAGAGATAATGTATGTTCTCGTAATTTATGTTTTGGTGTGATATGCATTTGGATAAGACTTATGAGTCAATACTTTTTAATTATGATATGGAATTTATTATGAGATTTAAATTGGCGTGTTTTAAATGAGTATTTCCATTGCGATGATACCCTAAGTGAAGGTGAGCATGCGATGATATGTGTTGCATGTTTATTTAAATTAAGTGTTACATGATCAGGAAGTGTGTGTTTCGAGATGTGTAACATCCTATGTATGAATGTTGTGAAAAATATCTGATTTAATTATAACTGTCATACCCCAAAATTTGCCCGTTAATCTTGCAAGACATTTTTCAAGGCACTCTAACTCATTTTTCAAGGCATTGATCTTAAAGGAACAAAGACCCAGCACACAGGTGGTCAAATCCAGAAAATGGTTTAAAATGGCTTGCTCGCTAGGCGAGCCAGATCATTCGCCTAGCGAACTCTTCGCTGCGCCACTCGCCTAGCGAATACCAGAATTTTTGGGCTTCATTCTGAGCCCATTAGGTCACAAAAAACTATTATAAATACCAAGACCTCATTCAGAAAAAAAGGGGGGTCAGATCAGTCAGAGAAAAGGACAGAAGGAGACGGACAGAAACCCTAGCAAGGAAACCCTAACAGAAGCAACCGAGCAAACCCTGGAGGCTAACCAAGAGAATTCAGAGCAACCCTAAAGGAAACCCTGAAGGCAACTCATCTGCACAAAGGTTACCTCCGCCCAACTCAATCCGACACCAAGAGTGATCTGCCAATTCAACGTTGCAATTCAATTGCAAACAGGTTTGCACTACCATTACCGTTTTATGCTCTTAATTTACATGTGGCATTATGATTGAATTTATGAAAATATCTTAATTTTTGCATGTGGATTTAAGTATGCATGGATGTCTTGAATGTTTAACCATGTAATTTCTGTAATGGATGCCATAGGGTTTGGAGCTCGATGAAATCGTACTGTTCGTAAATTCAAAACCCGTAGCCGTTCGCTAGCACATCGCTAAGTGAACCTGTAGCGAGTGTTCGCTAAGCCCTCGCTAGGCGAGGCAGCAACGAACGTGACAGTCGCTGACTTTTCTGTTCTGATTTTTGCTCATCTGACATGTTTTATCATAGCCATGCATTGTTTACCTGACCCTATTACTGTTGTGATTCCTTTTGTTTGGTGCAACTCTCGATTGCACCCTGATTTGGTATTCTGACCTGTTTGCTGAATTTTGTAAGGGTTCACATACTCCCGGAAAAGGTAGCTTGCTAGGTATTCCACTTTATTTGTGGGATACCCTTGGGGAGATTCATCCTAATTACCTAATTGATTATAATGTGGAGATTCATCCTAATTACCTAATTGATTATGATATGGAGATTCATCCTAATTGCCTAATTGATTATAAAATATTGCCTTTGAATATGTGATCTTGGCCCTCTCTTTGTTGCCTTACGGTATTACGGTATTACGGTCATGTCCCGCGAATGTGGGGATACACTTAGCAAAGACCCTTCGATTAAATCATCATGTCCCTATAAGATAAATCATAGTCCCTCGAATGCTGCCGGCGAAAATATGATTTTGTCCCTCGATGACCCGTCGTTGTAGCCTACGGTTAAATGATGATCGTCCCTTCGAATGCTAAGGTATCCTTACAAATGTTGCCTTCAATGGCCAATCGATGACCCTACGATGTCCCTTACATCCAAAGGACAAGACTACTTACTTCTCAATAGTAAGGACAGTTTTACCCTCATAAGGATAGGAAATCCCCATAAAGACCTGGGTAGGTATAACTCTTAATTGCTGACTCACAACTTAAAATATTTTTCACACCCCACAAATTTGCAAAATATCTATTAGAAAATCACCACTTGGCATACATTCGTACTAGGATCATTGCCAAGTTATATTTTTCTAAACAGCTTTCAAAATTAAACGAGATAAATACTTTGTATACATTCGTACGAGAATCATTACAAAGTTAAACTCTCTCTTCAAAACATTTTCTAAGCAGTTCACAAACACTTTTTTTTTCAGACAAGAAAAATAACATAAGTGATCAAGCAATTAAGAGCCCATGGATAACCATGGATACAAAGGGTGCTAACACCTTCCCTTTGTATAATGTACCTCCCGAACCCAAAATCTAATTAAGGTCTTTCCTGTTCTTTTCCGCCTTTCCTTATTGGATAAAAGAAAAGTCGGTGGCGACTCTTGCTAACCGCGACATTTGCTTTCCAAAGCAAAAACACAAAAGTCCAGTTCACCGTATGACAGAACTGCCGACTCTGCTGGGGATAACAAAGAGAGGTTACCTTAAAAAAAAAAAACCAAAAAAAAAAACAAGATCACTTATTTGAATTGTCTTTTAAGGGATTGCTTGGGTATGTTGTGCTTGAGCGAAAGATCCTACACCCGGATCTAGTGTACCTTAGGTAAGTAGCAAGAGATCATCGCGATTATCCGGCGTATACCGGAATGGTTAAAATGATGGCTACGGTTAATGTGACACTTTGGATGTCCTGATGTTCCTCATGTTTACTTGAGGAGAAATTTGGCGTCTGCGTGGTGTCATCAAAGCATTAACTAGACCTTTAGAACCCTAATTGACTCATCCTGACCATTAGAAAGTAGTGAGATAACTGACTTCGGTTCCGACTGGGGTTGGTTGAGACTCGATACTACATTCTTTGAGATTGGACTTTAGGGAAGCTTTGGTCAACCACTTGGTGTTGCACTGAAGTGGACTTAAAGGAAGGTCAATGATTGGAGATCCTTTTAGAACCCGGTTACTATTCTAGGACAGGTTGAACCAACTAAACTTCAGTGGGGAGGGTACTTACCTATGGAACTCATGCAAGCCTTAAAACTTAGGGATGATTGTTGTGTGACTTGTTTGTGCTTATTATTTGCTTACCATCATAACATCATAACATCATAACATCATGACATCATGGCATTGTACTAACCATTTCAAGGACTTAGGGATTTGACTTTGCTCTGTTTAACAGGGCTATGGCTTCCAGGAAGACTATCCGGATTAATTTCGTAGTGACCTCTCCTCAACTAAAGAATTTAGTGTCAGAACTTCCTGATCAGGCTCAGTTCATCAAGAAACATGGTTCTCTCCTCAATTTAGTTACCACTGGTTTCAAAGAAGATATGATGAGAGTTCTATTCCAGTTCTTCGATCCTAAACATCATTGCTTCACCTTCCCAGATTATCAGTTGGTACCCACATTAGAAGAATTCTCCAGGATGCTTGGGATACTTATCCTTGATCAAACACCTTTCAGTGGTTTAGAAAAGAGTCTGAAGTCCGAAAAAGTTGCCGCAGCTTTACACATGACAAAGTCCGACATTGAAACCAATTGGGTAACAAGAAGTGGAATTAAGGGTTTACTTGCCAAATTTCTGATAAATAAGGCCCGAGATTTCTTAAAAGTTATGGATGTCCATGCTTTCGAAGATGTCCTAGCATTACTAATCTATGGTTTGGTGTTATTCCCTAATCCAGACCAATTCATAGACATGAATGCTATTAAGATATTTCTCACTCATAACCCTGTGCCTACTTTGCTTGGAGACATTTTGCATTCCCTTCACACCCGTACTATGAAGAGGCAAGGGACTCTCATGTGCTGCGTACCTTTATTGTCTAGGTGGTTTATTCCACACCTTCCTCAATCAGTCTTGAAGAACGAGCAGAATTTGAAATGGTCTCAAAGGATAATGTCGCTCTCCCATTCAGACATCCGTTGGTGTCCTCATCTCAAAGAAAATGTTATCATCATTGACCGTTGTGGAGAGTTCCCTAACGTACCACTCCTAGGAACAAGAGGAGGTATTACTTATAACCCGGCCTTAGCCCTACGTCAGTTTGGTTGTGCTCGAAGAGATGGCCCACATGAAATAGTTATCCAAGGCACTGTGTTTGACTATGACAACGATTCTCAAAGTCTCCGTCAAAGGTTTGTACGAGCTTGGGGCATGGTGAAAAGAAGTACTTTAGGACAGAAAAACTCTATTCCTATGGAACCTTATCTCAGATGGGTACGCGCAAGAGCTCGTGAACTTGTCATGCCATATCTTGCAGTCGGACCATTGATTGTTGAACCAGGAGTTGAAGGAGGTACTCCTTAGATCATTCCTTATCCAGATATGCCTACCGATGTTGAAGAATTGAAGAGATCCTGGATCCAGTTGAGAGAGGAAAGGGATACTTTTGAAGCCCAGTTTTGTGCTGAAAGGAAGAAAGTGTTAGAACTTACCAGCCAGCTTAATGAGGAACGAAGACTCAATGCATATCTTCGCCCAAAAAGAAGTCGTCCCTGGGAGACTTGAGCTTTCATTGTATTTTATTATTTTGTTGTAATAAACATTGATTAAAGAAATTATTAATAAAAGTTCCTCTCTTTTTGGTGGTTTACGCAAAGTTAAATTCCAAAAGTCCTTGAAAACATTTCATACATTGCATAGCATAACATAACATTGCATAACAGGTATTCTAAAAGATCAATGTTCTCACGGTCTTCCTTCTAAACAGAAAAATGGCCCTCGAACAAACTGTCAAGGATCTCCAGGCTCAAAATGCTCAATTCCAAGAGATGATCTTGAACTTATCCAAGGGGCAGGAGGAACTGAAGGCTCTCTTGCTCGAGAAGAAGAAAGACAAGAAAGCTGTGAGCTACATTAACCCGGGAAGAAGGCTTAAAGGACAGGCCGCAGGAGTCAAGATCAGAATGCCGAAGGATCAAGAAGAGGAGACAGAGAATGATTCAGAAGAGGAGAATGTTGATCTCTTCAACCCTGAGGACGACGATGAAGATTACGAGAATGAACAGTACTCTCCAAGAGATGGCAAGTACAAGTTGCTGGAAGAATGTATGCTAGCTATGGAGGGTCAGAAGGCGCCCGGTCTGGATTTCGAAAGCTTGGGTCTGGTCTCCGATGTGGCCATTCCTCGCAAATTCAAGATCCCCACTTTCACTAAGTACGATGGTGCGTCTTGTCCTCAGATGCATCTGAGATCTTATGTGAGAAAGATTCAGCCGTATACCACTGATAGGAAGCTATGGATCCATTTCTTCCAAGAGAGTCTGGCTGGCACACAGTTGGAATGGTACTATCAGCTCGAGAGCTCTAACATCCGCACCTGGACTGATTTAGCAACAGCTTTCTACAAGCAGTACCAGTATAATTCTGAACTAGCGCCTACTCGGCTATAGTTGCAGAATATGACTATGGGATCTAAAGAAGGCTTCAAAGAATATGCTCAAAAATGGAGGGATTTGGCTGGCAGAGTCAAACCCCCTATGACTGATCGAGAATTAGTGGACATGTTCATGAGTACACTGACTGGCCCATTCTACAGCCATCTACTGGGAAGTTCTTCATCGGGTTTCACTGAACTTATATTGACAGGTGAACGTGTTGAAAGCGGCATTCGAAGCGGAAAGATACAGGCGGCTACCTCTGCAAGCACCAAAAGGTCCTATCAGGGGAGGAACGAATCAAATGCTGTGTACGGTCAAAGGGGTCGTAACAAGAAAAATCGTGACCATACCATTGGAGTAGTTACGATTGCAGCACCGCCATCTCAAAACTTCCAGCACAGACAAGACAGGCCAAGAAGGCAGTTTACCAAAATCAATATGACTTTAGCACAGGCACTGCAGGGTATGCTAAAAGCAAAGTTGATTACCCTCAGAGATCCTCCTACGAATCCCAACACTACTTCTCCTCGTTATAATCCCAATGCCAGGTGTGCATATCACTCCGATAGCCCCGGGCATGATACAAACGATTGTTGGTTGTTGAAGAATAAGATTCAGGATATGATCGACGCTGGAGAAATTGAATTTGATCCTCCAGAGACTCCTAATGTCATCACTGCACCTATGCCTAACCATGACAAGACTGTTAATGTTGTGGATGACAATTCTCACATTTCTAATATAGCTGACTTAGCATCTTCTCTCCTGACCATCAAGAAGAATTTATTGCAAACTGGTTTATTTCCAGGTTGTGCTGAAAATTGCGATCTCTGTATACTCCGACCCAATGATTGCTTAAAGTTGAGGAGTGGTATTCAACGGCTGATGGATGATTGTACGATCCTCTTCGAAAAGATTCCTAAGGTGGAAAACCCTATTGAAGAAATATCTGTGATTGCTAGGTCCAAAGTTCCAGTAAAGATTACCACTACTAGGGCGCCCGTGAAGATTACTGTTGAGCCCAAGGTAGCTCCCCTAATCATTACTGCACCTGGCCCAGTACCATATTCCTCAAGCAAAGCCATTCCGTGGAATTATGGAGGTGATGTTTACATCCATGGCGTAAAGCAAGTTGATAATTCTGCTAATCCTAATGGCATTGTTGGGACTAGTAAAATTACTCGAAGTGGAAGGATCTTCTCTCCAGAAATCTCACCTCCCGCCCCTGAAACTCGAGGAAAGGAACCAGTCAACCCTTCTCAGTCAGAGACACCGGTCGAAGTTACTACCGAAGATGTTGCCAAACAAGAAATGGAAGAAATGTTGAAAATCATCCGCAAGAGTGATTTTGATGTGGTAGAACAGTTGGGGCATACTCCATCTAAAATTTCGATGTTATCCTTGTTGTTATCTTCTGAATCTCATGCCAATGCATTGATAAAATTCTTGAAGACCGCTCATGTACCTCAGGAGACATCCGTCGATCAGTTCGAAAATTATGTTGCTCACTTGGCAGTTGACAATGGCCTAGGCTTTTCCGATGCTGACCTGACACTAGCAGGAAAGAATCACAATAAAGCTCTGCATATCTCCATTGAGTGTAAGGGGATCACCTTGTCTCATGTGTTGATCGATAATGGCTCTTCTTTGAACGTGCTACCGAAAGCTGTGCTCGATAAACTTGACTATAAAAGCATTGAACTAAAACCTAGTGACGTTGTGGTGCGTGCTTACGATGGTGCGAAGAGCGTAGTCCACGGTGAAGTGGTCCTCCCTATCGAGATAGGACCTCAAGTCTTCAACACTATCTTTCACGTAATGAACATTCGTCCTGCCTATTCCTGCTTGTTGGGACGCCCTTGGATTCATGGGGCAAGTGCTGTAGCTTCGTCTCTCCATCAAAAGCTAAGGTATCCAATAGAGGGTAAGATCGTCACTGTGTGTGGGGAAGAAGAGTATATTGTCAGTAGTGTGCATACCTTCAGATACGTCGAGATGGATGGTGAATTCTTTGAGACTCCGTCTCAGTCATTTGAAGTAGTTCCTCCGACTAATCCTGTCCTTAAGCTAACTTCCTGTGTGCCCAAGGTTATTCGTGCTCCTCCTGCTATGATTTCTCTGAAGGACGCTCAAGCCGTGGTTGAAGATGGTGGTCGTACTGGCTGGGCTCAACTGATCGATGTACCATACAAGTCTGATAGATTCGGCCTGGGATTTAGCTCTGAGAAGGTAGTCAAGAATCAGATTAATGCTGTAGAAGATGCTGACAGCGATTGCGACCTGGATAGCTGGATTTTCCCAGCAATTGGTGACAGACTCAATAATTGGAAGGCTGAAGACACTATCCCGATTTCCTTTAGTCAGGAGTAATTGTTATTGTCTATTTTAGTGTTGCAAATTTTTAATTTTTTACAATTGAACTTCTTAAAGCATTGTGTCTGTGCCCGGGACACAAATAGCTAATTTGTTAAGGGTTTTGTCATTTTCATAAGCATATTCACATTCAATAAATCAATGGACTTTTTGCATTCAAATATTGCGCTCTTTATCTTTCCTGTCATCTTCCAAACAAGCTATGTTTTCTTACACACACTCACGTAACAAATTGCAGATCCATACCCACTCTGGATCCTGTTGATAATAGTTCTACTACTATTCATTATGACTTTGAAAATCCGATCTACCAAGCCGAGGATGGAAGTGAGGAAGATTGTGAAGTCCCTGGAGAACTTGCCAGACTGTTACTGCAAGAAGAAAAGACCATACAGCCGCATGAGGAATCAATTGAAACTGTAAATCTGGGTACCGAAGTAGACAAGAAAGAAGTCAAAATAGGAGCAGGCTTGGAAAACAGTGTCAAGGGAAGATTGATTCAGATGTTACATGACTATATAGAGATTTTTGCTTGGTCTTATGAAGACATGCTAGGACTGGATACTGATATAGTAGTGCATCGGCTGCCAATGAAGGAAGATTGTCGTCCTGTTAAGCAAAAGGTTCGTCGCATGCGTCCTAAAATGTCTGAGAAAATCAAAGTCGAGGTTATGAAACAATTTGATGCAGGTTTTCTGGCTGTTACTTCTTATCCTCAATGGGTTGCTAATGTGGTACCAGTGCCAAAGAAGGATGGTAAGGTGCGAATGTATGTAGATTACAGAGATTTGAATAAAGCGAGTCCCAAGGATGACTTTCCACTTCCGCACATTGATGTTCTGGTAGATAACACCGCTCAACACAAGGTATTCTCATTCATTGATGGATTCTCAGTTTATAACCAGATTAAGATGGCGCCTGAGGACATGGAGAAAACTACGTTTGTGACGCAATGGGGCACTTTCTGTTATAAGGTAATGCCATTCGGTTTAAAGAATGCAGGGGCAACGTACCAGCGTGCTATGGTGGTTTTGTTCCATGATATGATCCATCATGAAATAGAGGTATATGTGGATGACATGATAGCCAGATCTCATACTGAAGAAGAACATCTCGATCATTTATACAAACTGTTTGAGAGGTTGAGGAAATACAAGTTGAGATTGAACCCGAACAAATGCACCTTTGGAGTAAGATCCGGTAAACTCTTGGGCTTTATTGTCAGTGATAAAGGAATTGAGGTAGACCCGGCTAAGGTGAGAGCTATTCAAGAAATGCCAGTTCCCCGTACAGATAAAGAAGTTAGAGGTTTCTTGGGACGCTTGAATTACATTGCCCGATTTATCTCCCATTTGACTGCTACCTGCAAACCCATCTTCAAACTACTGAGGAAAAATCAAGAGATGATATGGAATGATGAATGTCAAGAAGCTTTTGATAAAATCAAGAAGTATCTCCAGGAACCTCCAATTCTGATACCACCAGTTGAAGGAAGACCTCTAATCATGTATTTGACCGTGTTAGAAAGTTCAATGGGGTGCGTGTTGGGGCAACATGACGAGTCTGGTCGAAAAGAGCATGCCATATACTACCTTAGCAAAAAGTTTACCGACTGTGAAACAAGATACTCACTGCTTGAGAAAACTTGCTGTGCTTTGGCCTGGGCTGCTCGCCGACTAAGACAGTATATGTTGAATCACACCACTTTATTGATTTCTAAGATGGATCCTATCAAATATATATTTGAGAAACCTGCCCTCTCCGGAAGAATAGCAAGATGGCAGATGATTTTAACAGAGTATGATATCCAGTATACTACCCAAAAAGCAATCAAAGGAAGCGTGCTAGCTGATCATTTGGCTCGTCAAGCAGTGAATGATTACCAGTCTATGAATTTTGAGTTCCCAGATGAGGATGTCATGCTTGTTACTGATTATGAAGAACCTGGACCGGATGAAGGACCCGAACTGGGATCCCGATGGACTATGGTTTTTGATGGATCTTCTAATGCATTGGGCAATGGTGTTGGTGTTGTAATTATTTCTCCCAGGGGTTGCCATACGCCTTTCACTGCTAGACTATGTTTTGATTGTACCAATAATATGGCTGAGTATGAAGCATGTATTTTGGGACTCAAGGCTGCTATAGACTTAAGAATCAAGTTTTTGAGTGTGTACGGAGACTCAGCATTAGTAATCAGTCAGATCAAAGGAGAATGGGACACTAAACATCCAAATCTCATCCCTTATCGAGAGCGGGTGTTGACATTAATCCCATACTTTGAAGAGATTACATTCGAACATATTCCACGAGAAGAGAATCAGTTGGCAGACGCATTGGCTACCATGTCATCTATGTTTAGAGTCAGATGGGACAGTGAAGCTCCTAGGATCACCATTGAACGATTAGATGAACCAGCATATTGTTATGAACTTAATACTGAGGGAGTAGAGGAGAAACTTTGGTTCCACGAAGTGAAAAGATATTTAGAAACTCAGGAATACCCTGAAGGGGCATCCATCAATGACAGAAAATTCCTGAGGAAGTTCTCCGCTAAATTCTTTTTGAGTAATGGAGTATTATACAAACGTAATCATGATTCGACTTTGCTTCGCTGTGTGGATAAAAAGGAAGCAGAAAAGATTATGGAAGACATGCATGACGGTATTTTTGGGACTCATTCTAGTGGACATACGACGGCCAAGAAGATTCTGAGATCAGGGTATTATTGGTCTACCATGGAAGCTGATTGCCACCATCACTCCAGAACATGTCATAAGTGCCAGATCTATGCGGATAAAGTACATGTGCCTCCTGCTCCATTAAACATGTTGACAGCCCCTTGGCCCTTTGCAATGTGGGGCATTGATATGATTGGAGAGATTAAACCTACTGCTTCTAACGGACATCGTTTCATTCTTGTTGCTATTGATTACTTTACAAAGTGGGTAGAGGCAGCCTCATTTGCTTCTGTTACCAAGAATGTGGTGGCACGGTTCATCAAGAATAGTCTTATTTGTCGATATGGCATCCCTGAAAGAGTTATCACGGACAATGGCACCAATTTGAACAACAAGATGATTACTGAACTCTGCACGCAGTTCAAAATAAAACACCATAACACTTCTCCGTACCGGCCAAAAATGAACGGCACCGTGGAGGCTGCTAATAAGAATATCAAGAAGATCATACAAAAGATGACAGTAACGTACAAAGACTGGCATGAGATGTTACCGTTTGCTCTCCATGGTTATCGCACTTCAGTGCGCACTTCGACAGGGGCAACTCCGTTCTCTTTAGTCTACGGAATGTAAGCCGTTTTACCAGTGGAAGTTCAGATTCCCTCTCTAAGAATCATGAAAGAGGCGGGCTTAGATGAAGATGAATGGATTCAGACTCGACTCGATCAGATAAATTTGATTGATGAGAAGAGACTTGCGGCTGTTTGTCATGGGCAGATATATCAGAAGCGCATGACCCAGGCATTTAACAAAAGAGTCAAGAGACAGGTGTATCAAATTGGCGACTTGGTGATCAAGCGTATCATTCTACCACAAGGTGATCCCAGAGGCAAATGGACTCCCACATACGAAGGGCCATTTATAGTTAAGAAGGTATTCTCTGGTGGAGCCATGATGCTTGCTACAATGGATGGCGAAGATTTCCCGCATCCTGTGAACGCGGACATAGTTAAAAAATACTACGCATAAAAGAGACCCGCTAGATCGACGTATCTAGGCAAAAGTAAGGGCATCCCGGCGAACCAAAAGGGTTCGGGCAAAAATTAGGGATAAACATATAAAAATGTACACCCGGCAAGTCGAAAACCTGAAAAGGCGGCTTGGGCAAAAAAGGGTATCCTGGTGGACTGAAAACCTGAAAAGGCGGTCCAGGCAAAAATTAGGGATTAAAGCGTATGACTATGTCCCGTTCTCAGTCAGCTTCACCCAAGTTCAAAGGACTGAACAAGCTAATCACTTTTATCCGACCGCAGGAGATGAGAGGCTTGAAGACATAATGACAGTAGTGGAATTAAAATCAATAGGACTTTTTCTGCATAGCTTTCTCTTTGTTTTCTTGACAATTTCCTCTTACTAGGATTTCTGTCTCCTTGTACACAAATTGCCTGTTTATAGGTCCTCTTTCAAAATCAATACAATTTTATTTCGAAAAAATGCTGTTGTTTTACTTCCTCTATTTTGTTTGCGTAAACGTCCATTGGTTTAGTTTGAATTAATATATGCATTTGAATATGATCGATGTTTATCAAAAATACATGCATAAAATAGCAATAGCAATTACTAAAAGACTTCAGGATCGAGGAGAAGGTCTAACCATGCGTTCCAAGGAATCCGGTTGCTAATTCTATTCCCCAACAAAAACCAGCTATTTCCCAGAAGAGGTCGGCATCACCAGACAGACTGGTCATCTCTTCCATCCCCAGCCAGGCTCTATTGGATAGTTCCACCATCAGACAGAAATCAAGTATCCCCAGCTAAGAAAGGGTCATCAATACAAGTATCTCCAACCAGAATATTGGGATTTATTTTCCCCTGGAAGAACTTTTCAGACGCATAATTCATTCATTACATCATTTCACGGCATACGCATGCATACATTGTTCGCATTTATTTTCAGAAGCATAAAACATCTCATGCATCATGACATGGCATGAAGCTAACTTTATTTTTCAGGTTAATTATCCTCCGGATACGGTCAAAATAAAGATCCATTCAGACGGACATCTTTATCGATTACATTTACATCTTTCAGATATAATCCACATGAACATCCATTCCGACAAGCACTCTGATATCCTCCTAATGGTGGCATCTTTAAGCCCATCCCAAACATTTATTGCAAATACAACATATACAAATATTGTCAGACATAGCCTAACGTACGGTTCATTCTGATTCAGCCTAACGTATGGTTCCTCCAACTGTTCCAAAACGGTCTAGCGTACAACCCATTTGGATGTTCATCCCCTCAGATACGATCTAGCGTATGATCCATTCTGACCTTTATTCCTCAGATACTACCTAGCGTGCGATACATTCTGAAACGTGGTCTAGCGTACGACTCCCCTTTCATCCTCAGATACAGCCTGATGGACGGCTCATTCTGCGACTCAGATACGATCTAGCGTACGATCCATTCTGATCTTTCATCCCCAGTGAAATCACCCGCCTAAGGGACGGCTCATTCTGCTATTCAGATACGATCTAGCGTATGATCCATTCTGATCCTTTATCCCCAGCAGGGTATGACCCATTCGGATCCTTATCTCATCAGGTTCAGCTCACCCTAATACCACCTAATGGATGACTCATTATACGGTCTAGCGTATGACCCGGCGTGGCAACCATGTCTTCAAATTGGTCTAATGTACGACGCACTCTGAAGCTCTCATCATCGAACTTCCTGGATGACATCTTTAAGCCCATATCCATCAAGACTAATTGACAAGTGCAAATTTTTGGGGCATTCTAAGTGTTCAATAATCTTCCACCTCCAAACCACGAATGGCGTACATACCATTCTAACTCTCTCGGTTCAAGAATATTGAACAGGGGCAGCTGTCATACCCCAAAATTTGCCCGTTAATCTTGCAAGACATTTTTCAAGGCACTCTAACTCATTTTTCAAGGCATTGATCTTAAAGGAACAAAGACCCAGCACACAGGTGGTCAAATCCAGAAAATGGCTTAAAATGGCTTGCTCGCTAGGCGAGCCAAATCATTCGCCTAGCGAACTCTTCGCTGCGCCACTCGCCTAGCGAAGCTTGCGAATACCAGAATTTTTGGGCTTCATTCTGAGCCCATTAGGTCACAAAAAACTATTATAAATACCAAGACCTCATTCAGAAAAAAGGGGGGGTCAGATCAGTCAGAGAAAAGGACAGAAGGAGACGGACAGAAACCCTAGCAAGGAAACCCTAACAGAAGCAACCGAGCAAACCCTGGAGGCTAACCAAGAGAATTCAGAGCAACCCTAAAGGAAACCCTGAAGGCAACTCATCTGCACAAAGGTTACCTCCGTCCAACTCAATCCGACACCAAGAGTGATCTGCCAATTCAACGTTGCAATTCAATTGCAAACAGGTTTGCACTACAATTACCGCTTTATGCTCTTAATTTACATGTGGCATTATGATTGAATTTATGAAAATATCTTAATTTTTGCATGTGGATTTAAGTATGCATGGATGTCTTGAATGTTTAACCATGTAATTTCTGTAATGGATGCCATAGGGTTTGGAGCTCGATGAAATCGTACTGTTCGTAAATTCAAAACCCGCAGCCGTTCGCTAGCACATCGCTAAGCGAACCTGTAGCGAGTGTTCGCTAAGCCCTCGCTAGGCGAGGCAGCAGCGAACGTGACAGTCGCTGACTTTTCTGTTCTGATTTTTGCTCATCTGACATGTTTTATCATAGCCATGCATTGTTTACCTGACCCTATTACTGTTGTGATTCCTTTTGTTTGGTGCAACTCTCGATTGCACCCTGATTTGGTATTCTGACTGTTTGCTGAATTTTATAAGGGTTCACATACTCCCGGAAAAGGTAGCTTGCTAGGTATTCCACTTTATTTGTGGGATACCCTTGGGGAGATTCATCCTAATTACCTAATTGATTATAATGTGGAGATTCATCCTAATTACCTAATTGATTATGATATGGAGATTCATCCTAATTGCCTAATTGATTATAAAATATTGCCTTTGAATATGTGATCTTGGCCCTCTCTTTGTTGCCTTACGGTATTACGGTATTACGGTCATGTCCCGCGAATGTGGGGATACACTTAGCAAAGACCCTTCGATTAAATCATCATGTCCCTATAAGATAAATCATAGTCCCTCGAATGCTGCCGGCGAAAATATGATTTTGTCCCTCGATGACCCATCGTTGTAGCCTACGGTTAAATGATGATCGTCCCTTCGAATGCTAAGGTATCCTTACAAATGTTGCCTTCAATGGCCAATCGATGACCCTACGATGTCCCTTACATCCAAAGGACAAGACTACTTACTTCTCAATAGTAAGGACAGTTTTACCCTCATAAGGATAGGAAATCCCCATAAAGACCTGGGTAGGTATAACTCTTAATTGCTGACTCACAACTTAAAATATTTTTCACACCCCACAAATTTGCAAAATATCTATTAGAAAATCACCACTTGGCATACATTCGTACTAGGATCATTGCCAAGTTATATTTTTCTAAACAGCTTTCAAAATTAAACGAGATAAATACTTTGTATACATTCGTACGAGAATCATTACAAAGTTAAACTCTCTCTTCAAAACATTTTCTAAGCAGTTCACAAACACTTTTTTTTTCAGACAAGAAAAATAACATAAGTGATCAAGCAATTAAGAGCCCATGGATAACCATGGATACAAAGGGTGCTAACACCTTCCCTTTGTATAATGTACCTCCCGAACCCAAAATCTAATTAAGGTATTTCCTGTTCTTTTCCGCCTTTCCTTATTGGATAAAAGAAAAGTCGGTGGCGACTCTTGCTAATCGCGACATTTGCTTTCCAAAGCAAAAACACAAAAGTCCAGTTCACCGTATGACAATAACTATACGTTGGGGAAATAGGGTGTTACAAGCGTCACCCTCAACATTGACGCTCTGTTCATTATATTTGTTCATAAAAAAGCATCTCGTAATGAATTGGGTTTTTGGTATAGGTGGTTTACTAATGCGAGCTTCTTTAAAAACACCTTTTTGAGATTTTGGAGTTGGAGAATCCGAAAAAAGTTTGTCAACATGTTCAAAATAGGAAGAATACCACATCGTTGAATTATCAATTGGTGTTGGTTTGACCTTCTTAGGAACACCTTTTGTTTTTACCGGTTGGTACAGTGGCTTCAAATCAGTGATTGGATAAGAAATCTTCCTTAATTGCTCTTTGATAAGGAGTTTCATTTTGTCATCGGTTTTTAAAAATCTCTCTTGCATCACTTTCCATTCGATCAAGATAGAGATATTCGATTTATCGTCCTTCATCACACCATCATCATCAAACCTGGGCCTTTTTCCATTGAGTGCAAACCTCATCCATTCATATCAGGCTATCAAGTTTCCTCTTCTTTGAAATTAGAAAAGCACATGGGAGCCCATACGTTTTCCTAAGTGTGCAACCACACTATGAGCTATCAGAACCTACATTTTCAGCTCGTTTGGCTTAATGAAAAATAAAATTCAATTCTGCTCGAGATATGTTGCCGACCAACTGAGAATATAGATTGTCTTCGAACTTGTGTTCCAACACTATGATGTTGCGACCAAATGATGTTTATATCTCATTATATTGATTTTGGATCATTTGATTTACAGAGTCTCAATATCTACACAAATCACTCTTACTATTTCCCAACTAATTCTTCAGTGTGGCATGGGTAAACTCAAATCGGTTAGTTGTTGTATTTCTAAGGTGTCTAACCTTATTGGTCTAAGCACAAACAGTTTTTTCCTTTACTTGTTCCAGTAGTGGAATTATGTACTTGTTGGTCCTATGCATTGAATCAATGATGAGGATAGTAGAAAACGTGTTGAACAACCTTATGGAATCAGAATCATTCCAAAATATATCTGGATTGGTTACTCCATCCTCACACGTCCAGTACCTCAATACATAATTATTATCATCCAGAAATTTCAACAATTGTTGCATTTCAATTTTATCCCCCATCAACACCTTGTTATTAATGATCCAAATATTGTACACTTGTTTGATATTTGAGATATTTTTTGATATTTTACGTTTCAAAGTCGCAAGTATGTTTTTCGATTGCATCATATTCAATGTCATGTCTGAAATGATTTTCTTCTCTTCCGGCATGAGGCAACATGCAATTGAATGACCGACTAACTTTTCACACATGTCATGGTTATGTAAATCACATATCAGATTAAATATCTATTTTTTTATTTGACAAAAGATAACCACGCAACTTAAAGGGACACTCACATTTTCTTGAACCGATGTCATCCCGTTTGAATTTCCGGAGAGGAGTTCTTTACTTCCCACTTCTTTCGCATCTCATTATCACAAATACAACTCTTTTATCTGAACCATTATTGGACCGTCCGATTACAACATCAAACCCCAATTTGGATACATCCGTACGAATCCATTGAAGCATATGATCACGAAATTCAAACTTTTGTCCATTTGTAAATTGAGTGCCAACATCTATCTCCTTCACATCAACACGTTTGGCATCCGAGATACAATATATTTGGGAAAAACATCGTGGTGCATCATATCTAATGCAAACAATATAACAAGTGGAAAATAAAAACATACAAACTCCGAAAATGCACTTCTTGAGGTATTCATACAGAATTCGGAAATATTTCATGACGCAACATAATTTTTTCAACAGCAAAATAAATAGGCGGAAAATGAAAACATACAAACTCCGGAAATGCACTTCTGGAGGAATTCATACAGAATTCAGAAACATTTCTGGACACAACGTAATTTTTTCAACTGCAAAACAAGATTAATGTAAATAATGAGAAATGAAATAAATATTCTTTACCTTAAATTCTAGTTTTTTTCCTCTCTTTTTGATGTGATAAAACCCAAGACTGGAGTTTTGGAGTAAAAAACTTGATTGAGAATGGAAATGTTTTTTGTAAGGGTTTTGAGAAAAAATTGTTATGGACTTAGATCGTGCAGATTGATGTTTTATTAAAAATCACGTTTGATATTTTCGAAAATATAAAGATTTTCAAATTTCCGCTCTACAATTCCGAAAATATACTTCAAAAAAAGTCATTGGATTGTTAAATTAAAAATAAATTGTTATGGTGAATCTAAAAATCATCTCCGAAACAAATTTTGAAAAAAATATGGGATGAGTCACAATTCGGACGTGTTTCAGTGAGGCACATAGTGCATCCGGAGATACATTTCCATGTACCGGAATCCGAATTACATTAATAATAATAGTAATCCAAGGGAGTTCAGTTCATACGCCTGTTAAATCGAACACACAAAAATTAATACTTAAGTATGTTGACCCCCCCTTTTCTGAAAAATTATCACTAGTTGTTCCTCTTCATACTCTTTTGGTTAGTTTAGTCTTATTTTTTCTAATTGGGAGGAACCAACTGTGATCATTTTCATAACAGAGACAAAACCAGTAATTACCCCATTTTGGGGGACAAACATTAAATATACTGGATTACCATTGCACACCAAACACAACAATCATGCATGCCTTTATTTTATTCAGAGATCTAGATGTCAATTCGCTTAACATGAATGAAATCAGTTATTTGGCCTAGTAGCCATTGCCATATGCCATAGTAGATACTCACACACATTGATTAGGTCCAAGGTAGTAACATGATTAGCAAATAGATACTTAACAATAAATGAAAAGACAGCGGGCTAGGCTCCGCTCCTCGCTCGAGCCACCAGCTTTCTTAGATGTCATTCCTGCTGACTAATCTGAATCTAACACCGTTTTGCAAAAACATGTCAACGGCGTTTCTTCCCGGTAGTTGCCTCCCATGCCTGTAAGACATGATTCACAATTTCTTCCACCCCAACATTGTGCTTCACCTGCACATTGATGTCGAAATAAAGTAAACTTAAGAGAAGTGAAAAAATGACGGGCTATCGTCATTCGAAAAACAAGACAGGTCATTTAAATAATGTGGTTAGGATGATAGAAACTGAAAATCAGAAAAGAAACAAAAAATCCCCGTGCTATTATGAGGTGCGTGATTTCATTGAATACTGCATAACTCACACAAATGTGTTATTATTTGCCTTAAAGATGTTACAAGGAAACACAACTCGCTCATAATACTTTGTTTCCTTCCATATTTTGAACCAGCTAAATAGTTATAGAGGCAAAAGTAAAACTTGAGTAAGAAAAATGCTTCATATAAACTTTGACGCACTTCTATAAATAAAATGAGATAAACACACACACACATTCAATGCCATATAGCCAAGTTTCAATTATAAATCCTATTCCTCACACCCTTGCCATTATAAATACTCATTCACACCCTTGCCGGTGGCTTATTTCCTATTCAGAAAACAATTCTATTTTAGTATTTTTGTTGGATATGTGCATATAAATAACTATATTTCTCGAAGTAGAATATATGAACTTTTGCATTTACTTTTGCCGAAGTAAATGCAAGAGTTTAGATGACTCAATAGTGTTAATATGGTGTTAACTTAGGAATTGGATTCCCTACAATGACATATCCTCCGTGTCAAGTGATCGATACCATCTCATCTTTTATTGAACCATTGATGTGCTTACTGTGTGACTGATAGATTTCCAGACTCTAGAGAATCCAAATTTTGCTGCATATATTCCCAGCCACAAAAGGTGCAAGAAACACTAGAAAAAGTTTTTAACTAACCTGAGCAAATACAAATGGCCCGCCGTCTCTCATCCTAAGAGCATCGCGCTGCATGACACCCAAGTCAGCCCCAATTGCTTGTGCAATATCAGTCTTGTTAATCACCTGGAATCAAGTCCAATTACTTGCATCGATCAATTTATGAGTGCCACAGACAATTATGCAGCATATAGCACTTACAAGGAGATCAGCTTGTGTGATTCCCGGACCACCTTTCCTCGGAATTTTATCGCCACCAGACACATCTATGATGTAAATAATATAGTCAGCCAGTTCCCTGCTGAAATTAGCAGCCAAGTTATCTGCACAAAAAACTCAAGTCAACATCCAAACTTTTTGGTATCAAACTCACATAAGGATAACAGCAGAGTCACTAAATCGTGGTTTTAGTTCCTGAAATTTTAGTCTTTTAAATTAATAAAATGTTATCTAAAACTGAAAATCATAGATCAAATTAGTCCATCCACAGTAATTTCAAGAACTAAACTGACAGATCCAAATATACTAACAATATGATCAAAGTTTTTCCAATTTCATACATCATTTTTGTCAAGCTTAAGTGAAGAACCCGCGATCGAATCCAGGCTAAAACAATTATAAGTCAAACTTTACTTACCTTCGGTCAGAGAAAAACAAAGACATCATCTTGGTAAATTTAAGGGGCAAAAACTTTGGATGATGCCAATAGTTTAAGGACTGAGTATGTGTTTGGTTCTGCGGTGAGGACAATTGATTTTAAGTGAATTGATTCCGGCTAAAAGTGAGTTGAAGTTAAAGTGATTTATATTTGGATAAATTCTTTCAAAAATGAGTTGAACGGTGAGTAAATTTCAGTGTAAAAATCACGTTTAGATTTAAAAGCTACAAATACTAGCTTCAAGTAGAATCAATTCTAGAAAGCATAATCAATTCTACTCGGAAATAACCAAACATGTCATAATCAATTTTACACATCCATAATCAATTCTAGTTGCTCAAAACGTGAAACCAAACATACACTAAATTGACTATTCATTCAGTGGATAAGGGGCCAGTTTGTTTTAGCTTTAGAAAAATGGATTTTTTCTTTGTATTTTTGAAAATGGATTCTACAAAAATATTTTTCAAAATATTACAAGTTTTTTTAGATTTATTTTTTACAAATTAAAAGATTGAATTGTTCATTCTATAACATAAATATACATTATTGAAGATCAAAACATAGTCAAAATCACAATTTTTTCAAAAAATTGTATCTTAAAAATGATTTTTATGAAAAGCTATTTGAAATAGCTTCAAAATTAAGTGATTTTTTAAAAATTTGATATCCAAAAAAAGTTTCCATAAAATGATAAAATACCTAAAATAACATTTTAACCATAACTATTCAAACCAAATTTTCATTTGAAACTTTTATGAAAAATTTCTTTATAAATTTTTTTTAAACTAAAATATCTAACATTATAAAAATCATTTAAAAAAAAAACCAAAACAAACAATTATTCTAACTGAATTTGAAACACATGAAGCAACTAAAAACCCTAATGAAGTAATTACTACTAATAATAATACCTCCTCCAGATTCACAGAGAAGTAGATCAGCTTTATAAAGATTCGAAAGTTCCTCAAGCGGACCAAGATTAATACTAATATCCTCACGAATCGCAGCATGAGGACAACCACCGGTTTCAACAGCACGAATCCTTTCCTCCGGAAGTGCTTTGTGCTTCACCAAAAACTCACCGTCTTCTTTCGTAAAAATATCATTCGTGACAGCAGCGAGACTGTAACGATCCCTTAGGTTTTGACAAAGCGCTAACATCAAAGCGGTTTTGCCAGTACCGACGGGTCCACCAATGCCGACGGTGAAAGCTCTTTCATTGAAATCTCTGTTGATAAGAGGTTGAGCTCTTCTGCTGAAGAATCCAGGTGAGTAGATTGGTTCGTGAGAATGCGGTGCAAGACCGTCGTGGCTGTGGTAGACTTTCCCGTCGGCGCCTACGAATGAACCGTCGTGGTGACCGTGCTTGTGGTCATGGTGATGGTGGTCATGGTCATGTGTGTGCTCGCCTCCAGAAGCCATTGTTTGTATGTTACCAAACTAAGATTCTCTCAATTTTGAATGCTACTCTTATTTTCATTCATATTAAATAAAGACCTGCTAAATTTAACAAATATTATTTTTTTTAAAGTTATTATAAAATTTTGTTAAGTTCAAAGATAACCTCAAGTTTAACCTACATACAAGACTAAAAAAATATTAAACATAAATAAATTTGATTAAGTGGCAAGGGCATCTATGTAATAGGAAATTTTTTAAAATATCGAGGGTATTATAAATAAGACAAAGATAAGTTGAAATCAAATTTCATTCATCTTTCTCACTCGAAAGAGATGATAAGGGAATAATAGGTTACATTATGAGTTCTTCTTGATTGCATGCAATTTCATCCCACAATCATTAAGTAACTATGAAGATGTAGAATTATGCATGACCAAATCATTGAATTGGGATAAAACAATACGAGAGAGTTTGCCAAACAGGAGTGGTCGAATTTAAAGAAGAATAAGGATTGAACTCATCATGGACGATCAAGCTTGTGAACATTGAGACAACATCATCTTTACCGTCATTTTCGTTAACGAGGGTTTTCTTGTGATCCTTAATCTTAAATGGGTCATGGTTGTAAATTTTGATTTGCATGTCATAGATTAGAAATAAATGATGAAATTGGTTGTGTGAAATCGCATCTAAAAGATTTGAAATGTATGATAAAATTGATCGTGTAAAATTGCATGTTAAGGAGGAGTATTTGATGTATGTAACAATGATTGTACATGTTGGAACCCTAGAATCTTGATAGCTTAAATAATGATTGTATGTGATTAGATGTATGAGTACAACTGTAATTGATGTTGCAATTTATCTTAGATGATTTGGATTGATTTAGGATCGAATTGGTATGGTTGAGAATGTTTTGGGAGTGAAATTCTACAACATGTATTTATGACACCTTGTTGGTATTCATGACACCCTGTTCTGACATGTTGTTCAACAAAGTATGATATTTTTATTATATTTTGAATTGTGATTTACTCGAGAATCTATGAGGTATTTTTAAAATATGTTTATATGCATCCTCATTGACAATTCTCATTTCTCTCGTGTCTTTGTGAATAAGTTGACTTAGTAGTCTTCTAGATTACTTCCTTCAACTTCTTTCTTAGATATTTCTGCGTAGAATTGTTGTACAAGTGACGTACACAAAATATTTGTTAAGCATCCAACAAAAACTTTTCCATATAAGGCAATACACCTTTTAGGAAAAGATAATCAAGTTGTTAAAAATAGCATAAAGTT
The DNA here is from genome assembly GCF_024323335.1 of Lathyrus oleraceus. NCBI lineage: Eukaryota > Viridiplantae > Streptophyta > Magnoliopsida > Fabales > Fabaceae > Lathyrus > Lathyrus oleraceus. Next base: position 157,547,359 of record NC_066585.1, read on the forward strand.
GAAGAAACATAAAATTCTAAGTAATTACAATCTTTTGTAAAGTATCATAAAGGCCGTCTACAACCTTTGTCTTGTTTACATCTACGTTTTATTTTCCGTCAGCTTTTTCCTTAATGTCTCTAATATTCTTTTTAGGATTATCTTTTAAAAAAATCTAAATTATTTTACTTAGCATCTTAAAATTTTAAGCTCTACCATTAATGTGAATGCTCATTACCTTCCTCAGTTGCCACATTTTCTCATTCAGTGACTTTGCATAATAAGCATTTCATAAACATCCTTCTTTGCACATAACTTTCACCCTTTTCTTAATATTTTTTTTAACTTTAGATTTCTTACATACAATATTATATGTGTTGTGTTTGCTTCCTTAAAATTAGAATTTGTAGAAAAATAAGTTTTTAATTCTCACTTATAATCTACCATATTTTTTCGCAACTTAAAGCATTGCATTTCTTCATATTTGGTTCATCTCCCTCACTAGATACACAACAAAATTTTAATTACTCATTTTCATCTTCACTCTCATTTAAATTTTTATTGTATTTTATCTTATTATTGGGCACTTATATATCCTTAATAAAATCTAACATATTTTCATATCATCTTTCAAAAATTCGTCATTGCATTCCTTCGAGTCTTCAAATGATACATTCATTGCATTTTCATAATTAAAATTGATTTCATCACTGTCATCATCACATTTAGTACCAACAACCTCTTCATCATTCGATTCACCTTATAATTCGTGCATGTTTTGTTCACTTACAACATATGATTATACACTTACTTCATTCACTTCAACAACCTCCTTAACACACGCCTTTTCATCATTCACTTCAGCTTTTTGGTCATCCATATTAGTTGGGTTATTTACCCATGATTATACAGACACTTCATTCACTTCAACAACCTCCTTAACACATGCTTTTTCATCATTCACTTCAGTTTTTTGGTCATACATACTATCTGAATTATCTTCCATATTGATTGTTTCTTCATACAGTTTGAAAACAAGATCCTTTTCGTTAAGGTTTATAACATCCTTAAGGTTTACAAGAATTATATCTTTTTCCACTATATGGCCATCAAAGAACTCAGACCATGATAATGGATGTTGAACAAATACCTTAACACTCAATTGAATCTTAGATGATCAATAATGTCTTTGACGCCTTTGTCACCAACCCATATATGCATACGAAATGTAGGATCCTTGTACCACATAGTTCCAACTTCCTTATCCCAATTCTCTAAAAATGTCTACCATCTAAAAAAACTTTTTATTATCAACATCACATTCATCTTTGATATAGTCCTTTCATACTTAGACATTTCTTCATCTACAAACGATCCTCCATGATGAATAAAAACATGAACAAATACTTTCACTGATGTCATAGTAACAACATAATGTTAATTGATTCAAACACATATTAACAACCATAAATAGTACTTAAACATGATATGAACCCTACTTCTCATATTGGAATCCAATATTCTACAACCCTAGAAATCATACATTTAGAAACCTCCACAATAAACCCTACATTCGAAAGTTGTACGCATTAAAAAAACCCAGATTTAGAAATCCAAAAGAAAACCTACATTCAAAAATTCTCATAAAAAAATCTAAATTAGAAAGAAGCAAAATATAGGGACTTATGAGGAATAGAGTAAAACTTTGTCTTCTTCATCTCTCTCGTATCATTCTTTACCTCCTCATATTGCATTGTTCTTCTTTGTCTTCTTCTTATCGTTTGCCACTTGATTTTTTCGTTCTTCAAAAGTTTTGTGTTATATCCTCAACCAATCTAGAGTTTTATTTTATAAATTCATGATTTGGAACCTAAATGTTGCCCACCTTACATGTTTTAATGTATACTTAACTATTTCAAATACCACATTAGTGATAGTTATACATGTTTGTTGCCTTTGACTAATAAAATTGATAAAAAGACCAATATAATACGTTTGAACAATTGAAGATTTAAATTATCATTTTTAAGAAATATGATCAAAAAGAATCCGAGTAATATATATATATATATATATATATATATATATATATATATATATATATATATATATATATATATATATATATATATATATATATATATATATATATATATATATATATATATATATATATATATATATATATATATATATATATAACTCGGATTCAATACTAACTAGAGATGAATATTTGTCTCAAATGATCCAAACTACAATCACCTCTTATATTTAATCTATTAATAGTAGTAGTAATACTAATGATATTTAAGTTGTCTAAAGATTGATTATAATATATTATGTTTAAAAAATTTATTCATAAGTTTTAAATTTTACATAGTGTGGGTATAAAATATTTTATACTATCAATAAATTATAATCAGTCATTCATTACAGATATTAATTTTAATCATAATTATTTTTAAATTTATAATGCAAATTATTGTAATTTGTGGATGGTATAAAATATCTTATATATTAACCGTATATAGCAATTGATTTCGGTAATTTTATGAGCTTGAAGTGTTTTTTACATTTATTTTTGTTTCACATGGATTGGTGTCATAGTAAGCTATTAGTTAAATGAGTTTAATACTACTATACTAGTTTAGAGGATAAGGTGTAGACAAAATGAACATAAGACTCACAGATTTTGTAACCATGTGATTGTACTTTTATTGAAATATGTGATAAGATGACAGATTTTGTAACCATGTGATTGTACTTTTATTGAAATATGTGATAAGATGACAGATTTTGTAACCATGTGATTGTACTTTTATTGAAATAAGAATGGTTTAACGGTAATATGAAAGTTTTACACTATCATTTAAAAAATAAATATTTAAATAATTTTTAATTGATTTACATTATTATTATTATTATTATTTTTCTCAATAATAATGAGTTTAAAATACACTATAAAAAAAAGTTTTAAATTGTCATTTAATAGGAATATATCAATACATATCATATCATACAAGTAATTTAAATTTTTCACTTTGACTTTGTGGGATACATGATTGTCATTAAATTTTACGGTTATTAAATTTTACAGTAAAATTAATTACAATATCATTGCATAATGCCTTTTCTCAATAAGAATAAATTTAATGGAGATGCATTGACCGTATAAAAAAGCTATACACTGTCATCCAATGAGAATATATCATTATGTCATGTAAGGGTGTGTAAAAAAACCAATTATCCATAATCAATTTGGTATCCAAATTGTTCTACTTTTAAAAAATCAAACCAAATGCTAAAATAAAAATTTGGGTATCCATTTTATTATCCAAATATAAACCGTTACCCATTATAAAAATTTGGTTTTGTTATTGGATATCCAAATTTTACAATGCTTTAAATTTTTATATCTGTCTGTTTTTATATTTTATCACATTATAAATCAATTTTATATTTTATATTTTTTTAAATTTCATAAAAAGTTTTTTTAAAAATAAAATTCAAAAATTTTTTTCTTTTCACGAAAAATATTATATTTGGATGTTTTTTTTCAAAAAAATTATATTTGATATTTTTTTTCAAATAAAATTATTATTTTCTTCTACATAAAAAAGATATTTTTTATCAAAAATATTTTGTATTTTTTTCAGTAAAGAAATTAGATTTTTTTAAATAATTTTTTTTGATAATTTTTTTAATTTTCAAAAAGGTTATTTTTTCAAATTTTCAGAATAAAAAAAAGTTTCATTTTCAAAAAAAAAATAATTTTAAATAATTTTAATTTTTTATAATTTCAGAATAGAAATTATTATTTTATTTTCAATTTTTTTTTTCGATTTCCATTTTTTTTAATTTTTTTTTTCAGTTATTTTTATTTTTAATCGAGATATTATTTGTGGTGATTATAAAAGTCAAATTTAAAGTAATTTTTTAAAATAAATATTTTTTTTACATAAAATAGTTTTATAACTCGTGAAAATAAAAAAGTTACTTAAAATAAAATAAAATTATTTTTGATATAAAATTGATTTTTTTTAAATATAGTTTTAAAAACTGTTTTTTTTATAAAATTGGTTTTGAAATTGATTTTTTTAAGAAAATAAAAAATTGGTTTTAAAAAAATTGATTTAAAACTGTGTTTTTTTAACTATATTTTTTGTTAAAAACATGTTTAAAACCGAACCGATCCACTTATAAACCGGTTTTAAGAAAATAAATTGGTTTTATGAAAATGGTTTTAAGATCCAAACCGAACCATATATATTATTCAATTTGGTTTGGTTTATGATCCATGCACACCCCTAATGTCATGTCAGACAATTAATTTAAAAAATTCAATTTAATTTAACAAGATACATTATTGTTATTGATTGATAATGTAAAATTAATTTATACTGTCAGCACATCATCTTTTTTTTCAATAAAAATAAATTTAATAGAGATGCATTGAAAATATAAAAAGAAATTACACAATTATTTAATAGAAATATACCATTCAACCGTATCATATAAATAATTTAAAATTTTCAATCACACGGGAAGATATATAATCGTCTTTAATAATGTAAAGTTAATTTGTCTTTTAGGTAAAAGTTATTTTAGTATTAATTATCGATCATAATACCAATGTACTCGAAAGTGATACGAGACAATAAAAATTAGTAGTAAGCTTGAAACAAATTTAAAGCATGTAAGTTGGATATTATAAAAAAATTAGTAATGATCCTTTTAGTGCTTTAATAAAAAAATATTATAAATTAATCCTTTAATTATACTTATATAATTTTATTTAGTCCTATCTATTAAGTTCTAGTGACATGACATGACATCAATGTCATTGATACAAATTTGAGTCAACATATGTAATTAAAAACTGATACACTTTTTAAATTGCGGAGATTTTGTTTTCGAAAGTTGAAAATAAAACTCTCACAGTTTAAACATTGTATCAGTTTTAAATTATATATGCCGACTCAGATTTGTACCAATGATTTTATTGTCACGTCACGTCACCAAAATTTAACATTTTTTTTCTTCTAAAAATTGACGAATAGGATCAAATAGAATAAATGAAGTGAAGTTAAGTAACTAACTTATAAAAAAAATTAATTTATGAATTAAGACGGAATATTAAATTAAGATAATGGTCTTAATAATTAATTTTGCCATTTGTGATCTTGCGTCCTACTAGGATGAGACTGACATGGTTGTTGCATTGTAAATTAGGCACTACAAGGTTGCTTCCATACAACACAATACAATATCTCAAAGACAACTTAACATAAAAGATTAGTCATAATTTATTTTTCATGGCGGACATTTTAATGATGTAACAAGTACTATTTTGTGCGACATGATACAAGTTGGTGCCATTCAATATTTACAATTAATTTAAAACAGATAAATATTTTTAATATATATATATATATATATATATATATATATATATATATATATATATATATATATATATATATATATATATATATATATATATATATATATATATATATATATATATATATATATATATATATATATATATATATATATATATATATATATATATATATATATATTTTGTTCCTTCCAGATTCTCAATTTGTGCATGAATCCTGATTTTTCTCTTTGTATCAGAGAATGAGGTATCCATTTTCGTTCCAATTTTCGCAACTCCTTTATATGGAATCAGTTTTATTCTTCATTTCCAAGTATTAATTTGTGTTTTTTCATTTTGTTTGCAGCGAAGCAAACAATTTCTGCAATGAAGAACAACCCACAACATTCATGGAAAAGAGACGAAGATGTTAAATTTTGTCTCAAGTATGTCTATTATTGTTCCCTCTTTTAGGAACCTAGGTAAATGTTATTATTTTTTAATGTGGTTCATACGTGGAACCCTAATTTTCTGTCAGTTGTATGTGGTCCAAACGACATGTTCCATTTTTCGAAGTTGTTTAATCTGAGATGTTGACCATATGCTTATTTAGTGGTCCCTTAATTTCACATGTAATGGACTCAGGTGTTTAATCTAATATGTATTTTAAAAATGATTTACATGTTATCTAATATTCAAAGTATTAAATTAAGATTACATCACAAGGGTGAACTTGTAGACTCCCATATTAAATGGTATATGGGTGGGGTAGTGACATAAATGAGCTAGAAGACAAAATATTGACTATATATTCTATATATTATTGGAGTCTTTTATTAAATGTGAGGGTTATTTTAACATGAAGTGTTTGTGGTATTAGAATCCTAGGTTTAGCTTTAGTAGAGGAGTTAGACCCCTAAACTAGGATGATGATGTGTTGAAACTCAATGGAGATCTTAGTGGATTCGAATTGGTTGATCTGTATGTGGAGCATGATGTTGATAACCCTGAAATAATAGATGAGGCTGAGGCAGTTCATGGATTTAATGTTGTAGATGATGATGATGTTGAAGTTAACCCTGATAAGGCTGATGTTATAGTTGATGATGATACTGAAGTTAATCCTGATAAGGTTGATGTAGTAGTTGATGATGATGTTGAAGTTAACAATGATAAGGATGATAATGTTGTAGTTGACGATGTTGTTGAAATTAACAATGATAAGGCTGATAATGTTGTAGTTGATGATGATGTTGAAGTTAACATTGATAAGGATAATAATGTTGTAGATGATGATGATGATGTTGAAGTTAACCATGATAATAATGATACATATGCCAAATATGTTGGAAGTGAATGTTATTCTTAAAGTGACATTGATATCAGTGAATATTCTATTGACCTAGATCAGACAACAATCTTACATGCTGAAAATGAGGATACCCAAGCACAATCTGAGAAGTCTCAAGCTGAGTTTGAGCCCAATCATGATGAAGATTCTGATAAATTGCATACACCTACTGAAAGTGGGGATGAGCAAGAGTATGATACATTTCCAAGTTACAAAAGTGGTGAGGCCATCAAATTCCGGTTGGGTATGGTTTTTAACAGTAAATAGTTGACAAGGAGTTGATAAGGGTATGGTTTTCAATTGCATCAAGAATATGTTTATGATTATTATAGGTATAACCAATAATATTTCTATTTATTTTTGTTGCCAATTTTTATACTTCTGTATTTATATGTTCTATTGTGTTGTATATGTATGCAGGAAGGTCACCTTTATGAAGACTTATCCATATATCATTCTCCTAAAAAATGGTCCGCAACTTTGACTTATACATGTACAATTAGCAGTGAATCCCCCATTGATGCAAAAGGGGAATTGGTCATCTCAAACTATAAACCCACATGTACTACCAAGAAAACTTGCAATAGTTACTTGCCACAGGTGTGGAGTCATGGGACACAACAAGCAGAGTTGTAAGGGAAAGAGAGTTGTTGATAGGGCTATACCAAAGGGTGGCAACCAGACTAAGAAAAAACTTGATGGCAACACTGATGGAGATAAGAATAAGAAGGCAAAAAGAACCCTGATGGAAAAGAGAACAAGAAGTCCAAGTAAAATCTAGAAACAGAAATTGGATCTTCATCACAAGCACCAACCCCTACATAACCAACTCAATAATAGATTAATGAAGAATATAGGATGGTGTTCTATATTTTGTAATGTTTATTAACCCAATATTTTGTGTCATGAACAAGGGTAATGTTTCTTTTTGTTATGTAATATTTTATGTCATAAACAAGTGTAATGTGTTCAAAATAAGTGTCATGTTAAACTTGTTAAATCGATGTTATTTTGATACATTACTGTTATTTTAGACATCTTATGAATATGTTGATAAATTGATAGTTTGTTAAAGAAGTGTCTTAATACTCATAGTTTGTATAACCAATAAACCATAAATTGATAAGCTATAAAGTTGAACTATTAAAGTCATATTCATTCAAAGGCATTAAACAATACAAATTACACCAAATCAATGTCATTGACACATGACTAAACCTTACATTACACCATTCAACAACATTTATTCATCTTATTCATAAACTTCACTACATTCTTACTTCAATACAATACACAGAACCAAACCAATTAATAAAGCAAAAGTGATTGACACATATAAATTCATCACCTTCTTCATAAACTTCATATTAATCTTCACCTCTTCTTCTTTGATCTTGACAACACTTAATTTCAACTTTTCTTCACTTAACTTCTGGTTCAGATTAGAGATTACTTCCTTGACTCTTGGTGACATTTCTTCATTAAACCAACTAAAATGGTTGCATCTCTTATAACCTTGGATCTGGAAACACACAAAAATTTCACGGTGTTGAAGATGAATGCCTTGAAGATGAATAAAATAAAACAAAATTGTACCTTAAACATTCCATAGTCGTAAAAAGACGACATGGGTTCGATTCGGTCCAGGAAGTCATCAATGGAGATTCCAGTCCATATTTGCACTTATCTTGAATGTATTACACAACCTTTATGTAACTTGACTTGGAGCTTTGCGACATGGAACTGCGATTAGAGAAGATGAAGATGGACAATGATTCCTGTGAGTCCAACTTTTAAAGTGAACAACAATTGAAATGAAGAATGATTGAAGTGCGATTGGAGAAGATGAATACGAGCACTGATTAAAGTGAACCCAAATTAGGGTTTCAACAGAGGATTGGGGAAGATGATATGAAAAAATGCAACTGGTGATGAATTGATATATAATATTATATTTATTTCAAAATAATAATTAAAATTGAAAATAAGAATTAATTTAAATGATTTATAATATAAAAAATATTTATTTGTTTCAAATTAATTATAAATAGTGACATATGGCACCAATTTATATCATGTGGCACAAAACAATACTTGTCACATCATTAAAATACCTGTCATGTGCAAGGGGACTACAGAAAAAAGGAATATGAATAACATGGACCAAATAGTTGATTTTTTTTAAACACGGTGCAAAAAGTTAAGAATATTAAAATAGGGGGACCAAAAGTGCATTTAAGCATTTTTAACTAACTTATTAGTTGAAATTAATCATTTAAAGATGAACAAGCAAAATATTATGGTTTTGAACTCACGCCCTTGTATTTGATGTTCCTAGTGATGACAATGGATACTCATGGGCACGGGTACTAGTCCCTCGTTACATGTCTCATTTAGTAAATATGTTATCGTACCTCCCCATACCATTGTGGGTATCCGCGAATTTTGAGATACCTACGGGAATTTGCGGATACCCATGGATATATTTTTTAAAATTTTAATTTACTAACTTTTTTTATATGTTGTAAATTAAAAGTTATGTGTATAACTTTTGAAGAATACATGGAAGAAAAACTTAAACAATTAGGGTTTTAAGTGAAAAGATGATTACCAAATTAAATTAAGTGGCTATTAATGAAATGAATTTATCAATTATAATGATTTTAAAGGATATTTAAGTGATTTTTTTAATTATTAACGGATAAGAATATCCACAGAAACGGGTACCATCAAACCCGTATTTGTGTCGGTTAGAAAACAAATAATTAAAGGGTTAAATACACTTTTCCCCCCTGTAATGTTAGCGAGTTTAGGATTACCCCCCTGTAAAAATATTTTTTGTAAACCCCCCCCTTATGTTATGTAGATTCCTTCATAGAACCCCCTAATATCCAGGTGGCATGGAATCTAATAAGAGGTCCTACACCTGGCATATTTTTAATTTTGTTAAAGTGATTATGTGTCATTTTACACTTTTTAATTTCAAATACCCCCTTAGAAAATTAGGGTTCTGAACATAGCAGGGAAGACGAAGACGAAATTTCCAGGGGAAGACGAAGACGAAGAAGAAGAATGCAGGGAACGAAGCAAACGAGAAAGACGACCGCAGTGAAGACGAAGATGAAGACAACCTCAGTGAATACGAAGAAGCGATCCAGCTCAGTGAAGACGAGCTCAGTGAAGACGACCGCAGTGAAGACGAAGATGAAGACAACCTCAGCGAATACGAAGAAGCGATCCAGCTCAGTGAAGACGAGCTCAGTGAAGTGTCCAAAGTCCGAGGTTAGTAAAAATTTGAAGTTCATCAATGTCGTAGGGTAAAATTTTGAAATCAACAATCTTTGACATGTGGGTATAATATATTGACAGGATTCACAACACTTTAGTGTTACACTCCACCATGGGGGTGAATTTTACAGGGTTTTTGAAGAAGAAATTATATACAGAGGGGGTACGGATACGACAGTTAATGGGATACATGTTTCAAATTGGAACATGGATAACATTGAGAAGTTGTTGAGTAGGTTAGGGTATAAGGCTGATTGTGTTAGGGTATGGACAAAAGTTTTAGAAATTCAAGATGGTTTTTTTCTGATTAGGAAAGATGATGATGCTGTTGATGATTTTGCTCTATACTTTAGTGCAATGAATGTGAAAGGAGATTTGTATGTTGAACATAGTACTGGGAACATGGACCCTGCTGATAGGGAACCTAAATGTGTGAATGATGATGACCACCCCCCTGATAATGGAATTGATGGGTTAGATGAGGAGAAGGTAGAGGGGTTAGATGACAGTGAAGATGAAAGAGCTACTGCTTACTTTGATGGTTTTGAAGGAATAGATGTTACTAAGCCTATTAGGTGGGAGCCCAATAACAGTATGGAGGAGCCCAATAAGACTATGGATTCAGATGATGTATACTATAGTGATGAGTTGAATAGTTCTGACCCAGATGATTCTTGTGATGAAGAAAGGCCCAAGTATGCTAGGTTTAGGAAAGAGCATTTAAACAAAGACTTTATATTCAAGTGGGGTATGGAATTCAACACACTTGATGACTTTAGGGCAGCTATCCGTGAGTGGTCAGTGCTTAATGGGAGGGAAATTTCTTTTGTGAAAAATGAGGGAGATAGGGTAAGGGTGGTGCGTAAGCATAAATGTGGGTTTTTAGTCTTATGCTCTAAGGTGGGCCACAAGGAGACTTTTGCTATAAAAACACTTGTACATAAGCACACATGTGCTAGGGTTTTGAACAACAAGTCTGCTAGCTCAAAGTGGGTGGCCAAGCATGTGGTAAAGAGGATGCAAACTTCTGATACAGTCAGGATAAGAGACATCATCCAAGATATGAGGCAAACATATTCTGTGGGTATTACTGTTGCAAAAGCATGGAGGGCTAAGCTAATTGCCAAGAAGATAATTGAAGGTGATGCTGACAATCAGTATGCTTCCATATGGAGGTATGCAGAAGAACTAAGAAGGGTAAACCATGGCAACACTGTGAAGATAAATGTAGAAAGACCTAGTCCATCCATACAACCAAGGTTTGGGTCATTTTATTTCTGTTTTGATGGCTGTAAGAAAGGCTTTATTCATGGATGCAGACCATTTGTGGGGGTTGATGGATGTCACTTAAAGACCAAGTATGGTGGACAGTTACTTATTGCTGTAGGCAGGGATGCTAATGATCAATACTTCCCTTTGGCATTTGGTGTGGTTGAAAATGAAACAAAGGAGAGTTGGAGATGGTTTATACAACTACTAATGGAGGACATTGGTCAGGATAGAAGATATGTATTTATCTCTGATCAACAGAAGGTATGTATTTAACTCTATCTTTCTGTTGCAAATTATTCTATTCTCTAAATGTTGAAAAAATTTCTATTTTGTATCAGGGACTTGTGGCTGTATTTGAAGAATTGTCTGATACTATTGAGCATAGATTATGTCTTAGGCACTTGTATGCTAATTTCAAGAAAAGGTTTGGTGGAGGAGCCCTTATTAGAGATTTAATGATGGGAGCTGCTAAAGCCACATACTATCAGGCATGGGTCCAAAAGATGAATGAATTGAAGAATGCAAATCCCAATGCTTGGACTTGGTTGATGGTTGTTCCTACCAAAAGCTGGTGTAAGCATGCCTTTTCTTTTTACCCTAAATGTGATACATTGATGAATAATATCTCAGAGTCTTTTAATGCTACCATTCTAGCTGCTAGGGACAAACCTATACTCACAATGTGTGAGTGGATAAGAAAATATCTGATGAATAGGTTATCCACCTCTGCAAGTAAACTAGAAAATTGGCCACATAAGGTGATGCCAATACCTAGGAGAAGGTTAGATAATGAGGTGTTCAGGAGTGGTCATTGGTTGCCAACATGGTCAATTGCTGAGACTTTTCAGGTTACACATAGTTACAACACACATGAATTTATTGTTGACATTGCTAAAAGGTCATGTAGTTGTAATTTTTGGGAATTAGTAGGAATTCCATGTAGGCATGTTGTAGCTGCTCTGAGTTATAGAAAGCAAAACCCTGATGAATTTGTTGATGCTTGTTACACAAGAGAAAAGTTTGCACTATGTTATGGATTTTCAGTAAGTCCAATCAATGGTCAAGATATGTGGCCAGAAGTTGAGATGGAACCACCTCTACCACCTGCATATAAAAATGGTCCTGGTAGACCTAAGAAGATTAGGATAAGAGAAAGTGGAGAGGATGGTGCAAGGAAGAGAAGATCTGGTGTTGCATATAAGTGCACCAAATGTGATAATTTTGGTCACAATGCTATGACTTGTAAGGCTACCACTCAGGATCCCAATGCACTTAAAAGAAAGGTAATTCATTGTGATATACATTTTGTCTTAGATTCTACATTCTGTCTTACATTCTTCATTGTGATATGCATTGTGATGACAACCATACATTGTGTCTTACATTGTAGAGAAAACCTAAAAAAGGACATGTGCCAACTGCAACTGATATGCCAACTGCAAATGATGTGCCAACTGCAACTGATATGCCAACTGCAAATGATATGCCAACTGCATCTGATATGCCTGCCCCAACTGCAACTGATATGACTGTTCCAACAAATGTGCCTGTTCCAACTGATCCACAGCCTCCAACTGATATGCCTGTTCCAACTATTATGAGTCAAACAGGATCTAGTGTGGCTGCCTCAATCACAAAACAATCCAGAAAAAGGGTTGAAAAAAACCTATCATCAAAAGAAGGCAAAGTGAGAGGATCAAGTTGAGTTGGTTTAAAAGACCCATAACAGGTGAAGGAATATCTAGTGACAAACCAATTACCCTACCAGAAAATGAAGACATACCCACTTCAAAATGAGGGACTGATTATTATGTTTCTGCTATGTATTTTGTAATCCTTTTGGAAAACTCTTTTGTAATGCCAACTGATCTTTGAAGACATGTATTTTGTAATCCTTTTGTAACAAACATATGCACTTACTGTGATGATCAATTCTAATGTATCAGTTTAACATTATTGGTGTGTATTGTCTATAAAACACAATGGCTAGTCTGTCACATTTTTTTCTTGTTTTTCATAAACCATGAATTCTGCAGAGAGCCATGGCTAGTCTGTGCACTAATCTTACAACAAAACCATGAATTCAAAGTGTATATACTAAGAAAAAACAGAAATATAATATTTCCAATAACTGTATATACTGTAGTATATTTTCTTTCTAAGAATACAAAGTGTAAAATTTAATGTGGAAAAAAGTGTGAGAAAATATGGATGGTTATATTCCCTCTTATGGTTAAACCATCACATAAATACGTTTCAAGTTGGAACAGTCAATAATTGGGAAGCGTTTGAATGTTGAAGGATTCAATGTCTGAATGTGCTGTTTTGTCAAAAAAGGAAATATAGACTTAATGCAAACAATAAGTTCTACTGTCACAATGGTACACTTCAGATGAATTTCTCAGATCATATATTACATTTGTTGATGTACGGTTTACTTATAAAGTTACTTTCAAAATGGCTTCTGTTGCAGAGCCGAAGAATAAGAGAAATTATTTTAAGCTGCTACTTCACATCACAGCGATGAACTATTGCTTGTATACGAATATGTTCCAAACCACACTGTTGATTTTCATCTCTAAGGTGATCTAGCAAGAATAGACACACTGCCTTGGCATATCAGGATGATAGTTTCGGTGGCAGAGTTGGCTTTTCAATGTTTGCAAAGGGAAAAGGAATTGAGACCTTCCATGGATGAGGTTTTGAGATAGACTAATCTTACAACAAAACCATGAATTCTGCAGGACCTAAAGAAAAAGCCAAAGTATTTAATTACATTCACCTTGAATTCTGCACTGAAAAAGTTTAAGAGATAGACTACATTAATATATTTCAATTTATTTATATGTTTACTATGTCATATTTTCTTTAGAATTACTGACTATAAAATTGTTCTGTAGTTTTCTGATGATTTTGCAATTTTGCTCTTTCATTATGATATAACTTTTTTCTGTCATTATTGGTAGATTGAATGCTGAAAGTTTAATCAAATAATGATGCTGCACTGACAGTTTAAGATTGATGAACAGATTACATTTCATTGATGAACACATTACAAGTTCAACATTACATTGCTGAAAAACACTAATGACATAACAATTACATGACAGACTCATTAGACTAACTTAACCATAGCTGCTATCAACATCCATGACAGACCAATTACAAACATTAACCATAAATTTTTCCTCTTTTCCATTGCAATCTTTTTCTTCAGTTTTTCTAACTTGTTAAGCTTTCCGACTCTGCAATCTATCTCCTCAACAATCTCTTTAGCAAATTCAATCAAATAAGCCTTGTTGACTTCACATTGGCGGCATCCGGACGGATTGGTTTCTTTCACTGCAAACTCACTGACCAAATCATCCCACAAAAATAAACCGCACCCATTCTGCAATTTGAGACAAACACCACCAACAATTAATTTCGAAATCAAACTCAAAATAATAAAATGCTTCAAAATTGCTCACCATATTATTCCTGCATTTCCAAAATTTGCGACCGGGGTTTTCAATTGACTTGGAGACCAACAACTTCATGGTTTCATTGCATCCACATCTTGGTAAGCCGTTTCCAACTTCACTCGTGGAAGATGCCTTGCTGCCACCCATAACCCAGATGAAGGGGACACGGACGAAGATGAAGAGAGGGATGGATTTGGGGTAGGGATGGATTTCACGAAGAGAGAGAGGGATGGATTTGGGATAGGGATGGATTTCACGAAGAGAGAGAGGGATGGATTTGGAACCCTAATTTCTAGTTTATGCCATGCTGGAGACCTAATGAAGATTCACATGTGAAAATAAAAAAATTAAAAAGCCACGTCTGAAATAAAAAACCAAGATTCCATGCCACCTGGATATTAGGGGGTTCTATGAAGGAATCTACATAACATAAGGGGGGTATTGAAAAAATAACTTTACCAGGGGGGTAACCCTAAACTCGCTAACATTACAGGGGGGTAAAGTGTATTTAACCCATAATTAAATATCTGTTTATTTTACCCGTGGATACCCATTAAATTATGCAACTCATGCCCGTGACGGGTTTTACTCGTGAATACCCATGAATACGGATTTTTCATACCTAAATATTTCTACACAACTACCAATTAAGCTCGGAGACGACTAGATATAACTTTAGCTCTCACTATTTTGTCTTTCTCTCTCTTAGAAATGGAGGAATAAAGGAAGTAAACAAATTTAGGTATGGTAAAAAAGTCTAAATTTTTTAAACATAATATATTATAATCAATCTTTACACAAATTAAATATTATTAGTATTACTACTACTATTAATAGATTAAACATAAGAGGTGATTGTAGTTTGAATCATTTGAAACAAATATCCATATGTAGTTAGTCTTTTATATATATATATATATATATATATATATATATATATATATATATATATATATATATATATATATATATATATAATTTAAATAAAAATTAATGTGATAAAAATAATAAAGATGGTTTTACAGCTTCAAAGGTTTATTAGTAAATTAAAAAAAAATTATGCAAAAACATGAGTTTGAGAGTTCAACCAAAATATGGTTTTTGTTCCGTATCGAAATCAGAAATATGTGTAGTCAGGGAAGCTACGACGGAGGAGAGCTTCTAATGCGATGGAACGGAGAGTATTCAAATTATGTTTGAATTTTTTTACCTGAAATGGCGTCATCCGCATATATAGAGGAGTTAAATAACTAACTCGCTAACTTGTCGATGTAGAATGCGGAGGACCGTCAGATGCATTAGAAGGATGAATATCCTGCTTCCATATTACTGAAGGTTCAGTGGTGAGAAGAATGTTCTAAATTCTTTAGTATGTACTTGAATTGGATCTGGGATGTTGCGCCTGGAGGTGGTCAGACTAGAAAATGAACATGCCTGGATCAGATCAATTCAAGGAGTTCTTTTCTTATGGCGATCGAATCTCTAGGGATGGACCAGATCACCGAGTATATGGTCGATCCAAAATAGTTTCCCCTTAAGCCCTTGCACTTAAGGAGTAGAGGCGATGGTTTGAAGGATTCTCATACATCGGCTATCAAATATACCTTTTTTGCTTAAACTATCCTATAATTTCAAATGCCTTTATAGGATTGATTATGATCATCCCAAGGAACTGAAATACTCAAGTATTAAGTGCAAGAGAAGTGATTTTTGATAAGGCACATTTCGCTTCGTAAGCCCAATTCATAAATGTGGAAAGAACTTGAGTCACTTCTTTATTCTAGGTTTTTCTTTTCTCTTGTTTATGAATCTTTCGTCTCTTATTTTCCTCTAAAGCATTTCTTTCTTTTTCTTGAATTTGCTATCGTGATATGGCGAAAAGACCTCGGAAAAACATGGAAATAAATCAAGTGAACCCATATTCTTCTTGTTAAGGTTCCACATCATCTTCAACTGTCTCCATCTTCACCAAAGAGGGGAACTTAGTTGGGGTCTTTTCTGACGTTGGTGAACCGTCACTTTGGGGGCTTACCATTCTTAGTGACGAAGACAAATTTTGTAATGAGTATGGAAATTGTATCATTCCTCTGTATGATTATTGATTTTTAGTTTATGGGGTTTTGTTTGCCCTTTACCGCTTTTGAAGTGGATGTTCTCAACTATTTGATGGTAGCTCTATCTCAACTTCACCCCACCAATTGGGCATACATTAAAGCTTATCAGCAGTTGTATGAGTATCCAAAGGGAATACTCTCCACTGTCTTGTTTTTCATCTCTTTCACTAGGATCGAAGCACTTCGGCCCGACCAAAAGGCCGGGGTTTGGTTCTTTTGGTGTCGACGATACAAAATTTGAAGACTTCCCTAAATCACCCTCTTTCATATACCAGTTCTTTTTTGTCACCCCCTTCACCCCAAGGCTCATATAATTATTTGTGCGGTTGAACTAGGGTGGAAGAAAATATAAGCCTATGTTTTCCCATTGTTGGTCGGTGAAGCACTTTATTTTAGAGAAGGACTCCTATATTTATAAAGCAAGTGACTTCACTGTCGAGGATTCTTTTCAGAAGAAGAGTTTGTTAGTGTTCGTCAATCGCTTGGGCTATGTCAGTGGTGTAGTCCCTTTAGACAAGGTTGAGAAGAAGCGTCAGAAGCCTTTGATAGATGTTTCCTTGCTGATAGAGTCCCGATCTTGTGAATGTTTCCTGGATGCCTTTGGTAAGTTCATAATTTTATTTATACTTCACTATTATCTTTCCTTCGTTGTATTTGACTTTGATTAATCATTGTATTTTTATGCAGATGTAATGGAGCATGAAGTAAGGGTTTGGGTCTTATAACGAAGAATACAACCACCTAGCCTTGCTAAAAATCCTCTTCCTCTTCCTAGTTCACATGTGAATCCCGAATCTTTCCCCGACCCTTCTTATGATTGTCGTGATTTTGCCTTTGATGAGGAGTGGGCATTTTTTTCTAGCCTTTTCGGGCAGTCCTTATGGGAAGAGTTGTACGCTTTGTATCTTTCTACTAAGCGAACTTTTATCACTTTGTCCCTGGATGGATTCAGTTGTTGGGAAGCTCTTTAGTTCGAGAGGGTGTGCGAGGAAAAGGTCTGGCTAGAGAGGAGTGTGAACAGTTTGACATCCTAAAAAAATACTTATTTAAGGGAACTACAAAAACTCATGCTTCTCTATAGGACATACGTAAAGATTTGTCCCCGTTCAGCCTTCCTAGTACTGTCATTGGTCAAGTGATGCATTTGTCGAGAACGTTGGAGAAAAAACCCAAGCACTTGAATCTTCTCGGAAAGAGTTAGAGTTCTTACGCGGAAAAAATTCTTCCCAAGCTCGACAGTTAAAAGAATTTGTCTCTGTGAATATTGGGGTGGTTATAGAGTCTTTTGAAAATGCGTTGCAACGAGTGGAGCATTTTCATCATCCACTGACCATTTCGAGGGAGCAAATTCGCCTAGATCAAGTTATTCAAGATGGCCGGATTGTTTCTACCCTTGAGTAGGGCTTTTGTGTATGTCTTTTTTTCATGTACTGTGACTTCGTTGTTATTGGAGTTCTCGTATTTGCCTGTGATTTATAAAAAAAATTATGTTACAAATTTTTTTATAGGAAAAATATCAAATCGAACCTAACTTGCATGGTGCCAGATGTTTTGTTCTCATGTGACTGATGTTAGGCGTTGGTCTATCGTTCGGAGTATATACTTTGGATTTCGTACTTCTACGCTTAAGTCTTTTGCGGAGCCATGTATGGCTGTTTCGCGAAAGAGCATGTTGCATTAAGATGCACATGTTGTTTCGATGGAATGTCGAGGTAGTAGCGCAAGTTTGTGCTTGGAATATGCTTGCACGGTAGAAACATTATTGACATTTGATGTGTTCGTATGTCAGATCGAAACTAGTGGTACATGAGATCGACTTCGTTTATGCTCCTAGTGGTACCTGTAAGTATTTCATGCCAAACAAGCTAGACACGACTATGCCTTAATCACGTTTACGTGGATAAGGTATGCATCCGGTTAATCATGGTGGTGTCTCAAATTATACTCACGGATGAAGGGCATGAAATTGACTAGATGCAACCATGCTTTAAACTGTGCTTAGCATCATAAATGATCTTACTCATCCAATTGCAGAGGATCTTTGTCCTTTCCCCCGAGCCTATAGCTCGGATCGAGGTTGACGTCTCCATGCTTCACCACGCTCGCCCTCAGATTGGCTCGATCCAGGGGGTGCACCAGCTATGCATGATAACATGTATTTATTTTACATGGTTATTTGAATGTTGTACTTAGGCATGCAAAGCGTCTCTGATAGCACCCCTAGGGGAATTGATTGTTGTAGTCAGACGTGCAAAGCATCTCCTATAGCTCCCCTAGATTCTGAAGGTGTAAGAGGAGCTATGGGGAATTGATTGTTGTAGTCGGGCACTCAAAGCGTATCTGACAGCACCCCTAAATTCTGAAGATGTATGAAGCGTTGTAGAGAATTGATTGTTATAGTCGGGCGCTCAAAGCATTTCCTACGGCACTCTGGAATTCTCACTTTAGGTATTAATTGCGTTGGTTGTACCTCGTTTTCGGTGTTATTGTCAATAATCACAAAGGAATAAATAATTCAGATTTTTAGTGACTGTATTTATAACAGGGAATCGTTATGCTCGGGATACATCTGAGTTTATACATGTAAATTTTCATATACGAATATGATAAAGGAATAAAATGAAACATAACCAAGCGGGTATACCACTACTTATTTCTTATGATGGGATTTTCTTTGCTTAGCCATGATTTAGGGTACGAATGTTTAAGTTTTGAAGTTTCCCCTCAAGGGAGGTCATGTTGATCTCCATAGCGGAATTCTCTCTCTGATCCTATTGGAGTGTGTTGTGTATCTTTACGGTTGCTTCAAGATCGGCGAGTAAGACTACCAGCTCACCATGGAGTTTATGGTACTTGAGTTTGAGGTACACGAACGAGGCCACGATGTCCAATGCTATAGTGAAGGGCCTACACAAGATGCAATTGTAAAGGCTTCTGCATGGGATGACTAGGAATTGGGTATTTATTAACCGAATGTCTATACCCTCTCCCACGAATACCATCAGCTCTATATAGCCCCAGGGACAAGTGGTCTTCCCATTAAATGCTTGCAAATCTGATTCGTCATACAGTATCAAGTTTCCCTGATCCAAGCCCATTTTTCTTGAATAACAAGAAGTAAATGATGTCACACGAGCTTCCACCATCTATCAGAATTCGTGAGACGTAAAATTGTCCCGTTGTAGTTATGATTACCAATGGGAACTACTCGTTGGGGATTCCTCAATCCTTTTCGGAGTCTCGGAAACCTAGCATGGGTCGGTTTGATGTGATAGGCAATGAGTTGCCTCCACCCTTGTAAACGGCCATCATATTATTGATCTTTCTCTTAATCGTTCCTTTTGATGTGGGATTTGCAATAGGTGCTTCACCAGTGATGGCGACAATATACAAGTGTTTATCCTTCCTTTAGAGGATCCTTTTCGATCTCATTTGCTGCTTTGGACCTATTTTGATAAACTCCCTTTATTGATCAAAGATTCAATCACTTCTTTGATCTGAATGCAATTGTCAGTGTTATGGCCATGTCCCCTATGGAAACGACAACACTTCGATTTATCTATTTGAGTGGATTTCACACAATGTTCCTACTTTCCTAAACTTGATATTTACATATTCTTGGTATATTCTTCCAAAAGAAGTGTTTAAAATAGTATACCTATCGCACCCGTTGTATGTTTCTTCATTGATATCTCTTCGCCTACATGGGTCTTTTCCAGATGGGCACTCATAATGAATATCGATGGATGAGGCCAAATTTTCAAAGCAGGTGTTCAGTTTATCCTCAGACGTTATATATGGTTGAACCAGGTTTAACATCTCTTGAATTGTCCCTACCTTTTTCTTTCCAATTTTGGTGCAGAAAGGAAGATCATGAAGGAGGCCATTCTCGAAGATCTAACACTGAAGAGATTCTTCGGTACCTTCAACTTTTATTGCAAACTAAGTGAATCGGTCTATGTATGATCACAAACTCTCTTTTTCTCCTTTCATGATGCAACTAAGTGCGGCTATAGTAACTAGTTGTATTTTTTGCGTTGTGAAATGCACAGTAAGTTGATCACAGAAATCCGTTCATGACTCGATGCAACTGTCACAAATTTCGTTGAACCATAGTCGTGCCGATCCAACCAGCATCAACACCGATATATTGGATTTGGAGGCATCATCGATCATAGTTGAGTTGGTCATTTACAAGTTGCACGTAATCGCCGGGATCCCATTTCTTTTTATATTCCTCCAATTTGGGAGCTTTTTTCATAGATTTAGGGATTTTTCTCTCCAAGATCCGAACACATATAGTGTGTTTAAGTTATGACTGATTTGGTTGTCATTCATTACAGTCTAGGGAGGGAGCGTAACTCCCCCAGTCTCCTCCCAGGATTTTAGGGGGAGAATTACGCTTACAGCCTTTGGAGTGTTCTTTCTATTTCTGGCATTTTCCTTCTTCTTTAGCTGCAGACAAATCTGGTCATTTGGTTCGATTTTTTCTTGAGTTGGCTTCTTGCACTCTATTTTCCAAGGGTTGAGCGTGTTGAAGGCTTCCATACAAATGAAGGAATCTTTCTTCCATAGCCTTAGAGTTTTGTTGTTGAATGATGTTGTAATTATATTTAGTTAATTCGTTTGTGCCTTAAGATATGAGGTTTTCCTCAAGAATGCAAAAACCTCGCTAGATCTCGGGTTACTCCCTAGGATTTGGAGGTGGAACCCGAAGCAACTGTGTTTGGATTGTTCTCGTCCGTGGTAGATGGAAAATCCTGTTTGGTTGCTGAAGAGAATTGTTATTGAGGTTTGCTTCGCTAGTAGGAGGAGTAGTGTTTGGCAAAATGGTGGTTGATGGTACCACACCAGCAGCTGCCAAAGTGGCTTCACTCACCGTGGTGGAACAAGTGGTTCTTGATCTATCCATTTCCATGAATTGATGATGTTCAAAAGTATTGAGTAATTAAGATCTAGAGAACCATTATCTCTTTATCGATGTTGAATTTGATTTTATCGATCGCAACTGAATTTCCTTCGATTTGTTGACTCCTCTAGTTCAAAGACGATGAGAGACTCACACTATAAGAGTATACCTGGGAATAAAGAATCATAAGATACACGGGAATAAAGTGTCAATTCCCACATACACCACTATTCAATATCGGAACAAAAAATATGTGTAGCCATGGAAGCTACCGCTGAGGAGAGCTTCCGATTTGACGGAGCGGGGGTGTGTCTGAAAGGTTAGCACTTCAACACTCAAGTCAATATGTGAATGATGAGAGTATTCAAATTTTGTTCTATTTTTTTACTTTAAATGCTGCCATACACACACACACACACATATATATATATATATATATATATATATATATATATATATATATATATGTAAGAGTTGAATAACTAACTCGTCAACTTTCTGCTGGTGTAGAATGTAGATACTACCAAAAATTGGGTAAATTAAGGCGGTTAGTAAAGTGCTATTATGGCCTTTACAACCGCCAAATGGCGCCATAAATTTGGCTAGGAAAAATGGCGGTTATACATAAACCGCCATACGAACCGACGTAATAAGCTTTATAAATGGCGTTGTAAATAATGGCAATTAAACCGACACAAGTTTCATTATTTTTTTTATAATAAGAGAAAATTAAGGCAGTTATAACTGCCACATTTTTCACTTTTTTTTATTAAAAAAAATGATCTAGCATGAGTAGCACAACACGATGTGCTCATATTGTGTACTCGCCTAGACTGAGGTTAGGTATGATTTAAATTCTATGTGAACCGATAATGATAGAACAAAAATATTAAGAATGAATAATAGTAAAAGAAAATAAGAGAAATGAATAACAAATGTTTGGTAAAGAAATAAAATAATTAAAATCAAAAATTGATTCCCATAAAATATATACTTAGAAGTATTTAGGCTTACACGATAAAATTTATTTATCATAAAAGAAATATCATTAAAGAAATATTACGTATAAAATTGGCTGGGAGATCTGGTTGTAGCGTATGGTCCATAAAAACCGAGAACAAAACTAATGTTTTTTCCTCAATGAAACAAACCCCATGAGGGTTGCACGGGCTAATTCTTTATGTGATCGGACTTATCTGATTGTTGCAGAGAATAATCATTACTATTTAAGAACATCTCATCAAAGATTTATGGAGTTGGGGCTATATCTTCATCTCAAATCCACCAGCTGAATAAATAGATTTCTACCATTCTATTTGAATAAAATATGAGTTACATTAACATCTATTACTATTTTATCATGAATAAGAAAAACACAAATTTACAATTGAATGCAAGTATAAACGCTAGTGGAACACTAACTGCCATCGTTACTAAACCAAGGCAATATGACTCAATTTGATAGACTAAATAGTTAATGGTCCAAACATATGTATATAAAATTAAATTCTATAAAATGATTTTTTTGTTAAAAGCTTCAAATTAAAAAATCAATTTGTAATATAGAACATCAGAGATGATATATTTTCTATTTTATTTTATTTTACTAATGATAAAAGGTGGTTGGAGATGTAAGAGCATAAATCTAAAAGTACTGCTACTTAAGAGTTAAATAATGTCAAACAAGTTTTTTTGTAGAGATATTTTACTACATTCTATCTTCAAGCTAACATCCTAAACAAACAAAATATTGAGATGATCATTAAGCTTATGGTTCCTTAATGTGTATCTAGTGTTATGAAAATATCCTTTTAAAAAGAAAAAGTCATTAAGAGACTAATTAATACATTTAGAACCTAGTACATAGTTAATACTTCAATGATTATTATTTTCCAATAATGTCCTAGAAAACATTAGAGAAGAATGTTCTGAATTCATATAAATTATTAGTTGAGGATAAGTTAATGGTTCTCATTTTATCAATGGGATTACTAAGATTTGAACTTAGAGGCTCTTATTACCGAGTTATACCTAATCACTCATAAGTTCAATAAGAAGAATTTTCAAATCACAGTATTATTTCCATTTTATATCCTATTAATTGAACAATTGGAATCTAGACTTCAAATAAGTACAATTTTGGAAATGCATTAATTTAAATAAACCCATTTTTCAACTTCATTTGAAAGACATCCTTACTTTAGATTGTCACAGTAGAAATGGAATCTAATTAAAAAATTAATTAAAAGAGAGCTAAGATGCATGAAGATCCCAAACAAGAAAAATATCACATTATACATTAAAGTAGCCATACATTATAATGTTATAGTACCTACCGGAAACATTTTTCTTTTTAATACTTCATTAGCAACTTGCTACAATAATTATGATAATTTGAGCCGGTGAGGAGCTTGCTTCTTACATAGGGTTTGATCTTACTCATAATCTTTACCTTCTTATCTGTTTGTTACTTGCAGTGGATAGAGATTCAAGGGAAGGAAACCACGGTGACTAGATTTTTTTTGGTGAGAATTTATTTGATTTTTGTCGAGGTGGAGAGAGAAAATAAAATGTTATTGAAAAATAAAAATATAAAATGTTAATAAAAATTAAGTGTGGCCCACTTGAATAGAAGAAAAGAAAAATGTTAGAAAAAGGTGAGCGCTAATTAAAAATAAAGAGAGGGAAATGGTGGGGGAAATTATTGTAAACTTTGACGCGTAAAATCGCCATTGTTTATAGTACATTAAGGCGGTTCTTTAAACCGACATTATTATAGTAGATTGTGGCGGTTTTGTACAACCTACCTATTAAGATTGTCGTAATTTCCAAGATTTTGTGTAGTGAGAGGACTGTTAGATGCGTTAGAGGGATGATTCTTCTGCTTCTAGATTACTAAAGGTTCAGTGGTTAGGAGAATGTTTCAAAAGCTTTAGTATGTACTTGAACTGGATCCGAGATTTTGTGCCTGGAGTGGTCGGACTAGAAAAGAAAGATGCCCAGATCATATCATATTATGGAGTTCTTTCCTTATGGTTGTCAAATTTCTAGGGATGGACCGGATCGCCGAGGATATGGTCAGCCCAAAACGATTTTGATTATTTTGATGGTAGAGACACTTCTGGAAAGTTTTTGTGATCCTGACTTATCTGTGAGCCTAATCTCATATCAAGTGATTCAGAGAATTGACAGTGTGATGTTGTTCTCTTAATTAGGGGAGTTCTCAAAGTTTGTTTGAGGTAAAACACTTGACAGAGAATAAATTCAGAAAAATCTGATTAATCCTCTTGTAAGTGGTTATTTATTTGCCTTGTCCTTTTGGTTTATTTTTACTAATATTTTGGTTTGTGGAAATAAAATTTTAGGCAAGAGGTGTAAAGCTGGTGAAAGGGAGTGGAGAAAGAATAAGTTAATCCCAAAGTCATATAAGGCCAAAACGGATCAAGGAAGCTTAAAAAACCACTTATAACCGATTAATCATAATAGGCTAATCGATTAGGCGCAACTGAAACTCAAAATTTGTGTCACCTAATCGATTAACCCTGAAGGCCAAATTAATGAAATTTATTTTCTCTCTCAATCTTGAGAAAATTAAGAAGAAATCAATAAAGACAAGAGTCATATGTTCTCCAAATGTCATTCAAATTAAATCATCAATAAGAAACACATAGAAATAAATTTTCATGAAGATCTAATTGATTAACTAAGATTCTAATTGATTAGAAAGCTTGTTTTGGAAAGTTTTTTAATCAATATTTTATAGACCAAATCACTCTGATTTTCAATGACTTTTTGCGCAAAAAATAGTTCCAGAAACACATTATATAAAGATACACACTCTTATCCTATTCATTTATCTTCTCTCATTTGTTTATGAGTGTCTACCTTTTATTACTATTATCATCATTACTATGACTTCAACGAAGATTCATAATGTTCCTTCAATGGTAGTCAATCTATTTTTAAGGTCTTAAGCACTCCCTTAAGCTTTTTTCTATTATAAAAATTATTAAAACTAAAGTAATTAATTGATGTACCCCTTATACAATTTTCACACTCCTTGCCCAACCACCCTTCACTGTTTGAAATAGTTTTTTAATTATTTATTTGGAGATTACTTCTCCCTGTTAAAATAAGATTTGTTTATGCACGTAAAAGGTTTTGATGATAACAAAGTATTTAACGAACAATAGGGTTTATTAACATTTTGTTTAAGTGTGGAGGATCACAAGCATATAACTAATTTTGATCGTTAGCATATGTGAAGAAGTAATTTAAAGTATGATTATGATTGATCAGAATCTTAACTAGTTCATAGGCTCTGAAGGCATTAGACTTTAACCTCATGACCCAACTTCTGATGATAGCTCAGATTCTAAAGGTGTGAAGAGCAGTTGATTTATACCCTGAACCAAAGTAGTCTTGTCTTATCAAAGCCCCAAATTTCTGGACAAAGTCAATTAGGGTTTTCGTTTTGCAAGGCTCAATAAAAAAGGATGTGAGATCTTCAGACTATTCTAACTTTTGATAAATACCTAGTACGATGAAAGATACTGAGAGCAATGCTATTATTCAATGGATAAAGCTTCATATCTGATGCAAGACTCCAACTTCTCTCTTGACATACTTTTTCACCAAGTTTGCACGTTATGTTCAAATCCTCCAACAACTATTATTCAGTCTCTATAAAAGGAAGCTGAAGACTCAAAGGAAGGTTAAAACATCATAATGCATTACAATATCTTTAGCATAACTTTGAGTTGTTATTTATGTAACTGTCATGGCTTAAAGATCATAAGATTTCTTATCTTTGATTATCTTTAAAATCTTAGAAAGGTTGAAAACCTTTGTGACTGTTGCACGACTATTATACTTATGATTGTGTATCAAAGTATAGTAGTTATCTTGTATATTAAACTTCTGCTTAAAGTAGAGTAAGTCTCTTGCCTGCATGCTTAAGCAATGAAGTCTCTTTCTTGGTTGATTGAGCAAGGAGGTCTCTTGTCTGAGGACTCGAGCAAGGAAGTCTCTTGTCTGAGGACTTGAGCGGAAGTCTCTTTCTAGAGTGATTGAGAATTGATGTCTTTTGCAAGTGTGCTTGAGAAATTTGTAACTTGTTTGGTTATAGTGAAAAGCTCTTGTTGAGGAAATGGGGTTGGACTACTCTAAGACGAGGAGTGGAACCATGATAATCTTCGTGAGTTGCTTGCATTTACTTCTGAACTTTACATTTCTGCTACTGTGTTTTAAATCTGGTATTGGAGTCTGAACATTGTTCAGAATCTGAACATGTTGATTCAAAAGTAAAATCAATTTTTAAGAATACACAATTCACCCCCCCCCCCCCTCATTCCTGTGTATTTTTCTCACCTTCAGTTGCCATCAGAGCACGGTCTGTACTAAACACTTAACCATGGTACATCAAAGATCTTGAGAAAAATACTCTTTTCATCATGCTTGAGAGTTATGTTATTTTTAGTTATGTTAAAGAGCGTCGTCGTGGTAATAACAACCATGATCAAAGTACATATGGTCAAAACACCCATACTGCTAGACCACCAACATTCAGTGGAGACTGCACTGAATTTGAATGGTGGAAAAGTAAGATGTACACTCATATCATTTGTCTAGGTGATGAGTTATAGGATATCTTGGAAGATGGCATTAACTTTCACGTTGATGGTGTTGGAATGGTTTCTGACAAAAAGTATCTCACTCCTTATTAGAAAAAGAATTATAGAAAGCATCATAGAGTGAGAGGCATTATTGTTGATGCTTTACCTCATTCTGGGTATATAAAGATTATCGATAAGTCTACTGCAAAGACTATATTTAAATCCTTATGTGTGACCTATGAAGGTAATCAACAGGTTCAAGAAGCCAAAGCTAATCTCTTGATTCAACGATATAAGATGTTTAGGATGAAGAATGATGAGAACATTGAATCTATGTTCTCCAGATTTTAAGTTCTTGTGTCTGGACTTATGGTCCCGAACAAGAGTTATACGACTGTGGATCATATCAAGAAGACTCTTAAAAGTCTTCCTGTCAAATTCAGACCCAAAGTTACTGTTATTCAAGAAGCTAAAGTCTTAAACTCCTTAAGTCTTGAAGGTCTTATTAGCAATCTCCAAAGTCATGACTTGGATCTTAATGGAGATGAGACTGGAAAGCAGGTTGAAACCGCGGCTTTAAAATTTGTGAGAGGATATGAGAAATCCTCTCAAAATCTCAAAGAATCCACTCACGATGAAGATTCTAATGAAGAATTTGATGATGATGAACTAGCGTTTATCATCAAAAGATTTAAATATTTAGCCAGAAAGAAGAACAAATTCTCTGGTAAGAGAGAAAACTTCAAAGGGTCAAGTTCTAGAAGTAAAGATCGGGATGGTTGTTAGAATTGTAAGAAGCCTGATCATTTCATTTGTTAAATGTCTTGATCTTCAAAAAGACAAAAGCAAGAATGAGAGATTCCAGAAGAATAACTTTAGAAGCAAGTTCAAGAAAAGTCTCATGGAAACATGGGAAGAACTTGACAATGAAGGAGAAGATGAAGAAGCCAATCTTGCTTTGATGGCATCAACCTTCTCAAACTCATAATCTGAAGCTGATTATGACTCAGACTCATAATAGATAGAACATGTATTTTCTTATCTCTCAAAATCTAACTTAAGTACTTTGTGTCATGATCTTATGGAAAGATGCCAGCAAAATGCTAGACGTATAAAAACATTGAAGAATCAACGTGGTCTTTTAAAAGATGAACTCAATCTTTCTAAAAAAAAATTGAAAATCTTGAAAAAGAATAACTTGTTTCAATGAAAAATATGTTTGAAAAATCTCTAGATAAAAATAAATTAGTTCTTTGAAATTTCATTATATTTAGTTAAGATAGAACCAGACTTGCCTCTATAATTTACGGAGTAAGTAAGAGGAAAAGGGGAGGACTTAGTTATCATCAGAAACCTTACAATCCAAGGTTTAATATCTTAGTGAAACCATCTGATCATTCTTCTTCAAGCACTGATCAAAAGGGGTTGAATGCTTACTTTTTGCCTGCTGCTGAAAAAGTTAAAATTCTGGACCAATAAGAACCCGTGGTAAATAACTCACAAATCCTGAAGGATCTAGAATCTACAGTTATTATATTTGAAGTTCCTAAAGATTCAGAAGTCAAGGTAAAGACTTGTCCTAGACAAATTGTCTGGAAGAAGTCAAAACCTTAATATAAAGCTAAGGCACAAATCAAGAAAAAACTCTATAAATCTAACCTTAAAGGACCAATAAAAGTATGGTTGCCAAAGAATGAGATTATTTTTGCTACAGGTAAGCTTAAACGAAAGAATAAAGCAACAATTGCTTCAGGATAATGGTTGTTTGTAACCTTCAACAAGAAGATTCACATCTAAAATCCTAACTCTAAAAGAGGAATGAGATGTGGAATCTGAAAGAAACCAGTAAGACAAGCTTACCAGTACTGGCAAGATTAAAGTTTTCTACTGTGGACTAGTGCTTTAGATTCTTGGTTATGACTCTGAAGTTCATCCAATTCTTCTCAGAAGTCTGAAGAGATTTTTGATGATTTACAAAAGAGCATTATTGGAAATATATTATTCCTCTTGAATCAGATGTGTCGCGACTAGAAAATTACAGAGTCACCATCATCCTTTATTCGTTTATAAGGAATAGGGAATTAATGATAAAACCTAATGTTAAGGATAAGATCTAGGTTTCGGAAGTCAGTTAAGCCAAAGAAATGTGTTAGGCACCACTCACTTCCATTGTACTTAATGAGAGTCTTCTCTAGTTCTAGGGTTACTATGGTATTTATGGGATGTTTGCTTATGTTATTTATTCTTGCTTATTATTTATTTTATTTGTTTATAAAAGTTTTTTAATTATTTTTTTAATAAAAACTAGTTATCGATAAAAGGAAATTTAATCATGAAAGAGGACAAAGAAAATATTTTTTTTGTTATTGTACTCGTCATAGTATTACAACTCTATGCCTACGTATCCTCAAGCAATATGAAGGATCAGAGTACCATAGTTCATCTAAAAAATGTTTGTTGGTTTGTTGTTTTTAGATTTTGAAAAGTTCTCAATGCATAAGGGGCGGAGAAATATTTGATTTGAAAATGTCTCAATGCACAATGACAAAGAGCATAAAGTTTGAATGAATAGAATTTGATTTTAGATTGATTCGTTGATTGGTAAGGTGTGACATCAGCCAATCAACTTGATTTGCAGAAACATACCTATAAATTAATTTAGAAACTAAATGGTTGTTTTATATATATATATATATATATATATATATATATATATATATATATATATATATATATATATATATATATATATATATATATATATATATATATATATATATATATATATATAATTATTATTTTGAATACTTGGCAAAATAAATAAAAGACAAAGGTTATCTACTGATTTTTTTTGTTTAAGAATTATTTAATTATTAATCCTCTTAATCGTCCTAATAAAATTGCCCTAATTAAATAATTAATCCTAATTATTCTAATTAATCATAAAATACAAAATATTAAATATTTAGTTGCTTTTGAGATTTTTTGATTATTAAAGAAATGTTTTTATTATAAATTATTTAATAATAGACTAACCTAATTATACTAATTAAATTTACCTAATTTCCAATTAATCCTTATTATCCTAATTAATCATTAAAGTTAACCTAAAACTAATCTTAAATAAAAATAATTAAAAATAGGAAAGACAGATGAAATAACGTGGGGTGCAAATTCAGTTGAAACAACTATGAGCCATTTGCTAAGGGGTGTAAAAAGCAAAAGAGATAGATTAATATGATTTAGAAAATAAATTGATGATTTATGTACAAATGTGTAGTATTATTTACAAACGAAATGATTATTTTTAGGATTTTTAAATTAAAAGAAAAAAAAACAAGATTTTGTATTTTTTTAAACTCTTAAGTGAAGAAAAAAGAGTATTTGTGAATTAAATATTTTGGGTATTTTGAATTTATAGTAAAAACTTAAACAAAACTAACAATCTTTTGAAAAAATTTAGATTTTAATAAAAAAAATTGTAATTTTGCATTTAAGTGAATAAAAATAAATATTTATTTTTTGATATTTTTGGATTCTCGTAATTAATTAAATATTCATGTACAATAAAAAAAGATTTTCTTATAATTGTTTTTGAAAATAAGTTTATATTTTTTAAGTTAATCATCTTTTTATTTCTACAATATTTGGTGTATGTTTATGATTTTTTCAAACAAAAAACCGCGCATGAAGAGCAATCCTGGAGTAACCTAAAAGTGACTTTTTTTGTATAACAAAAATAATTAAAAATGGAGTATTAAAAACATAATAAAAAACAAAATAAAATTAATTGTGTGAATCAAAATCGAACTAAATAATATTATTTTTAGACAAAATTGGGAAATTAAAATAAAATCAAGACAACAAGCAAACATAATCCACCAGAAAAACAAAATGATTTCTTAAGTAATTATCAAGCATCAAATCAAAAGCAAAATATTAAACAATAACATAGATAATAAGAGGAAACCAACCTACGGAGAGAAAATTGTCCCCGGTGAGCAAAGAGTGAAAGTCTTCCATTTTAGCTTCTCTTTTTTTACACTTTTTGTTTCATAATTCTTCTCTCTTTGACTGTTCTTCGCTTACAGCTTGTGCTTTTCTTGCAAAGATTGATGATGAAGGGTTTGTTAGGGTTTTAATTTTGTTGTTCTTCAGTATGAAGAGCAACAACTTTATAATACTTAATTTGGATGGAAAAAAATATATTAAATTTGTGTTATTTATAGATAAGAATTATTTCAAAAAATTGAATGAGATTTGTCTATTTTTGGAATTATTTTGTTTGACCTTATTTTATCTATTTCTTAAAGGCCAAGTCAATGAATCTGAATGAATTCACGGTCTTTGTGAATAAATTGAATAAAAATAAATTTTGATAATACAAAATAATGTGAAAACATAATAATAAAAAGATTTTATTTTACTATTTTTATTTTTATTTTTTTAGATTAAAAAATATAAAAATTGAATATTATAATAAGTATTAAAAATAAAATAATAATAAAATTCGAAAATAAATAAATAAAAATAAAAAAGTGCAATTTTAATTATAAAATAAAACATAAAAATGAGAAAAACTTTAAAAGTGAAAAAAAATATAAAAGAGAAAAAACTCTAAAAGTGAGGGAAGTGAGATTTAAACTCAAGACCTTTTCCTTATAGTTCATTACACATGCTCTTTTACCAATTGTGTTATTTCATTTGAAATAAAATGACACTAAAAAGCATATGAAAGATGGACAAATTTTGGGGTACGACCAGATGATGTTCATAAACTATTTTGATCAGAAGCTCCTTAACAGGTTCTGATGAACAAATAGCCTCTGAAGCTTCACATCATCTGATACTATGAATTTGAACAATATTTTTCAAATGGTTGCTTCGTAGTAACTACCTCTGACACCTATCCTGCTATGTGTCATTAATATCGAACGACTCTTGACACGTGAAATGAATCTGTTGGGTAAGTATTTCTTCCTTTTTCATGTTGTAATTAGGTTATTCTCTGTGTCTCTCACTACATTTATGTGTGTTTGTATTTAAAACTTCTTTTGCACTTAAAAACACTTTGTTTATACGAGAATCACACATCTCACTACTTCACTACCTACATTTTTTCGTTTTCTAACCTTCTCTGAAAACCCTCATTTTCAAAAGAAACCCTAAAAACCCCATTCTTCAATGCACACATGATCATCAACTCTGGCAAGGACAAAGGTTGTTGAACAGGTATTCGACAACTGGGAGGATTCATACAAAGAATTTCCACGGTTTTTATGGGCACTAAAAACAAATGTCCTAGGAACTGTGGCAATTATGGAGACATTGTCAGCAATGACGCCAGAAGGAACCTGTGTTACTGGTAATAGAATCTTTCACCGTCTCTTTTGGGTGTTTGACCCATGCATCAAAGGTTTTGCATTCGGCAAACCTATTATTCAGATTGATGGAATATGGTTATATGGAAAATACAAGGGTACTTTGCTTATGGCGGTTGCACAAGACGGCAACAACAATGTCTTTCCCATTGTCTTTGCTCTGGTTGAAGGTGAAACTGTTTGTGGTTGGGGTTTCTTTTTTTTGACATCTCAAAATGCATGTGGCTATACAAGCCAATCTCTGTTTGATTTTTGATAGACATGTTGCCATTGAGAGCGCCTACAATAACCATGACAACGGATGGCATGATCCTCCTTCTATCCATGTCTATTGCATTGGACATATTGCACAAAAATTCATGCGTGCAATAAAAGATAAGAATCTTCGCAAGAAGGTGGTGAATGCTAGGTATGCTCTAACACAACCGTCATTTCAATATTACCGTGATGAAATTAGAGTGTCTAATGAAGATGTAGGAAGATGGTTGAATAACATACCAGTAGAGTATTGGACAAGGGCATTTGGCGGAGGCTGTCGATGGGGCCACATGACAACAAACCTTGTGGAATGCATGAACGGCGTATTCAAAGGCATTAGAAATCTGCCAATAACCGCCTTGGTCAGATCAACCTATTATAGGTTGGCTTCTACATTCGCAACCAGAGGTGAAAGATGGAGTGCAGTATTAATGTCTGGGCAAGTATTCAGTGAGTGTTGCATGAAAGTCATGAAAGAGAAGAGCATCAAAGCTAGCACACACGTTGTAACAATCTTTGACCGTCATAGGCAAAATTTCAGCGTCCAGGAAATAATGGACCACAATGAGGGGAGACCAAATTTTGCCTATGTTGTCAAACTAAATAGGAGTTGGTGCGACTGTGGAAAATTCCAGGTCTTCCGCATTCCTTGCTCCCATGTCATTGCAGCATGCACACATACTCGTCAGGACACTTACAACCATCTATCTAATGTGTACAAGGCCATCACTGTCATGAATGTCTATAATAAAAGCTTTTCGGTGCTACCAATGGAGGAATACTGACCTCCATACGAAGGTGACATAGTTTGGCACAACGACGAGATGCGTAGAAAGAAAAAAGGACGGTCAAACAACACGCGTATCAGGACATAAATGGATACGATAGATAAAATGATAAGACTATGTAGTATTTATCGTCAACCTGGACACAATAAGAACAATTGTCCCAATCGAGGAGTATCATCTGGGTCATAATCTTTTTGTAACATTGGATTTTTTAACCTTCAATTTTTATATATTATTAAGTTTTTGTTACTGATTACATAATATTTCTAACTGAAAACATAAGTAATGTCACTACAACATAAGCAAACTGAAAACAAAATATTTTTAACTGATTACAACAATCAAAGTGATGTTATCTCGTCCGAACATCATTTCCCTAACATCCTTATCAGTTTTCATTCACACCCAACCAAAGATAATGTCGAGTCTCTCAATACTTCTAATTTTTTCCCTTCTGGTATTTTTCCATCTAACCAACGAACCAACTCCCTCTTCAGTTGATCGAACATTGTGATGTTCCAGAAGAGTATCAACATCTGAGGTTTGTCTCTCGCATAAATCACCTTTCCATAGCGGCGACGAAAATCAAACATGATTGCCAAATGATGAAATGAGATGTGGAAAAATGATTCACACAACACCTCTATTTATAACAAAAATAATTGCAAAATCCACTGAGGTGTCAATCCAATTGGCGCCTCATTTGGAAAAATACACATGGGCGCCAATTGAACTGGCTGTATCATGTGCCCTAGCCAATCCAATTGACGTCTGCACTCAATTTTTAAGAGGAGACACCAATTGGATTGACGCCTAAAAATGGGATAATTTGAATTAATTTTTGAAAACAAGGTTATTTTAGAAATTTTTTAAAAAAATTGAGTTATTTTGATAAAAAAATTCTTGATGAAGTCTATTTTTATTTTAATTATACCCTTTTTAGTTTTGTTTTAAATTTTAGTTTCTCTTTTATTAAACGCTAACAATTTGCATGTCTCTTTCATTCTACTATTTTTTATTTTAATAATTCAAATTAAAATAAAAAATAAAACATTTTTGACCGATCTATGCATTAATAAAAGCCTCACAAACAAGGGTGCCCAGCTAGTGGCAAATTTACCGAGATAACCCACTTTTTCGAAGAAATTCCCAAAATAAC
Organism: Lathyrus oleraceus; assembly: GCF_024323335.1. NCBI lineage: Eukaryota > Viridiplantae > Streptophyta > Magnoliopsida > Fabales > Fabaceae > Lathyrus > Lathyrus oleraceus. Next base: position 157,582,320 of record NC_066585.1, read on the forward strand.
CCAGTTTTCAAAAAATTTCCCAATCTACCCCACTTTTAGGAGGAGGCGCCAAATGAATTGGCGACCCCTCTTAAAAATTACAAGGAGGCGCCAATTGGATTGGCTAGGGCAGGTGCCCTAGCCAATCCAATTGGCGCCTATGTGTAATTTTTAAGAGGGGTCGCCAATCCAATTGGCGACTCCCTTAAAAAAGCCTCAAATGAAAAAGCCTTCAACATGAAAGTTGTATATCTTTTCAAGACAATGAATTTGGATATAAATTTTGCATCATTTGGATTTTTTATGAGAAAGTTATGGGCAGTTGAAGTTGGACTTCTGAGTTTTTCAACTGTAATCTGACCTATAATATCTTGCATTATTTCATGTGTTTCTTTTGGAGTTATGAAATTTTGTCCAACATAACATTTGAAGTAGACATATTAAATTTTCCAATGCACTTGGTCCCACCTCAAAATAATTAAAAATGAGTGAGTTAGGTTCCTGCGAAGTTGACCTAAAATTAGGGTTTCAACTGTAACCTGACCTATAATGTCTTGCATTATTTCATGTGTTTCTTTTAGAGTTATGAAATTTTGTCCAACATAACATTTGAAGTATACATCTTAAATTTTCCAATGCACTTAAAAATGAGTGAGTTAGGTCCATGCGAAGTTGACCTAAAATTAGGGTTTCTGTCAAAATGATCTATAATGTTTTGAAATGAATGATGAGCTTCCAAGTTTCAAATGGATTTTTGATGAACATGAAAGTTGTTCATATGGCGACTGTTGTTAAAACTTGAATGGAGGCACCAATTGGATTGGCTAGGGAAGGTGCCCTAGGCTAGGGTAGGTGCCCTAGCCAATCCAATTGGCGCCTATGTGTATGTTTTAAAAGGAGGCGCCAACTCAATTGGCGAGTCCCTCATAAAATGCCTTTTTTGTCTTATAAATAGATGCGTTGTGTGACCTATTGTTCCACAACTCATATAATCATTTGGCTATCATGTTTGGTGTTCGTCGCCGATACGGTAAGGTGATTTATGCGAGAGACAAACCTCAATTGCTGATGCTGTTTTGGAACATCACCACGTTAGATCAACTGAAGAGGGAGCTGGTTCGATGGTTAGACGGGAAAATACCAGAAGGGGAAAAAATCAGAAGTATTGAGAGACTTGACAGTATCTTTGGTTGGGTGCGAATGAAGACTGATAAGGATGCTAGGGAAATGATGTTTGGTCGAGACGACATTAATTTGATTGTTGTAATCAGTTAGAATTATTTATGTTTTCAGATGTTTTGTACTGATGTTGGTTATGAAACTCGTTGTAACAAGAACTTAATGATATATATTGATTGATTGTTACAGAAATACAATGTTACAAAAAGCATAAGATCAAGATAAAATGTTACAAAAAGCTTAAGGTCTAGATAAAATGTTACAAAAATCTTAAGATCTAGATGATGCTCCTTGATTGGGACAGTTGTTTTTGTTGTGTCCTGGTTGACGACAGATACTACATAATCTTATCATTTTATCTGTGGAATCCATCTCTGTTCTGATACGTGTGCTGTTTGGCCTTCCTTTCTTCTTTCTACGCATCTCTTCATTGTGCCAAACAATATCTCCTTCATATGGAGGCCAGTAATCCTCCATTGGTAGTACTGAAAAGCTTTGACTATATACACTCATGATGGTGTTTGCCTTGTACACATCAGATAAATGGGTGTAAGCGTCTTGACGAGTATAAGCGCATGCTGCAATGACATGGGAGCAAGGTATGCGGAAGGCCTGAAATTTTCCACAATCGCACCAACTTCTGTGTAGTTTAACCGCGTAGGCTAAGTTTGGTCTCCCGTCGCTATTGCCCATTGTTTCCTGGACGCTGAAATTTTGTCTTTGACGGTCAAACACTGTTACAGCATGTGTCGTAGCTTTGATGCTCTCCTCTTTCATGACCTTCATGCAACACTCACTGAATACTTGTCCAGACATTAACACTGCACTCCATCTTTCACCTCTGGTTGCGAACATAGAAGCCAACCTATAATAGGTTGATCTTACCAAGGCGGTTATCGGCAGGTTTCGAATTCCTTTGAAAACCCCGTTCATGCATTCCACAATGTTTGTTGTCATGTGGCCCCATCGACGACCACCGTCAAATGCTCTTGTCCACTGCTCTACTGGGATGTTATTTATCCATCTCCCCGCGTCTTCATTAGACAGACGAATCTCATCACGATAATATTGAAAAGACGGTTGAGTTAAAGCATACCCAGCATTCACCACCTTCTTGCGAAGATTCTTATCTTTTATAGCACGCATGAAGTTTTATGCAATGTGTCTGATACAGTAGACATGTGTAGAAGGAGGATCATGCCATCCGTTGTCATGGTTGTTGTAGGCACTTTCGATGGCAGCATGTCTATCAGAAATCAAACATAGATTGGCTTGTGGAGCGACATGCGTTCTGAGATGTCGAAGAAAGAAACCCCATCCACCAGCCGTTTCACCTTCAACAAGAGCAAAGGCAATGGGAAATACATTGTTGTTACCGTCTTGTGCAACTGCCATGAGCAACGTACCCTTGTATTTTCCGTATAACCAAGTGCCATCAATTTGCAGGAGAGGTTTGCAGAAAGCGAAACCTTTGATGCACGGGTCAAATGCCCAAAAGAGACGGTGAAATATTCTATTACCTGTAGCACAGGTTCCGTCTGGCATCATTGCTGGCACTGTCTCCAGAATTGCCACAGTTCCTGGGACATAAGTTTTTAGTGCCCATAAAAACCGTGGTAATTCCTTGAATGAGTCCTCCCAGTTTCCGAAAACCTGCTCAACAGCCTTTGTCCTCGCAATCCATGCTTTCTTGTAAGATGGAGTATAATTATATGTTGTTCGGATATGGGATATAATTATACTCACCTTCACTGATGGGTCTTTATTTACCAATGGCAGAATGTCTCGACATATGAAAGCTGTGCTCAGTTTACGGTGATCTTGTTCAACGGTTGTTGCGACGCAACTGTGTGGTGGGTCTATTGAAGCGATCTCCCAAGAGTCATTTTTCTTCTTGTAAGATGCAGCCAAACGAAATTTACAAAGCATGTTACGACATTCGATAACATACCTTCTAGAATCAGTGCGTTTCACCGTAAAGTCAGCAAAGTTGTTCATGTGGTATTTTTTGATTGCCAAGACACATTCCTCTTTGGTACGAAACATGTCTCCCACCTTTAATTCGCCTACTGGTCTCGGATACGGATTATAGAAGACACTGTCGGACATTTCATCGTCGTTAAGAGCCATATTTGTCATATGTTGAGGAGGAATATAGGCATGAGTAGGAGGTATTGGTGGTGGTTGAGCCTCATCTTCATTGTCGTTATTCAGGATGTGATCAACCTGTATCTCAGTCTCCTCTTCTTCTTCATCAATAACGTCGACCTCTACTTTTGCTTCTGGGTTGAGTTCATCTGACCATTGTGCATCATCTGCAGCATCTCCACCAGCTGGATCCTGATTTGTTAGTTGAGACTGTTGAGACGGTATACATGGCTGTAGAGTAATGTACAACTCGATACAATCCATGCCTGAATGTTCATGACTAAGAAACATGCTTTCAACATCTTCATCGTCTCGTATCTTTAGGGGGAAAAACTTGCATTGACCATTCTCAAAAAATATAGGATTCGGATATGTCATCTTTGACACATTACCTGATGCTATGAAGGATTGTATTCTTTTTTTGAAATGCAAAAAGGTTGCATTTCTCTTCATCGTGACTCTAATGGTATCAGTGTTTTTAAAACAAAAACCATGAATCTCAGACTCAAAAGTTTCACCGTTGCAGTGAACGTTGATACTGTATAATGATGAAGATGACATTTTGGAGATGAAAACTATTTTGCAAGTGCAGATGAATGTGAGTGAAGATGCTAAGTATTTTGCAGATGATAAGTATTAATTTGAGTGAAGATGAATGTGAGTGAAGATGAAAAGTATTTTGGAGATGAAAAGTATTTTGCAAGTGCAGATGAATGTGATAGTAAGACACTTAAATAGATGGTATCAGTGTCTCACATTGAAGCTAGTCTGAGATACCGTGTCAAGCATGCAAGTAATTTCAGAGATGAGGTGTCTGTCATGCAAGACAGTGTGACCTGATGTGTCAAGCATGCTAGCTAGTCAAGAGTTGATGTGTCTGTCATGCAAGACAGTGTGAGTTGATGTGTCAAGCATGCTAGCTAGTCAAGACTTGATGTGTCTGTCATGCAAGACAGAAGTGAGTATTCAGCATGCAGGATACTAGAGAGCCACGTGTCTGAGATGATGTGTCAATCCTGCAAGACAGTGTGAGTTGATGTGTCAGCCAGGCAAGCTATCAAGAAGGTAGTCATCAGCATACAGGAGACAAGACAGACACGTGTCGGACACCTAAGATGGTCAGAGATGATGTGTCAATCATGCAAGCCATCCATAAGTGTTTTGTTCAGCATGCAGGAGACAACAATGCCACGTGTCAGACATGCAGAAGGTGGCGCCAATTGGTTTGGCGCCTACCTTTAAGGCTTGTACATGGTCGCCAATTTGAATGGCGCCCCCATGGAGTCAGTCCTCGAAACCAAGCATTCAGAACTAGCCTTGCATGCATGTACCCTATGGTGTCGCCAATTTGAATGGCGCCCCCTCCTTAATATTGTACATGGTCGCCAAATGAGGTGGAGACACCATGCAAACACAATTTTTCATGCACTCCTCCATTTGCCTATAAATTGATCCACTCCTTCAACAATTCTTCCACACCAACATTCTCACTACTTCATCTACATTTCTCACTACTTCATCTACATTACTTCTTTTACAATTTCATCTTCAACAAAATCTTCCATTTTCATCTACACCAACTCCCCAACAATATGTCTTTACTCACAATGGGCAAAGCACACAGAGGAATAGTTGCAAACATCGCGACATACGTAAGTTTTTTCTTATACTTCTTTTTTATGTTTCATCTCCACCAACCCAATTTTATTTTGAAATACCGACTTAGTCAAGTGTTACATTATTTCTATTATAGGATGTCTCAAGGTTTCGCACTCGAGTCCACGAATTTGTCCCAATGGACCCGATGATTCAACCTTATGTTGAACTCGCCGGTTTTGGTCACCTTAGCAAAATTATGTCTTGGTCTATAGATAACAAGTTCATTCTAGCCTTATGCGAAAGATGGAGGCCAGAGACACACACATTTTGGTTTCCAACCGGTGAGTGTACCGTGACGTTAGAAGACGTCTACATGCTTTTAGGACTACGAATTGAAGGCAAAGCTGTTAATGGTAAGACCAACTTTCCAAATTCAATTTGCATGGAGCTTTTAAACACTGATTTGTTAGATGATAATGCTAGGGGACAAGGTATACTACTTTCACGCCTAAAGTCATATTATAATAGTTTTTATTTAGATGAGCATTCTACCGAAGATGCTCGAATCATCAAAACTAGGTGTTACATTATGTTGTTACTAGGATCCTTTTTATTTCCCGAAGGTAGTGGTTCTAGCATGCATATTATGTACTTACCTTTACTTAGACATATAGATAGAATAGGTAGTTATAGTTGGGGATCCGCATGTCTAGCCTATCTCTATAGTTCTTTGTGCAAAAACTCCCATAAAGATACTTCTACATTTTCTGGATGTGCTGTTTTGCTACAAGCATGGGGATGGTCAAGACTACCGTCTCTAGCACCGGTCAATAACAACCCCTTCACTTTTCCATATGCAAAAAAGTAAGTTGTTTAAATTGCTATATCTTTACTTCCTTCCTTACAGTTTATTACCCATAACTAATTTATTTTAACTTTTTGGGTGTAGATGGTCGGCACGCGGTATGAATTACAACAGATGTCCGAGACACTGTATTACTCAATATCGCAACCTGTTGGATCACCTTCGACCGGCAGACGTAAGCAAAATAATTACATTATTTCTTCATATTATGTTGACTTTTTCTACATTCATTTAAATCCTATTGTCTTTAACATTTCAGTTCATTTGGCGTCCATACCTTAATATGGATCATGAGCATCAGATCAACCCTGAAGACGCAGCTGTATGGACAACATGCACACCGATAATACGGTTCACAACAGTGGAGCTGCACAACACCGATCGTGTGAAGCTGCAGTTTGGTATGGTCCAGAATATCCCAGATCCCCCAGCTAGCCTAGGAGAATGGCATATGCGTAAAGTGAACGACCAATGGAACTACAACCCTTGGCAAACCTTCGCAAGATCAGAGTGTCGCAAGTGGAAGCACCGTCATGACCATGTCTTAACTGACGCAGTCATGCCAAATGAGGTAAAACCAAGTCGTACTTATATGGCTTGGTATAGATCAGTTGGATTTCAATTCATCGCCGATGATATGTACCTCTACGACCCACGCCAGATAAGTTACACACAAGAAGGCTCAACATCTAACCCCCAACAACATTCTCAGCCCGGTTACTCACAACCACCTATCCGACAAACTTTCCGTTCCACAAACATACAAACATACAACCAAAACATGCCATTCACCCAACCCCAAAACCAAGAACATCCCCCATACCACCACCAACAAATGGACCATCAACCTTCGACCGAACATCGCTTCGCACCCACACCATCACCCTACCAAAGTCGCCTTACCCAAAACACTAACCGCCCCATCACCTACCGTACCCAAGAACCCCAAACATCATAATACCAAAACATCCCACAACCATATCTCTTCCAAACACCCCAACAACCTTTCCAACCTTTCCTAGACCCATCATTGTCACCCATGTCCCCCTTCAACCGTCCTGGTCGCCCATCCATGAGTCAACCACACCCCAACTTCTCTGGCATGGGTCATGAGCTCAGCTACGCCGGTACACCATCATTGAATACTGAAGACTATGCTGAGTTGGCTGAATACCTCAACGGATCTTCTCCTGTTGGAGGTAATGACGCTCCTGGACCATCAGATGAACAAACACCGGTGCAGAATCGTCAACGTGGGTTAGGGCCAAGGGTTAGGGTAGCTAGGGGATGTGGGACCGGAGGTCGGTTAGGTGATCCCGGTCATCACCATTAGGATTCATTGTGTAAAATCCAAATTTTATTAATATCAATTCGTATTATGTCAAATTTATCTTTGTGTAAACTCCAAACATTAGGTTTCTTTCATAATTCTAAAATAAACACATATCATAATACAAAAATTTATAGGTCAGAAACCCTAATTCAAGGACTTGTTATTGTTATGTTGAAGGGCTTGAATTTGGTCCCTTTTGGCAAAATTCACATACACATATTTTGACAGAAACCCTAATTTTGGGTCAAGTTCGCAAGGACCTACCTCACTCATTTTTAATTATTTTGAGGTGGAACCAAGTGCATTGGAAAATTTAAGATGTCTAATTCACTTGTTATGTTGGACAAAAATTCATAACTCTAACACAAACACATGCAATAATACAAAACATTATAGGTCAGATAACAGATAAAATGTCAAAGAGTCCATGTTCAGGTGCCCATACCTTTCTCATAAAAATTGCAAATGATGCAAAACTTTAGTCCAAATTCATTATCTTGAAAAGATCTACAACTTTTATGTTGAAGGTTTTGTCATTTGAGGCTTTTATCATTCAAACTAAAGGGCTTGAAGTTGGTCCCTTTTCGCAAAATTCACATACACTTGTTTTGACAGAAACCCTAATTTTGGGTCAAGTTCGCAGGGACATAACTCACTCATTTTTAATTATTTTGAGGTGGGACCAAGTGCATTTGAAAATTTAAGATGTCTACTTCAAATGTTATGTTGGACAAAAATTCATAACTCTAAAAGAAACACATGAAATAATGCAAGACATTATAGGTCAGATTACAGTTGAAACCCTAATTTTAGGTCAAGTTCGCAGGGACCTAACTCACTCATTTTTAATTATTTTGAGGTGGGACCAAGTGAGTTGGAAAATTTAAGATGTCTACTTCAAATGTTATGTTGGACAAAAATTCATATTCCTAAAAGAAACACATGCAATAATACAAAACATTATAGGTCAGATAGCAGTTGAAAAACTCAGAAGTCCAACTTCAACTGCCCATAACTTTCTCAAAAAAAATCCAAATGTTGCAAAATTTATATCCAAATTCATTGTCTTGAAATGATCTACAACTTTCATGTTGGAAGTTTTTTCATTTGAGGCTTTTTTAAGGGAGGCGCCAATTGGATTGGCGCCCCCTCTTAAAAATTACACATAGGCGCCAATCCAATTGGCGCCTCCCTCTAAAAGTGGGGTATATTGAGAAATTTTTTGAAAACTGAGTTATTTTGCGAATTTATTTGAAAAAGTGGGGTATATTGGTAAAAAATTCCCGGCTAGTATCAATATAAAAATATATACAGAAATAACACAATCTTTTAATAAAATTTGTTATTACTTATTACAATTAGTTTTCAAATTAATTGTAAATTTTGTTGTTTGAAGCACGGCGTCGGTGAATGAACAAAGGAAAGGGGTTGAGGAAGAAGAAAGAAACCCTAGCAAACCGTTGAATTAGGTTGAAAGATGACAGGGACGGAGGAGCCAACGGCGAAGAAGAGAGTCGTAACGGAATCTCTAGGATGGCTAACGGAATCGTCGATTATGCCAAAGAAGCACAGAGCCATAGAAGGTGTTGGAGCATCCTCCATCCTCGAATTGAAAGCTCAACTCTACAAATCTCAAGAAGATTCCAAAAAGTCCAGAGAATTATCCGGCGCTGACGCAGAATATCAACGTGCCAAGAATTTCATCAGTTCCAAAGATCACTTCTCCAATAAGAACTCCGGTGTCGATGCGCGTGCTAACAAGTAAAACTTTTTCCCAATTCAATTATAATTATTTTGTATTCTTAGGCTTAGTTAGTTTATTTTGTTATTATACTTAATTGAATTTGTGTTTGTTGTTAATTGGGATTTTGTTTTTGTTTTTTGTTATGACTAGGGATAAACTTGAGTTGAAAGCTATTAATGATGGATCAGTGAGCTATGCTGCATTGGAGAAGAAGGCTGCATTGTATAATAAGTTAGTTAAGGGAGAATTGTCAGATGAAGAGGATAAAGAGAAGTATTGTGTTGATTTTGTTCGTAAAGGGAATGATGGTGATGATGTCTCTACCACTTCGAATGTGTTTCAAGAAAATGAACGTGGTGATGGGGATGGTGATGCTTTTTCGCTGTTTAACGTGAAACCTGTTGGGCTTGGTCGAACTTCTGGAGTGTTTGATGGTGCAGAGCACAAACGAAATGTTAGGTATGTGATTTGTCTCTTTACAACTTGTTTTTTTTGTTGAAAATGTAATGATTTTTTCTATATAGCTAGGATAGACACAATGCAAAAGTTCTTAGTGTGTGTGTGTCTGTCTTTGTTTGATCGTTTGGAAACATAGCTTTGGATGATATTGACCAGAGTAGTCATTCCCAAAGCGGCGCGGAGCTGCTGACCCCAAAAGTAAGGTAACGGGATGAGTGTTTTATTTGATCATTTTTTGGACAAATTACATATAATAGTTATAAACATATATTTAATGTAAAATTAAACAAATAGCTCAACTCATAAGATATTCATAAATCAAAGCTCACATGACTCTTGAAGTGCATAAACAACTCTGAAGGAATGTTAAGATTGAGTTTCAACTCAAATTTGATTGTAAAACCCAAAATTACCCCTAAACATTGTAGATTTAAGGGGTAATTTTTCAGTTTTTTTAGAGGGGAAAAGGATAGTGAGCCGGGAACTGCTCTGCTCCGCCATTTACCCTATAGCGGCCGCTATAGTGTTCCGCACTGCTAAGGCTCTTCCCATAGCAGCCGGCCTCCGCTCCGCTATAGTGTGATAGCGCCGCAATTGGCCGCTATTGACTACTCTATTGATATTGAATTTCTGTTTGGACACCTTTGTTTGGAATATGATTTTGGTCAATTAGTGTTGTTTGGTTAGATTAAAAGCAATTTTGTGTGCATAATTGCCAAAGCAGGCTTAATAGGTGGGAGTGATAGGCTTTCCTTTCAAATGTCAAGTTTATAATTAAAGTCAAGATTTCTATGAGGGGTGTTTTGTTCAATGCGGAAATTAAATCTGTTTGACTACTGAGATACGATTGCTATTGACAAGTCTATGTATTACAATTCAAACTTGGTGAGATATCGAGGGAAAGGAAAGTGAAAGAAAATGTTGAGAGTGGAGACAAAAATTTGGAACTTTTTATATTTCTGAAAATTATCATAACGGAGATTACATGGTGCAGAGTCTAAATCTTTATATAGAAGTCCAGTGAGCTTGGTCGCTGCTTTTAACTATCAGTTAGGTAATTAACTCTAACTAATACATGTTACAGGAATCCGAGACTAAACTAGCAATAACTGTTACAACTTATGCAAATATAATGGAAACAAACAGCAATGCTGCTAGCAGTAGAAAAAGCAGTAGTTATCAATTCTCTAACACCCTCCTCAATGCAGCTAGCAGTAGAATGCAGTTATTATGAGTTCTCTTAAAACCCCGTGTAGATATAGGCATGGCAACGGGGCGAGTCTGGGACGGTTTTTACCTCCCCAAACCCAAATCAGAATTCCAAAACAATCCTTATTTCCCGCCCCAATCCCCATCCAAGAATTAAAACTCAAACCCAGTCCCAAACGGGTTTGGTTATCTCCGCCCCGCCACCATATATTCAGTAAAATCAATTTTTTAAATAAAAATATTTATTCTTTCAAAATAAAATTACATTATAAATAATAAAATAATAAAATATCAAAAAATTTCATGCATACATTTCAAATATTTTAAATAATAAATACAAATCAAAATATCAAAACATTAACCATATATTTAATATTCTAAATTATCAAAACTAAAATAATAAAATACATAATAAAATAAACGAGGCGGGTTCGGGGAGGGTACTAGTGTCTCTATTACCCGACTCGTCCCTATATTTTGTATTCGGGAAAAATTCAAATCCGAACCCGAACCCAAACCAGTCAAAGTGGATTTTCTCTGTCAAATTCGCGGCGGGTTCGGATAGGTATTTGCGGGTATGGATTATGTTGCCATGCTTAATTAGATAAGGCCTTTATTAGTATATCAGCTAGTTGATCAACAGATCGGAAATGATACACCACTAGACTCTTGCTCAACATTTTTTCCTCTTACAAAGAATATATTCAACTCCACGTGTCCTTAGTTGGGAGTGTAAAATATGATTGAGCTAAGGAAACAGTGCTCCGATTATCATAAACCATCTGAGGTGGTAAAGCTGACCCATGTAACTAATGCAATAGTAATTAGTGATTGAGTACCCATTTGTTCACATATCTAGAGCTTTTAGTTTTAGCTTAGGTAGGGGTGAGTTTGGGATGCTTACTGGGTCAAGTGTAATTTTTGCTTTGATTATACTAAATACACATTTTGCTTGAATTATATAATATAGTGTTGTAACCTATTCAGGTAGGTAATGCCTACCTATAAGTAACCTAAAGTAACAACTCTTTCTAGGTTGAGTGAATATACAAGTACAATGTCCTGTTTATCTTTTTCATATTTGCAGGGAGTGATGGAGCTGAGGATGTTTTTTTTCTTCTTATGATTAGTTAATTAGTTATTACTACTACTTTCTTTAGGAGGTTTCGAAGGGAGGGGGTTTTTTCTTTGTTTGAACTTTTTATCCATGATTATTATGAGTAATTACTTAGTTAAATTTGTGAGTCTGGCTAATGTAATTTTTTTTATTTGCAGGGAAGTTCATGAAGAAGCAAATCTTGCGAGAGAAAAGACTTCAGAAATTAAACTACGCAGACAGGAGCAGTTAGCTGCTCAACGTAAGAAACTTAAACAAGCCTATCTTCGGAAAAAATTGGAGCAACTGAAGTCCGCTTCTGTTGAAACTGAATCTGAGATTAAACACACGTGATGTACGGGCCAACAATTCTCCATAATTTCTGTAGGTGGATGGAGTGAAACCAAAATTTTCTTATAGGAAGGCATGAGGAATTGAAAACAGACTAAACCTGTGTTATTATTCACTGGAGTTACAGCATAGGTATTCCTGTGATGCAAAACGACCACCTCAACCCGGGATAAACAAAAAAAGAAAGGTGAAAACAATTAAAAGAACCAAAAGAAAACTCCTCTTTTTTCTGTTGTAAATGATGTAATTTGACAATTCCTGTATACATGAGTTATTGGTATAGATTTGAGCAAACACTGCTTTTAATTTTGTTGGCTAAACCTGCAATAGACCAGACCAGTCTTCCTTTAACCTTCAACTGATTTCAGTGATTTGAATTCACTATTGTCATGTTCTTGTTCAATTTTGGGGTGAAAGAAATACAAAAACAAATTTGGGCATATCCTATTGCCTCATAAATGAAATGTGATAGAATCTAACATGAGAGGTATGTATAAGGCACTTGAGTAGGCATACAATATACATAATTTATTCTAATGGGTGCGACATTAAAATTAGAAGAAGTCCTATAGCAGCAATCTTTTAAAGAGAAAAAGCCTCCATTGAGTTTCAATGAATGAATGACAGCAACAATTACAAATAGTCTCTATATAGTAGTTTTTTTTCCAGAACACATTATATATCAAGTGTATAAAAAATGTAAAATTGAGTGTGGGATGTAATAGAAATGAAGAAATGCATGAAGAAAAGAGAAAAAGAGAAGAAAGAGAGAGCGATTGTTTTAATATAACTGAATTTTATTTTCAATTTTGCAAAGTTAGTTACAAAGTGATGTTACTAGGTATAGATGAGTCTAACTGTGTTGACTCAGCATATTAGTTACAAGAGTTTTAATTACTTACTCTAGCTAATTACTTACTCTAGCTAGATATATTCATATCTCTAATTGTCTTGTATATGCAGTATGTCTTGAAATGCAAAATTTTGAGTGGAGACAAGGATTTAGCGAGCAAATCAACAAAATGGTCAAAGGAGGGAATATGTTGGACAACCAGGATCTTGCTAAGTCCCTTTTCCCTGAGAAAGAAGATATTAAGTTCCATGTGTTTGGTCTTAGCATGAAGAATTAGATTGAATTGGATTGTTACACAAAACAAATGTGCTTAGGTTATCAGGAAATAGTACATGAGTGGTAAAAGGGACTCTGAGTTCATGAAGAAGTGATTGCATCCAGAGGACTTTAGAAGCTGAGTTAGTCAAGCTTCTGTACTCAACTTCAGTGCTAGATTTGGCTACTAAGGTCTGCTTCTTGGACCATCGTGATATCATACTAGGACCTAGAAAAATACATGATTCAGAGGTAGATTTTTTTGTCATTAGGGTCATCACCCCAATTTGCATCAGAAAATCCTTTTATGTCGAGGTTGTTGCATATAAACTTCCTCATGTAAGATGCCATTTAAAAAGGAATTATTAACATCCTATTGTGTGATGAACCAGCCTTTTGAGATTGCAATAGTAAGCATTATCCTGACTATGATAGGCTTAACCACGTGTGAGAATGTTTATGTAAAGTCAAATCCATGTTGTTGGTGAAATCGTTTTTCCACCAATCTGGCTTTGTACTTGTTTATGGTGCCATAAGGATTTTGTTTTATCCTGAAAACCCACTTGTAGTCAATGTCATGTTTGTTGGGAGGCAGACCAAGTGTGGTTCTTCACTAAGGCTTGATATTCCTCATTCATGGTTGCTGATCATTTGGGATCTTTGAGAGCCACCTTGTAGGATGTTGGTTCCAATTCAGTTAGTAATAGAGTTAAATGTAGTCTAGGTTGAACAATACCACATTTGCTCCTAGTAGCCATGGGATGAATGTTGTCATGATGTAGAAATGGTAGACTCAAAGATGAGGATGACTCTATGTTTGCTTAAGAAGAAAGAGCTTAGATGAGGATGGGTTGGTGTTAGATGTAGAGTTATGTGAGGTAAGCTAGGCAGAAGAAACATATGAGGTAGATAGCAAAGGTAATCATCCACACATGTTAACATATATTTGTGACCACAAGTAGATAGCAAAGGAGTTGGTCACCATACATCAGCAAAGAGTAAATCAAATTGATTGGTGTATGTAGTGTGTGATGGTGAACTAGAAAGTCTATGAATTTTGCCCAAGCAACAGGGGCTACAAAAATCTAGGATAGATTTGTAAGGAACTGGTACTTTGCATAAACTCAGAGTAGTTTTGAGTGCTTCATGGTGAGGATGACCAATACTGTTATTCCACAATGTATAGGAAGAGGGACCAGTGGAGATAGGTTGAGAGGAAGCTCCCTTAGTGACATTATTAATGGGAATAATAGGTCTTGCAGCCGGAGATAGGAAATCAAAGATGTGGCCCAGAGATTTTGGGTTTGATCCCCGACAGAGTCAAACTTTTATGATGTTCACAATGAATTCCTGAAACTTTTGTTTATTATTTTACTTAACTATATTTCATAGTTTATAAAATATTTTGCATTTATAAAATAATTGTTGTATATTTACTTTTCAATATACTTATAAATATTTATTTTTGTTAATGTATCAAAATTAATATTATGCATCATTTAATTATATATTATATATTTTAAATAATAAAAATATATCAATAGTTTATAAAATTAACTAAATAATATCCGCATTGTTTTTAGAGATTTTTTTTAGAGGATCTCGACAAAACTAAGAGTTTTGACGAACAATTTCGTATGAAAGGAAATTTAGACTCAAGAATGTGGGCTACGTAATAGCGGATGATAAACAATGTCTTTTAAAAATAAATAGAAAACATGTTTGAAATCTATATGAATGACATGCTAATTAAGTCGACATAGGAGACAAACCATATTCATGAATATCTAGATGAAGCCTTCAAAGACATTCTAATCCAACACATGGGTATCAACCCCGAAAATGCATTTTTGGAGGACAAGCTCAAAAGTTCATTGGAATTATATCTCAACGTCAAAAATTCGACTCTGCTGGGGATCGAACCCAGAATCTCTGGTTCCGTAGACCAGCGCCTTATCCATTGGGCCACAGAGTCATTTACATTTGTCTTCCTCAACAAAATATATATATATACATATATAATATACTTCTACACCGTAATCTATATTTCCTCCACGCAAATTTTTTACCACAATTTATATAGATTATTTTTGGAAACACTGTATATATATATATATATATAATTTGTATGCAAAAACGTACAACTTTTTAACACTGCATTCAGTTGCATGAATATATTCAGTATTATATATTTTAAAAATTAATTTAATGAAATGACACTTGATTAAAGGCATATAGATTAATTTTATAAAATAATGCTATAACTGAATAATATGTGTATACATACATGGAATAGAATTACTATTCTTGACCAAAAGAATAAAATTGCTATTCGAAATACTTACAATTGTTTTTTTTTGTTAACTCTTTAAAAAAAAGAAGGTCATGCAATCCGAAGTTCAATTATGAGATAAACAAAATGTAGTTAAAAATTATTATACATGATTTGAACATGAATCTTCCCAATGATTTGTGTATATATATGTGATATAATTGAAGTGTAACTTATTAAATCTATGCAATTTTTCCAGTAAAAGAAATATCTACATCTTCTTTTACAATCCTTTTTTATTCTTCAAATATATTTTTAACTTTATTTCAAACAACTTCGGTTAGGATTGTAGGTATAGGTGCAGCAAACTTGATTTTTCTATAGGCTACATCCTCTTAACCAGCATACCTCATGTACTTACAAGGTTAGCTTTCGAGAAACACAAACGTTGTTAATATTCAAACCAATTAAGTTTCTTTCCAGATGATTTACTTGCTCAAGCAAAATGAGCATGGAGTAGAATGTCAAACTTTTAATAATATCTTGATTTCTGGTTATATCCCTAATTTGTTGCAAGGAATGCTGCTGTTCAAGAGTAGAATACTAGTGATGGATAAATTCCGTAGTGCAAATCAATTAAATGGTATTTGTTTACCATAATAAGTGTCAATTTATATATTTTCACATTCAGATATTTAAAAATAAAAGCCCTAAATACTTATTATTTTCTTTCTAGAAGCTTTTAAAGTGTTGATTAATCTGTATCATATTGTCTGCTGTTTCCAACTCTTTCTTAAAAAGTAATTGAACTTCCCCATCCTATTTTTGCCTTGTATTAGACAAGATATGCTTTGCCCAGATTTTCGTCTAAGAAATAAGATTGCAACAAAATAATACTGCAACCACTCTATACAACACACTGCCCATCAACTGACAGCTAGTGTGTGGCAAGAATAGTGCACAACAACCTCACAGATGAGGGAAGCAATTAGATTCATTTCATAAAACAAACCTAAACAAGTTCAATTCTAGAAACATGGTTTACACATGAATAGATGAAGGTTAGCAACACTAAAATGCATAAAGGTAGGGAGTGCCAAGTATAGACAACCAATAAATTTTGAGGGGATCAGAGGTTCTTATGACCCAAATAATTCAGTTATAAATATGTCAACACCATAGCATTTGTTATGCATTTGTTGATGTCTTAGCAGATAGCTCTCTCCCAAGTGAACAAATTAACATTGAAAATCAGAAATCTCGGTCAAGTCTCCCACCAATGTAAACTGCTTACTACCCTAGCGGAAAAGTTTGCTCCCTGAAATACAATTAGTTTGAAATGTAATTGATATACACAACAAATGAATTATAAAGACAAAATTGATACACCACCAAGAGAAAATAAAAGTCAAATAACAAAATAGCTTACCTCTCAGAATCTGTGTTTGAGATATTGTGCTGATCTTACATTTATGATATCATATGCACCATTCCAGCAACTATCATTAATCTATTGTCTTCTTGCAATTTCTGAAATTCCAAAAAAGACAAGACAGTGTAATTAAAATTTATGGCTGGAACATGCCACCAGATATGATTATTCAATGAATATGTATGAGATACAAGAGAAGATCTTATTTATATGATATTCCAGTAGACTACTAGTAAATATGGAGGGAATCAGTTTCCAACACCCCATGAGATTTACCTCTAACAGGAGCAATATATCTGCCGAGCTGTAAGTAGAATCAGCCCCTCTATTGATAACATCTTTTATGTCAGCAATAGATATTTGATCCAAGCGATTGGCACGCATATGCTGACCAAATAGGGAATTGAATGCTTCAATTCTGCATGTGTTGATGGAAAATAGTTAACATCCAAAACAAGTACAGAAAAGATTTCAATATAAGATTATAAGAGGCTTCAGATTGGCAGTTGAAAAACCTTTCAGGAGTGAGACCAACAGCTGGTTGCGCTGCTGAGGTATCATCTACTTCCATGGCATCGGATGTTGAGCTAGTAAAAAGAAAAGCAGATGGAGTTAATGGCCGAATAAGTTTAAAAAATCAGGACAAGAAAAGCCCTGATATTAACATGGTATTGATGTATCAGAGTCCTTGTGCATTATTGTAAAGGATGTTAATTCAGCTTCTGGATAGAATATGGGATAAATGAAATTTTCGCATGCAACACATGGTAATAATTAAGCTATAGAGATGCTTGTGCCATGTAGCTTCCACAGAAATAGTATATACCAACACATGGTAATAATTAAGATATAGAGATGCTTGTGCCGTGTAGCTTCCACAGAAGTAGTATATACAGTACTAACTATCACTTACTCTCTTTTGCTTTTAGAACCACGATCAGGACCATTGTTTTCAGTATCAGCCTTCCGCTTCCTCTCCTGTTCTCTTTCCCTTTCTTTTTCCCTCTCTTCTTCACGCTCATCCATTTCGGTCAGCTCTTTATGATATATTGCAAAATTAAGAATCTTCAAAGCAGCATCCACATCAGACTTTGTAACCTAGCAAAACAGGTCGAGATTCAATCATGAAGAGTGTTGGACACAATCACCAGCCATTTCAGTACTACCATAATGTTCAGCTTATAAGAAGAATAGCAATTGTAACAAGAAAAAAAAGTAGCAAGTGAGAGTAAGTTTATGTTTTCAAGCAATTGCCTAAAAGTGATTTTATTTGACCGATCAGTATTAACATTGGTCCAAAAAAATCCTACCTAATTGAGATATAGTTGGAGGTAACAAAACCCTTTACTCATTATAAAACCAATAAGCCTGAAAAAGGTGTACACCCTCTAGTCACTATTATAAGCAACAAAAAGCTTTTTTGATTCATAGAATAAATGATGTATCTGGTCATTACTATATATAAGATACATCAATTATTCAATGAACCTAAAAAAGTTTTTGTTGCTTATAATAGTAACCAGAAGATGTATTATTTTGTGAAAGAATTTTAAGGCCTATAAAAAGTAGGATTTGTGCTTGTGGAAACTATCAAGTAAATCAACCATTATTTTGGCAAAGTGATGTTGATAACATCATTGACATGTAACTACAAAAAACAACCATCCAAGGAACCAAACTGGTAAACCACATTTGGACTAAAAAGAAAATATTGAGCCCCAAAAGAAACTTTGGATGGGAATCCCAAGTCCAACTTACCAATGTAACTAAAAAGAAAAATTGAGAAGTAAATTTGAAAATGGCATCTGGATATGTTATGATTGTTGTAAAAAAAATGGGCATATCTCACACATAATGATATTAGTAAGTAACAAATATATTACTGTACCTTTCTGCTCAATTTCAATTTGGCATGAGCAGTTGAGAGACGTATTATGGTTTCTAAAGTCCTGGCAGTTATAGGAAGTGTTCCTCCAGTCTGCATAAAGCCGGCAGGATATCAATAAAAAACCAACATGTACAACTATTTATATGCTTCCAGCTAATTGTGTTCCTAATACTAACCTTCGCATTTGAATTTGCATTTCTGAGCTCAGCATATGCTGTGGCAATCTGGTCAGATGCCTGTGGAAAAATTGAATTGATATAAGGGATTTGAACAAAAGCTTAAAAAATCATTGAGAAAATCAGACTTCATAAGAGCTATCTCAGGTGTGGCAATTACAGAAAGATATAGAAGATCTAAAAGTTTCTTACATGGATAAAAATTGCAGTATGTGAGGGAAATCACTATAAATCAAGAAAAGAATGGTATTCTTATTAGTAACATCACCTCATCAGTCAAGTCCGGTTGAATCCTATGCTTGGCATAATGGATATACTTTTTAAGAAACTTAATTGTAAGTGTATCACGCTTGCGGCCTCTATCAGTTTTCTTCCCATGTAGCATTCTGTTATATTTGACAAAGACAGATGATTCAGTATCGGCTTCCTCTTCTCTTCCATATCTTGCGCTCCCGTCATGTGCTGCCTCACCTGCATTGGTAAGTAAGTTAATTAGAATTCTCTAGTGAATGCATGTTTCTAGCATTTTCTGAAAACTGCTTATTTACCTCCATCAATGGCAGAACGGAACCGATGCATACGCAGGACATGCTCTGATATTTGGCGATCAATATCAGGATCCATTTGATCCAACACAATAAACAACAGATCAAATCGAGAAAGCAAAGAGTCTGGGAGTCCAATATTTTTAGTTGGAGTCAGTGAACGGTCATACTGTAGAATCAAATGACAAAAGTCACAGTCAAGTTTGAAAGAGTTAGGTCCAGTAGAATAATAGTAACTTCTGTTGTTAAAACAGAACTACAATAGAAGAATGCCACTTACAGTTCCATATATGGGATTTGCAGCTGCAACTACACTACAACGAGCATTAAGTGATGCATGGATCCCAGCTTTAGCAATTGTTACAGTCTGCTGTTCCATAACTTCGTGTATAGCTACACGATCTTGATCATTCATTTTGTCAAATTCATCAATGCAGACAACACCTCTGTCAGCAAGAACCATTGCCCCGGCTTCTAGCCTTCTTTCTCCTGACAAAGAAATTTCAAATTTTCTTTAAATGACAAATGTCATGCAAGAATTATGCAAGACCCTTGTAGAATGTTTTACCTGTTTCTTGATCTGAAGTAACTGCTGCTGTCAAACCAACCCCAGAAGAACCCCGACCTGTAGTTGATATGGCCAAGGGGGCAATATTCATAATTGCTCTCAAAAGTTGAGACTTGGCAACAGAGGGATCACCAACCATCATCATGTTAATGTCACTATAAGAAGAAGGCAGACCAGTGTTAAAAACTTTTGTCAACAATATTAGGAGATATAAATAACAAGAATTTTCAATAATACCATCTCCCACAAAACAGAGGGATATAAGGAGAAAGCACTAACCCTCTCAAATGAGTGCCATTCTTTAAGTTCTTTTCCACTCCACTAAGCATCAATAAAATCACTGCTTTCTTTATCCAAGAATGTCCGTGTATGGAAGGTGCAAGTGAATTACCAAGCAGATCAAATGTATCATCTCTTTCAGCTATCTTTTTTATGTTTTTAAGGTCTTCAGTGCTGTAGATTGGAGCATTAGCTTCTTTATTGAGAAGAGCTACATTGTTGGCTATGAGCACAGTCCTGCATGCACACCAGCCAGTCAAATTTATGTTCAATAAAGCAAGAGCAGGGTAATTTTTGCAGTTTATTTTTTGAAGCTACCTGAATACACCATTAACACTGCCTTTGCTTTTTCCTGGAAGAGCCTTATATATCCCAACAATAGCCACACGATCTCCAGGCTTGCAAGAATCAACAAGGTCGTCCTCTGCTATGACATCCACTGTTCTTGGGAGCTGACCAGGCGCAGAATTTTCAGGAACTTCCTGCATGGACAAGGTTTGATGATCCTTGTATTTGCACAACCCATACTCGGTCACAAGTAAGTTGCCATTTTCATCCTACAATAAACATTCAGTCAGCAAATTTTATCCTTTGATAATAAAAATAATGCTAGAAATCAAGGATCTTGAGATTACCCTTGTGGGATACACAGACCCTGTGGGCAAACCCAAATTAGATGTAATATCTCGATAATCACGGCTCGTGAAGCTGCCAGTGGTGGGGCAGAAATGAACACTTTTAACAACCTTTGGCCTTACAAGAGAGCCTATAAACAAACAAAAAATAGGTTAGATTCCAGGATGCATGAACCAGAGTATTTCTTTGCATATGCATCCGTTCAAATTATAATATATATGAAAGAGAAAAAGAACTACCTAAAAATAGAACTGCAGCTTAAAAAAAGATACTACATGCTTTTTAATCAGAAAATGACCTTTATATTACCATTATCCTCTAGCACAATGCATAACATGCCACCCAAGGACCCGTTAAAATAAAAATCAGGGCAAAAACTCAATCGACACCCAAAAAGCCACCCATATCAGGTACTTTACCCATCAAATAGGTCTAGATACAAACATGAGCAATAATTATCTACCAAATTTTGTGAGAATGAGTAAGACTATAAGCACTTTATACTCAGCCATACTTATACCTGCAGATGTTTATTATGTTATTAATCTTAATAACTAGAATTTGGGAGATATATTTTCAAAAAAAAAAGGAAAAACTGTGGTAATGTTTAGCAACTAGGACTTGAATAATCTTTGAATATCATTCAGTTGTGATGCACATTGCAATTAAAATCAACACTGTTTCAAAAAGTATAGTTAAACATGAGTTATTGTTAACAGTACAGCTCCACATCATTAACCAGTGACCAAAACAAAAGGTAAAACATATACCCTTGAACAGAAAAAACCCACACCACCAATTTCAAATTAAAGAGCAATTACAACTGAAAATAAAATATTCACCAGGCCACTAATTAACCTTATCGAGCAGCAATTGGATTAAAGAACATTTGATCATACACATAAGTTCCAGAAAACCCTAGCAATCATAAATCTGTTACTTACGCCATTTTCTCCTGATAAACTAGCATTGACTGATATACTAACTACTGACGACAAATTAAAAGAGGAAAGTTAAAAGGTGAAAAACAGTTTTGCTTACATTTGGTGATAATGCCCTCAACACAAACCATAGAACCTATGAATTCAGAAAGAAGATCCCTAGGTGTAACCCTGCGAGAAACAAAAGGGCCTTCCAATCCCACAAGAACATGTTCCCCTTCCTTCAAATACTTGGGATCAATAGCACGAACAGCATCAGTCACCGCATCACAGAATGATTGCATGTACTCACTTGGATTTCTCAGAATCCTGAAAACACCAAAATCTCACAGAAATTAACACTAACCCTATGTATTTCTTAGGTACACACCATTCGAAATTTTAAAATTAAAAATACAAACAACGTAAGAGCGGTTACTGACCTGTTACCCAAATCCTGGTAGTTGTGGAGATCGGAGATGTTGACGATGAGACGACGGCGCTTGTGGTTGATTAGAGCTTTGATTTCATCCATGTAAATGCTTTTTCCGATCTGATTCAACACAAAATCGAAATTGATTCAAATGAAGAAGAAGAAAAAAGTGATAATGATAATAACGGTAATAAAAGAGAAGTGATGAATAGGTACATCTTGATCCAGAAAATCGGCGAACTCTCGCTTGTGAGCTTGCCTAACTTCTTCGCTCAAATCCATTTTCGCAGAGAGAGAGAGAGAGTGGCGACGGAGGAAGAGAAATGAGGGTTGTGGTTCTACTCTGGTGATTTTTTCAGTTTTAGGGCATTGTTTTGGCGGGAAAAGGATTCGCAATGTGGCGGGAATATGGTTTGGTCTAGTCCGACCGGGTCCGGTTTATGCTTCGTGATTTTCTTGGTTTATTATTATAGGAATATGGATTTTTTTCCCGAGTCAAACATCATAATTAAGCAAAATTGTTTTATCACTACAAAATGTAATTATATAAAAATTAAAAAGCATTCACACAAATCTAATTAAGCAAAATTGTTTTATCATATTCTATTCAAAACCCAACCTCAATTGAAAAAAAAAATTAGCAAATTTTGAAAAACATGAAAAGGAAAGGTAAAACATCATAAATTAAAAATTAGTAGTAGAATATATTATACTTATTTAACACCAAAATTTAACATCAATAATTATAATATTCACTTTTCACCTATTTATAAAATATTTCTTTTACAAACTCTTTTAAATTGTTTTGTCATTAATCAATTTTATCAATGCATTTATCATACAAATATATGTGATTAATCTATTATTTTATTTATAATTTATCAATCATTTTTATTACTTTATTAACCAATAATATACAAAATATTAGTCATTATCTATTAACCAATTTTTATACTTCATTAATTAATTTTATTTTATTATTTAATTTTTTTTGTTTGAAAAGTCGTTAACTAAAACATGAATTGTATTAACTAACTTTATAATATCATTAACCAAAATAGATTTATTTTGTAAGATTTTTTTTTATGTCAGTACACTCAATAATCACATTATGAACTATATTAACCAATTTGTTGCACTCAATTAAACAAGTTTGTTTTCTCATTTAAGACTACTTTTTAATACCAAAACACATATTAATCAAACTATAAATTATATTAATCAAGTTTTTATACACCACTAATCAATGTTGCATAAAAACTATAAATTTTATAATTGCATTCAAAACTCAATCTCAATTAAAGAATTTTTTAAAAAATAACCACCTTTTTCAAATTATATATCATATAATCATATTTTTAATTTATTTATCAAACTAACATGTTTTCTGGTGGACGACAAGTGGAGTAGCCAACCCGGTTGGTGCATGCTTTCATTTGTTACAAATAGGTGCCATTATGGTTGGCGCATGCATGTACATGTCGTCACTACATGTGGCGCGTGCATGCATCCACTAGAAGCATGGGTCACTACATGTGGCTACTCCTTTTTTTGCAAATTCTATAAATACAGCATCTCATCCCATCATTTTCACACATCTTCTTATTGTTTTCTTTCATTCTTCTTCAATCTCCTTCTATTTTTCTTCAAAATGTATGCACATATGTGTTCTTATATTCACAAGAAAAATGTCGATTTAATTTATTCGGCAGTAAAGCCTTTGATGAAGATCTGACTCTGGAATACAGAGACGTTCGAACATCTTAACAGGAGTTTGATTCATCGGTTAGATAGAGACATTATAGAGGGTGAAAAGATCAGAAGAATTAAATGGCTTGTTATCGTGTTCAACGATAATTGAAAAAGTCGTTTATAGGACAATGTTAAAACTGACAGAGATACTCGCATTATGATGCACGGTTCTGATGAAATTATTTTAATGGTTTTAATTATATAGTTGTGTTGTTTAGTCGTTGTATTTGTTTTGTTGTTTAATTGTTGTTTAAATTATTGTTTAGTTGTTGTTTTTAAATTGTTGTAACAAAATGTTATGATATTTATGAAATGAAAGTTGTTTTTAATATAAAAGCAAAATGGTTACATTTAAAATTATGTTATTGTGCTTGGTCCAACATTTGGACAGTTTGTACGATTGTGTCCGGCTGACGACATGAACTACATAATTTCACCAATTTGTTCGTCGTATCCATTTCGGTTAGAATATGCGTGCTGTTAGGGCGACCCTTTTTCTTTCTTTGCATTTTTTCATTATGTCGGACTATCTCCCCTTGATATGCAGGCCAATAATCCTCTTTTGCTATCACTGAAAAGTTATTGTTGTAAACATTGCATAGGTTTATGACTTTGTAAGCGGCGGATAGTAATTTGGAAGGGTCCTGTCGAGCATTTGAACATGTCGCTATGACATGGGAGCAAGGCATGCGAAAGGCTTGAAACTTTCCGCAGACGCATCAACCTTTATATAGTTCCACTCAATAGTATCTCATTGGCCTTCATTCGTTGTGATCCATTGACTCTACAACACTGAAGCAACTTTTACCACGGTCAAACACTGTGACCACATGTGTGTTAGCTTTAGAAACTTCCTCCTTAATGAATTTCATTAAAGCATCGTTGAATAGCTGCCTCGATTGTAACACTGAACTCCATTTGGAACGTCTAATCTCAAACAGTGACCCTAACCTAAAATAGGCTGCTCCCACCAAAACGGTTATCGGTAGGTTTTGGATACCTTTGAATGCAGAGTTCATTGATTCCACGAGATTTGTTGTCATGTGGCCTTATCATAGACCATTATCGTATGCCTTGGTCCACTTCTCCGATGGAATGTTGTTTATCCACCTTACTGCATATGCATTTGTCAATTTGATGTCTTCGTGGTAGTGTTTGAAGGAAGGTTCGGTTAATGCATACCTTGCATTCACAATCTTCTTTCGTAGTGTTTTGTCTTTGATCTCTCGTATGAAATTTTGAGCAATGTGTCTAACGCAGTAGACATGTGTTGAATGAGGATCCTACCAACTATTATCAAGGTTTGAATAGGCACTTTCAATTGATGGATGTATGTCTGAAATTAAACATAAGTTAGGCTAAGGAGCAACGTGTAATCAGGGATTTTTTAGGAAAAAACTCCATTCACCAGCAGTCTCCCTTTCAACCAGAGCGAAGGTGATTGGAAAAATGTTGTTGTTACCATCTTGTGTCATTGTCATGAGTAACGTTCCTTTTTATTTCCCGTACAACCATATTCCATCAATTTGTATAATAGGTTTACATAAAGCAAAACCTTTGATGCATAGTTCATGTATAGCATTAACCTAAGATTCAAATGAATATGAAAATATAATTAAACTCGATGTTATATTATGATTCTATTTGGTAATTTTTTATTTCCTGGAACTACTGATAATACGGTAAATATTATGTATTTGTCATTGTTATGAAACATAAATAAAGTAGGCACATATAGTTGGGGTTCAACTGTTTTGTCCAATCTATATAATTTGTTGTGTAAAATTGCAAAAAAGCCTTATTCGTTTTATTCTTGCGCCTTTTGGCTCCAAGCATGGGGTTGGTTGAGAATGTCGTCACTCACCCCAATCAACGAGAAGTCATTCATATTCTCATTCGCAACAAAATAAGTTTATCTTAAATCTTCAAGTATGTTTGGCTTTATACTATAGCTAACTATAACTAATATATTTTCAATCTTTTTTCATATTAGGTGGTTAGTTATGTGGATGAACTACAACAGATGTCTCAAACACACTATAATAATCTATCACAATCTTTTAAACCACCTTGGACCAAGCGATGTATTACAACTAAAGAACTCTAAATTTGGTTTTAAAAAGTTACCCAATTATCAATCTTCTAATCATGTATTTTCTTATACATTTCATTTGGAGGTCGTATATGGGTGTCAACCATGAGGTTAACCCTAATGATGTTGCAGTTTAGATAACAAAAATACCAAGTATCAAGTTCACTAATATGGAGATGCACTAGAGTGACCATGTGAAACTACAGTTCAGCATGCAACAACAAATTCCAGACCTCCTGACGTGTTTGGGAGACTATCATCGACTAAGAGTCGATGCCCAATGGGGTTATTCCGACTGGTGAGACATCGCTGAAGAGATGTGTCGTTATTAAAAGAATCAACGATGACATATCTTAAACGAACCTATCATACAGGGTGCTAGACCAACTCAACATTATATGAATTGGCTTATGTCGGCTATAACGACACAATTTATGTCTGAGCTGGGGTATTTAATCGATCAACGCCAACGAGTATTCATCATCATGCGCCCAAAAATAAACCTCGCCCAATAACCAACCTCACACTATTATCAAACCCAAGAACAATGTCAACCCATCTAAACCCAACGACCAGCCTCACAACATCACGATACCATATACATCCAACCTCGCAACCAATACATGTCACACACCCAAACACAAACCCAAGAGCCTGACCCATACCACCAACAACCATATGCAGTCACCACATTTGTCTATAG
The DNA here is from genome assembly GCF_024323335.1 of Lathyrus oleraceus. Taxonomy (NCBI): domain Eukaryota; kingdom Viridiplantae; phylum Streptophyta; class Magnoliopsida; order Fabales; family Fabaceae; genus Lathyrus; species Lathyrus oleraceus. The sequence goes on from NC_066585.1 coordinate 157,609,086, forward strand.
CCCCGATAATTCGTACAATTCTACCCCATCCCCCCATAGCCCCCTACCAATGAACACCCAAACATCCCACCACCAAATTACTCAACCATTGTATGACTTTCTTACACCAAAAGAACCATTGATTCATTTCCAAAACGATTCGATTTCCCAATTCAACTAACCATACCGCCCACACATAACCCAACCTTAACGACCCAACTACGATAACATGGGCACCAAAATCAATTAATACAACACCGTTGGCGGCAAATCCCCAACTATCGGGAAGAAATTATGGCACCAACCACCTTTTCCTCAAGCCAACACTCAAAGACCACAAACACCTTAGCGGAATCGTGGGATACCTTGAAAGCAGACAAATGCATCAGGATGTGGAACATGGGACATTTTGATCGGGCGGGTCATTGATTTCCTATTCAATTGTTATTATTTGAATTTTATAGGATAATATTGCGAATTAGTTTTAATTTTCTTTTTTATTTCAATTATTTTTTTTAATTATAATTATTAAAATTAAAATTAAAAAAAAATATAAAGGAGTAGACACATGTAGTGGCGCATGCTCCTAGTGGACGTATGCACGCGCCACTTGCAGTGACATGATGTGCATGCAGTCACCACCTCTAATGGTGCCTTTGTGTAAAAAAAATAATGCATGCACCTACCCTCATGGCCACTCATATTATCGTGTGTCAGAAATATGGTTAGTTTGAAAAGTAAATTGAAAGCGTGGTTATTTTGGTATATAATTTGAAAAATATGATTATTTTAAAAAAAATATCAATTAAAAATTGCATAAAAATTTAAAGACTAATGAAAAACATGAAAAGGAAATGTAAAATATCAAGAAATTAATAGTAGAATATCATTTAAGTATTATTAGAATTATGTATATTTATTATGCTAAGTATATACAAAAAGACTCTCCAAATTCACATTTTATACCTGTGTCTTTAATGGTTATATGGTGTTGAATTAAGGTTTACCCTAAAAATACTTTTAAGTTAAATATTGAGTGTCTAATAGAGATTGACAAGTAAGGTTTGGATGGTACATTTGTTTAGACGGGTCAAAAAAGTTTTGACAATAGCATATAAACCATCTAGGAAATTTCTTAATGTACCTTATGTATTATTAGAGCACCGCGTGAAAATACAAAAATGCACATATATTCCGGAGATGCATCTCCGGACACGCCCTGAGTAAATAGAATTATGACTTAATATAAAAAAAACTACGGAAAAATGCATCTTCATGTACATTCAGAAGATGCATCTTTGGATGATATTTTTTCTGAAACGAGACATAACTCATTCTTCTTCCTCACTTCTAAAAAAATAAGTCTAAACATTTCTCAAACTCTCTCAACTCACATAATCTCAAAATTAATCAACCAAGTTAAAAGCTTCTTCCATCAACATAAAGTACATCAAAAAGATCATTCAACACTGAAATAAACTCATAATTTGTAAGTTTTTTATTTTTGTAAACTTTTTCGAGTTTTTATATAAATTAGTAGAAATTGAGGATTAGGTTAACAAATGTTTAGTTTTTGCATGATTGGTAACTTATACGTAATGAGAAACATGTTTGATGATTAAAAATTACTATCAATGCATTATTTTGGGGGGTTTTGTGGTTTGCATTATCACCATTGACGTGGCTAAAAGTTGCACGAAATTCCAAAGATGCATCTCTGAAATTTTTCAACGTTCGGATTCCTAAGAACCGGAGATTCATCCCCGTAATTTATTTGTTTACTTTTTTTTCCTTTCTTGTATGGTTGTTTGTAGTAATTGTGTGACACTTGTCTGGTTTACTAACAAACATTATGGCTGATAGAGACATCATACTGAGGCACGAGAAGATTGCACATCATGCATCTGTTAGGAGGGAAAAAAGTCAGGTTTTAGAGTCTCACGTTCCCTCTATCTTGGTTCATGCGGAGGCACTGACTTCATAGGCTCATATATCTCCACCTTTTTTCCCGTAAGAGATGGATGTCACATAATGATGCATCACGACATCCATCTTCCTGAAGGCGATAAGTCTCATATATTCAGGGATCATCGGTACCCGAGTCACCAGAGGTACCTGAGGCATCGGTGCCACCCCAGGCACCGGCGGGACCTCATGCTAATGAGCTAGATGCCACCTTAAGTTGGTAAGGCTGATGAGCTAGTGTCACCTGAGGCTGCTAAGGCTGATGAGTCACTACCACCTTATGTATTTGGAAGAGGCCCTATAGAGTTGTCATTGTTGCCTATTTACCCGGACCATACTGCCAGACGTATCTGGGACGAAGAGGTAAGTTAGTTGGATACGTTCTTTTAAATTATGTTTATTGTTATGTTACAAGTCTCTGACATTTATTTATTTTTCTGTAGGATCGTGATCCGCTAAAATTCATTAACCATGGATGGAAGATTATTGGCTTGCATCAGCCTAATAATGAGTGGTTTCGGTTTGCTTTGTCCCTATCTAAGATGAAGGACTTACATAAGACCGATTATGTTACATTGAACCACAAGACGCTTAATTAGTTTGTGGAAAGATGGCACACTGAGACCTCGTCATTTCATCTACCACTTGGTGAGATGTCTATCACACTCAATGATGTATCGTGTCTGCTGCATCTTCTGATCAAGGGGGAACTTCTAGATCATGAGAGGATTAGCAAAGATAAGGAACTCTATTTGATGGTAAACTATGTAGAAGTTTACCCAGAAGCTACCTTAAGGGAGATGGAAAAAACCAGAGGGGCTCATGCTAGGTTTGAAATCCTGAAATAAGTATATACATATGAGCTCCTTAAATTATAGCAGGCTATAAGAGATGACGAGCAGGTGGGGCTGCATATAACGTGTGATATGTGAGAATACCTATTATATTTCGCTGGCATTACCATTTTTATGGCCAATAGTGCCACTTATATGGATGTCGTCTACCTACGGTACTTCGAGGACTTTGAGCGGACCCATGAGTACAACTAGGGGCGCTTGTTTGATTTACTCGTACTCTAAGTTATTCGAGGGTTGTAGATAGAAGAAGAAATAGGTGACATGCATCATCACACTTCTTACAATAACATTTATTAGTCTTTGTGTTTATGTGTCATTTTTCATTACATTTTTGCAACACCTTTACTGATGATTCGTGTGTTCCAACATTTTTCAGGCTTGGATCCTCCAGTACTTCTTATGCATCTTCGTCTAGTTGGGGTGTACCGAACTATATTAAGGATATGTCGTGTGCTTCTACATTTTCCCCACTCAAAGGGAACCATGCGATATAGCCATTTCAAGGGTATCTCGACCGCTTGGTAGTCGGGGATATGCACGTTAACAATTATGTCGATCATCATGAGACTCAACCATTTGACGATATAGTGTTATATTTTGGATGGTTGGCTTGCGATTCACGTTTTACATTTCCTCATCGGCCTGAGCACTTCGTGAGGCAGTTCAACCTGTTATATATGTTCCTCCTACTATGACAGATAGAGCTACATATGCCATGTTTGCTGATTATCTTAGTCATCTGGTACCAGAGGAGGCACGAAGTGCCATAAATGTGAGCGACTAGAGTTATGTCTGTTGGTGTAAGCCCTGAAGGCCAATACTTTTGGTACTTGTATTGAATTATTTATTAATAATAAAAAGGCTTTTTCTTTATTATGTTTGTTTAATAAAGTCCCTAAAATAGCTAGTCCGTTTAATGTATCAAATGTGACTTAATCATGAGATCCCATTAAACATAAGGACACTATTCTTAAAGTGTCCGTAGTCGAGCTTTGTTGTGAAGTGGGATAATGTAACACCCTTCTAAAATACCCCAAATATTTAATCAAAATAACAAATATGTATCTATCAGAGTAAATATGCAATTAAGGGTGTCACACAATATTTCACACTATTCATCAAAGTAGCTTGTCATGCTCATTTATTTATCAAATAAAACAGTTGCATAATACGCAGCGGATAGAGATCAAATCGATCATTCAAAACATGCAACATACTACATGTAAACTGGTTCAACAATCATCAACAACACAATTAAAATGTTCCCTCCCGATGTTACATCTATCAGAGCATGACCCACTAAGGAGACTACACTAGACTCCAAGCATTAGCTTCTACTCAACTCATTGCTCGTTACCTGAAAAATAGTTGTAAGGGTGAGTTCCTCAATCGATATAGTAAGCATTATAAAATATCATGTCATGTTAAGTAATTTAACACATTAATCACCCTAATCATATCACACATTCAGTAATGGCACATCAACCCAATTATCATACTCAATACTACACAATTCATACTCATACTCAATGTCAACACAACCACACGTATAATATTGGAATACATCCATTCATATTATACGCCATACATACATTAGGAAATGAGACTCCACACATGCGGTACCGACTATTCTTGAACATATAGTTCAAGCTCACCGATCAAATCCAGATACGGCTACTAAGCTCACTAGTCTCACTCATTTGAGATCTAGTGACTCACTCACTAATTCCTCACCATGGGAATTAGCTACAACCCCAAAGGCTATGCTATGCACACTAATCACCTAGCATGCAAACATCAACGACGAATCCACAATGATTCACTCACTAATTCCTCACCATGGGAATTAGCTACAACCCCAAGGGCTATACTATGCACGCTAATCATCTAGCAACGCAACATCAACAACAATCCACAATGGACATATGCTCACACTCTAAGCCATACAACAGTCCATTCACAAATACATGCATAATATATACATTCACAACATTATGCATATCATCATACATCATCAACACATGTATCAAACACCATATCATGTCAAATAATTAATCACAGTATTAGCACACTCTACTAATACCCTTACTACTCAAAACAACAGGAAATAATCCCTATTACATCATCCGCCAACATATGCCAACCATCAATTAAGTACACAACATTTAAAACACCAATTTTCCACTCTGCAACAGTGTTAACCGGTTAACGCCCTGGGTTAACCGGTTAACGCAGCACAAACACGCTTCCTGCCCAAAACTTAACAGTGTTAACCGGTTAACGCCCTGGGTTAACCGGTTAATGCAGACAGAACAGCAATATCTCAGCAATCACAACAGTGTTAACCGGTTAACACCCTGGGTTAACCGGTTAACGCAGACAAAACAGCAATTTTACACAATACAACACAGTGTTAACCGGTTAACACCCTGGGTTAACCGGTTAACGCAAGACAGAAAGCTGTTCCTGCGCTAACACAAGGCAGAATGCAGAATTCTCCGCATTTTCCGCCGTTGGAGGACTTCCGGACCTCCGATTCCAATTCCGTAACAAGCTATACGTCCAGCGAATTACGACTCACACGACTATCGATTCAATTACAGTTTTTAACACAGTTTATCCAACGTAATTTTCAGCATTCACGATCCCAATTAGGGTCAATTCAATAGTTTATCACTACCCATTACATGCTAATCCATAATACCCATTAAACGACGATAAACCCCCTTACCTGAGTTAATCCGGCGAATCTTTTAGCTTCAAGCTCTTCCTTCTTCAACCTTCTTCCTCTTGTTCTGCCTCTTTGCCCTTTCTCCACTTTCCACTTTTCAGCCGCTTCTCTGTTTTTCACGTAAAAACCCTTTCTTTACCAAATGGACTCTTTTTCTTATTTCCAACTTATATATATTTCCAATAATTATTATTCCAATAATAATAATAATAATAATCCAATAATTCCAATTATTTAATTAAATTAATAAATATAATATTAACTTAAATTAAATAATTATCTTATTTTTTTATCGGGGTGTTACAACTCTCCCCCACTAAAAGAGTTTTCGTCCTCGAAAACATACCTCCGGCGAACAACTCCGGATAAGACTCCTTCATCTGACTCTCCAGTTCCCAAGTCACATTGCCACCTGCTGGTCCTCCCCAAGCTACCTTCACCAAGGCAATTTCTTTACCCCACAACTGCTTCAACTCTCGATCCTCGATCCTCATAGGCGATGTTTCAACAGTCAGGTTATCTCTCACCTGTACATCATCTATTTGGACTACATGCGACGGATCATGAATGTACCTCCTCAACTGAGACACATGAAAAACCTCATGCAAATTCGCAAGCGACGGCGGTAAAGCGATACGATAGGCTACCTCCCCTATCCTCTCCAAAATCTGATAAGGACCAATAAATCGAGGTGTCAACTTCCTCGACTTCAAAGCTCGACCAACCCCAGTTATCGGAGTAACACGAAGAAACACATGATCTCCCTCTTGGAACTCAAGTGACTTCCTCCTCTTGTCATGATAACTCTTCTGACGACTCTGAGCAATTCTCATCTTCTCCTGAATCCTCTTAATCTTTTTCGTAGTCTGTTGAACAATCTCCGGTCCAACCACAGCACTCTCACCGGACTCATACCAACATAAAGGTGTCCGACATCTCCTACCATACAAAGCTTCAAACGGTGCCATACCAATGCTCGAATGAAAACTATTGTTGTAGGTAAACTCAATCAAAGGCAAATAAAAATCCCAAGCACCTCCCTTTTCCAAAACACAAGCCCTCAAAAGATCCTCTAGTGACTGAATCGTCCTCTCAGTCTGACCATCAGTCTGCGGATGATATGCAGAACTCAATCTCAGCTTAGTTCCCACAGCCCTCTGCAAACCTTCCCAGAACTTCGATGTAAATCTAGGATCTCTGTCCGAAACAATACTCGACGGAATACCATGCAAACTTACAATCTTCTCAATATACAACTCAGCTAATTTCTCTAACGGATAATCCATTCTGATCGGAATGAAATGAGCCGACTTTGTCAATCTGTCAACAATCACCCAAATAGCTTCACAATTCTTATTTGTCCTCGGCAAACCAGACACAAAATCCATACTGATACTATCCCACTTCCACTCTGGAATAGTCAACGGTTGCATTAGCCCAGACGGCTTCTGATGCTCAATCTTTGACTTCTGACAAGTCAAACAGGAATAAACAAAACTCGCAATTTCTCTTTTCATTCCCGGCCACCAAAATAACTTTTTCAAATCATGATACATCTTCGTAGCTCCAGGATGAATACTCAGGCCACTACGATGTCCTTCCTCCAGAATACTCTTCTTAAGCTCGGTAACATCCGGAATACACACCCGATTACCAAATTTCAAAACACCATTCTCATCAACTCTGAATTCACCACCTTGACCTTGATTCACTAGAGTCAACTTATCAACCAAAAGCACATCGGATTTCTGACCCTCTCTAATCTCATCCAGAATACCACTCGTTAATTTCAACATTCCCAATTTAACACTATTGTGAGTACTCTCACACACCAAACTCAAGTCTCTAAACTGCTCAATTAAATCCAATTCCCTAACCATTAACATAGACATATGCAATGATTTCCGACTCAATGCATCAGCCACTACGTTTGCTTTACCCGGATGGTAATTCAAACCAAAGTCATAATCCTTCAGAAATTCTAACCATCTCCTCTGTCTCATATTCAGCTCTTTCTGATCAAACAAATACTTTAAACTTTTATGGTCACTGAAAACCTCAAATCTTGATCCATACAAGTAATGCCTCCATAATTTCAGAACAAATACCACAGCTGCCAACTCTAAATCGTGTGTCGGATAGTTCCTCTCATGAACCCTCAGTTGTCTCGAAGCATAAGCTATAACCTGCTTATTCTGCATCAACACACCACCCAAACCCAACAATGAAGCATCACAGTAAACCTCAAATGGTTCCGACGGACTCGGTAATATCAGAATAGGAGCAATAGTTAACCTTCTCTTTAACTCTTGGAAACCTTCTTCACATTTTGAGTCCCAAACAAACGCTTGCCCCTTTCTGGTCAACATCCTCAACGGTAACGCCAACTTAGAAAATCCCTCAATGAACTTCCTATAATAACCAGCTAATCCAAGGAAACTTCGAATCTCAGCAACAGACTTCGGAGCTTCCCACTTAGACACCGCTTCTATCTTAGAAGGATCAACAGCAACACCACCTCTTGAAATTACATGACCAAGAAAACTAACCTCTTCTAACCAAAATTCACACTTAGACAGTTTAGCAAATAACTTCTTTTCTCGGAGAACTTCTAAAACCACTTTCAAATGTTCAGCATGCTCTTCTTCAGATTTCGAATACACCAAAATGTCGTCAATAAACACCACAACAAACTTATCTAGGTACGGATGGAAAATCCTATTCATATACTCCATAAATACTCCAGGCGCATTAGTCACACCAAAAGGCATTACAGAATACTCATAATGTCCATACCTTGTTCTAAAAGCAGTCTTCTGAATATCCTCAGTTTTCACACGTATCTGATGATACCCAGATCTCAAATCTATCTTGCTGAACACACTCGCACCAACCAATTGATCCATCAAATCATCAATCCTCGGCAAAGGATACCGATTCTTGATCGTCACTTTATTCAGTTGCCTGTAGTCCACACACAACCTCATAGTACCTTCTTTCTTCTTAACCAATAACACTGGTGCACCCCACGGTGACACACTCGGACGAATAAATTTCTTATCCAACAGATCTTCCAACTGACTCTTCAATTCAGTTAACTCAACAGCAGACATACGGTACGGAGCCATCGATATCGGTCTAGTACCAGGTACCAAATCAATCGAGAACTCAACTTCACGCTCTGGCGGTAATTCATTCACTTCTTCTGGAAACACATCAGGAAAATCACACACCACTGCTAGATCACAAATCGCCAGTTTATCTTTAGCCTCCAAAGTCGCTAACAGCATAAACAACTCTGCCCCATCTGCTACTGCCTCATTCACCTGCCTCGCTGATAGAACCAAACTCTCTCCTTCCTCAATCTCATAAAAGATCACAGTCTTATCAAAACAGTTGATAGAAACCCGGTTAGACACCAACCAGTTCATACCCAAGATAACGTCAATCTGCACTAGTGGAAGACACACAAGGTCCATCCCAAAGTCTCTACCAAAAATACTCAAAGGACAATTTAAACAAACTGAAGTAGTAGTCACTGAACCCTTCGCAGGAGTATCAATCACCATACTACCATGCATCTCAGATATCTCTAACTTAAGTTTCACAGCACAATCCAAAGATATAAAGGAATGAGTAGCACCTGTGTCGATAATAGCTACAAGAGGAAAGCCATTAATATAACACGTACCTCTGATCAAACGATCATCTGCAGAAGTCTCAGAACCCGATAAGGCAAAGACCTTGCCTCCTGACTGATTCTCTTTCTTCGGCTTAGGACACTGTGGACTGATATGACCCACCTCTCCACAGTTGAAACAAGTTACAGTCTTCAACCGGCACTCTGCAGCCAAATGACCACCTTTGCCACACTTGAAACACTTCATCTCAGCACTGGTACACTCATGGACACGATGTCCAGCCCGACCACATCTATAGCACTTAGCAGGGGCACTAGAGTCTCCCCCACTAGGCCTCTTCATCCCACTCTGCTTCTGAAAACCTTTGCCAGCTGCATACGGTTTTCCACGATCGTTCTGATTCTTGCCTTTCCTATCAACCCTTTGCTGATAGCTCTCTGCTCTGGCTTTGGAATCCTGTTCAAAAATCCTGCAACAGTCAACCAAGTCAGAAAACACTCTGATCCGTTGGTATCCAATAGCCTGTTTGATCTCGGGACGTAACCCGTTCTCAAACTTCACACATTTCGAAAATTCTCCAGCAGCCTCATTATAGGGAGTATAATACTTTGACAGCTCTGTGAACTTAGCAGCATACTCAGTAACAGACCTGTTACCCTGTTTCAATTCCAAGAACTCTATCTCTTTCTTTCCTCTGACATCCTCTGGAAAGTACTTCCTCAGAAATCTCTCTCTGAATACAGCCCAAGTGATCTCAGCATTCCCAGCAGTTTCCAACTCAGTGCGGGTAACGACCCACCAATCATCTGCTTCTTCTGACAGCATATGCGTACCGAACCTGACCTTCTGGTTATCGGCACACTCAGTCACTCGGAAGATTCTCTCTATCTCCTTCAACCACTTCTGAGCGCCATCTGGATCGTATGCTCCCTTGAACATTGGAGGATTGTTCTTCTGGAACTCACTCAATTGACGAGCAGCTCCCATTCCCACAACATTCAGATTCCCTCCAAGTACTCCAGCTAGCATACCCAGAGCCTCAGCAATCGCAGCATCGTCTCTACCTCTTCCAGCCATCTCTATTCTGAAAACCCAACAAGCTAAAACAATAAGTACTGATAGGGTTACACAACACCTATCCCGTACATGGGAAACAGAATAATTACGACTCGACTCGACCAACTATGCTCTGATACCACTAATGTAACACCCTTCTAAAATACCCCAAATATTTAATCAAAATAACAAATATGTATCTATCAGAGTAAATATGCAATTAAGGGTGTCACACAATATTTCACACTATTCATCAAAGTAGCTTGTCATGCTCATTTATTTATCAAATAAAACAGTTGCATAATACGCAGCGGATAGAGATCAAATCGATCATTCAAAACATGCAACATACTACATGTAAACTGGTTCAACAATCATCAACAACACAATTAAAATGTTCCCTCCCGATGTTACATCTATCAGAGCATGACCCACTAAGGAGACTACACTAGACTCCAAGCATTAGCTTCTACTCAACTCATTGCTCGTTACCTGAAAAATAGTTGTAAGGGTGAGTTCCTCAATCGATATAGTAAGCATTATAAAATATCATGTCATGTTAAGTAATTTAACACATTAATCACCCTAATCATATCACACATTCAGTAACGGCACATCAACCCAATTATCATACTCATACTCAATGTCAACGCAACCACACGTATAATATTGGAATACATCCATTCATATTATACGCCATACATACATTATGAAATGAGACTCCACACATGCGGTACCGACTATTCTTGAACATATAGTTCAAGCTCACCGATCAAATCCAGATACGGCTACTAAGCTCACTAGTCTCACTCATTTGAGATCTAGTGACTCACTCACTAATTCCTCACCATGGGAATTAGCTACAGCCCCAAAGGCTATGCTATGCACACTAATCACCTAGCATGCAAACATCAACGACGAATCCACAATGATTCACTCACTAATTCCTCACCATGGGAATTAGCTACAACCCCAAGGGCTATACTATGCACGCTAATCATCTAGCAACGCAACATCAACAACAATCCACAATGGACATGTGCTCACACTCTAAGCCATACAACAGTCCATTCACAAATACATGCATAATATATACATTCACAACATTATGCATATCATCATACATCATCAACACATGTATCAAACACCATATCATGTCAGATAATTAATCACAGTATTAGCACACTCTACTAATACCCTTACTACTCAAAACAACAGGAAATAATCCCTATTACATCATCCGCCAACATATGCCAACCATCAATTAAGTACACAACATTTAAAACACCAATTTTCCACTCTGCAACAGTGTTAACCGGTTAACGCCCTGGGTTAACCGGTTAACGCAGCACAAACACGCTTCCTGCCCAAAACTTAACAGTGTTAACCGGTTAACGCCCTGGGTTAACCGGTTAATGCAGACAGAACAGCAATATCTCAGCAATCACAACAGTGTTAACCGGTTAACACCCTGGGTTAACCGGTTAACGCAGACAAAACAGCAATTTTACACAATACAACACAGTGTTAACCGGTTAACACCCTGGGTTAACCGGTTAACGCAAGACAGAAAGCTGTTCCTGCGCTAACACAAGGCAGAATGCAGAATTCTCCGCATTTTCCGCCGTTGGAGGACTTCCGGACCTCCGATTCCAATTCCGTAACAAGCTATACGTCCAGCGAATTACGACTCACACGACTATCGATTCAATTACAGTTTTTAACACAGTTTATCCAACGTAATTTTCAGCATTCACGATCCCAATTAGGGTCAATTCAACGGTTTATCACTACCCATTACATGCTAATCCATAATACCCATTAAACGGCGATAAACCCCCCTTACCTGAGTTAATCCGGCGAATCTTTTAGCTTCAAGCTCTTCCTTCTTCAACCTTCTTCCTCTTGTTCTGCCTCTTTGCCCTTTCTCCACTTTCCACTTTTCAGCCGCTTCTCTGTTTTTCACGTAAAAACCCTTTCTTTACCAAATGGACTCTTTTTCTTATTTCCAACTTATATATATTTCCAATAATTATTATTCCAATAATAATAATAATAATAATCCAATAATTCCAATTATTTAATTAAATTAATAAATATAATATTAACTTAAATTAAATAATTATCTTATTTTTTTATCGGGGTGTTACAGATAACATTAAATCATTAAGACTATTACGTATATAGACTGATGATCACATCTCATGGATCATGGATAAGGAGTTATCAAGTCTTAAACATAAGTATGAATATTGAGAGTAATATTTATACTAGATTGACCCGCTATGAGAATACTATATAGAATGTTATGCTAAGTGTCATAAGTTATTCTCATGGTGATAATGGTGTATACCGCCCTTTGACCTGAAACCACTATGTACCCTAGATGTAGAGTCGAGTGCCTTATTGTTGATCAAACATTGTCCATAACTGGATGACCATAAAGATAGTTGATGGGTACTTCACGAAGCATGTTGAGGGACATGAGTAACCTAGATGGAATTTGCTCATCCTGCATAACAGGATAAATATTTACAGGCCCAATATTGAACTGGACAAGGATGACATGGTCTATGCCTTATGTTAAATATAGACATAAGGGCAAAAGGATAATTATACACATAAGTATTATCACTAAAGGATTTGTCATATCACATGACATTTTCGTGTCTTGGGTAGCAGTGATGTGTTGCTAGATACCGCTCACTATTTATTATGTTAAATACGTGATTTAATATAATTGCTAATATCGTGAAAACCTACAGGGTCACACACAAAAGGATGGATTGATGAGAGATAGAGTAATTAAGGAACACCATAAGGTATGGTGCACTCAAGTGAATTGTAGAACATCGTAAGGTACAATGTACTTAAGTAGAATACGAAATATGATAAGGTACCATATGCTTAAGTGATTTTGGCATATCATAAGATATGGGCCACATACACTTAAGTGAGCTTTTTAGCTTGCAGCCCACACAAGTGGTTCTATAAATAGAACCCTTGTGCAGAAGCATTTGTGCAGTTGCAATTTCGTCTCTCTCTCTCTCTCTCTCTCTCTCTCTCTCTCTCTCTCTCTCTCTCTCTCTCTCTCTCTCTCTCTCTCTCCCTCCCTCCCCCTCTCTCTATCTCACTCAAAGCCTTCATTCGTAGCAGCTAGCACTGAGATTGAAGGAATTCGTTCATGTGGACTGAGTAGAGGCGTTGTCACCATTCAACGTTCGTGATCGCTCCGTAGATCTGCATCAAAGGTTTCAATCGCCACAAGAGGTAACGATTCTATCACTGATCATGCCTATTCGTAAGGATCACTAAAGGATAATTTTTTTAAATTCTGCTGCGTTTTGGATCGCTCTTCTCCTTCAATGTCAATTGGTACATCAGGTGGTTCTTTAAGGTGTCATATCCATATATGGTGCAGGTTGCTCCAAGAAATCCATCGAGGCCAACTCATTAGGAGATACTAGAGCAGGAACATGCACAGTTAGATCATGCTCATGATGTCTTGCCTAAATATCGTCACATTATGAGGTGAGGGGATCTTAGATGCCATTATGACAGATGCATGATAGACACTGATGTACCAGAGACAATGCCGGATGACGGGGGGGCAGAGGAGCCCGAGAAGCTCTAGCCCAGCATACGCGGTAGTTTATAGTATTTGTACTTTGGATTTATTATGGATTGTATTTTATTTTGACTTTATCGTGTATTTCGACTTCATTGTCAATCGATGTATGGCTTATTTTGACAATTTGGATTTATATATGTCATTTTTCATATTAATTGTATGGTTTAATTCTCATCACATAACAAGGGCCTTAACATTTATAAATCGTCATTTTCATCTAAGTAACCATAAAACTAACTTAAGTTGCATTATTTTGATAGGTTACAAAGATGCATCTCCATAAACCCTAAACGGATGTGCATCTCAGAATCAATAAATGTTTAAAATGGGCCTTTCAGAGAGAGATGCATGAGGTATGTTTTAAAATATTTTGGAGATGCATCTACGAATCACTTAACATTTTGACTTAAGCCAATATGCATCCGGAGATGCATCTCGGGAATCTGAGGGGCATTTTGAGTTTTTCATTGGATATTTTTCCATCTCATATGGTGGGATAATAAATTCCCAACCATGTATAGGAGTAGACAGATATGGGGGTGGCAAAATGGGTCTGACCCAACAAACATGTATGTTTTTTTCGCTTTTTTTTGTGAGACAAAACAAAGTTTTATTTTTGCATCTTTAGAATTAAAAGGTTCAATGTCTACGGGTCTGTCCCGCCCCCGTACACATTTATTTACGTGGTGGGTCAAGGTTTTAGCCACACTTCGTTTTTCACCCATAGACAAATGTCATCTTAAGAACAGATATGGTGGAATATTGTTGATTGTTATTGGGAGAGATTCAAATGACCAATATTTACCTATAACTTTTAGGATTGTTGAGTCTGAAACCAAATAATATTGGATATGGTTTATTAACATGCTAATTGAATACATTGGTAACCGTGCATGGTGTTTCATTTCTAATCATCAAAAAATATGTCTTAACATTACTTTCGCAATTATGTTATTTTAACAACCATGTTACTTAAACAATCTTGTTACTTGTTTATTGTTGCAGTGATTGGTTCAAGTATTTGAAGAGTAATGCCTTGAAGTCGAACATATGTTTTGTCTTAAGCATCAACATGTTAAATTTGAGAAGAAATTTAAAGTGGATGCTTTATTGAGACACCTGATGGTGGTTGTAGTTAAAGCAACCTTTTTTGAAGCACGTGCAGCTAAGATGCTGCAAATAAATGAGATATGTTCAAATGCTTATGATTGGTTATAAGTTATTACTAAAAAATGGTGTAAGTGTGTCTTTCCATTTTATTCTAAGTATGATATGCTTATGAGTAATCTTAGTGAGTCTTGCAATGCAACTATCTTACTACAAAGAAACAAATCAATTATAGCCATGTTTGAGTGCATGAGAAGTTATCTTATGTGTAGATTTTCCACCCATAAGAAAAATGTAGATGGACATAGATGAAAGATAATGTCTAAACCCTTTGGGAGTCTAGATAGAGAAATAAAAGAAAAAAGTTCTAGTTGGACTTCAACATATCCATGGATATTAACGTTTCAAATTACACGTGTATTATTCACTAATGACTTTGTTGTTTAATTGACAAACCACACATGTTCTTGCAACTTTTGGGACTTTTATGGGATCCCTTATAGATATGGTATGGCTCCAATCACTAAAAAGGTTGATGATGTCATTAAGTATGTCCATAGGTATTATCACACAGAAACATATGATAGATGTTATGATGAAGGAGTCACACTGATGACACTTTATCATCAAGTAATTTTTATAAGCATTTGCAGTTGTTTTTATTAGTTTTTGTTTAAATGAAATGATTATGTAGAAATGGAGAAATGAATACAACATTTGCTGAAAATAGTGGAGAAATTCATTATTCTAAACTACACTCCCAATGGATTAAAATGAATAAGTGGAGAAAAACAGGAACAAACGTAAAATATATTAAGATTTTGCAAGAAAATGTTCACTTTTCCACTAGATTTTTTGTGTGACCATCATGGGGTACCAGTCACTCATCATGTTGTGATGAAAAGTATCACATGCACGATCTAGTTATTACAAGGCGCATTATGGGCACGGTGAAAAGTAGTGTGGCCGTTATGAGTCTTTTTTTCTGACGCATTTTTGCTTCTATTTAAAGGAAAAGGGTAGAGGAAATAAAGGTGAACATTATTGAGACTGAATTTTGAAGGTGAAATAATTTCTGGAAAATTTGGAGCGAAGATTTTCATCACCGGAAGCCAAATTCTAACCGGAGACTCGTGTACTATTTCTATATTACTTCAGTTATGATTCCTATTAGTACGAGTAGCTAAATTGATTATGGCTTGTTAGAATAACCTGTGTGAATTTGTTGGATTATATGTTCGTGTTTTGTACTATTTGCACTTTTGATTAATTCAGCATTTTATTCAGTTACCTTCTTGCTTATTGCTTTATATGCATTGACAAATGCATATATTTAACTTAGAAATCGTACTGATTACTGACCATAACTGTATGAATATGATATAAGGTAAGTGTTTAACTTAGTAATCAATTGGGGATAAGAAATTATAAGTTGTGACTTAGGGTTTAACGTTATGATTATCACATGTTTTAACTAGCCAATTGACCTAAGATATTAGGGAGTGTAAATAGTGAGTTATACACCAATGGATCATGTATAATAGTTAAGTTAAATTATCGTAATCGTTGAATAATGAATATATGACAATTAGACACCAACATCAATAGTGGCATACAGGGGATTCGAAACAAGACCTAATCACCTTTATCTAATCATTTTTTGCATCAATTTTATTTATGTTGTTTATTTTATCAAATCAAACCTGAAAACCCCATGATTTACTTTCTATAGCATAAATTGCTTTGTTAAAATAGCACAACTACTATGCATATGAGCTTATAAATTTTATGACTTCAATATGTTTAGTATAGTTGTTAAATAGCCATGAAGTTTTTGTCGTTGTTGTCGGGGATTATTGAATTATTTCAACAATGAAAAGCTACATTTTATTTTTATTTCGTTATCATTTTTTAGTTATATTAAATTCTATTTTTCTACTTTTATTCGGTTTTTGTTTGGCGTAATGCTACTAAGGTATTTTTTGATTGTTTATGTGAGATTCATGATACCATTTGATTTAGAAATCAAAAAGATTGGAAGAACAAAAAGAGAAGTACAACGAGCTAAGAAGGATTTGGAATAAGAGAAAACACTTGTTTCTTCTAATAATAAAAGTGATTAAGAGAAATAATAAATGATTATTCCACAGAGACAAACAATGGGAGACCACTGTAAAAGGACTAATGCTAGAATGATTTCTCTACGATTTCAACCTGCTAACCCTATTACTTTCGATATTAGGAATTATGTGCTTTTAGGTTTGAGAGATAATTCGTTCGGCGGGCAAGCTATCAGAGATCTGTTGGAGCATCACTCGCTTCTAAGAGACATGTTTAATATGCAAACTAGATGGTGTAATTGATGATCATATCAAATTAAGGTTATTCAAATTTTCTTTGATAGATAGAGGTAAATATTGGTTGCAATGTTTATCGAACAAAACTTTTCAAACATAAAAGGAGTTATAAGACAAATTTCTGGAAATATTTTTCACGAACACTCAGTTTGTGGAAAGAAGAGTTGATATTTCTAATCTTTAGCAAGGTGTTGTTGAGTCTTAGTCTGATACATGGGAGATATTCAAATTATTACTCCAAAGATGTCCAAACCACAACATGAGCAGAATGGAACAAATGCAACATTTCACTATAGGTCTCAAACCCCAAGTTATAACGCTTTTGGATGCCTGAGCTAGAGGTACCATCAAAACTAAGAATGAATATGAGGTGAAAGAGTTGATAGAGAAAATGTGCCAGAATGAATATCGCTCGCAAAGTGAATGAGGAGTCAAACCAAGGGGTGTACTCGAACTAAATGCAAATATTGTAGTGTTACCTCAATTAGAGGTGATTTCAAAATAGTTAGATAGAGCCATTATTATTCCAACCAATGTTAGTTAGGTTCAGACACTATTAAGTGATTTTTATGGAGAAAGGCGTGTCAACAAAAACTATGCCTCTGATGGAGTGAATGCTCGAGCTTAATATGAAAATTTTCAAAAGAATAATCCTTATTCCAACACTTACAATCTTGTTCGAAAAGATCATCCCAACTTCAAATGGAGCAACCATCAAATTAATGCAAATCAAGGTGTTCCACTAGTTCCTCAAGCACCACAACAAAGGAAACCATCTCAACTTGAAGAAGCTTTAGCCCAACTCATGAAAGTGACCCAGGCTAGTATCAAGCAAGTAAAAAGGAATCGAGAAACTATTGTAAGAATAATGAAGCTTCCATCAAAAATCTATAAATGCAAATTAGCCGATTATATAGACAATTAGCAACACAACCTAATTAAGATGGGGTTTTGGTGGGAATATTGTAGACAACCTAAATAATGAGAGTTGCAAAGTCATCGAGTTGATAAATATAACGGTAACTTCAATCCCCAATGCCAGTGGTGAGAAAAAAGAAGTAAGTGAGAGAGAAAAGGAAAGTCAAGAGGAGGAAGTAGTTGAAAAAGAGGAAGGAATAAACTAGTAGGGAAAAAGTGAAGAATCGAGTGAAGACTTTGTTAGGGGGGTACTCTTTATAAACTCATAGATCATAACTCCAATTTGAGAATATCTAAGAAACAAATCCTCAATGAACTTAACTCATAACTATCATATTATGTAAAACCACCTTACTTAATCTCGAATAAGAAATCAAAGAAAGAAATGGAAGTGGGGTAGTTTAAGAAGTTTATGGAGATGCTTACAAAGATAAAAGTCAACCTTCCATTATGTGAAGATCTTGAGTTGATGTCAGTCTATGCAAAATTCATGAAGGAACTCTTATCTGAAAAGTGTAAACTAAAATATGACGAGAATATTGCTTTAGCATATAATGTAGTGATATAATTTGACGCAGGTTGCCACCTAAACATTGATCCATGTAGATTTACTATTCCATGCTCTATTGGTCCACTAAATATTGGTCACGCACTGTGTAATTTAAGGTCGAGCATCAATTTGATGCCTCTATCTATGACAAGGAAGTTGAACTGTGGAGAACCAAATCCAACTTAGATGACTCTTACATTAGTTGATTGATCTATCATTTATCCATACAGAGATCTCGAAGTTGTTCTTGTGAGAGTAAATGATTTTTTGTTCCCATATGACTTTTTTATCCTCATTATGACAGAATATTCATAAACACCATTATTGTTATGAATACCCTTCCTAGCAACAAATTAAGTTTTTATTGATGTTGAGATATGATAAATGATTTTGAGATTCAACAAAGAAAAGGTCGTTTCAATGTTTTGTAAGCCATAAAACATCAAAAAGAAAATCCTCAGTGCTATAAAGTTGATGTATTGGAAAATCTTGTTTAGAAAATAGCTTTATACGAGTCACCATTATCACATATGGACAGATTTATTATGAATTCCATTGAAGAATTTGAATATGAATTTGAACAAGAAGTAGTCGAATGTGTATTCCAGTTGCAAGCAACCCAAGTTGAAATAACAATGAAAAATATTAAAGAGTTATGTGGTAGTGAGAAAAAAAAGTTCAATAAAAAATTCAACTGACCATGAATTAAAAGAGCTTCAATCATAATTGAAATATGTATTATTGGGGGAGGAATCATTGCAACTAACCATTATCAATAGTTCACTATCTGTTTTGGAGGAAGAAAAGCTCTTTAGAGTCCTGAGAGGTAATAAAGAAGCCATTGGCTTGAGTGTTATTGATTTGAAAGGAATAAGTATAACTTATTGCATGCACATTGTCATACCCCAAAATTCGCCATACCATTCACATTGATCATATAGGTCACTAATCATAAACATGTGCATATCATCATAAGCATTCATTTCAACTGCATGAGCATGGTTTGACACAAGGAGATATGTGACTTGAGTTCATGGCATGTACTTACATCCTGTAGATACTTTGGTTCATCCATAATTTGGGAAGGATCAAGAAATCAAAACCCAATCCCTTGGTTTATAACGTTGGTGAAAATTTTCATTTGCTTGGTAAATTGCTTGGTTTTGAGGCAGCTGATCAAGCATGATCATGCCTTGATCATTAGGGGCTTCCAGGTACTTTTTCAATCAGGTGTCCATGTGGTTTCATACCTCATTTTATCCTTGGATCCATATTCATTTCTAAAAACAGCCATTTGATTCTTGGTGACATGTTTCTTATTGCATATATTCATTCATTTCATTCAACTGTGGTGTAATATGATTTACAAGTTTTGTCATTTGGATTCATCAGTGCATTGCATGTTGTCATTATTACATTCATCGTTGTGTCATAATAGCTTTTCAACTTGATGTTTCTCCGAATTGATTTTAGCTTCGAGTTGATTTTGACTTGAAGTAAATTTTTGAAGTTTAAATTTATTTTTGAGGTTAAATTTGACCTTTGAAATTTAAATTTGAATTTAGAAATCATTTTATCCTTTTTTTTCAAATTAATTCTAGGAATTGCATTGTTTTAAAGTTCAATTTGATTTTAATACGAAATTAATTGTTGAAGATAGGATTGATTTTGAGATTTTTTTTATTATTAGTGTTAGAAGTCATTGCATCATATAGAATTGAGTTTTCGATTTCGATTTAATTTTAAACATTTTTAGAATTTTATTGATAGGCCATGGTTGTTAAAAATTCATAATCCAATTATCCAATTCATAAGAGCCCAATCCATTTTCAATAAACCAATTCCATATTTTATCCCATATCCAACCCAATTCAAATTCATTATCCATTTTACAACATAATCCACATCCAAATCCAAATGTTCAATTTCTAAATCCATATGTCCAATTACCACAAACCAGACCATTATCCAAATTTATTAAGCCAATTAAAAGAAAGTGAATACAACAGGCAGAATGTGTTATTGGAATTGGAGATACAATTGGAAAAGAAGTCCACCAAGAAGTGAGGCATAAACAGCGAAAGTGCATAAGCGGCAATAAGCCATTCCAAAAAGCTCACATATCTAGAATCATTTCTCTTCAAATTTTTTCAACCTTAACTAAAGCATACATAGCAGAAATATGTTGCAAAACTCCAAAAACAATTTCAAAAGCCCATGAACGAAAACTGTCGCAGCCACAACTAGCAGTAAAACACGGCTAACAGAAGCCGCACCCAAAAATGCAGTAGTACAAGCTGCTGTAAAACGCAACAGTACAAGCAACTTACACACAAGCCAAAGCAAAAACCAGCTGCAAGCCGGCTGCGCGAGCGAAATTACAAAGCGGAAATTGAAAGAAGCGAGCTCTAAACAAAAGTTGATCTAAAACGCAAACAAAATTAGTACGAAACGACGAAGAAGATTGAAAAAACGTCCAAACAAACTCATTCTTAATTCTATAAGTAGAGGTGTTTCCCAGTTGAGTTTTTGGCCCCCGCGCGATTGAACCCCATTCTGTAGAATCTCCCATCATCGACGCCGCCACCGCGTTTCCCTCCAACACCATACCAAACTCATCACATCACCTTCAATCTTCTTCCCACTCTCCATTCCCATCTCGCCTTCTGTTCATCCTTCATCCTCATCTTCCTGCATAACAGAATCATTTCGTAACCGTCTGCCGCCGTGCGCGGATCGCAGCATCATTTTGACCTCACCGCGATTTCCTTGGTTCGTTGCAAATCATTGATCGTTCGAGATCTGACGTCATCTTCACCACCGATAAGTGTCGCGTGTTGGCTTTTTATTGGATTTAGGTGTGAGGCACGTGGAGTGTGGAGTGTGGAGTTGGAGTGTAGTTTTTCTGTGTTTAGCGTTCCGTCGCCGCCGGTGATGAACGTCGGCGCGACGGAGGTTCATTCACCGGCTAGTGATAGAAGCGGATCCGAAACCGCGTTTGTGTTTGAGAGGGAGAGATATATGTCATTCGTGTTTTGCAGAAACATTTGGTTTGGGAATTACGTTCCCATTGTTGCAGCCTGAGGGACAGTTTGGGGTTTAGGCCCAATCTCCCCTAATTCCCCTCCACACTCCATATTCTGGCTGCCCCCCCCCCTCCTGTGTGGGCTTGGGAATTGATTTTAGGCCCATTTCTGTTTGTTAATTAATTGGATATTAGAACTTTAATTTGGTCAATTCGATTTTATTTTATCAATTAGATTAATCGTGTGATAGCTAGAATAATAATTTTTCTAATTGTTGTTTGTTAATTCAGATAGTGATTTTTAATCATAGAATTGATTTGATAATTGGTAGTTTACTGGTAGAGTTACTCTTGATAATTGTTGTAATTTTAGAATTAATTTTGATTCATTTCTAGAAATATTTTGTTGATATTTTAGGATTTTATTTTGTTAATATTTTAGAATTTGATAATTGTTTTTAATTGTAGAATTTTATTTGATAATTGTTTTGAATGCTAGAATTTTCATTTAATGTTGATTTTAGAATTGATTTATATTTTAGAGTTGATAGTTGGATAATGGTTTTCTTGAATATAATTTCTACTTTGATCTAACATCTAACCATTAACATCTAACATTTAAATTCCACAATTAATCTCTAACTTTTACTTTTCGTATTTTAATTTCCGCTCCTAACATTTTATTTTTTGTCATTTATCTTATGCACTTTTATTTTTATTTTATATTCCTTTTGCTACATCATTGTACATTCTTCATTCATCTCATCTAAAAAATGACTAAAAATG
Organism: Lathyrus oleraceus; assembly: GCF_024323335.1. Taxonomy (NCBI): domain Eukaryota; kingdom Viridiplantae; phylum Streptophyta; class Magnoliopsida; order Fabales; family Fabaceae; genus Lathyrus; species Lathyrus oleraceus. The sequence continues at coordinate 157,631,689 of NC_066585.1, forward strand.
GATAAGACTTTAAAAATAGAAAAAAGATAATTCTCAATCATGTAATGGACATTGGAGTGGACTTAAAGATTGTTGTTAGGCCCCTTGCAAAAGACCTTGGACAAATATTCAACCCGAACATGGATGGAGCATTCAAGATCCAAGACAAATTATAATCTTTTATGTGATTTCTAGTTTAGGACACACTTGCACACACATGGCTTTCTCTTGGGCTACCTGACAATGAGACCTTTTACTTCCAGCACTCCCTTGTACTTTACATGTACCCCCCTCCCCTTTCCGATGTACGCATTTACTTGCTTTCTTTTATTGCTTGTTAGTAGACTCCTTAGGCATTAGGAACGTTCACCCATTCAAAATTGATAATCAAACCCTTGATCCAACGTCAAGCGGTCTCTTTCTCAAATCAAACTCAATAAACAAACCCTTGATCCAACGTCAAGTGGTCTCTTTTCTAAATCAAATTCAAAAACACAATAAATGGCGATTAGGATCGTATGTCACGAGCCTTAAGCGATAAAGAAGGAATGAGACTGGAGCTTTCCTACACTCATTCTGAATGCTTCGAATACAAGACGTTTGGCTTGATCGTTGGAGGTATTCACCTTTATCCATAGTCTTTAGTGAAATCCGAAATCAATAACACTTTCTCAAAAACATAAAAATAACTCAACACATTCAAACCTTTTGTTTGAGCCTTAGGGCGACACACTCGAAAACCCTTCTTCAAGGTAATAAAATCAACAAAGCAAACAAACATTTTCAAACCCACGAACTACAGAGGCTCTGATTTCTCACTTCAACAAGTGGGCATACGTAGGCACGAGGATCCAATCCTTGGCGAGCACACTAATTTAAAATCTACCTCCACTCCACAAACCTTTGGCAAGCAAGCATTCGATAAACAACATCCACATAAGCGCAAACATCCTAGATGGTTCCCATGGAGTACCATGGATGTGAGGGGTGCTAATACCTTCCCCTTGCATAACCGACTTCTGAACCTGTTCGTGGTTGCGATGACCATACTTTGGGGTTTTCTCGATATTTTCCCTTTCCTTTAGAATAAATAAAAACTGATGGCGATCTATATTTTTCGCGTAGCGACATCTGGCGACTCTGATGGAGAATATTCTCCATAAGCAAGTCAAACCTAATTTAGGTTGATTCCTCGTATGTGTGTATGTCTATCCTTTTGATTTCTTGCCTTATTTATTGCCTTTTGCTTTAAATTTTATGATCTAGCACGTGGTTCCATGATCCTACAATACCAAATGGTGGGTACTCCGATTGTAAGTAACCTTGTGGGAAAGACTCTCTACCCGAGTCTAGAGTGCAAACTTGAGATAGGAGAGCTTGAGTAGTATGCGCCACCGAGAAGCTTTTCTCGTAAGGGTCGATACGAGAACCTCGCTTAGAGTATATTCTTTTGGAGATGTTGACGACCGTCAAGCTTTTGGCGTAAGCGATCAATGTCTTCATTAGGATCAATGACTCTAAGGACCTTTGTAGAACATTAAACCTATGACCTATTAAAATTGATGGTCGCGTAGTATGGGTCCCCGAGAATCTTTTCTCGTGTGGGTCGATACGAAGATCTCACTCAAAGTAGATCTTCTTGATGGAGTTGACGACCGACAAGCTTTTGCCGTAAGTGGCAAACAGTCAAGGAAGTCCATGACTTTGAGACCCTTGTCTAGAGCTTGATGTCGATGGTCGCGTAGTGCGGGCCCTTGAGAAGCTTTTCTCGTGTGGGTTGGTACGAAGATCTCACCCAGAAGAGGCTCATTTGAGGGAGTTGACGACTGGCAAGCTTTTTCCGTAAGCGTCAAACAGCCAAATGAATTAATGATTTTGGGGTCCCTATCTAACCCTAGACTACAACCGGTGTGATCACTGTTATGGAAAGCAATCAGCGTTATCCTTCATCCGTATCTTGAGCATGTGATACCATGCCTGATTGCGTGATCGACTTGTGAAGCCATGCTTATGAACCAAATCATTCGTGCATTCATGCATTCATGCATCATAAATGATAAAAGAAGATATAATACCCATGCATCATTCAGATAGCATCATGCATTTCATGAGACCAATCTCACTATCACTTGGCCTTTTATCAGACAAACCACTTCCAACAAAGTTGATTGCCCGATATCTGTCTTGAACTAGAAGCATATCGCGGATTACCATGGAAGAACTACGAAGAAATCAAGAGGCAATGAAGGTTAAAATCAACCGACTGAAGACTCAGATGAGTCTAATCATGGAGATCCTGCAGTCGATGCTGAGGAAGGAAGGCAATCCTGTGCCAACTGTTGTACCAGAAGCGGTCACCCCGGTAAACATGCCTGACCCCCTTCCACCTCAAGAGCAGCCTCGTGGATTTCATCCACATCCTGAACCTCCAAAAGCTCCATATCAGCGGCCATTTCCTATTCCCCGACCAAGGCAAAGGACCCCTGTGCCGAACCAGTATCCAAATCAGCAATGGAACTTCGCTCAACAAAGAAGACAAGGACCAAGAAGGCCTCCAAAGCAGTTTGATCCAGTGCCCATGTCGTATGGTCGACTCCTTCCTCTATTGCTTAATAGCTCATTGGTGCAGCTGAGGGAAGCTAAGGCCCCTCCAACACCTCTTCCTCCAGATTATGACATGAATGTCAATTGTGAGTACCATTCTAGGACACCTGGACACTCAATCGAAGATTGTAAGAGCCTCAAGTACAAGGTACAAAACTTGATTGATTCAAGGGTTATTATGTTCACACCGCAAGGCCTGAATATAGTGAACAATCCCATGCCTCCACAAGAGGGCACATCTGCAATGCCATGATCAATGTAAATGGAAACTGGGGTAGATTTGAAGAGTTTGCGCCTATGAGAAGAGTTTGAGAAGGGTCTCCTTGAAGATGGTCGTGATATCTGCTGTCAGCCTAATAATTCCAATATGAGGATCTGAATAAGGCCGAGGATGCCCATAGTCATTAGTTTGGTTAAGACATGTTCATGTGTGATTTTCTTGATTGTCATTTGTAGCATTCATTTGTAACAAACTTATTTATTTTCGAATAATAATGACATTGAAATGAATATGCATATTTTGAATAAATCCATTTGTGTCCACTCATACTTTATCTTATCAATGTTCAAATGTTGATTTTAAGAGGAGGATGATGAAATTAAAAACACGAAATCACTGCTCGTACGCTTTTGAATAAAACCTTGCTGATGATGTAAGGTATTGTTTCAAATCCCAAACACCGGAGGTATAAGGAAGATAATCCCTAGTCAACCCCTTTGAGCAAAGGAGTAGGAGTTTCTTTCTAAATATAAAACCCTCAATCTCAAACCGGGGCAGGGTAGTCGTCAGTTAGTTTGACCAAGCGTTCAAACTTCAGAAGAGGAGTGTCCTATCTGAGGATCAACCATATCTTATCCCTCACAAGAGGTCGGAAACCACCAAATTTCAAACAGTTATCCCTCACCCACAGAGCCACGAGGCGGTCATAACCCATTCCAATCAAACAGATAGATGTCACACGATTTATTTCGAAACAAAAAGAAACAGGAAAAACAAAAAAATCAGAAATCAAAAAAGGATGAAGCCCGCTAAGTCGAAAACTCGAAAACGAGTGACTTAGGCAAAAATTAGGGCATCCCTGTGGATTGTAAATCTGAACTAATCCAGCAAAAGTAGGGAAATAAAAAAAAATCTGCATAAGAGGAGTCAAAAGAAAATCCTCAGCTAGAACAAATTCGTGTGGCTACAAACCAAACAAAAGCAGGGTGACTGCCACACCGAAAACCTCGTGGGTTCCTTTTTACTCTCAAATCCCTTTTGGAAAAAGAGTGCTTGTTTCAAACTAGCTGAACGTAGGATTGGAGAACATCACGAAGAGCGGGTGGGTTAGGATGGGTTCGAGCCTTGTATCCTTTCTTTCTTAAACCGTGAACCAGACCACGTTACAACCCTCAAAAGACCTAATTGAAGCAAAGGTTTATTTCGAAGGCGTACTATAGTCAGAACGATCGTGTTAAAACTGACTCCTCATCAATTTACTCATATGTGTTGATATTGATATGTGACATTCGTTATCAATGATGCATTCATTAAATGTCAGAATTTCAGTGAGCATGTTTGGATTTCAAAACTGCATAAAAATGACATTGTATTATCATTTCCAAAAATGAACTTGTCTTACTCATGAGTAAGCATCTGACATCAAGGGATCTGCCACAATGAACGTGAATTGAGGAACTTGATGATTCAAAGGTGTAGAATGCATGAGACCTCCGTTGAGCAGGGGCAAGCCACTTCTCTTTTGATCACATCAATCAGAACGTCTGAAGACTCTTTTGAATAAAAAGATAAACCGCTTCGAGACCCCGTCGATCAGAGGCAGTCACGTCGAGAAATCTCTACAAGATTCAGTTAGTCTAAGACAGTTAGGTCGAGATTCGGCGAATCCCTCCAAAGATCAGATAGTCAAGGAGCGAACCACTCAGTTGATCACATCAGAAGACCAAACGCCTGAGAACTCCATTGAGCAGGGGTAATTTATTTTGATTGATCCTAATAAGTGTTGAACTCCTGAGACTCCATTGAGCAGCGACCGACCACTTCGTGTGATTATATCAAAAAGCATAATGTCTAAAGAACTCCATTGAACAGAAAAGACAAACACTTCAATTTTAGGTCAATCTGAAGCAATCTCGTTGATGAATCTCTACCAATCAATTGATCTAAGGAAGTTACATTGAGATTCGACAAATCTCTATAAGACATTAGTCAATGGCATTCCCTCAGAAATCGGCCAGCAGAGGCAGAAGCTCATTCGAAGACCTACATTGGGGAAAGCTACCTCAGGAATCCAAGAAATCAATCTCTCAGAGATAGTTAATCAGAGGTATATAGTTCCAAGATACTAGGGCAGGTCAGATCGAGATAGTTATCATGACAAAGCGACTTCGTAACTGGTGACTGGGGCAATACATGCAGATTCCCAACAAACTGGGGCATGGCTGACTAAAGAAGGAAGACCCTTTCTGTACTTTTGAGGTTGTTTAGAGCAAGAACCATGGTGTATAAGAGACTTCTAAGTTCGAGATGAATGTCAGGGAGTCACGCTAAACACATCCCCTAAACCCTCCAACAAAGAACACTGATCTTAATTAATAAACCCAGTGGTTACTGGTACCCAATGTTCTCAATCTCCAGACATTTCCTACCACACCGTCTAACCAAAAGCCTGACCACGCATCAACATTGCATAATCAATCATTCATTACATTGCATTACATCATAAAGCGCGTAACATATTCCATTAAGGTGGAGCATTACACCTTGCAAAATAAACATGCATAACTACATAAAAGTCTTTCTCGAAAGCGTAAAAGAATCCTCCGTTGAGACATTCTTCCTCCCCAATTGCGAACAATCTCCTGGAACCCTCGAGTGGTATTCCCCGCATGTTTTTCGAAACTCTCCCTTGGGTTGCCTTTTGCAAATACCTTGGGATTTTCAACCAATCACTTACCTTTCGTAAGTAGTCCCCTGACTTTTGCCTGAGATGCCCCCTTTTCGTATTTCAATACCCGTCCGTGTTGATCCCTAGGGAAGTCTCCACTCTTGACACTCGTATGTGTTAATCCTTTCTTTTTTTAATACACGTCTGTATTGATCTTCAATACTCGTCCGTATTGAATTGCAACACTCGTCCGTGTTAACCCATTTTTCTGCAATCTTTTCCAACACTCGTTCGTGTTGATCCTTTTTCCAACACTCGTCCGTGTTGATACTCTGTTTCGATACTCGCCCGTATTGATCTTCAACACTCGTCTGTGTTAACCTTCTTTGTCAATACTCGTCCGTATTGATTCCTAATACTCGTCCGTGTTAATCATTTCTTTGTCAATACTCGTCCGTATTGATTTCCAATACTCGTCAGTGTTAATCATTTCTTTCGATACTCGTCTGTATTGATCTCTAACACTCGTCTGTGTTGTTGCCTTAATTTTCGATACTTGTCCGTATTGATCTTCAACACCTGTCCATGTTAATCATTTGATTTTCAATACTTGTCCGTATTGATCCCCAACACTCATCCGTGTTGTTACCGTATTTCAATACTCGTCCGTATTGATCTTCAACACCCGTCCGTGTTAATCATTTCTTTGTCAATGCTCGTCCGTGTTAACCTCCAACACTCGTCCGTGTTGTTACCATCTTTTTCGATACTCGTCCGTATTGATTTGCAACACTCGTCCGTGTTGTTACCATATTTCAATACTCGTCTGTATTGATCTTTAACACCCGTCCGTGTTAATCATTTCTTTGTCAATGCTCGTCCGTGTTGTTACCGTCTTTTTCAGTACTCGTCCGTATTGATCTTCAACACTCGTTCATGTTGTTACCTTCTTTCAATACTCGTTCGTATTGATCTTAAACACTCGTATGTGTTAATCATTTGATTTTCAATACTCGCCCGTATTGATCTCCAACACTCGTATGTGTTGATCATTTCTTTCAATACTCGTTCGTATTGATCTTCAACACTCGTCCATGTTGTTACCTTCTTTCAATACTCGTCCGTATTGATCTGCAAAATTCGTCCGTGTTGATACAATTCTTTTTCAATACCCGTCTGTATCGATCTCCAACACTTGTTTGTGTTGTTACCTTCTTTTTCAATACTCATCCGTATTGATATTCAACACTCATCCGTGTTAACCCTTTTCCTTCAATACTCGTCCATATTGATCTCCAACACCCGTCCGTGTTATTACCTTCTTTTTCAATACTCGTCCGTATTGATCTTCAACACTCATCCGTGTTAACCCTTTTCCTTCAATACTCGTCCGTATTGATCTCCAACACTCGTCAGTGTTGTTACCTTCTTTCAATACTCATCCGTATTGATCTTCAACATTCATCCGTGTTGATACCATTCTTTTTCAATACTCATCCGTATTGATCTTTAACACTCGTCCGTGTTGGTACCATTTCTTTTTCAATACGCGTCCGTATTGATCTTCAGCACTCGTCCGTGTTGACACCTTCTCGTTTCAATACTCGTTTGTACTAATCTTCGTCACTCGTCCGTGTTGGTCCTTCCTTCCTTACACTCGTCCGTGTTGATGCTCTCTTTCTGAATAATCGTCTGTAGTGACCCTTAACACTCGGTCATGTTGGTACCTCTTTTCGATACTCGTCCGTATTGAATTCTTTCACTCGCCTGTGTTGACACTCTGTTTCAGTATTTGTCTGTATTGATCTTCAACACTCGTCCATGTTGATCATCTCTTTCACAATACTCGTCTGTATTAGTCTTCAACACTCGTTCGTGTTGTTACTTCGATTTGCAATACTCGTCCGTATTGAGCATCCACACTCGTCCTTATTGGTACCTCTTTTCGATACTTAACTGTATTGAAGTGATTCATCCGTCCGTGTTAACCTTTCTGCAACGTTCGTCCGTGTTGTTAAACCCCTTTCGATATTCATTTGTGTTGGTATCCCTCACTCGTTTGTATGGACCTCACTCTCATTCTTAACCTTCCGTGGATAAAACCTTTTTCTGGTACAGGGGAGCCGTTGTTACCTGTTGTGCAAGAAAATCGTATATCCCCAGCAAGACACCTCGTTTACCCTCGTGGAATCCTGCAGGAATACATCAATCACCTGTTACATGCCAGAACATGACAGAGGAGGCAAGAAAAGAAAAGAAAGTAGAAAAGAAAGAAGAAAAGAATGAAAAGGAGATGAAAACAAAAAAATGAATGGAAAATAAGAGAAAAAGGAGTAGAGCTAAGAGAAAGACGAAAAAATAATCAATCATTTTGCATTAGCATATTGCATATGTCATGCATATCTAACCCCTCATAAATATCCATCTACCAAATAATTGTTCAATTCTCAGCAGCTGCCTTGCGCAAAGACTAGTGTGTTCATCCCACATCCCAGTAAATACTTTCTTGCGACCTATCTTCACATTACATGCCATTTGTTCATGATGTGTAAATTTTCCGATATTATAGTATTTAATACCCTCCCACCTTGATTGTCCGGACGCCGTCGCTATCCGTAAACTCAGGTCCGAGAAGATTAAATAGGGGCATCTGTCATACCCCAAAATTCACCCTGCCATTCACATTGATCATATAGGTCACTAATCATGAACATGTGCATATCATCATAAGCATTCATTTCAACTGCATGAGCATGGTTTGACACAAGGAGATATGGGACTTGAGTTCATGGCATGTACTTACATCCTGTAGATATATTGGTTCGTCCATAATTTGGGAAGGATCAAGAAATAAAAACCTAATCCCTTGGTTTATAACGTTGGTGAAAAATTTCATTTGCTTGGTAAATTGCTTGGTTTTGAGGCAGCTGATCAAGCATGATCATGCCTTGATCATTAGGAGCTTCCAGGTACTTTGTCAATCAGGTGTCCATGTGGTTTCATACCTCATTTTATCCTTGGATCCATATTCATTTCTAAAAACAGCCATTTGATTCTTGGTGACATGTTTCTTATTGCATATATTCATTCATTTCATTCAACTGTGGTGTAATCTGATTTACAAGTTTTGTCATTTGGATTCATCAGTGCATTGCATGTTGTCATTACATTCATCGTTGTGTCATAATAGTTTTTCAAATTGATGTTTCTCCGAATTGATTTTAGCTTCGAGTTGATTTTGACTTCAAGTAAATTTTTGAAGTTTAAATTGATTTTTGAGGTTAAATTTGACCTTTGAAATTTAAATTTGAATTTAGAAATCATTTTATCCTTTTTTTTTCAAATTAATTCTAGGAATTGCATTGTTTTAAAGTTCAATTTGATTTTAATACAAAATTAATTGTTGAAGATAGGATTGATTTTGAGATTTTATTATTATTATTAGTGTTAGAAGTCATTGCATCGTGTAAAATTGAGTTTTCGATTTCGATTTAAATTTAAACATTTTTAGAACTTTCTTGATAGGCCACGGTTGTTAAAAATTCATAATCCAATTATCCAATTCATAAGAGCCCAATCCATTTTCAATAAACCAGTTCCATATTTTATCCCATATCCAACCCAATTCAAATTCATTATCCATTTTACAACATAATCCGTATCCAAATCCAAATGTTCAATTTCTAGATCCATATGTCCAATTACCACAAACCAAACCATTGTCCAAATTTATTAAGCCAATTAAAAGAAAGTGAATACAACAGGCAGAATGTATTATTGGAATTGAAGATACAATTGGAAAAGAAGGCCACCAAGAAGTGAGGCATAAACAACGAAAGTGAACAAGCGGCAATAAGCCATTCCAAAAAGCTCACATATCTAGAACCATTTATCTTCAAATTTTTTCAACCTTAACCAAAGCATACATAGCAGAAAGATGTTGCAAAACTCCAAAAACAATTTCAAAAGCCCATGAACGAAAACTGCCGCAGCCACAGCTAGCAGTAGAACACGGCTAACGGAAGCCGCACCCAAAAATGCAGCAGTACAAGCTGCTGTAAAACGCAACAGTACAAGCAACTTACGCACAAGCCAAAGCGAAAACCAGCTGCAAGCCAGCTGCGCGAGCGAAATTAGAAAGCGGAAATTGAAAGAAGCGAGCTATAATCAAAAGTTGATCCAAAATGAAAACAAAAATAGTACGAAATGACGAAGAAGATTGAAAAAACGTCCAAACAAACTCATTCGTAATTCTATAAGTAGAGGTGTTTCCCAATTGAGTTTTTGGCCCCCGCGCGATTGTACCCCATTCTGCAGAATCTCCCATCACCGACGCTGCCACCGCGATTCCCTCCAACACCATACCAAACTCATCTCGTCACCTTCAATCTTCTTCTCACTCTCCATTTCCCTCTCGCCTTCTGTTCATCCTTCATCCTCATCTCCCTGCATAACAGAATCGTTTCGTAATCGTCTGCCGCCGTGCGCGGATCGCAACATCATTCCGACCTCACCGCGATTTCCTTGGTTCGTTACAAATCATTGATCGTTCGAGATCCGACGTCGTCTTTGAAGGAGAATTGTCATCCAAGGCGCAACGGAATTTAAAAAATTCTCCATTTAGTGATCCTTACAAATGGGCATGATCAGTGATAGAATCGTTACCTCTTGTGGCGATTCGAACTTTTGGTGCAGATCTCTTGTAACGATCAAAACCTTGGATACAAATCCACGGAGCGATCACGAACGTTGAACGATGACAACGTCTCTACTCAGTTCACACGAACGGGTTCCTTCAATCTCAGTGCTAGCTGGTACGAATGAAGGCTTTGAGTGAGAGAGAGAAAGGGAAACGAAATTCCAAGTCTTCACTTAAGTTGAGTCTGAGTGACAATGCTTCTACCCAAGGGTTCTATTTATAGAACCACTTGTGTGGGCTTCAAGCTAAAAGCTCACTTAATTGTATTTTGGCCCATATCTTATAATATGCCAAAATCACTTAAGTATTTGGTATCTTACCATATTTCGTATTCTACTTAAGTACGCCGTACCTTACGATGTTCCTTAGTTACTCTATCTCTCATCAATCCATCCTTTGTGTGTGACCCTGTAGGTTTTCGCGACGTTGGCAATTATATTAAATCATGCATTTAACATAATAAACAGTGAGCGGTATCTAGCAACATATCACTGCTACCCAAGTCACGAAAATGTCATGTGATCTGACAAAACCTCTTGTGATAATAATTATGTGTATAATTACCCCTTTGCCCTTATGTTTATATTGAACACAAGGTATAGACCGTGTCATCCTTGTCCAGTTCAATATTGGGCCCATAGACATTTATCCTGTTACACAGGATGGGCAAATTCCATCTAGGTCACTCATGTCCCTCAGCATGCTTTGTGGAGTACCCATCAACTATCTTTATGGTTATCCAGTTATGGACAATGTTGGATCAGCAATAAAGCACTCGACTCTACATCTAAGATCCATAGTGGTTTCAGGTCGAAGAGTGGTATACACCATTATCACCATGAGAATAACTTATGACACTTTGCATAACTTTCTATATAGTATTCTCATAGCGGGTCAATCCGGTATAAATATTACTCTTAATATTCATACCTATGTTTAAGACTTGATAACTCTTTATCCATGATCCATGAGATGTGATCATCAGTCTACAAACATAATAGTCTTAATGCTTTAATGTTATCCCACTTCACAATAAAGCTCGACTACGGATACTTTAAGAATAGTGTCCTTATGTTTAATGTGATCTCATGATTAAGTCATACTTGATACATTAAACGGACTAGCTATTCTAGGGACTTTATTAATCAAACATAATAAAGAAAAAGCCTTTTATTAATTAATAAATAATTCGATACAAGTACCAAAAGTATTAGCCTTTAGGGCTTACACCAACAGTCTTCACCACAGGTAAGTGTCGCGCGTTGGCGTTTCGTTGGATTTAGGTGTGAAGCACATGGAGTGTGGAGTGTGGAGTTGGAGTGTAGTTTTTCTGTGTTTAGCGTTCCACCGCCACCGATGATGATGAACGTCGACGCGGCGGAGGTTCATTCACCGGCTAGTGATAGAAGCGGATCTGAAACCGCGTTTGTGTTTGAGAGTGAGAGATATATGTCATTCGTGTTTTGCAGAAATGTTTGGTTTGGGAATTACGTTCCCATTGTTGCAGCGTGAGGGACAGTTTGGGCTTTAGGCCCAATCTCCCCTAATTCCCCTCCACACTCCATATTCTGGCTACACCCCCTCCTGTGTGGGCTTGGGAATTTATTTTAGGCCCATTTCTGTTTGTTAATTAATTGGATATTAGAACTTTAATTTGATTATTTTGTCAATTAGATTAATCATGTGATAGCCAGAATAATAATTTTTCTAATTGTTGTTTGTTAATTCGGATAGTGATTTTTAATCATAGAATTGATTTGATAATTGGTAGTTTACTGGTAGAATTACTCTTGATAATTATTGTAATTTTAGAATTATTTTTGATTCATTTCTAGAAATATTTTGTTGATATTTTAGGATTTTATTTTGTTAATATTTTAGAATTTGATAATTGTTTTTAATTGTAGAATTTTATTTGATAATTGTTTTGAATGCTAGAATTTTCATTTAATGTTGATTTTAGAATTGATTTATATTTTAGAGTTGATAGTTGGATAATGGTTTTCTTGAATATAATTTCTACTTTGATCTAACATCTAACATCTAACCATTAACATCTAACATTTAAATTTCACAATTAATCTATAACTTTTACTTGCATTTTAATTTCCGCTCCTAATATTTTATTTTTTGTCATTTACCTTATGCACTTTAATTTTTATTTTATATTCCTTTTGCTACATCATTGTACATTCTTCATTCATCTCATCTAAAAAATGACTAAAAACGGATAAGACTTTAAAAATAGAAAAAAGATAATTCTCAAACATGTAATGGACATTGGAATGGACTTAAAGATTGTTGTTAGACCCCTTGCAAAAGACCTTGGACAAATATTCAACCCGAACATGGACGGAGCATTCAAGATCCAAGACAAATTGTAATCTTTTATGTGCTTTCTAGTTTAGGACACGCTTGCACACACATGACTCTCTCTTGGGCTACCTGACAATGAGACCTTTTACTTCCAACACTCCCTTGTACTTTACATGTACCCCCTCCCCTTTCCGATGTACGCATTTACTTGCTTTCTTTTATTGCTTGTTAGTAGGCTCCTTAGGCATTAGGAACGTTCACCCATTCAAAATCAATAATCAAACCCTTGATCCAACGTCAAGCAGTCTCTTTCTCAAATCAAACTCAATAAACAAACCTTTGATCCAACGTCAAGTGGTCTCTTTTCTAAATCAAATTAAAAAATATAATAAATGGCGATTAGGATCGTACGTGACGAGCCTTAAGCGATAAAGAAGTGATGAGACTGAAGCTTTTCTACACTCATTCTGAATGCTTCGAACACAAGACGTTTGGCTTGATCGTTGGAAGTATTCACCTTTATCCATTGTCTTTAGTGCAATCCGAAATCAATAACACTTTCTCAAAAACATAAAAACAACTCAACACATTAAAACCTTTTGTTTGAGCCTTAGGGCGACACACTCGAAAACCCTTCTTCAAGGTAATAAAATCAACAAAACAAACAAACATTTTCAAACCCACGAACTATGAAGGCTCTGATTTCTCACTTCAACAAGTGGGCATACGTAGGCACGAGGATCCAATCCTTGGAGAGCACACTAATTTAAAATCTACCTCCATTCCGCAAACCTTTGGCAAGCAAGCATTCGATAAACAACATCCACATAAGCGCGAACATCCTAGATGGTTCCCATGAAGTACCATGGATGTGAGGGGTGCTAATACCTTCCCCTTGCATAACCGACTTCCGAACCTGTTCGTGGTTGCGATGACCATATTTTGTGGTTTTCTCGATATTTTCCCTTTCCTTTGGAATAAATAAAAACCAATGGCGACTCTGTATTTTTCGTGTAGTGACACACATGATCAAGTTGGAGGAAGAACTCAAACATGTAGTTTAACCTTAGTGAAGACTAAATTTGACCCTGAAAGAAGTGTCTAGAAAGGAAGTGCTCAAGTTACTCGAAACGTGTATGATATATCTTATTTCTAATAGTTTTTGGGTGAGTCTGGTTCATGTAGTTCCAAAGGAGGGAGGTATGATTGTCGGTCTGAATAAAAAAACAATTTGATTATAACTCGCATAGTTATTGGGTGGCACATGTATATTGACTATCGCAGGTTAAATCAGGTTACGAGGAAAGATCATTTTATGTTACCTTTCATGGATAAGACGTTGGAAAGGTTAGAAGGTCAAGCTTACTATTGTTTCTTAGATAGTTATTTGTAGTATAATCAATTTGTTATAGATCCTGTTGATTAAGAAAATACCTCTTTTACTTGCCCATTTGGAGTTTTTTCTTATCGCATGATGCTCTTTGGTTTATGCAATGCTCCGACTACTTTTCAAAGGTGTGCGTTTTCCATGTTTTATTATATGCATGAAAACCCCATTGAGGTATTTATGGATGACTTTTTAGTATTTATTATTATTTTTTATAATTGTCTTAATTGCCTTAATATTGTTTTAAAGAGATGTGTTGAAATGGAACTAGTTTTAAATTAGGAAAATGTCATTTTATACTACCAAAGGTATTGATTTAGGACACAAAATATCTTTAAAAAGTGTTGAGGTAGATCCCGATAAAATAAATATAATTGAATAGTTATCCCCTTCCATAAATGTGAAAGGAGTGAGAATTTTCTTAGGACACACCTGTTTTAATGACGTTTCATAAAAGACTTCCGAAAGATTGTAAAACCTTTCTGCAACCTCCTAGTGAAAGAAAATGATTTTGAGTTTGATGATGATTGTTTGAATTCTTTTTTTGTTATCAAAGAAAAGTTGATCATTCCACCTGTAGTCGTCCCTCCGAATTATGAACTTCCCTTTGAAATTATGTGTGATGCAAATGATTATGCAGTAGGAACAATTCTTGGCCAACATCTTGAGAAATGTTTTCATGCAATCTATTATGCTAGAAACGTTTTAAATGAAAACAAGGTGAATTACACTACCACTGAAAAAAAGTCACTAATAGTGGTATTTGCACTAGAAAAATGCCGTTCTTATAATTGGTTCCGAAGTTGTTATTTTCACACATCATGCATCATTAAAATATTTGTTCACCAAAAAAGATATAAATCGAGATTGCTCAAATGGATATTGTTGTTGCAAGAATTTGATATGGAAATCAAAGATAAAATGGGTGTGGAAAATTTAGTAATTGATCACCTCTCAAGGTTGGATAATAGTGAAGTGAGTAAGAAGGAAAAGAATATCACTAAAGAATTTCCTGATGATCACTTGATGATAATCAACGAAAGAATTTGGTTTCTTGATATGACCAACTATAAAGCTACAAAGAATGTCCATGAAGACTACATTTGGAAACAAAAGAAACATTTTTATAGAGAGGTTAATTACTACTTATGGGATGAACCATATTTGTTTAAGATGTGTTGTCATCTTAAAAAATGAGGAGAATATGGATCTATGTGCTTGCATGTATGAAGTTGATAATCGCACTGATAAATTTCCTATAGTCTTGATAACGATAACACTAATGACAGTTGAAGTCAGTAAAGTAGGTGGTAACTCTCTAATGATGGTGACTAAACTTAAGGAGATCTTAAGTCTCATCTAGTAGGAGAATTAAGAATTCATTGAAGTACTTAAATGACCAATGTATCTAGTAAAGAATCTTGAAGGTCTTAAAGTTGTGAAAGATATAAAGTATGAAAGCTCGCACGTTCGTGTCTGTCTATGTGACCAGAGTTTTGTAAAAATAGGGAAGTAACTCCTAAGATACTAAGGCAACTCTCTCTCTCTCTCTCTCTCTCTCTCTCTCTCTCTCTCTCTCTCTCTCTCTTCTCTCTCTCCCTCTCTCTCACACACACACATACACACCCACATACACACACATACACACATACACTCTCTCCCTTTTTCACACGCACTCTCTCTCTCTCTCTCTCTCTCTCACACACACACACACACACACACTCACACTTGAAACCTATTTTTTATCCATAAAGTATTTAGAAATTCTGGTATGCAGATCCTGGATGTTGTATACGATGTCACGATACTAGGGTCAACATATTATCACACCATGAACAATATTAGGATTTAAATAACAACACGATAGGAAATAACACAATCAGTTGTTAACCCAGTTTAGTGCAATGTCACCTACATCTGAGGGCTACCAAGCCAGGAAGGAAATCCATTATCACAGAATTAGTTTGAAGTTTTGAACAACCTCATGTTTTACATACTTCTCACCTAATATCTACATATGGACGTTTCTATCTAAGACTTTCCTAGATATGAGACCCATCTCATTTCCCTTAAACCATACAACAACTTATAACAGAAAAACACAATCCGCTCTTGCTTAAAAGCTTATGAGGGATTCACAATTACAACTCAATGAACCAAGTCCAATTCAAGTATCAAGGAGATACTCGAATGGCTCACATAATACAAAGACACGAAACCCTAACTTAGACAAACTTCAACACTGCTTCGATACCTACTTAGGTTTGGTAACAATCTATATATAACATTTGAATGACATGGCCTTCGAGCTTGATTCACATCAGATCCAAGGACTCTGCACAATCTTCTGCATATTTGATTTCAATCAGATCATATGTTTTCTAAAATGTTTTGACATCTTTAATTTGTAAACAAGTCAAGGAAAAAAAGTCTTTTGCTTTTTAAAAAACACTCTACATATTTCATGAACTAAATCTCTAGAGTATCTTCAAATATACCATAAAAGGAAACAAATCTCACAAGATACTAAAATAGGCCGCACTCCAATGTTGAACCAACATGTCAGGACATCTTGTTCAACATCTGAAAATAATACTTGTTTTTCCAAAATGCAACCAATCACTACATATCATACCTAACACATCTTTAAAATGTTTGAAAATTTGAGCAAAGTGATTAAGATACCGCCATCATTCTTTTTGAAGTATTTTTGAACTAATCAATCAATTGGAACCTTAAAAAATTGATTGTGAGATATTTTTGTACTACCCAGTCGATTATGACCTTAAGCCAATCTATTGGAAGAGGCCTAAAAGATTAACCAATCGATTAGGACAATGTCATAATGATTGGTAACAACTCCATATCCAAACTTTCCATGATGGGCTTGTTAATTGATTAAAAATGAGTTGTATAATCAATTAGAGCATTATCCCAATTAATTATATTATTAATTTGGCCCATGGATCATTTCTTTTTATGGTTTTTCCTTCTCATATATGAAGAAGGGCCGCATCATTTTCATTTCACACCAATTCCCTAAGTTTTACATCTTTTTTTGGAATTCATCTCTCTATTTTTCTTCTTCTCTCCTTATAAATTTGTTTCTTCACTTAAAGTTGCATTGGTGTTTTTGAGTGAACACTACTTGTGAGGAATAAATTGTTTGAGTGAAGTGCCATTGTGATTACTTTTAAGAGTGTGATACTCTTGAATAATAGAGTTTGATTCTTGAGATTAACCAATCTTAAAATCTCTGTTTGGCTCTTGAGATCAGCCTAAAAAATCTCTATTTTGATTATTATTTTAGCTTTGGTAAAAGCTTATTATTTGGTTGGGTATAAGCCATTGTAAAGATCAACTTGTATCAAAAGGTTCGTGGGCATAACCTATAAAAGCTCAAAGCTTTAGTCAAAATCTCAAGAAGATCTCTTAGGCACATAACTAGGCCAATGTTCAGCCAAACCTGAATAACTCTGTGATACAATCTCTCTAACCCTTACTCTCTTTATTTTATGCTTTTTATCATTTTGTTTTTATTTCCGCTGCCATTTACTCTCAAAGAAACTAGTAACACGATCTTATTCGAGAAAAGTATAAAAGTAATAGCAAACTTTAAATACCATAATTTCTTCCATCTTGTGCTTGAAGTCACTTGTCCAACAATTTTCTTTCATTCCTTGCATTAATGTGTTTTTTGAGCTGGAAATATGAAAATCGAGTATAAATGTGTATCTCCTAACAAAGTTTTGTATGGTCTAAATATGCATCTTCGGATTTGCCTAATAGTTTGAATTTTAAATATTATTTTTCTGTTATTTGTTGTATTTGATATGGTGCACCAGAATAAGTTTCCCAAAACTATTAAGAGGATGAATGTTAAACCAGACGAAGTGAAACACAATGTTAAACTGGATGAAGTGAATGATTATGTTAGATCGAATAATGTTAAACCATGTGATCGACCAGTTGTTGTCGAGGTATATGTTTGTCCATAATTTAGAAATAAACAATAGTTTATGGCTTATGAATATATGCTACAATGGGTCCGTATGGAGGTCAGGAAATTGGGGTTTGGCATTGTAATCGGAAGGTCCGATAATGGTTCGGATAAAAGACAAGAATTTGTAACAATGAAATGCGAAAGGAGTGGCACATACCAACCACATATTAGGGAGTTGAAACGAGATGACACTGGATAGAGAAAATGTGAGTGTTAGTTAAAATTTCACGGATATTGTATGGTGGATGACACATGGAAATTTAATGTGATTTTTGGTATACATAACCATGCATTGATTGACAAGTTAGCCGATTATCCCATTATATGTTGCCTTGTTCCATAGGAGAGGGAGCTTGTTTCAGACATGACATTAAACATGAAAGCTTATGACATCATGAAATTTCACATTAAAGATCAACTTAGGAAGACTGCATATCCAAAAACAACAGATTTGAAACCATCGTTGGAATCTATTAAAACAAAGGGTGCACTTAAGTATGTCAAACCGACTGATAACACGAAAACACATCAGATAATTGCCTTAATTTACACTCAAAGATCACACCATTTCGATTAATATCCCAATTATTGCGCAAGTATTCGTGTTGTTTTTGCAGGTATCTAAATCTCCATGCACTAAAGAGCAAAATGAAGAAAAGGAAGAAAAAGAAGAAGAAACAGGTGAAAAAGCACAGAAAAACCAGAAAAGCAGATTATGCAGATTTTGCTGATGTGACGACCGTCACAGATTCATGACACTCGTCATGACCCAGACTGTGACGATTGTCACAGGCCCATGACGAGCGTCACGTGGCCATAATATGCGCTTTGAAACAGTCAGCCACAGACACCCAAACGTGCCTAAATCTCCTCCAACAAACTTATTCCCACAGATTCCTCACTCAAAACCAAGTCTCTCTTGAATTTCTCAACCACCAAGACCTAGAGGAGACTATATAAAGGACCAGAATGGGAAAAATTGGGGACGCCTGCTTTTACACTTACACTCTGCAGTTTAGTTTTACAACTTTCTAGCTTTTAGCATTTTCTTTCCAGCAACCTTGTTTTCGTTGCCTTGTTTTATTCGCCATTCTTTTTAGAGTTTCCCTTTTTCCTTTCCGTTTTCAAATTAACCATAGTAGTAGTTTCCTACACTGGGGAACTACTACACTTTATTTAATTTTAGTAGTAATTTGTATTGAAGAAGCAAAGCCTACCGACTTGTGGAGGACTGCTCAAGTACTCCAAGAATCGCTATACTCTGTTACTTTGATCTCCAGGTTTTTATTGAATTATTATTGTTATTGCCCATTTATTATTATAAGCATGTTTGCAGCAATATTGATCTGTTTATGCCTTGTGTTTGCCTTATTTAATATGTCCGGCTAAACTACCGGTATCGGTATGTAGCAACTTAATTTGATGGGATTTAATAATAACCGGTGAAAACCCTTTTTCTCAAACAATCTTTTAGGCTGAAGTATTTAATTTAAATTTAATTAACTTTATCACAAAAGCGTGAAAAACTATTTAATACGGTTTTGCCACGAGAGTGGGAAATCAACTAAGGTGAGAACCAACAATCGCGAGAGCGTGAGGCTCAAGCTGGATAGTAAAAATTAAGCATTGAGTTTAAAAACAGCGAGAGCACTTTAAAAGCAATTAGAACTTATTTATTTTCAAAAAGTAATTTTGACTTCAAATGGGACAGCGAGAGCGTACATTTTGACTTAAAGTTATAGGCCAAATCAACAACCACGAGAGTGTGAGATAAAGTCTTTTAAATAACATTTTCTACTGAGAGATATTTGGCATTTAAACTATTCACCGGTGACTTATCGAATCCCTGACAATTAATGCGCTGCATACTGATTCCTTTCATTAATTCTTTCTTAAAACCAAAAATTCCCCTTAGATTTACTATATTACCCCCGAACTTCTACTAATCAATTCCCTTAGCTAAACATAGTGACGTTAGTAACACTAGTTTGACCATAGGTCCCTGTGGGATCAATATCTTTTAAAACTAAAGCGACTAGACTGTGCACTTGCAGTCAAGTACCCGACATACTATATTTTATATATAGCCACTACAAGCATCAAGTTTTTGGTGCCGTTGCTAGGGACCTGTTTTAGTATAATAGTGCGATTCTTTCGTTGCACGGTATAGACTAAGGTAAAAACAAAAACTAATCTTCTCTCCCTTCTTTCCCTGATTGCATGCCAAGTACTCGCTCACAAGGCGATAACTTAGCACCACCAATCCCTGAATTAGAGCGTTTCTTATACGTAAGACGCCGAATACACGAATATCAACAAAAGTACGATATTCCCGATATCTCCTTTCCTCTTAAATCAGAAGAAAAACCAAACATGGCTGAAGAAGGACCACCGAATCGTCCTCTTAAATTCTATGCTACCTCGTCTCAACAAGAACCTCACAACAGCATTGCTGCCCCCGCTATAAATCGAAACGATTTCGAGCTGAAACCCTCACTCTTATCAGCCGTCCAACAACATCAATTTGATGGAAATCCTACAGAAGATCCTAATGAACACCTGACCAAGTTTGTGCAGTACGCCGATACTGTAAAAGTGAATGATGTATCTCAAGATGCGATAAGACTGCGCCTCTTTCCTTTCTCACTAAGAGACAGAGCTTGGGCTTGGTTGCAATCCTTGCCATCCAACTCCGTTACAACATGGGAAGAACTGAAGAACATTTTCTTATCCCGATACTTTCCGCCGAGCAAAACTGCTATGCTGAGAGCTCAAATCAATGGATTTCGACAAAAAGATGTGGAATCTCTCTACGAAGCGTGGGAGAGATACAAGGACATGATAAGGATATGTCCACATCACGGTCTCGAAGACCGGGTGATCATTCACACATTCTATAATGGGCTTCTGTATAATACAAGACTTACAATAGACGCTGCCGCGGGCGGTGCACTTATGGATAAGCCATACACCGAAGCCTATCAACTCATTGAAAACATGGCCCAAAACCATTGCCAATGGGGAGGTGAACGAACTCCAGTGGAAAAGTCCCAGACAAAGGGTGGAATGTACGAAATCAGTAGCCTTGACCATGTTCATGCAAAGGTAGATGCCCTTGTTCAGAAATTAGACAACTTGACCATACCACCCGCAGCCACCGTGACTGCTGTAACTCCAAACTGCGAGTTATGTGGAAACCCTGGACACACTGCACAAGAATGTCAAATATTAGCACGAGTCCCAACCGATCAAGTGAACTACACATAAGGAAATCCCTATTCAAATACCTACAACCCAGGTTGGAAAAACCATCCTAATTTCTCGTATAAGAATAACAATGCCCTGTATGCACCTGACCAAGCACCAGCTGCTCCGCCTGGATATCAAAAGCCAGCTAATAATGCTCCTAACATGCCTAGGAAGTTAAATCTCGAGTTAATGATGGAAAGCTTCATAGCTACCCAAGCTCAAACAAACAAAGACTTCTTGAACCAAAACATACATACTAGCGAGCAACTTAAACAACTAGCGAACAAAGTAGACGCCTTAGCCACCCACACTAAAATGCTTGAAACATAGATTTCACAAGTGGCTCAACATCAAGCATCTACAACCGCTCCAGCTGGAACATTTCCTGGACAACCACAACCTAATCCAAAAGGACATGCAAATGCCGTTATACTGAGAAGTGGAAAAGAAGTAGACGGACCCGTAGATCCGAGACTCCAAAACCCTGCCATGTACCAAAAACCAGATAAAACCTCAACTGAGCAGGTGAATGAACCAAAGGAAACAGAAGATAATACCCAGGAGGCCGAAGAGAAAGAGAAACCTTATGTGCCTCCACCTCCGTATAAACCACCCATTCCGTATCCTCAAACACTCAAAAGTTCTAAAACTGCGAATCAATTTAGAAAATTTGTTGAACTTCTGAAGCAATTAAACATTACGATACCCTTTACAGAAGCCATCACACAAATGCCCTCATATGTCAAATTTCTTAAGGAAATCCTATCCAATAAGAAAAAGATTGAGGATGACGAAACAATTACACTTACTGCCGAGTGTAGCGCCATAATCCAGAATAACATGCCTCCCAAACTAAAAGACCCAGGTAGTTTCTCCATACGCTGTGTCATTGGAAAATTCGTCATAGACAAAGCTCTATGCGATCTAGGAGCCAGCATTAGCGTAATGCCCTTAACCATTTGTAGAAGGCTCATTATGGGAGAATTAAGACCGACCAAGATGTCTGTTCAATTAGTTGACCACTCAATCAAATATCCTGTCGGTATACTAGAAAATATCCCCGTACGGGTAGGACAATTTTACATCCCTACGGGCTTTATAATTATGGACATCAAAGAAGATGCCAATACACCTATCATACTAGGAAGGCCATTCTTGGCTACCGCCGGAGCAATAATAGACGTAAAGAGAGGTAAGCTGACATTCGAAGTTGGAGAGGAAAAGGTTGAATTCATCTTGACCCAATTCTTACAAGCGTCAGCTATAGACGACACCTGTTATCTGCTTGATATCATAGACAAATGCATGAGAGAGATGGAGATGGAAGAAACCACATACTCTGAAATAATGAAAATCCAAATCCCTTCAATCTTTGAAGACAATAATTGGCATGAACCATACCAAAACGAAAGTATAAGTGAATGCTTAGCGCTTACACCCGACCACATGCCATGCCCAAAGAAACCTGACTTGGAACTAAAAACACTACCAAAGAACCTAAGATACGAATTCCTAGACACTGAACTGAAAAGACCAGTAATAGTCAACGCTGACTTAGGACAGATGGAAACTGAGAAATTATTAGATGTCCTAAGAAAATATCCAACAGCGTTAGGATATAACATCGCCGATCTAAAAGGAATAAGTCCTTCAATCTGTATGCATCGTATTATGCTGGAGGAAGATTGTAAAACCTCTAGAGAACACCAGAGAAGGATCAACCCAATCCTGAGTACCGTAGTCAAGGATGAAGTAAAGAAACTTCTAGATGCTGGAATCATATACCCGATCTCAGATAGTCAGTGGGTTAGCTCCGTTCATGTAGTACCCAAGAAAGGAGGTGTTACAATCGTTAAGAACGAGAAGGGCGAGTCCATAGCACAAAGAGTTATGACCGGAAGTAGAATGTGCATTGACTATAGAAAACTAAATAAAGCCACTCGTAAAGATCATTTCCCTTTACCCTTCATTGACCAAATGCTTGAACGATTGGCTAAGCATTCTCACTTCTGCTATCTAGACGGTTATTCAGGATTCTTTCAAATCCCAATCCATTCTGACGACCAAGAAAAGACTACCTTCACATGCCCTTATGGTACATTCGCCTACCGACGAATGCCATTTGGCTTATGTAACGCTCCCGCAACATTTCAAAGATCCATGATGGCAATCTTCGCCGATTTTATAAACGATATCATGGAAGTCTTTATGGACGATTTTTCTGTTTACGGGCAGAGTTTTGAAGGATGTCTATCTAACCTCGAAATGGTACTCGAAAGATGCGTGAAAGTAAACCTCGTTTTAAACTGGGAGAAATGCCACTTCATGGTTCAACAAGGAATTGTATTAGGTCACGTGGTGTCTGACAGAGGAATTGAAGTAGATAAAGCTAAAATCGAAATTATAGAGAACCTTCAACCTCCGAAAACCGTACGAGAAATAAGAAGCTTTCTAGGACACGCCGGTTTCTACCGACGTTTTATTAAAGATTTCTCAAAAATAACCAAGCCACTTACAAGATTACTAATGAAAGACGTTGATTTCATATTTGATGAAAAATGCTTAACATCGTTCAACCAACTGAAGACATCTTTAATCACCGCACCCATAATGCAACCACCTGACTGGAGATTACCATTTGAAATCATGTGTGATGCAAATGATTATGCAGTAGGCGCGATACTGGGACAAAGGAAAGATAAGAAGCTTCATGCTATTTACTATGCGAGTAGAACGCTAGATCCTGCCCAAATGAACTACGCCACCACTGAAAAAGAACTTTTAGCCGTCGTGTTCGCTTTGGACAAATTTCGTTCCTACCTAGTAGGGGCAAAAATTATCATCTATACCGACCACGCCGCTATTAGATATCTGTTAAGTAAGAAGGATGCTAAACCAATACTTTTAAGATGGATCCTGCTCTTACAAGAATTTGATTTAGAAATAAAAGATAAGAAAGGTACTGAAAATGTAGTAGCAGACCACTTATCTCGTATCGAATGGAACAAGCCTGAACAAATCCCAATTAATGACGATTTCCCTTACGAACGACTCATAGCCCAAATGGAAAGTGATATGTCTGAACTGACGTTAAATGATACAGACATAGAAGATTCCGTGGAAGAAGTACACGCGAATGCAACTCTGCCATGGTATGCTGACTTTGTTAACTACCTAGCTGTCAGAGTACTTCCACCGGACCTATCTTATCAACAAAAGAAGAAGTTCTTTCACGACCTAAAATAGTATTACTGGGATGAACCTCTTCTTTTCAAAAGAGGGACCGACGGTATTTTCCGTCGATGTGTTCCTGAGGATGAAATCGATGATATAATCTCTAATTGTCATTCCGCCCCCTATGGAGGGCATGCAAGTACCTCAAAGACCTGTACTAAGATCCTGCAATCGGGGCTCTTTTGGCCCACTTTATGGAAAGATGCCCATAACGCGGTCATAAAATGTGATCGGTGCCAACGCGCTGGAAACATCTCAAGACGCGATGAAATGCCATAAACAGGAATCTTAGAAGTATAAGTCTTCGATGTATGGGGGATTGACTTCAGGGACCATTCCCAGCTTCTTTTGGTAATAAATACATACTCGTCGCTGTCGACTATGTTTCAAAATGGATCGAGGTTGTAGCCTCTCCGAAAAATGACACATGAGTCGTGATTAAGTTATTCAAGAATATTATCTTTCCCAGATTCGGTGTGCCAAAATTAGTAGTCAGTGACAATGGCTCCCACTTCATATCGAATATATTTGGAAAACTCCTTCTGAAGTATGGAGTCCGACACCGCGTAGCAACGCCGTATCATCCACAAACTAGCGGGCAAGTCGAAGTCTCGAATCAAGAAATAAAACAAATTCTTGAGAAGACCGTAGGAATATCCAGAAAAGACTAGTCATCCAAACTAAACGAAGCTTTGTGGGCCTACAGGACGGCTTACAAAACCCCGATAGGAACCACACTCTTCAAACTAGTTTATGGTAAATCATGCCACCTCCCTGTGGAATTAGAACACAAAGCGTATTGGGAAATTAAAACCCTGAACATAAACTACACTTCCGCAGGCGAGAAACGGATTCTGGACATCCACGAATTAGAAGAGCTGAGATTGGACGCTTACGAGAATGCCAAGATCTACAAAGAACGAACCAAAAGATGGCATGACAAACGCATTTCTAGGAAGGAGTTTAAAGTCGGAGACGTTGTGCTGCTATTCAATTCAAGACTTAAACTCTTTCCAGGAAAACTCAAATCTCGGTGGTCTGGCCCTTTCGAGATCACCAAAGTTCTCAATAGTGACGCGATCGAAATAAAAGGTAGAAATAGTGACCCTTTTGTAGTAAACGGGCAGCGACTAAAGCATTATCATAATATAGAAAAAATAGACTATTCGAACAGTCTCAGACTCATAGAGCTGCCCGCTCAACCCCAAACCTAGTACAACGCGACACTACTGTCGAACTTGTAACATTAAACAAAGTGCTTAGTGGGAGACAACCCACCCTTTTTCCTTTTTGTTATTTTTCTTACACTCTATTTTCCCTTCTTTGATTTTCTTCTTTATTTTGTTTGCTCCCCTCTTCTTGATTCTTTGCAGACACTCTTGTTGCTTCTAGTAACTAACTTAGACATATTGGATACTGACAAACAGGAAAATTACTAACTAGTTAGTTAATTACTTTCATCATGCAACAAACAGAGACAGTTTTCAGAGCCAGAGTTCAACGAAGGCGGTACGATTATCTAGCCCGAAAGGATATGGCATTGACCATATATTATGATGGACCGACCATGGATAAATTAGGCATCCGAGATAGCATCCTATATATGTTTAACCATCTTGGGTGGGAGAACGCAACCATTAAGAGACGGTTTGTCACGTACCGTGAACTAACCTTAGAATTCCTGAGCTCCCTTGTATACATCCCTGAGCATGGTTACGGACTTAACAAAGGGTTAATATCCTTTAGGTTATTTAGCATGGACTTCACCTATACTCGTTGAGACCTTGCTGACCTCCTAGGATTCCCTAGTGGCCCTTTCGTTTTTACTACCCGCCAGGAGGACCTAATCGACGACATCGACCTCGATGACTTCTGGGGCAGCATATCTGGAGAATCCAACCCTAACCCGAATGAGATGCACTCACAAAAGATCCATAACCCTGCTATCCGATACTTTCATAAGATACTAGCCCACACCTTATTTGGTAAGGAAGAGAATAACACCTTAGTGTCCCGAGATGAACTCTTCATCTTGCTATGTGTCGATCAAGGTCGACACGTCAATATAGTGACATTCATGATGGAAAGATTTGTCCACCTTCCTAAGAATAACCGTACCCCAATAATCATAGGTGGCCTAGTAACCATGATAGCAGACGCCATCGGACTTGTACGCCCACTTTATGTGCTTGTACCTTTTGGAAACATCCGTCCAATGGATATCGCATTTTGCTTCGACCGCAGAATCATAGGAAACATTGGGACGAATACCTTTGATTATCTAATCAGTAACGAAGTGGTTCGACTTTTTACCTTGCCTAACCATGAGAAAATGAGTGTTCACAACCGCGATAACTGGCTTTATGACTTAGAGGAACACCCTATTGATCCACCTTCACCTCCTACAACCCCACCTAAATATGAGTGTATCAATGACCCTATCCATAAGGAAGAATCTGACCCTAAAACACCTCCTAACTATTATAACATTGACGAACCGGTTCCTCCATCTTCTGTTGATAATCATGCCATGCTCATCACCCGTTTGAATGCTTTCCAAGCTGACATCACCATTGTGAAAGAAGAGATAAAGCTCATACGCTTTGATGTCCTAGGCCTGATGGATATAGCCGTTGAGCAGTTTCATTATCTGAACGAAGTTGTCGCCGCATTGGGACAAAAACGTGGCTAATACTACTGACCACTGATTTCTCCTACTCGCACTAAGCAATGAGGACACTGCTTTGTTTTGTGTGGGGAGGGAGCACATTTATTTATTACATTACTTTTGCTTTATTGCTACAATTTTTTTCCTATGTTACATTTAATTTCAATTTATTAATTCAATTGATATTCATCTATTTATGCTTATTTCATCTATTTATTTATTTTTTGCATTTATGCTGTTAAAATCAAATTGCTTAGTTATCATTTTTGCTGTTATCATATGTTGTTGAAACCTGTGTTGAAAAATTGAAAATCAGCGTGTGACGACCGTCACTATAGGGTGACGTCCGTCTCACAAACGTGACGACCATCACGAATCTGCCACGATCGTCACACGACATGCAAATGACCATTACGAGCATCTGACTGTTGCAGACGACCATTATGCACCCGTTGCGCGTGACGACCGTCACACCCCTGTGACGACCGTCACGAATTCCAGAGAGCTCGCCTATAAATGCAGGCGCTCTTTCTCTCTTCATCCTCACCAATTATCACTCTCATTACCATTCTGCTCTTCATCTATTAAATTCTTTACATTTCCTTCAAGCGTGCAACTCACCAACACTCCATCTCACCCACCAATACCAAAAGTTTCATACAACTCATCAAATGGCCCGTCAAGAAAGAGCTACTCCCGACCTATCAACCGTCATATTCCAAAACGGAGAAGCCGACAAACGCCAAAGAAGCAACTACCTAAAGTTCTACCAACGCTCCGTTCAAGCTACGAGGTATATTGATCATGAATGCCTGAGGGAGTTAGGACTTTTGGAGGGCGTGGAGTGGATGCTAGCTAACTCCAGCTTGACACAGCTCTGCACCACACCGCAACCAACCTACGAAGCGTTTACCCTGGAATTTCTGAGTTCCTACTCTTATATCACACCCCCTGGAGCCACCCAATTTCTCACCGGTGTCGCCACATTTAGAATGTTCGGCACCGAGTATTCCCTCAATCAAACCCAGATAGCGAGAATGCTTGGTTTCCAACATGGAGAAGGAATCCACTGCTGCATCCCAGAAGGATGGTCAGAGATAGCATTCCTAGTTTGGCACAACCTCACCAACATGAACGCAACGAGCTGGGATACGTTTAACGCAACATATATCCACAACCCAGCCATTAGATACTTTCACCGAGTCCTAGGGCACACAGTTTTTGGAAGAGTCAATAACCACAAGGTAAACTCCAAGGAACTTTTCCTTCTTCACTGCGTGTTTGCCCAAATTGCGTTCAATGTTACCCCTTTCCTACTAGCCAACATCCTGGCTGCTTGCATGACAGGCAGTCAGGCGTTTGTTGTGGGGGAATCATCACCTCCATAGCATTAGGCCTAAACCTGGGAGATAGGCTAACCAACTTACCAGCCCTGGAAGCAGAATTCCTCGACATCGACTACTGCCATGCTTCACACCTGATCAAAGCAAGAGATGATGGGAAGTATCATCCTGTTATCAGAAACAAGGTAGTTAGAAGTATCATCATGCCCAACAAGAACCGCACATATCCAAGAGAAATGGCTAATTGGATTTTCGATCTGGAGGCCCCCGAGCTAAATGATGGAAATCCTGGTAATGGTGCAAATGAAGTCGAAGAGGAGTTTGACAGAGGTATGTCTCAACCACCTCAGAGCACGCTGCAAAAACTTCCTCCCGAGAACAACGGAGAAGCGAACGAAGACCGGCCTCCATGGAAAACATCTACGCCGAGATGTTACGACACAACCAAATAATGGAAGACCGCCAAATAGAAATGATGCAAGCGATCCAGCAAATGCAGTGGGATCAACACGATTATGCTAACTGGCATGATCAAGGGATGGCGGAACTTTCGGACCAGATGAGTGCCCTAACTTACCGCGTAGATGCCATCCAGGTATACACTTAGCACGTGGGATTGGATCCTACCCAGCGAGGAAGAGGTGAGCGCGCAAGAGCAAGAGCCAGAGCACGAAGAAGCCAGTCGCGTAATGACGAGCAGTGATTTTTGTTTCTTTCCCTTTTTATTTTTGTATATTGTCGCATTGAGGATAATGCATTGTTTAAATATGAGAGGAAATCCTTATCACTCCTCTACTTGTTTCTATTGCTAATATTTTCAGCCAATACAAAAAAAATTTTGCTTGTCCTTTTCAATCATTTTTACATATTTTGGGCATACCAAAAATTTTCCTTAAGATTAAAATGCATACCCTACGAGTACATAGGTTGTCTCGTAGAGGCTTTGTCAGGAAAGCTGAGAAAGATCTAACAAGATTGATACCGTCCCGACACCCAGATCCCTTATTTCTACGAGATCAGTTTGAATAACCATTATACCAACACCTTAAGTCTCCATCCTAGATTAACCCCTAGTAGTTTATGAAGGAGAATTGCGATCCAAAACGCAGCGGAAATTTAAAATTTTCTCCTTTAGAGATCCTTACGAATGGTCATGATCAGTGATAGAATATTTACCTCTTGTGACGATTGAAACCTTTCGTGCAGATCTCTTGTGACAATCAAAACCTTTGATGCAGATCCACGAAGCGACCACGAACGTTGAACGATGACAACGTCTCTACTCAGTCCACACGAACGGATTCCTTCAATCTCAGTGCTAGCTGGTACGAATGAAGGCTTTGAGTGTGTGTGTGTGTGTGTGTGTGTGAGAGAGAGAGAGAGAGAGAGAGAGAGAGAGAGAGAGAGAGAGAGAGAGAGAGAGAGAGAGAACGAAAATAATGCAACCGCAATGAATGCTTCTGCTCAAGGGTTCTATTTATAGAACCACTTGTGTGGGCTTTAAGCTAAAAATCCCACTTAAGTGTATTTTGGCCCATATCTTATAATATGTCCAAAATCACTTAAGCCCATGGTACCTTTCCATATTTCGTATTCTACTCAAGTACACCGTACCTTATGATGTTCTATAATTCACTTAAGGGCACCGTACCTTACGGTATTCCTTAGTTACTCTATCTCTCATCAATCCGTCCTTTGTGTGTGACCCTGTAGGTTTTTGTGACGTTGGCAATTATATTAAATCACGCATTTAACATAATAAACAGTGAGCGGTATCTAGCAACACATCACTGCTACCCAAGACACGAAAATGTCATGTGATCTAACAAAACCTTCTGTGATAATACTTATGTGTATAATTACCGTTTTGCCCTTATATCTATATTGAACACAAGGCATAGACCGTGTCATCCTTGTCCAGTTCAATATTAGGCCCATAGACATTTATCCTGTTATGCAGGATGGGCAAATTCCATCTAGGTCACTCATGTCCCTCAGCATGCTTCGTGGAGTACCCATCAACTGTCTTTATGGTTATCCAGTTACGGACAACGTTGGATCAGCAATAAAGCACTCGACTCCACATCTAGGATCCATAGCGGTTTCATGTCGAAGAGTGGAATACACTATTATCACCATGAAAATAACTTATGACACTTTGCATAACTTTCTATATATAGTATTTTCATAGCGGGTCAATCCGATATAAATATTACTCCTAATATTCATACCTATGTTTAAGACTTGATAACTCTTTATCCATGATCCATGAGATGTGATCATCAGTCTACAAACATAATAGTCTTAATGCTTTAATGTTATCCCACTTCACACTAAAGCTCGACTACGGATACTTTAAGAATAGTTTCCTTATGTTTAATGTGTTCTCATGATTAAGTCACACTTAATACATTAAACAGACTATCTATTCCAGGGACTTTATTAATCAACCATAATAAAGAAAATGCCTTTTATTATTAATAAATAATTCGATACAAGTACCAAAAAGCATTGGCCTATAGGGCTTACACTAACAATCTCCCACTAGCACTAGAGCCAATCAGGCATACCCCTTATGCCCATTGATCTAGTATGGCCATCATGCTTCTGCTGCGCAAGAGGCTTTGTCAGTGGGTCAGCTACATTGTCAAGTGTAGGTACTTTACATATTTTCACATCTCCTCTATCTATTATCTCTCGAATGAGATGATAACGCCTAAGTATGTGTTTGGATCGTCGGTGAGATCTAGGCTCCTTAGCTTGTGCGATAACACCATTGTTATCATAATAGAGACCAATGGGATCCACAATGCTAGGGACTATGCCAAGTTCACTAATGAACTTTTTAATCCAAACAACTCCCTTTTTTGCATTTGAGGCAGCAATATAATCGGCCTCGGTTGTAGAATCAGCAACTGTATCTTGCTTTGAACTTTTCAAGCTCACAGCGCCACCATTTCAGCAAAACACATAACCATTAGAATCATTCATATTAAAGCGTCTCAGCACCTTGTCTATGTACTCTGACTTAGGCCAAGCATTTTATGATCTATCTCTATAGATTCTGATTCCTAATATATAGGCTGCTTCACCTAGGTCCTTCGTAGAAAAGCATTTCCCCACCCAAGACTTTACTTGTTGCAGGGTAGGGATATCGTTTCCAATAAGTAATATGTCATCTACATATAATACCAGGAATACGATCATGCTCCCACTAACCTTCTTGTAGACACAAGGCTCATCTCCGTTCTTGATCCATGAGTAATACATCACCTTGATCAGTTATGAGATATCCATATCTTTCAGGTAGGTGACGTATCCTGCCTGACCTACGATGGTCTTGTTCTACTTTGAGCAGGTTGCTCTTACACAACTACTTGTGTTTCCTGCTCTAATTCCTCCATAGGTGCATCAATGCTTTGTGATTCTTGAATTTATTCAAGCTCTATTTTCCTCCCACTGGTTCCTTTGGAAATAAAATCCTTTTCTAGGAAAACTCCAGTTCGAGCGACAAACACTTTGCCCTCAGAAGGATTGTAGAAGTAATATCCTCTTATTTCTTTAGGATACCCCACAAATAAGCATTTGTCAGATTTAGGCTCAAGCTTAGTTGAAATTTGTCGTTTCACATAAACCTCGCAACCCCAAATCTTCATGTAAGACATATGTGGTTTCTTACCACTCCATATCTCATATGGTGTCTTCTCAACCCTTTTGGATGGAACTTGGTTAAGTGTGTAAGCTGCTGTCAATAGTGCATGTCCGCAAATGGAGTTTGGAAGATCGGCGTGACTCATCATGGATTTAACTCATTAGGTTTCATCCTCTTAGTATTAATGTTATAAGTTGGCATTATGAGATCAAGGACATATAGTCCATTGTTCATTTGTGCAGAAGCATAGAATATATCATTCAAATAAATTGAGCAACAATTGTTCTTTATTATAAATGAAAAACCAAACTTGTCCAAACAAGAAATGGAAATAATATTCCTGCTAATTGCAGGTACATAATAACAGTTCTCTAACTGAATTATTAAACCACTAGGTAAAGTCAATACATAAGATCCTACGGCTAAAGTAGCAACCTTTGCTCCATTGCCAACTCGTAGGTCAACTTCACCTTTTGCCAAATCTCTACTCCTTTTCAGCCCCTGCACATTTGTACAAATGTGATAACCGCATCCAGTATCTAATACCCATGATGCAGAAGTAGATAAGTTAATAACAAAAATACCTGAAGTTGAAGTCTCTACTCCATTCTTCTTATCTTCCAGGTACTTTGGGCAGTTCCTCTTCCAGTGTCCGGTCTTACCGCAATGGAAGCAGGTGCCTTCTTTTGTTATGCCTCCACTAGGCTTTAAAGCAGCAACGGTGGGTTTGGGTTTGGCAACTTCCTTGCCTTTCCCTTTATCACCCTGCTTAGTGGGCTTTTTGTTCTGTCTCTTTCCATTTCCGATCATCAGAATGGACTTCCCTTTTGTCTTCAGATTCTGCTCAGCTGTTCTTAACATGGCTAGCAGTTCAGGAAGAGATTTGTCCATATCATTCATATTGAAATTTAGGACAAATTGACTGAATCCATCTGGCAACGATTGCAAGATCACATCAGTCGCAAGTTCGTTTCCGAGGGGAAAACCCAATCTCTCAAGGTTTTCTACATACCCAATCATCTTGAGTACATGGGGACCTACAGGGGCTCCCTCAGCTAACTTGCCTTGAAAAAGGGCTTTTGAAACTTCAAACCTCTCATGCCTTGCTTGCTCTTGATAGAGCAGCTTCAGGTGTTCGATCATATCGAACGCTGACATGTTCTCATGTTGCTTTTGCAATTCTGAGTTCATGGTAGCTAGCATGAGACAAGCAGTTTCATTGGCATCATCGACATGCTTCTTATAAGCATCTCTTTCTGCCTTAGGTGCAGAACTAGGAGGTTCCTCTTCAGAAACAGGTGTCTCCAAGACATACAACTTTTTATCATGTTTGAGGACAATCCTCAGGTTTCGGTGCCAATCCAGAAAATTTGTCCCAGACAATTTTTCCTTATCAAGGATTGATCGCAAGATGTTGTTAGAGGTGTTTGTTGTCATGGTAATCTACACAAGGATTAATGAAAATATAAGTATCATTGACATATTTAATTAGGCCTTTAATTAAATATGCTCCCACTATTTTACTCAAAACAAATGACCCTCATCATTTGATTCGGAAAATCCCGTTGGAAGATTTTCTAGTGGGTCGAGATCCATATTTCACTTCGTTCTAAGTCCGCGTAGGCAGATTACACAAAACTAGGTTATTTAGGTAGGAACTCCTTCCAATTGTATCTCATACAACTCTCGAAAATTTCAGTTGGGTGAATAACTCCTTATTCCAATCCATCAAATGGATCATTCCCAACTCTTGCTTCTAAACATATACAAGAAAATTATAATTAAGTTTGAC
Source organism: Lathyrus oleraceus (assembly GCF_024323335.1). Lineage (NCBI taxonomy): Eukaryota > Viridiplantae > Streptophyta > Magnoliopsida > Fabales > Fabaceae > Lathyrus > Lathyrus oleraceus. The sequence continues at coordinate 157,665,503 of NC_066585.1, forward strand.
TCATCGTTTTAGCAGTTGGATATTACAATTATCCCATCGCACCTTACTAATATATAGATCATGCACCTCGCGTAGGCGAAACCTACATTATCCATTACTAGTCTTGATGAGTGTTAAAACTTGGAAAGCATAAACTTAATATTTAATTTGAGGGGATTGTAATTGTTATGATCTCACCGGCTTATTTATCATATAAACCGTCTCTCACATGCATCAACATACATTCACATGCATCAACATACATACAAACAAAATGAAACAGTTATGACCCCTAGCGCAATTGTTCTCCCAAGCCAATGAGAGAACCTAAGCTAACCTACAACGATCTAAGCTTCTCCAAGCAAGATCTTCAAGGTTGCCCTCCTTTAATCTTCAAGGTTGTCCTCCTTTGATATTGAAATCTTCTCGTTCTTTATAACATTGTCTTCTTCTCTTTCTTCATAACATTACATTATAGAAGAAACTCGTTTTACATACGAGGGATTGAGATGAGAAAAGAAGTTACATTAAGAGATTACAAGGAGAGGCACGATACGCAGGTCGTATTTAAAAACCCAAAACAAAATGAAGGAAGACTAAGGCCATAACTGATCACAACAAGGCAATAATAACAAACCCATTATTATTATTATTATTAATTTTTAATTCCTTTAATTAATTAAAATTAAATTAAATTTCGGCGACCGATCACACATTTTTAATGAACAATTCATTTGAAATGGACACTGTTTTGCATAACACAACCCTTGCGTAGTCACAAAACAGAAACCCCAAGAATTCTGACCCTGTGAGTGTGACGACCGTCACCCAGCATGTTACGACCGTCACAAGGCCTGTTACGACCGTCACAGGCATGTTACGACTGTCACGTGGCCAGAAACAAAATTGCCTAGAATTTTGGATATGTGAGTGTGACGACCGTCACAAAGCACGTGACGACCGTCACGTCTAGCTTGTTACGATCGTCACAAGCTCGTGACGAACGTCACGCGGCCAAAATAACAAACTTTGAAACGGTCAAGACACGTGTTCCAAAAAGCCCTAAATTCACAACTCCTTGACGGCACAACCCTTGCGCCGTCACCAACCCTAATGCGCCAATTTCAGACCGTCAAACACACCTCGATTGTTGATTTAGTATGATTGATCAACAGGTCATTGCTTCACCATACTAATGTCGGATTCCAAAGCAAATGACCATTGATCGCTCAAAGGAAAACAACCATTTAGTGTTTGAATGAATGAAACAGAAACAATATATCACATATACCGTACTTTGCATTAAGATTACTTATATCATATATAAGTTGATCGGTCTCAATTGCGTAACATATGGACGATCGATGTATCGCTGCTTCACCATACTAATGTCGGTACCGAAGCATAGTCAACATCAATCATCCAACTCGTACACTCATGATGCCAAATTTAATTGCCTGTTTAATTAATTGATTCATTCTGTCTTTTAATCATTTTAATACAGAAATTAACCATTATACCAACACCTTAAGTCTCCATCCTAGATTAACCCCTAGTAGTTTATACTAGCAGTCAACACCGTCTCAAGCGCAAACCACGTGGAGAGCCGATGAATATAAGTGTTTGATGCCTACAAATTAAGAAACTCTTTCATACTATTGCTATCAAGAAATTGATAAAAGAACCATACAAAAGGTTGCAAAGTTATGCAAAAAGAAGGAATAGAAACTCGAGTTGGTTGGTCCAGAGGTACCTGGTACTGGACTCGGTAAGGCGAAATACGGTTCGATCCCCCACATCCTTCAAAAATGGGATATATAAAGGGGTAGCACACTAGTGTACCAGACCCCCGTGCTAAGAAAAGGATCAAACTCACTAACCGGCTACTTCGCTAAGTCCGTGCGGAGACAAAGGGCTTAATGTGATTGCGCTAGAATGAAACCGGGTGAAACAGAAACAGAGACATTAGGTCGAGCTATAATAGCATGATTCGAACTGGCTTGTGTAAAGGAGAGATCTATGCTAAAGTTGAAAGCTCGTGTCGTCACAGTATTTTTGGTGTTTTACTCAATATCGGACATCCTAACAATCCACCTGACAACCACGTACGAACGGGTAATGTATTTACGTTTAACTTTGTTTTCAAATTGTATTTGCTTGAGGACAAGCAAAGATTCAAGTTTAGGGAAGTTTGATAACGCAAAAACACATCAGATAATTGCCTTAATTTACACTCAAAGATCACACCATTTCGATTAATATCCTGATTATTGCGCAAGTATTCGTGTTGTTTTTGCAGGTATTTAAATCTCCATGCACTAAAGAGCAAAATGAAGAAAAGGAAGAAAAAGAAGAAGACACAGGTGAAAAAGCACAGAAAAACCAGAAAAGCAGATTATGTAGATTTTGCTGATCTGACGACCGTCACAGATTCATGACGCTCGTCACGACCCAGACTGTGACGACCGTCACAGACCCATGACGAGCGTCACGCGGCCACAATATGCGCTTTGAAACAGTCAGCCACAGGCACCCAAACGTGCCTAAATCTCCTCCAACAAACTTATTCCCACAGATTCCTCACTCAAAACCAAGTCTCCCTTGAATTTCTCAACCACCAAGACCTAGAGGACACTATATAAAGGACCAGAATGGGAAAAATTGGGGACGCCTGCTTTTACACTTACGCTCTGCAGTTTAGTTTTACAGCTTTCTAGCTTTTAGCATTTTCTTTCCAGCAACCTTGTTTCCGTTGCCTTGTTTTATTCGCCATTCTTTTTTGAGTTTCCCTTTTTCCTTTCCGTTTTCCAGTTAGCCATAGTAGTAGTTTCCTACACTGGGGAATTACTACACTTTATTTAATTTTAGTAGTAATTTGTATTGAAGAAGCAAAGCCTACCGACTTGTGGAGGACTGCTCAAGTACTCCAAGAATCGCTATACTTTGTTACTTCGATCTCCAGGTTTTTATTGAATTATTATTGTTATTGCCCATTTATTATTGTAAGCATGTTTGCCGCAATATTGATCTGTTTATGCCTTGTGTTTGCCTTATTTAATATGTCCGGCTAAACTACCGGTATCGGTATGTAGCAACTTAATTTGATGGGATTTAATAATAACCGGTGAAAACCCTTTTTCTCAAACAATCTTTTAGGCTGAAGTATTTAATTTAAATTTAATTAACTTTATCACAAAAGCGTGAAAAACTATTTAATACGGTTTTGCCACGAGAGTGGGAAATCAACTAAGGTGAGAACCAACAATCGCGAGAGCGTGAGGCTCGAGCTGGATAGTAAAAATTAAGCATTGAGTTTAAAAACAGCGAGAGCACTTTAAAAGCAATTAGGACTTATTTATTTTCAAAAAGTAATTTTGACTTCAAGTTGGACAGCGAGAGCGTACATTCTGACCTAAAGTTATAGGCCGAATCAACAACCACGAGAGTGTGAGATAAAGTCTTTTAAATAAACATTTTCTACTGAGAGATATTTGGCATTTAAACTATTCACCGGTGACTTATCGAATCCCTGACAATTAATCCGCTGCATACTGATTCCTTCCATTAATTCTTTCTTAAAACCAAAAATTCCCCTTAGATTTACTATATTACCACCGAACTTTTACTAATCAATTCCCTTAGCTAAACATAGTGACGTTAGTAACACTAGTTTGACCATAGGTCCCTGTGGGATCGATATCTTTTAAAACTAAAGCGGCTAGACTGTGCACTTGCAGTCAAGTATCCGACAGACTATATTTTATATATAGCCACTACAAGCATCACCTACACAAAGTGACAACTCCATGAGACGATCTCCTTCATACTTTGAACATGTTGACTCACATTTTTCAGATTCTCCTACTCCAAAATCCCCCCCCCCAAAATGTTTTCAAGGGTGCTCGTATTAGCAAACCATCTCCTTCGCCGTTATTACCAAAAATCATCTATATTGAAGATATGTTACTTTTTATGCACAAATACATTGAGCAAATTGTAAATGTTGAAGGTGACGACAAATGTGGTTTTTGAGCTATTTCAGGTTTTCTGGGTAAAAGAGAGGATGACCACAACTAGTCTGTTTTTAGCTTATACAAAGGATGACGACGAATATGGAATCATACATAAAGCTATATGGGAAAAAAGAAAATCACGATGCAATTCTCAATGTTCTTGTTCCTTGTCTTAGTGGTCCGACGCTGTTTGATAAATGAATGTGCTTCCCTGAAATGTGACATATTATATCCAATGTTTATGATATGATATGTATTAATATGACAAGATATAGTTTCTCATAACATTTTTCCACTTCAGAGTAGGTCACCTCAAAATCCATCCAGACGCATCATGTGTATTTGGTGGATTTCAAAAAAAAAATATTCTGTCAAGGTTTATTTGAAATCTGGATGTCATATACCAAAGATATCACCGGAGTTGATGACACATTCACCCAAGATGCTGAAACTTAGTCAGATCACTTTCTATAAAGGATGGAAGAGTTCACCATGTTGAGCGACGTTAAAAGAGAAGCAAATAAGGAAAAGTCAAAGAAGGAACCACCAACATATTTAGATAATGACACATGTTTTGATACATTTTAGTTTTAATATAACATGTAACTCATCTTTTATATGTAATATAGTCCATAATGTTATAAAATTAAGTGGTAGTTTTTGGATAATTTTTGTGTTTTAAAATTTTGTACTGAATAGAGGGAGTAACCCCTATTCTTAAATGAAGAAGTCATAACATTGTATTCACAGAATTTTGCAGTTGCAACGTGAATAAAGAAGTTTTTCACAGGTTCTGGGCAGAGAGAAACTCTGCAAAATTTCTTCTTCTCCTCCTCCAACGTTCTTTCGTTTCTTTCTCAATTATTCTTTTATTTTCATTGTCATTGCATGGTTGATAACAATCTTGTTCGTCAAGATTGATAGAAATTCTCCATAGGTTATGGTGTATTTCCAACATTTGGTATCAGAGCCTGATTTAAGTGATTCGTGGGAAGGAAATCATGATGGCAATGAATCATCCAACACAGGCATTTTCCAGCGAATCTTCCGATTCTCAAGAACAATAATTATGAGAATTGGTGCAAGTAGATAAAGGTTGTGTTCTATTATAAAGATCTCTGGGATCTTATAAAGGAAGGAGTAACAACGCTTGCAGAAAATGCGACAGATCAAGAAAGGGCTGCACATAAAGAATTGAAGAAGAAAGATTAAAAGATCTCTTTATAATCCATCAATGTGTTGATCCAGATAACTTTGAAAATGTTAGTGATGTAGAGTCAGCGAAAAAAGCATGGGAAATTTTGGAGAAGTCGTTTGGAGGCGCGAAGAAGGTGAAAGAGGTGAGGTTACAAACTCACAAAAGGACGTATGAATTGCTTCAGATAAAAGACAATGAAAGCATAATTGATTTCTTCACTAAGGTTATGAGACTGGTGAATTAAATCAAGGTATGTGGAGAAGTGTTGACATCAAGATCTGTTGTTGGAAAGATCTTGAGGTCGTTGGCTCTCAAGTTCGACCACATGGTAATAGCCATAGAAGAGTTGAAAGATTTGTCAAAACTAACAAAGGAAGAGATTTAAGGGATGTGTAAGATCCCAATTTTGACCTTAAGATCCCTCATGCAATTTCATCATATGCATTAGTAATGGGATCATACCTTGGCATCCTCCTTATCCCTCTTTCATTAGGTTTATTTTGGGAGAGATCACCAAGCACCATGTGATTGTATCATACTTGTATTTTATCATTTTACTAACAAAAATACCAAAAATATGTCTTTGTATTTGCCTAACTCTTTTGTAGGTAGGGCATGATCACCATTGATCTATCAAGTTCATATCTAGGGTTTGAGACCCTCATGACAAAGAGCACAACCATGAATTGATCCAAGAATGGTTATGAGCATCATATATGAGTTTCATTGATCTCTACATGTCATATTGATCAATTTTTCTTCAAGAGTTTGAGGGTGATTTTCTTTGGAAACCCTAGTTTGACTGGGTATCTTGAGTAACTTCTCCAACAAGCTATCTCACCAATTGATAAAATTTTCGAGTGACACTTCAAAGTTCATCATATTATGCATATATTATCTAACATGAGCCAAGAAAGTCAAGATAATTGAAGGTTAGCAAGTTGGTTGATGGTGGTTGGCCAGATGAATTCATCTGATCAAAACTGGGTCTCCCTAGACCCTATCTCCTACAATTTTAACCATATGAAAATGATTCCAAGAGAAAAGTTACTCTAAATGACATTACAAACAACTTTAATGTTGATACCTATATCTAGTTTTGCTTGTAAAATCATATTCTATGTTGAAACATTATAGGTCATTTTGTCTAAACCCTAATTTGAAAGTCAACTTACCAAGGCCATAACTTGCTCAATTGTTATGAGATGAAATATTTCCAAGTTGCACAATCAAATTCAAGATTTCTACTTCAACTATTATGTTTGTAGTGTGTAGCGGGGTTTTCGTTACTTTTAGGTTTATTGACTTAACCAAAAGTCAACATACAATTCGAGTCGCCACCGCACTTTTATTTGTCCAAAGGAAAGGCTAAAAAGCGAACAAAAGCCAAGTAAGAAGTTTTTCAAATCAAAAGATAATAAAAATGTTAGAGATCTAGGTAAGGGGGTTGGTTATGAAATGGGAAGGTTTTATGCACCCAAAACATCCTTAGTACTCTAAGGGAACTTCTTTTTGCAAGTATGTGTCGTAGGTTGGTATTTGTGAAAAGATTTGAACAAAAGATTGGAGGGATGAGAAGAGAATAGATTATATTTACAAATTTTGTTGTTTGAATGGATGAACCCATTACATACGTACCTTCACAAAGGAGGATCAAAACCTCGTAGTTCGGGGTAAAAATCTCAAAAATTGGTGAATTGATTTTAATCAAAAGCCTTAAGGTCTTTTGTTATTAAAGGGAGAAAAACTCAACCTAAACCAACAATCCACCATGTGAGGAAGGCTTCAACATGCTAGTAATGGGTTAACCCTATAATAAGCATGGAAGACTTATAATCCAACACTAAGGATGAGGTGAGATTTACATCAACCACTATGATAACTCAAACCTATGACTAATGTTTTTGAAAAGATTTTAACAAGTGGCCATTGGAACCACAAGACAACTCGAAATGGATTGTATTTACAAATTAGATTTAGTTACAAAATGAAGTCAAAGTTGAATTAAAGTTTATTTACAATGAGTATTTATGAAAATGGTTTTGAAAAGTCAAAGGCTTAAGGCCTAGGTTTCTAATTTGAAATAAAGTCAAAGTTTTGAAAAATGATTTTTGGCTTGGTTAGAGTGGGGAGAAGAAGATAAGGGCTATTCCTAAAGCATACAAAGATAAGAGGGGAAAGATAACCCTTGGAGTTCCTTTTCTTGGAATCATAGAGATGACTCAAGATGCTCATTTCCTTTGGACTTAGCACACAAACAAGCACTCAATAATTTGAATTCAAGCTCCTAGGATCTCCACTTGGCTTGACTCTTAACTTGGCTACTCATGACAATGATCCTCTTTTCACAATCTCAAGTGGGATCCCTATCACACACAAGCAAACATCAAAAAGCTCACAACACAATAAAGGGAATGAACAAAGAATAAGTTTGAGGAGAAGTCCTTTGAGATCAACTTTGAGTTATAGCATTCTAAAGGCATAAGGCCTAGTTGCTCTTCAACAAATTTTGCATTCTAAAGTCATGAGGCCTAGTTGCTTTTGAACTCCTTTAAGCACGGGTAAATCCTAATTCTAAGTCCTTTCTCCTTTTGCATTTGGTTCACATCACAACAAACACAAACGAGCAAAGGAAAAATTTATATACAATAATGGGCTCAAATGAGCAAAGGAAAAATGACATAAACATAAAATATGTGCTCAAGTGAGCAAAGATGAAAATCAATATGAATAATGAGCAAGAAATAAATGATATTAAAAGTAAATGGCAAGAAATTAAAAGCTCAAATTAAAGTTAGTAATTAGTGAGGTTATGTTAGCTTGTCATAAGACAATGTATCGCTATGCTAAGCAATCGTAAATGGACTAATATAGTAGTCACACCTATCTGAGGTCGGTCAATAAGAATATAGGCAAAGAACTCAAGTTAGAGATCATGACTAGTAAGCCAAGCTCCATAAACTTGCCATGCCAAACAAAAGGGGAAGGGCCTTGTATTGACTTTTGGTTATTTGCTTGGCCAAGAAGCAACCTATCTTGGACACAAAATAACTCACTTGATCATGGATCAAGTTGAGTTTGGTTTGGATCAAAGAAGGTTAAACTTCTCATTTGTCAATATCAACCTCAAGACTTTAACTCATTGGTCAATGATGGAAACAAAGGGATGAAGATGAAAGGGAGGGGGAAAGAAGTCAACAACAAGTCCCAATTGATCAAAGTTGAATCAAATCAAACTCAATCAACACCAAACAGAAGAGAAATGAAGATAACAAGTCAAGAAGTAAATGATATTTTTTTGGCATTTTTTGAATTAAAACAAAATACAAATAAAAAGTAAACAAATAAGGTTGAACCTCAAATTCAATTCAAAACAACTTCAAAAAGTCCAATTAAATTCTCATAGGTTCAAAATAGTCAAACAAGCTTTGACTAATTTTCTCACAAATTTTTGAAACCAGAAAGTAATTAAAAACAATTAAAAACAAATAAAAATAGCATACTATGAATTAAAATCTCAAATAATCTCTAAACAATCAATAAATTATGGAGACTATTTTTCATTGACTTATCATGATACATATATGCTATGAAAATATTTTTGGATTTTTTAAAAGTCAGAAAGTATTTTAAAATGAATTAAAAGCATTAAAAACCAAGTAATTCATGAAAAACATCAAATGAAGTCACAAAAATAATTAAAAATCATAATATGAAACTAGATTTTTCAAGATTTTTTTTGGAATTGGTCTCATATTTTTTTGACTTCAAATGAATTTTTAATGAATCATTGAAAATGAAATGAATTAACAGAAAATAAATGGAAAATGAAAATAAGCGAAAAAACCACAGCCATCTGATCCACATTCATTAACGTGGCACTTGGCACAGTCCAAATCTGTGGGAACACGGTGTACATAAGTCAAGCGCGCCACAACATGAATTAAAATAAGTAAGTAACACGGACGCACGAGATTAGATCCTGAACACAAGATCCAAAGGCCAGGAGTATGCACACATGGTGGTGGTGGTGGAAACCACCATCTTCTCCGGCGAAACAACCAATTCCGGCCACCAGTTGCAGGAAAATAAATCTTAATGAAAATTAAAAACAAGGCCATGGAAATGAAGCTCGTGTGATGGAGATCATCACTGTACCAATGGATCTCCCTCACTCTTCCTATATTGAGATAAATGTTAAGGAGAAAATCATGGTGTTCATACTGATTGTTCATCAAATGATAAATTGAATGCATCACAAGCTTGCCTAAAGTATGAGGACTTCATAAAACCACATAAACACAAGAATGCTACATTGAATTAGGAGATTCAGATCCAAAAAGTTTGAATGGATACCTTCGATTTGATGAACTTTTGGCCACGAATTCTCCAAGATCCTTGCTCCTCTTTGATCTATGAATGTAATGGAAGTGATAGGCTAAGGAATTTGGCTTTAAAACTCTATTAATGATGCTGAATTTCAAGCTCGAAAAATTGAAGAAAAGTGATTAATTCCTTTAGTGATGGCTATGCTTTTACTTCTGCAGCACTTGGGATCTCTAAAAGGTTCGCAAGTGAATGAGAGGAAGTGGTTATTTATAGGTGAATGCATCAGCTGATCACACTTTGTTCATGTGCATGGAAATTTGAAAATTGGATGCATGGGCCTGTGTAGGCGTGTGGAAGGCCCATGAATGAATGCAGAAGCTAGCTGAGTTCACATGAAAAGGATTTGGATGTGCACATTGGACTGAAGCATGCTTGCAACTCAAGTTTCACCATAAAATACCAAAATGCATATAAATGAAAAGAATTTTGAAAATCACAAATGGTAGATCCAAATAAGTATTGTGAGTAATGGTTGGAAAGCTCTTGAAATAAGGAAAAAAAGTCATGTTGGGCAAAAAATCATTTGGGATTTTCAAATTGATGAAAACTGGCTTGGAAAATTCAAGTACAAAATATATTCAAGTCATTTTGAAAAAAGTTCACCAAAAGCAAGCTTAATCAAGCCCCTCTGTCTTTATGATAAAAGCTTCAAATAAGAAAACCTCAAACATAAAAGTTGTATATCGTTTCAATATGGTAAATCTAGACTCAAAGTTTGCATTATTTGGGTTTTTCATGACAATATTATGGGCATTTGAAGTTGGGTACTTTTTCAAATTCAATGAATTAGGTCCAAGATGACCTATAATGTTTTGCATTATCATATGTATTTATTTTAGGAATATGAAATTTTGTCTAACATAAAATTTGAATTAAACATCTCAAGATTTCCAATGCATTTGGTCTCACCTAAAAATAATACAAATTAAGGAAGTTATGCCCTTGGTAAGTTGACCCAAAATTAGGGTTTCAATCAAAATGACCTATAACGTTTTGGAATGAATGATGACCTTCCAAGTTTCAAATGGATTTTTGATGAAAATGAAAACTGCTCATATGGTTCTTAGGAACATTGTTTCTCTTGGGGTCATATTCATTTGACAAATACATCAAAAGTTATATCTCATTGATCCTCAGCTTAGTCAGATGACTTGACTGGTCAACTTTTCAAGGCCAAACTTCCAATCTTGATGAATAAATGATTGAGAGGCCTCAAATAGGCTCACATATGCATAAAATGACGAATTAAAGAACTTACCTTGATTAAATTTGATCAGAGGTTGAGGTTGCTTCATGGGCAAGGCACAATCAAAGCATAGTGAAATTAGGGTTTCCTTGGGAAACAATCCTCAAGCCCTTTGGGTTATCTTGATCAAATTGGAAAATTGAGATAATTGGAAGACATATATGATGATTAGGAACTTTGTGGACCATTCTCATGCTTTTTCTCTTCTTCATCTAGCCATTTCATTGGGCTTAGGAACCTCCTAGGAGCATTGTGGAGCACATGATCACTTGAGCTTCAAAACAAAAAGAGTTAGTGACATATTTTTGTGCTTTTGGTTAGTAATCAAAATAAGAAAAGCAATAATATACAATACAAGCATGCTTTGTGGTCTCAAAACACTCAAACAAGTCCCACCCTAGGGTTAAGGAGCCAAACATGCTATGATCCTTGAGGCAATGCACTTGTGCAATAACATGATGCCATGAGGGATCTTAGGGTCAAAATTAGAGTCTTACATAGTGGAATAAAATTCAAATTTTATGAGCATGTGATATGAGGATACATTATAGGTCATTTTTGACCTATACCATTGAATAAGTGATTTTTCCAAACTTCAAAAATGCATAACTCTATCATTATAAATCCAAATGACATGAAATTGGTGACCATTTTGAAGGTCTTTGAAAGAGATACAACTTCTATGAAGACACTTTTCTCATTCGAAGCTCACATAAAAAGTTAAGTAAGGTGGAATATGGAGATATATGACTTTACACTTAGAAAAAATTTCAACATGTTGAAATTTCCACCTCAAAATTCACCATGATCCAAGCTCCAAATGAAAAAGTGTTCAACATCAAACTTGTTCCCCTTAATCCAAGCTTTCCAAAGAACCCAAGTTCATGCATTTTGGATGAGGTTTGCTAGGGTTGCGCGTGGCTTTAACAGAGTTGCATCATTGGAGGAAATCAAATGTACAAACTTCATTTCACATTGCCTTGCCAATCAAGCTTCATTCAGATTTCAACATGATTGATTTTGGACCTTAATGCATTGCCTCATGGGCCTGTACATGCCCATGCACTCATGCCATTCACATTGCTAAGTTTGGACAAAATTTCAAGTGTGCAAATATCACTCCCTCATGCTATAAATACATGACCTTTGTACTCATATCAAAAGGACCTTGTGCGCCAGCTTTGCCCCCCAATTCAAACCCTCTAATTCTAAAGGAAAGAGAATTTTCAATTTGAAAATTGAGTTTGAATCTCAACTGTTGGAGATTCAAAAACTCCAGGATCTAAAGCCTTGCACCCTTGCTAATCACTTCCTGCAAGCTTCTCAAGTGTATCAGGTCGTGTTTGAAGCAAGAAACATCAAGTTCTGCACAACATTGAAGGTAATTTTCAGAAAACTTCATCTCTTCGATGCTCACTCAATTCTCATCAATTCTCTTGGATCTTTGGTTGTCTGAAGTCCTACCAATGTAGGCAAGAAGATTGAGTTGCTTAGAGGTCAAATCGAAGCAACTCAGTTGACACACCTCAAAATTCAACTCCTCATATCTTGCTATATATGTGGTGTTAGTTAAAATTGAGGTGATATTCGTGATCTACACCATTTTATCTTTCAGATCATGTCCTCCTTTTTCATTTATGTTATGGCGATGAAAGAACCAGTCCGGCCAGGGTCATCGGAGAAGATGACCGACCTTTGGCTCCGGCGATGAGCTGGAAGTGTTCTGAGCCATTGGATGGATTTAAAATGTTTTAATCAGGGATGTTGCTTGTAATGACCAAGTGTGTGGCGCGCTGACTAGCGTGTACCATGGAACGCGCGTTTCTCACCACTTGATCTGCCACCTCAATTAATGAGGCTGATCAAGTGGTCCACGTTTTTTGATATTTTCTTATTTTTCTTGTATTCCTTTATTTTAATTAATTCATATTAATTTTAATATTGATCCAAAAAATATGAGAGTTTTACCAAAAAAATTCAAATAATTTTCTCTTTCATATTTTGAATTGAAATTATTTTTTGAATCATTATTAATATTTTTCATGATTTAATTGATTTTGTGATTGTTTTTAATTATTTAAAAAATACTTTTAAGTCTTTAAAATTTCTGAAATTTTTTCTCCAAGGTCCTTTGACCTTGTTTGACCTATGATAAATCTCATGGCCATTTCTTTGGTGTTTTAATGAGATTTTAGGAATTTGACAAACCATATTTAATTTAAATGTAATATTTTAGTATTTTTAATTTGAATAAATGCCAATTAATTGTGTTGACCTATTGTGATGACTTGTATAAGTTTGACTCTTGTTGTTGGGCCTTGGTCGAGGTTGATTTGACTTTGTTAAGTTAATATTATTGGATTTAGGGGATTGATGGAATGTACGTTCCATCTCCCAAAATGAATGGATGATATTAATTTGGTAAAAGTCCTCCTTTGACCAATTTGAGTTTTGACCCATTCCCCTCCCTCTTCATCTAATTCCCCTTCTTTATGCATCCATTTCATTTGGCCTATGATATCTCTAAATCCTAAGGCTAGTTGATTGCAAAATCAACATAAGTAGGGATGAGATTAGGCCACCTCTTTTGCATATTCTTTTTGTGTATGGTATGTTTCATGAGCATAGTCCATTATACTATGTCTCTAACATGCATTAACACCAAAATTCTATTTCCTGGCCTCAAATAGTTATGACATCTACATAAGTCCAATTACGATTGCTTAACATAACGCTAAATTTTTGACACAAAAGGCATAGCATTCTAGTTAGTGAGATTGTAAGTCTCTCCTCTTTCATGGTATTATGTGGAAACTTGGCCTTTTTCCCTTCCTTTGGAAGATGTCTTAGTTCAAGGATCCACGCTTGTGATAAGTGGGTTGAGTGTTCTCTAAAGAATGATTTTAAATAAAAAAAGCAAAAGCAAAACAATAATAACTTCTAACTCATTAACAACTAACATTTAACTTCAAGCCATTTACTTTAATACAATTTAATTTTAAGTCTTTAATCATTTTTGTCATTATTCATACCATTCTAATTGTTTATGTTAATGCCATTTCCACTTTGTCTATTTGAACCATATTGTGTGATATATATTGTTTGTTTATATTTTTGTTTGTTTGTGTGGTCTTTGACCATTAATGTACATAATAACAACAAAAATCCTAAAAAACTTTTGTGTGGACTGTTGGCTTGATCTTGGACAATTGGACTTAGAATCTAGGCAACTATCCTATGCTAAAGGACTTGGCAAATGCCAACTTTTGAGAAACCAAGTGCTTGCAATTTGAAACTTTATCTGATACATCATTCAAGATCCCTTTGAGTTCATCTGCAACATGATCATTGTGAAGCTTTTATTTTGAACCTGTGACTTGTGGAATTCATCTGTTACATGGGCTAATTTGAAGAAGATCATGGAGTGGCTAAGCTTGGATGTGACTATCTTTATTTGATGCCTTTCTCTTCAAGATTGATATAATTGTGCATTTGTGTGTTGCTTGATTCTAAATGTCCAAGGGAATTTGGGTTTCTATTGACATTCTTGTCTATTGGATTGCTACCCATTGGTCAGATCTTTTCAACCCTTAACTTTTAATTTTGTGCATAAGATTAGTCTCTTCATCTTCTCCCCATTTCTTTAATTTCAAAATCTCTTCCCCTTTTTTAAAAAAAAAAATCTTCGATTGAACTTATTTTGTTCTAAGTTTTGACCACTTTAAAAACTAGAAACTTTGGCTTTATGCCATTGCATTTTCAAACTTCTTTTCTTAATCAAACTTGTAAATTGACTTAACTATACTTGACTTAAACTTTCAAAAGCAAAAACAGAACTAACTCATTCAAACCATTTTTAGGCCTTTGTGCCTTTCAAACTTAATTTTTGTTAAAAGCAATGCATCCACTTTGAAATTTGTATCACGAACTACGAGGTTTTGATCTCTCATTTTTATGTTGGTACGTAGGCACAAGTCCGAAGCTCTTGTCAAACACAAAAATATAATTAATGAATTCTTTTCTCATCTCTCCATTCTATTTGTTTGTAAATATCATTTTGTACAAAATGCATATGCACACAAAAAAGGGCTCCCTAGGAGTACCTAGGACACTTTGGGTGCTAACACCTTCCCTCTGTGTAACCAACCCCTTTACCTGTAATCTCTGACATTTTATTAGTTTTGATTTGAAAACTTATTACTTTTGGGTTTTGTTCGTACTTTTTCCCTTTTCCCTTGGAAATAATAAAAGCGCGGTGGCGACTCTGGTTTTATTGATCTCTAGCTTATCCATAGCTTGATGATCATGAATTTACTGCTACAGAAATTAAATGGCGACTCTACTAGGGAGTAGTCTCTAGTGGGTTTAGTCTACTTTTGTATGTGTATATAATTGTATATATGTGATGTATGTATATTTGTTTGTATGATATAATCTGCTTGTTGTGCTTGGTGATCTCCGAGTGGTGAGATAAGTTCTAACCCGAACTTGAGTGCAATTAAGATAGGAGGATGGTATAGTCATCTTCGACTTGTGTGGAGTAACCCTTAACAAGTTGGCTTGAGACCCATCTGCTTAGTGGAGACTCTTTTGGATTTGGAAATGTCACGCAAGTATTTGTGGTTATGCATTACTATCTCTAATTTGGGTCCGAGAAGCTGAGGACCATAGAATTTTACCCCCTTTTTTCCTATTTAGGACGTAGTGCGGAGACTGTTCAAGTGTAGACTTGATAACAGTTGTTACGCGATACTACACTCATACGAGTTTCTCTTGAGAATATTATGGGTCGATGAGTCAGTCATCTTAACCTGTAATATCCGATAGATGGAATTAAGACTCTGGGAACTTTTTAGAACATGATCTACAGGTTTTTCTCCTTAGTTCACTCCTTTGGGATGGTTCTTACCCAGACTCCATGCTCGTGACTCACAACAAACCCTTGATTCTCGGTTGATCCAATCAAGTCTTGTCAATATCAATGGAACTTGGGTGTCGATAAGGTGTAAACCATAATCCGCCAAAATGGATGATTGATCTTGATAATGACTTGATTCATCCCTTGATCTTTGATTGTTTTCCTTATGTGTGATCCCTTATTTGTGATTACTGCATTCATGCATTCATGCACATCATAACATTCATCACACGAAAATTTCAAGGAACTGAGGTATTATTTGCAAAAAAATTCAGACCATGGATTATGGACGAAGGAACACTAAGAAGTACAGTTTTAGATGTCCCGACTTGAAAGATTTAAGGAAGCTAGCATATTTTGTATTAGATCCCTTGGACTTCAAGCAACGTCATGGGAAGCTTCTATCTATCGTGTCTGCTAATGTGGTTGAAGGACTCTTGAGTGTGTTGGTGCAGTTCTATGATCCTCTCTACCGTTGCTTCACTTTTCCTGATTATCAGCTTGTGCCTACGTTTGAGGAGTATGCCCATGTCTTGGGAATACCTGTTTCTAGCAAGGTACCTTTTAGTGGATTGGAAGAGATTCCCATATCTCATCTTATTGCTGAAGCTCTTCACTTGAAGAAGTTTGAGATAAAGGCTCATTGGGTGAAAAAAGGAGGACTGTTTGGGTTGCAATCTGATTTCCTCATCAAGGAAGCTACCGCTTTTGCTCAAGCCGGTAGTGTGGACGCTTTTGAAGCTATCTTTGTGTTGCTCATTTATGGATTAGCTTTGTTCCCTAACATTGACGGTTTTGTTGATGTTAACACCATTAGACTTTTCTTGATTGGGAATCTTGTGCCTACTTTGTTGGGTGATATGTATTTCTCTTTGCATCTAAGGAATTCTAAGGGTGGAGGAACTATTGTCTGTTGCATTCCTCTTCTGTACAAGTGGTTTATTTCGCACTTACCTCAGACACCTGCTTTTGTGGAGAACAAACAATGTCTACGGTGGTCTCAGAGACTTATGTCTCTGACTAATGATAATATAGTTTGGTATGATCCCCTTGAGCAGTTTGGATATTATTGATTGTTGTGGTGAATTCTCTAATGTGCCTCTTATTGGTACACAAGGAGGAATTAACTACAACCTTGCTTTGGCTCGTCGTCAACTTGGGTTCCCCTTGAGAGATAAACCTAATAACACTTTGTTATAAGGTATTTTCTATCAAGATGGTAAAGATCCCCAACATTTGAAGCAGAAGATTGTGCATGCTTGGCATAATATGCATAGGAAAGGAAGATCCGAGCTTGGTCCGCGCAATTGTGTAGCTTTGGAAGCTTACACTCTTTGTGTGAAGAAGAGAGATTTAGAGTTGAAGATGCCTTATCCTTGTGAAAGACCTATGTCCATGGTTGTGGTTGAGCCATTAACTCTCCCTAACCAAGATGTAGAGGAGTTGGAAGACGCGCTCGCCAAGATGAAGCAAGAGAAAGATATGTGGGAAGAGCGTTTTCGTGCTTTGAGCAAGAAGCATAAAGAATTACAGTTGGAGTCTAAAGACAAAGATGCACTTATCAAGCTACTTGAAGACCGAGTGACAAAGAGACAGAGAGAGCCGGAAGTTTCATCTTCTAGCATACCTCAGCCTTCCGTTGCTTGGAAGAAGATTGATGATCAGCTTGTCCTCGAGAAGACTTAGATGAAGGCTTCTTTTGAGACCGAGATTCGACGCATTCAGAGGAAGTATGCGCCTTCAACTAGGTCTTCTGACATTGTTGTTAGGGATCCTTAAGATGACTAGTCACCTTTTCTCTTGTATTTTTCATTTGGTTTCTGAAATTGTACTCAGTGTAATACTTCCAATTATATAAATGAAAAGAGATTTTTGGTCATATAAAAATTATTGCAATTGTTGATATATATATATATATATATTTGCAAATTATATGGTAAGTTCCTTGAAAATAATAATAAATAAACAAGCATTGCATTTCATGCATCATTCGCATAAGCAGGTTTCTCTTTCGCCAGATGTCTCATTGGTGTTTCTTCTGTGCTTTAGCCAAGCTGACTCATCGATACAATACTCGCGCCAATCATATCAGAATCATGGAACATTTGGAACAAGAGAACTGAGAACTGAAGGACGAGATCGCCTGACTGACTGCCATGATGGAGTCGGTACTAGCTGCTCAGAGCCAAGCTTCTCCAACACCCATAAATCCTCCTCAGAGGATAGTTATTTCAGAGGCGGCTACCTCTACCATGCCTGCTGCCGCTCACTTCGCGCCTGTTATGTCTGCCGGATTCCCGTGGGGAATGCCACCGAACTTTATGCCTGAAGGCTTTGCGCCTACTTTTGCTTCCATGTCAGCATCTAGCCCAGTCATGTCTGTGCCACCTCCCGTTGTGCATACTTTACCTCGTGTAGAGGACACCATTTATCATTCCGAGCCGTCAGAGAGTCCAGATGTTTACGAGAAAATGGATGAAATGAAGGATCAGTTTCTTGAGTTGCGCAAGGAGTTGAAGACACTAAGGGGGAAAGATTTGTTTGGGAAAAGTGTTGCCGAGTTGTGTTTAGTGCCAAATGTGAAGATCCCGATAAAGTTCAAAGTGCCTGACTTTGATAAGTATAAAGGGAACATATGTCTGCTCAGTCATCTAGTGATGTATGCTCGCAAGATGTCTACCCAGACTGATAACGATCAACTGTTGATTCACTACTTCCAAGACAGTTTGACTGGTGTTGCACTCCGTTGGTATATGGGGTTGGATAGTGCAAGCATTCGCACTTTCAACGACTTGGGAGAGGCTTTCGTTAAGCAGTATAAGTACAACATGGATATGGCGCCTGATAGAGACCAACTGAGGTCTATTTCTTAGAAGGATAAGGAGACATTCAAAGAATACGCGCAAAGATGGAGGGAATTGGTTGCTTAGATCACTTCTCCCTTGGAGGAAAAAGAGATGACAAAGATCTTTCTGAAGACCCTAAGTTCATTTTATTATGAACGTATGATTGTTAGTGCCCCTAGTGACTTTACCGAAATGGTAAACATGGGGATGAGGCTTGAGGAAGGAGTCCGAGAAGGACGATTATCAAAAGATGAAGCATCACTAAGTAAGAGGTATGGCAGTAGTTTTTGGAAGAAAAAGGACAGCGAAGCTAATGCAGTAATCGGTGGGAGGCAGAGGAGGCCTTAGATCAGGAGGAGTCAACCATCCCGTCAACATCATCATCAAGTATCTTCAGTCATTCCAGTATTCTCTAATAATCAATCAACACCAGTTCAACAACAACAACAACGTCAACAACAACAACCGCAACAACGAACAAACACCTACAACAACAGCAATACCAACAACAATCATCATTAACAAAATTTTGAGAAGAAGAAGGTCTCTTTCGACCCGATTCATATATCTTATGCCGAGTTGTACCCGTATTTGGTTCTCAAGAACCTACTTCAACCAAGAAACTCACCGCAGATTCCAGAACCACTTCCTTGGTGGTACAAACCTGAACTCCGTTGTGCTTTTCATCAAGGGGCACCCAAACATGATATAGAGAACCGTTATCTGCTCAAATATGAGGTTCAAAAGCTGATGAAGAGTGGAATGGTGTCCTTTGAGGATCGAGCACCGAATGTGAAAGCAAATCCATTGCCCGCCCATGGAAATTCTTTTGTGAATATGGTGGATGGTTTTCTTGGCGGATTTAAGGTTTTTGATCTTTGCTTTATCCGGAGGTCCTTAGTGTAGATGCATAAGGACATTTTTTTGGTGAGTGATTGTGAGCATGACCATGATGGTTGTGCTGTTTGCAGTGTTAATTCAAGGGGTTGCGAGGTTGTGAAAAGGGACATCTAACGACTGATGGATGAAGGCATGATTCAGATTGTTCAATCCCGTCATGTAGATGACGATGTAAATGTCATAGTGCCCATTTTCAAGCAATCAGAAAGATTGGTAATTCAGTATGACTGCAGCAACCGTAACAATGTCAGCAATAGATCAGTATCGCCGTTGGTTATACGGTTAGCGGGCCCAGTCCCATATTCATCTGATAAAGCTGTTCCATATCAGTATAATGCTACAATGATGAAGGATGGTCAAGAGGTCTCGTTGCCTACGAAGAACTCTGTAGTGAGCATTGCTGATGTTACCAATGTGACCCGTAGTGGTCGTGTGTTTAGGCCGGTGTTCCCAAAGGATAAAGAAGAGTCAGTTGTTGGTAAGAAGGTAGAGGTGCCTGTTGTAGATCTGGTTAGTGCTTCAAAAGGTAAGTCTGGTGAATCCAGCGATTCGAAGGCTAATGATGATGATGAGGTACTTCGATTGATCAAGAAGAGTGAGTTCAATATGATGGAGCAGCTGCTCCAAACCCACTTGAAGATCTCAGTGTTGTCTCTGCTTACGAATTCTTAAGCGCACAGAGAAGCACTGTAGAGAGTTCTTGAGCAAGCATTTATGGAACATGATGTTACGGTGGATCAATTCGATCATATTGTGGCTAACATCACTTCCTGCAACAATCTCAACTTTTATGATGAAGAACTCCCTGAGGAGGGCAGAAATCATAACTTGGCTTTGCATATCTCCATGAATTACAAAGAGGATGATTTGTCCAATATGCTAGTTGACACCGGGTATTCGTTGAATGTGCTGCCAAAGTCAACTCTGTTAAAACTATCATACCAAGGAGCGCTTATGAGGTATAGCGGTGTAATCGTCAAAGCTTTTGACGGTTCGCGCAAAACAGTTATTGGTGAAGTGGACCTTCCAGTTAAGATAGGTCCGAGTGATTTTCAAATTACTTTTCAAGTAATGGATATCCACCCGGCCTACAGTTGTTTGTTGGGAAGGCCATGGATCCATGAGGTGGGAGCTGTTACCTCCACTTTGCATCAGAAGCTCAAATTTGTGAAGAGTGGAAAGCTTGTAATCGTTGGTGGGGAGAAGGCGCTGTTGGTTAACCATCTGTCATCTTTCTCTTATGTTGAAGCTAAGGATGATGTTGGAACTCCATTCCAAGCCTTATATATTGCCGTTGAAAAAAGAGTTGGGGCGCCTATGTCCTCATTGAAAGATGCAAAGAAGATTGTGGAAGAAGACAACTTTGATCAATGGGGGCGCATGGTAGAGGTCTCCGACAACAAAGGCATAATCGATTTGGGATTCCAGCGCGGTTCAGCAAATGCGAGGTCTAAAGATATGCAACTTAGCTTTCGTAGCGGATGGTTCATTCATGGAAATGAACAACACTTAGTTGTTGTGCTAAAGGATGACGAAAAGGAAGACTGCACCAATTTTGTGACGCATGGAAAGGCTTGCAACAATTGGACTGCTGTTGATATTCCTGTTATTTTGCATCAATCTAAGTAATTGCTTTTATATGTTTTTAAAATGCTTATCCTATGCCTAAGGGAGAAGTGAATATTATTTGGGCATTTTCAAGCTGATCATTAATAAAATTAATTCTATTCATCCACATCTATGATGTTTGTTTTTACTTTTTGCATTATTCTGAAAATTGTAATCACAAAAAACATAAATAAACAATATAATTGTCCATCTGCATAATATTTGGTCACAAATCCACTTCTCTAAAATCAAAATATCAAATCATTATGCAGGTTGGTTTCTAACCCCATTGAATACAATGATCCTTCTCCTTCTCCAAATTTTGAATTCCCCGTGTTTGAGGCCGAGGAGGAAAGTGATTAAGAAGTGAGTGATGAATTATCTCGTCTACTTAAGCAAGATGAAAAGACCATTCGGCCGTTCGAGGAGCAGATTGAGCTTGTCAACTTGGGTTCCGAGGATGATGTGAAGGAAGTCAAGATTAGGTCTCGACTATGTCCAGATGTCAAAAAGGGGTTGATTGATCTTCTTCGAGAGTATTCATATGTGTTTGCTTGGTCCTATCAAGACATGCCTAGTTTGGATTCTGAGATTGTGGAGCATAGATTGTCGTTGAAGCCAGAATGCCCGTCAGTCAAGCAAAATTTGAGAAGAACGCACCCTGATATGGCTGTGAAGATCAAAGAAGAAGTGTAGAAACAGATTGACATTGGTTTCCTTGTGACCGCTGTGTATCCGCAATGGGTGGCCAATATTGTGCCTGTACCGAAGAAAGATGGAAAAGACCGCATGTGTGTCGATTATAGAGATTTGAATAAAGCCAGTCCGAAAGATGATTTCCCCTGCCACACATTGCTATGTTGGTAGACAATACTGCTAAATTCAAAGTCTTTTCATTTATGGATGCATTTTCCGGATATAATCAGATCAAGATGGCACCCGAAGATATGGAGAAGACCACATTCATTACGCCTTGGGGAACGTTCTGTTATAGAGTGATACCTTTCGGTTTAAAGAATGCTGGTGCAACTTACCAAAGAGCAATGACTACTCTTTTTCATGATATGATGCACAAAGAGATTGAAGTATATGTCGATGACATGATTGCTAAATCAATTGATAAAGAGGAACATGTTGAGCATTTGTTGAAGTTATGCCAGCGTTTGAGGAAGTATAAACTCCGTTTGAATCCCAATAAATGTACTTTTGGTGTTCGTTCTGGTAAGTTGTTGGGCTTTATTGTCAGCGAGAAGGGTATTGAAGTTGATCCTGCCAAGGTCAAAGCAATACAAGAGATGCCTGCGCCCAAAACTAAGAAGCAAGTCAGAGGTTTTCTTGGTCGCTTGAATTATATTTCCAAATTTATTTCACACATGACTGCCACATGTGCACCTATATTCAAGCTTCTTCGGGAAGATCAGTCTTGTGATTGGACCAAAGATTGCCAAAAAGCTTTTGACAGTATCAAGGAATATCTGCTTGAACCTCCAATTTTGTCTCCACTTGTTGAAGGAAGACCGTTGATCATGTATTTGACTGTGCTCGAAGATAGTATGGGTTGTGTTCTTGGTCAGCAAGATGAGACTGGAAAGAAAGAATTTGCAACTTACTACCTCAATAAGAAGTTCACCGACTGTGAGACTCGGTATTCTATGCTTGAGAAGACTTGTTGCGCATTGGCTTGGGCTGCTAAGCGTCTGCGTCAGTATATGTTGAATCATACCACTTGGTTGATATCCAAAATGGATCCGATCAAGTATATATTTGAGAAGCCTGCTTTAACTGGGAGAATTGCCCATTGGTAGATGTTGTTATCAGAGTATGATATCGAATATCGATCTCAGAAAGCGATCAAAGGTAGTATCTTGGCTGACCATTTGGCTCACCAACCGATTGAAGATTACCAGTCAGTGCAGTATGATTTTCCTGATGAAGAGATCTTGTACATGAAAATGAAAGATTGTGATGAACCATTGCTTGAAGAAGGGCCAGAACCTTGTTCCCGTTGGGGCATGGTATTTGATGGAGATGTTGATCAATATGGTAATGGTATTGGGGCAGTGATTATTACTACTCAAGGCACGCATTTTTCATTTACAACTAGATTGACTTTCAAGTGTACAAATAATATGCCATAATATGAAGCTTGCATTATGGGGCTCGAAAGAGGCCATTGATCTCATAATCAAGCATTTAGATGTCTTTAGAGATTCAGCTTTGGTTGTGAATCAGATCAAAGGTGAATGGGAGACGAATCAACCCGGTTTAATACCATATAGAGATTATGCGAGGAGGATTTCAACTTTCTTTACAAAAGTTGAGTTTCATCATATCCCTAGAGATGAAAACCGGATGGCAGATGCTCTTGCAATGTTGGCATCAATGATTGTAGTAAAATATTGGAATAAAGTTCCCAATTTGACTGTAATGCGTCTTGATAGGCCAATACATATGTTTGTTGTTGAAGAAGTCAAAGATGAGAAACCATGGTATTATGACATCAAGTGTTTCCTCCAAAGTCAGATTTACCCATATGGGACATCATTGAAAGATAAGAAGACTTTGAGAAGATTAGCCAATAATTTCTACTTGAATGGTGATATACTGTACAAGAGAAACTTCGACATGGTTTTGCTCAGATGCGTGGATAGACACGAAGCAGACTTATTGATGACTGAAGTGCATGAAGGTTCCTTTGGTACTCATTCCAATGGACATGCAATGGCGAAGAAGATGTTGCGAGCAGGTTACTATTGGCTGACAATGGAATCTGACTGTTGCAAAATTGTGAAGAAATGCCACAAATGTCAAATATATGCAGATAAGATTCATGTTCCTCTGACACTATTGAATGTTATTTCTTCCCCATGGCCATTCTCCATGTAGGGAATTGATATGATTGGGATGATTGAGCCCAAATCTTCAAATGGACATTGTTTCGTTTTAGTGGCAATTGACTACTTCATAAAATGGGTTAAAGCGACATCATATGCAAATGTAACCAAGCAAGTTGTTGTAAGGTTTATCAAGAATCAGATCATATGTCGTTATGGTGTGCCAAGTAAGATCATTACCGATAATGGATCGAACTTGAATAACAATATGGTGGAAGCTCTTTGTAAAGACTTCAAGATTGCACATCATAATTCTTCTCCCTACAGACCTAAGATGAATATGGTTGTTGAAGCTGCGAATAAGAACATCAAGAGAATTATTCAGAAGATGGTTATCACATATAAAGATTGGCATGAGATGCTCCCATTTGCTTTACACGGGTATCGTACATCCATTCGCACCTCAATAGGGGCAACTCCTTTTTCTCTTGTATATGGCATGGAAGCAGTGCTCCCCGTAGAAGTTGAGATTCCTTCATTACGTGTGCTCATGGAATCCAAGTCGACTAAGGCTGAATGATGTCAGACCAGGTTTTATCAGCTGAATTTGATAGAAGAGAAGAGATTAACTGCCATGTGTCATGGTCATTTATATCATCAAAGGATGAAGAAAGCTTTTGATAAGAAGGTCAGACCTCGTGTGTTTAAAGAAGGTGACCTTGTGCTCAAGTAGATTCAATCGTTCAAACCAGATTCTAGGGGCAAATGGACTCCTAATTATGAAGGCTCATATGTTGTTAAGAGAGCCTTTTCAGGCGACGCCTTGATTCTTACAATTATGGATGGTGAAGAGTTCACCCGTCATGTGAATGCAGATGCAATCAAGAAATACTTCGCCTAAAAAGAAAAAAGAACAGCTCGCTAAGTTGAAAACCCGAATGGGCGACTTAGGCAAAAATGAGCGTCTCGGTGGATTGAAAACCCGAAAGGGCGATCCAGGAAAAAGTTAGACACATAAAACAGAAAGAATTACCCGGTAAGTTGAGTACCCCACCTTGGGGCAACTTATGCAAAAATTAGGGATTATGGCAAGTAACTGCATTCTGCTGATCTTCAAATTTTGGAAAAACTTTAAGCACAAGGGTTGACATCGATTCATCATCCCGGCAACAGTCAAGAGCATAACGGACATCAAAAGTTGGTAGAAGGATTAAGGATCATTTGTATTCAATGTAACCCTTTTCCATGTAAATTACCATTTTTAACTTTGTAAAAATCTATGGAGTCTTGTCATTTACAGACTACCATTCTATTAAATAAAATTGAGCTTTTATCCAATTATTTATACTCTTATTTACTTCAGCCAATAGTTTTAAATTTTATTATGATCATTTTTGAAATTAAAATCTTTAATCAAAATCATTTTCTTAAACATATAAAAGCAAGTATTTTTCAAAGCAATTAAAAAGTGTTGATTCTAAGTGTTAGCAACAATTTTGGTAAAACAAAGAGTGTTCACAAAATGTTATGTGTGATGTCTTAACATGAGATATCCTATGTACCTGCTGGAGTTCAAGAACATGTTCAGGCAGGATTGTTTCAGAATGCCACATACAATGCCATGGCTTCTGATATTGGATGTACCCGCTGAAGCTTAAATGAAAGACATGTTCATGCAGGATTGTTTCAGATGACATACACAAGGTCATGACATCTGATATGGTTGTACCTGCTGGAAGTTATAAAAGGAATTATTGGATTATGCAGGATTTTTCCAGGATGTCAGACCCGATGTCATGACATCCTGTACACAGAACATTCAGTGTGAATGTCTGGTGTTTTGTGATTGCACAATTAATGGCAATCTTTGTATGATTGAAGATCTGATTAGCTGGCGCATTCAATCATGGATTACAACCTGATTTACTTATTTTCCAAGGAGATCTAACCAGCTGTTATAAAAAGATTTGATTGGAAAATAGATTTAGGGTTTTCAAGATGTCCAAGCCCAGCTGAATGCTTCTTTAAAAAGGGACTTAGAAAACCTGTTTGACAACACAACCAATACTGAGTGAAATATAGAGAGAGATTTAGGGTTTGTGTTTGTTTAGTCGTGAGACTTGTAGGTCATTCAAGTCATCCATTGATGATTGAATTGGACTGATTTGTGGTTGTAATTTGTCACTCTAAAGCTGTTAAGCAAGAGTGTGTGTCTTCTTGATCAAAGTTGTTAAGCAAGATCAATAGTGTGTCTTCTTGATTGAAACAGTGAAGTAAAATCAAGAGTGTGTTATTGAAAAGTGTTTTCTTTTCTCAAGGGATTGTTGTTTAAAATCACTGGTGTGTGATTGTAAGGAAGTGAGTGGGTTCTCATATCTAAGAGTGCTTAGGTAGAAATTGCACGGGTAGAGATTAGGTGAGAAAGACTGTAACTTGTTGAAGTGTACGGAGAGTCTTTGAACTGATTCTATTTTAGTGAATTTCCTTCCTGGCTTGGTAGCCCCCAGATGTAGGTGAGTTGGACCGAACTGGGTTAACAATTGCTTGTGTATTTTGCATTACTATTCTCTATCTTTATTCTGTTTGCATCACTCAGATATTAGTGTCGTGACATTACTTTCGACATTTCATATCTGATACCAGAATTTCAATTGGTATTAGAGCAAGCATTCTGCTCTGGTTCTGGGTGAGATCTAGGGACAACACTTTCTGGTACAATGGAAGGAGATAGAGGATCTATTCACAGGCCACCAATTTTGGATGGGTCCAACTATGACTACTGGAAACCTAGAATGGTAGCCTTCCTAAAAACTCTTGATAATAAGGCTTGGAAGGTTGTGTTAACAGGATGGGAACGTCCAGTAATTACTAAGGAAGGAACAACCACTGCTGATAAGAAGCCTGAAGAACAATGGTCCAAGGAGGAGGATGATCTAGCTCTTGGAAATTCTAAAGCATTGAATGCCATATTCAATGGAGTAGACAAGAACATCTTCAGGTTGATAAACAATTGTGAAGTGGCTAAAGATGCTTGGGACATTCTCAAAACCACTCATGAAGACACATCTAGAGTTAAAATGTATAGACTACAGCTGCTCACCACCAAGTTTGAAAACTTAAGGATGAAAGAAGATGAAAATATTCATGAATTTCACATGAGTATCCTTGAAATAGCCAATGCTTCTGGAGCTTTGGGAGAGAAGATGACAGATGAAAAGTTAGTAAGGAAAATACTCAGATCACTCCCTAAGAGATTTGCTATGAAAGTAACAGCTATAGAAGAATCTCAAGACATTTCTAATATGAGAGTTGATGAGCTAATTGGATCCCTCCAAACATTTGAGATGGGAATATGTGATGGATCTGAAAAGAAAGACAAGAGCATAGCCTTCATGTCAAACACTAAAGAGGAGGATGAGGAAGGTGGTCAAGATACTGATGAAGACCTGGCAAAAGAGGTAGCAATGCTGGGAAGACAGTTTAACAAACTGATAAAAAGGATTGATGTGAGATCCAATGTCAAGAACATCGCGTCTGACATCAGTAAACCCAATAGTTCTGGCAGAAGAACAAGGTCTGAAGAAAAGCCCAAAGAAGTTCAGTGCTATGAGTGTAATGGGTATGGTCATATTAAAACTGAATGTAGGACCTATCTCAAGAAACAAAAGAGGAGTCTTGCTGCTTCTTGGTCTGATGGAAGTGAAACAGAAGAAGCTGCAAATCATGTAAATGCTCTGACAGGAAGATGGGGTTCTGATGAAGACTCAGGAGATGATGAAGTAACCTTTGAAGAGTTGCGCCACAAAAGTGCAGGAGTGTGCAGACAAGTTGAAACTCAGAGGAAAACGATTGCTCAGCTGGAAAATGAAAAGGAAGAGTATGTTGAAACCATCTCCAAGTTAAAAACTGAAGCAGTGCTCCTAAAGTCCAAATTAGAAGACATGACCAAGTATGTAAGAATGCTTAACAATGGATCTGACATCCTAGACAAGATTCTCCAGACTGGTCAAATAAAAGGGGACAAATCTGGCATTGGATTCAATGAATCTAAGACTGAGTGCAGTTACACTGAGTGCAAACCAAAATCCAAACCTAAGTACAGCAATTCCATACACAAACCTGAGATGTCATATCACATGTCTCAACATCAGAAGGGAAAACAACAAAAAGGAAAACATCACAAATGGAGATGCCACTACTGTGGAAAATTTGGCCATCTAAAGCCCTTTTGCTATAAGTTATATGGTTATCCTACCCCTGAGCAGACTCAATATCAATCAAGATCTAAAACTCACAGGGCTGTCAACAAAAAGCAATGGGTTCCTAGAACAAAGGTAACAAGTCTAATAGCTCACACTTCCTTTAGAGTATCAACCAAAGAAGATTGGTATTTTGACAGTGGTTGCTCCAGACATATGACTGGGAACAAAAATCTGCTAACTGAACTTCATCCTCATGCCATGAGTTATGTTACCTTTGGTGATGGTGCAAAGGGTGAAATTAAGGGAATGGGTAGACTAGATTGCCCTGGAGTACCTGACCTTGACAATGTCCTACTTGTTAAGGGATTAACTGCTAATCTTATAAGCATTAGTCAACTGTGTGATCAAGGTCTGAATGTGAACTTCACCAGAACTGAATGTCTGATTACTAACAAGGAAAATGAAGTGATCATGAAGGGAGTTAGGTCCAAAGACAACCGCTACATGTGGAGCTCTCAAGAAACGGGATATTCTTCAATGTGTAGCTTAGCCAAAGAGGAAGAAGTGAAGATATGGCATCAAAGATTGGGCCACCTGCATCTTAAAGGTATGAAGAGGACCATATCAGTTGAAGCTGTTAGAGGAATTCCCAACTTAAAAATTGATGAAGGAAAAATCTGTGGAGAATGTCAAATTGGAAAACAGACAAGGATGTCACACTAGAGGCTCAGACATGACACCACGACCAAAGTCTTGGAACTCCTCCACATGGACTTGATGGGACCCATGCAAGTAGAAAGCCTTGGTGGGAAGAAGTATGCATATGTGGCGGTGGATGATTTCTCCAAATACACCTGGATCAACTTTATAAGAGAAAAATCTGATGTATTTGAAGTCTTTAAGGATCTTTGTCTGAAACTTCAAAGGGAAAAAGAAAGTCCTGTTATCAAAATTAGAAGTGATCATGGGAAGGAGTTTGAGAACAACAAATTTGCTGAATTCTGCTCTTCAGAAGGAATACATCATGAGTTCTCATCTTCCATCACTCCCCAGCAAAATGGTATGGTGGAAAGAAAAAATAGGACTCTTCAAGAATCAGCCAGAGCTATGATTCATGCTAAGAAACTACCCTACCATTTTTGGGCTGAAGCCATGAACACAGCCTGCTATGTTCACAACAGAGTGACATTAAAGAAAGGGACTCCCACAACCCTTTATGAAGTCTGGAAAGGAAGAAAACCTACAGTCAAATACTTTCATGTATTTGGTAGCAAATGCTATATCTTGGTTGATCGTGAGCAAAGAAGGAAGATGGATCCCAAAAGTGATGAAGGAATATTTTTGGGCTATTCAACAAACAGCAGAGCCTACAGGGTCTTCAATTCCAGAACTAATGTGTTGATGGAATCCATTAATGTTGTGGTTGATGACCAACAGACTGATGTCACAGACGATGTCGAGACATCTCTGAATGATTCTCCAGCTGACTTCTCAGACAAAAATAAGGAAGAAGAACCTCCTCAAGCTGAACCTGAAGATGACAAAATCAACAAGGGACCCTCTATCAGAATTCAGAAGGATCATCCCAAGGATCTTATCATAGGAGATCCAGATAAAGGAGTCACTACTAGATCAAGGGAAGTAATCTCACATGGTTGCTTTGTGTCAAAGATTGAACCCAGAAATATCAAGGAAGCCTTGACTGATGAGTTCTGGATCAATGCCATGCAAGAAGAGTTAGGCCAATTTAAGAGGAATGAAGTATGGGAATTGGTTCCTAGACCTGAAGGAGTAAATGTCATAGGTACAAAGTGGGTATATAAGAATAAATCTGATGAACAGGGGGTTGTTACTAAAAACAAAGCTAGATTAGTAGCTCAAGGATATACTCAAGTTGAAGGAGTTGACTTTGATGAAACTTTTGCTCTTGTAGCTCGCCTTGAGTCCATTAGATTATTGCTTGGAGTGGCATGTATTCTGAAATTCAAAATGTTTCAAATGGATGTAAAAAGTGCCTTTCTAAATGGCTACCTAAATGAAGAAGTATATGTTGAACAACCTAAAGGATTCACAGATCCAAATCTTCCACAACATGTGTACAGATTGAAGAAAGCCCTCTATGGGTTGAAGCAAGCTCCCAGGGCTTGGTATGAGAGACTCACAGTGTTCCTCACTGATAATGGATACAGTAAAGGAGGTATTGACAAAACTCTGTTTGTGAAGAATGAAGGAGGGGAGCTCATGGTGGCACAAATATATGTAGATGACATTGTATTTGGTGGAATGTCAGAACAGATGGTTGAACATTTTGTTAGACAAATGCAATCTGAGTTTGAGATGAGCCTTGTTGGAGAACTGACCTACTTTCTTGGGCTACAAGTCAAACAGATGGAAGACTCTATCTTTTTATCTCAAAGCAAGTATGCCAAGAACATTGTGAAGAAGTTTGGCATGGAGAATGCAATCCATAAAAGAACACTTGCTCCTACACATGTAAAAATCTCCAAAGATGAAAATGGTGTCAGTGTAGATCAAAGTCTATACAGAAGCATGATAGGCAGTCTGCTATATCTCACAGCAAGCAGACCTGACATTGCATTTGCTATTGGTGTGTGTGCTAGATATCAAGCTGAACCAAAAGTCAGTCACATAAACCAAGTGAAGAGAATACTGAAATATGTCAATGGCGCCAGTGACTATGGGATGTTATATACTCATGGATCTGGATCTATGTTGACTGGATACTGTGATGCTAACTGGGTTGGGAGTGCTGATGATAGGAAGAGCACATCAAGAGGATGTTTTTTCTTAGGGAACAATCTGATTTCATGGTTCAGCAAGAAACAGAATTGTGTATCTCTATCCACTGCTGAAGCTGAATAGATAGCAGCTGGAAGTAGTTGTTCTCAACTGGTCTGGATGAAACAAATATTGTCTGAATACAATGTCACACAAGACGTCATGACATTGTACTGTGATAACCTGAGTGCTATAAATATCTCCAAGAATCCTATTCAGCACAGCAGGACAAATCACATTGATATTAGGCATCACTTCATCAGAGAACTTGTGGAAGAGAAGATCATAGCATTGGAGCATGTTCCTACAGAGAGGCAATTAGCTGACATATTCACAAAAGCTTTGGATGCCAATCAATTTGAATGTTTAAGAGGAAAATTGGGGATTTGTGTGTATGAGAATCTATAGCAATCAAAGGAGTTTGTGGATAGTTCTCACAAAAAGAGTATGGAGTTTTGTGAGGTATGGTGTAGTGAAGGATGTGATGGGTGTGAAGATGCAATGAGAATTGGTCACCTTTGGTCAATTTTGACTAAAAAGGGGGAGAAGTATGTGGAGTTGGGAGCTGGAGCTATGAAGACTTGTATGTAGCTGAACTGAAGGACAACTATTATTGAAGGAAGTGCACAGGTGTTAAAACAGAATGTTGTTCTGTTTACAGATGTCAAAGAAGATGTCTGAGATGGTGCACAGGTGTTGATGTTGAAGACTTGTATCAGAATGACATTCTGGCTGGTACAGGTGCTAGAGTTACAGTAGCTGTCATGTTCATGGAAGATGTGTGATGTATGCACAGATTTAGGGGGAGAAGGAGTACCCTTGTGCATTTGTGTGTCTTACTAGTTGCATCCGTAACTAGTAATTCTGTTTTTGTTACACAGATTTAGAGGGAGGAGAAGTACCCTTGTGCATGTGTGTATTACTAGTAGCTATAACTAGTAATTGTATTTGCTTCTGCTGCTATTTAAACTACTGTTATGTTGTTTAACTGCTGATAGTTTACCTTGTGAACAAAAAGGACAGATATATGTTTTAGCCAAAATTTGCCAAAGGGGGAGTTTGTTGATTCTAAGTGTTGGCAGCAAATTTGGTAAAACAAAGAGTGTTCACAAGATGTTATGTGTGATGTCTTAATATGATATATCCTATGTACCTGCTGGAGTTCAAGATCATGTTCAGGCAGGATTGTTTCAGAATGCCACATACAATGCCATGGCTTCTGATATTGGATGTACCTGCTGAAGCTTAAATGAAAGACATGTTCATGCAGGATTGTTTCAGATGACATACACAAGGTCATGACATCTGATATGGTTGTACCTGTTGGAAGTTATAAAAGGAATTATTGGATTATGCAGGATTTCTCCAGGATGTCAGACCCGATGTCATGACATCCTGTACACAGAATATTCAATGTGAATGTCTGGTGTTTTGTGATTGCACAATTAATGGCAATCTTTGTATGATTGAAGATCTGATTAGCTGGCGCATTCAATCATGGATTACAACCTGATTTACTTATTTTCCAAGGAGATCTAACCAGCTGTTATAAAAAGATTTGATTGGAAAATAGATTTAGGGTTTTTAAGATGTCCAAGCCCAGCTGAATGCTTTTATAAAAAGGGACTTAGAAAACCTGTTTGACAACACAACCAATATTAAGCGAAATATAGAGAGAGAGCTAGGGTTTGTGTTCTGTTTCGTGAGACTTATAGGTCATTCAAGTCATCCATTGATGATTGAATTGGACTAATTTGTAGTTGTAATTTGTCACTCATCCTGTTGGCAGATGTTGTTATCAAAGTATGATATCGAATATCGAACTCAGAAAGCGATCATTTGGCTGTATGATTTTCCTGATGAAGAGATCTTGTACATGAAAATGAAAGATTGTGATGAACCATTGCTTGAAGAAGGGCCAGAACCTTGTTCCCGTTGGGGCATGGTATTCGATGGAGCTGTTGATCAATATGGTAATGGTATTGGGGCAGTGATTATTACTGCTCAAGGCACGCATTTTCCATTTACAACTAGATTGACTTTCAAGTGTACAAATAATATGCCATAATATGAAGCTTGTATTATGGGGCTCGAAAGAGGCCATTGATCTCATAATCAAGCATTTAGATGTCTTTAGAGATTCAGCTTTGGTTGTGAATCAGATCAAAGGTGAATGGGAGACGAATCAACCTGGTTTAATACCATATAGAGATTATGCGAGGAGGATTTCAACTTTCTTTACAAAAGTTGAGTTTCATCATATCCCTAAAGATGAAAACCGGATGGCAGATGCTCTTGCAATGTTGGCATCAATGATTGTAGTAAAATATTGGAATAAAGTTCCCAATTTGACTGTAATGCGTCTTGATAGGCCAATACATATGTTTGCTGTTGAAGAAGTCAAAGATGAGAAACCGTGGTATTATGACATCAAGTGTTTCCTCCAAAGTCAGATTTACCCGTATGGGGCATCATTGAAAGATAAGAAGACTTTGAGAAGATTAGCCAATAATTTCTACCTGAATGGTGATATACTGTACAAGAGAAACTTCGACATGGTTTTGCTCAGATGCGTGGATAGACACGAAGCAGACTTATTGATGACTGAAGTGCATGAAGGTTCCTTTGGTACTCATTCCAATGGACATGCAATGGCGAAGAAGATGTTGCGAGCATGTTACTATTGGCTGACAATGGAATCTGACTGTTGCAAGTTTGTGAAGAAATGCCACAAATATCAAATATATGCAGATAAGTTTCATGTTCCTCCGACACTATTGAATGTTATTTCTTCCCCATGGCCCTTCTCCATGTAGGGAATTGATATGATTGGGATGATTGAGCCCAAATCTTCAAATGGACATTGTTTCATTTTAGTGGCAATTGACTACTTCACAAAATGGGTTAAAGCGACATCATATGCAAATGTAACCAAGCAAGTTGTTGTAAGTTGAGTACCCCACCTTGGGGCAACTTATGCAAAAATTAGGGATTATGGCAAGTAACTGCATTCTGCTGATCTTCAAATTTTGGAAAAACTTTAAGCACAAGGGTTGACATCGATTCATCATCCCGGTAACAGTCAAGAGCATAACGGACATCAAAAGTTGGTAGAAGGATTAAGGATCATTTGTATTAAATGTAACCCTTTTCCATGTAAATTACCATTTTCAACTTTGTAAAAATCTATGGAGTCTTGTCATTTACAGATTACCATTCTATTAAATAAAATTGAGCTTTTATCCAATTATTTATACTCTTATTTACTTCAGCCAATAGTTTTAAATTTTATTATGATCATTTTTGAAATTAAAATCTTTAATCAAAATCATTTTCTTAAACATATAAAAGCAAGTATTTTTCAAAGCAATTAAAAAGTATTGATTCTAAGTGTTGGCAGCAATTTTGGTAAAACAAAGAGTGTTCACAAGATGTTATGTGTGATGTCTTAACATGAGATATCCTATGTACCTGCTGGAGTTCAAGAACATGTTCAGGCATGATTGTTTCAGAATGCCACATACAATGCCATGGCTTCTGATATTGGATGTACCTGCTGGAGCTTAAATGAAATACATGTTCATGCAGGATTGTTTCAGATGACATACACAAGGTCATGACATCTGATATGGTTGTACCTGCTGGAAGTTATAAAAGGAATTATTGGATTATGCAGGATTTTTCCAGGATGTCAGACCCGATGTCATGACATCCTGTACACAGAACATTCAGTGTGAATGTCTGGTGTTTTGTGATTGCACAATTAATGGAAATTTTTGTATGATTGAAGATCTGATTAGCTGGCGCATTCAATCATGGATTACAACCTGATTTACTTATTTTCCAAGGAGATCTAACCAGCAGTTATAAAAAGATTTGATTGGAAAATAGATTTAGGGGTTTCAAGATGTCCAAGCCCAGCTGAATGCTTCTATAAAAAGGGACTTAGAAAACCTGTTTGACAACACAACCAATACTGAGCGAAATATATAGAGAGATTTAGGGTTTGTGTTTGTTTAGTCGTGAGACTTGTAGGTCATTCAAGTCATCCATTGATGATTGAATTGGACTGATTTGTGGTTGTAATTTGTCACTCTAAAGCTGTTAAGCAAGAGTGTGTGTCATCTTGATCAAAGTTGTTAAGCAAGATCAAGAGTGTGTCTTCTTGATTGAAACTGTGAAGTAAAATCAAGAGTGTGTTATTGAAAAGTGTTTTCTTTTCTCAAGGGATTGTTGTTTAAAATCACTGGTGTATGATTGTAAGGAAGTGGGTGGGTTCTCATATCTAAGAGTGCTTAGGTAGAAATTGCACGGGTAGAGATTAGGTGAGAAAGACTGTAACTTGTTGAAGTGTACGGAGAGTCTTTGAACTGATTCTATTTTAGTGAATTTCCTTCCTGGCTTGGTAGCCCCCAGATGTAGGTGAGTTGGACCGAATTGGGTTAACAATTGCTTGTGTATTTTGCATTACTATTCTCTATCTTTATTCTGTTTGCATCACTCAGATATTAGTACCGTGACATTACTTTCGACATTTCATATCTGATACCAGAATTTCACAAAGAAGTATCAACAGCATTTCAAAGAGCAACAAGTCTTAAGTGTGAAGCATTAAGGGTTCCCAAAGCAGTTAACCCTTCGGGTATCCTTAGCCGAGTTTGTTGACCCGGTTCCCCTGCGGAGTTGTGTTTGATCCCCAGTGGAGCTTTGTTTCCTTTCCAGCTAAGTTGGTTGATTCAGCTCCCTACGATGTGTTATTTCCCCGACAGAGTTTCTGCTTCCCCCGACTGAATTTGTGTATTCCTCAGCAGTTTTGATCCTCAACAGAGTAATTAGACTCCCCAATAGATCACGTTGGTTTCTCCACCAATCGCCATCCGACTTGCTCCCAGCCAGATTTTCCTCCTGGTTTCTGAACAACTACTTATGTTTATCCTCAGTATGGTTATC
Source organism: Lathyrus oleraceus (assembly GCF_024323335.1). Lineage (NCBI taxonomy): Eukaryota > Viridiplantae > Streptophyta > Magnoliopsida > Fabales > Fabaceae > Lathyrus > Lathyrus oleraceus. The sequence goes on from NC_066585.1 coordinate 157,701,385, forward strand.
TCCCATTTTGATATGGTGTTAACCTAAAATTCCTTGCAGATTTGATAAAATTTCCTCTCCTCAGCGGATCTCCTCCTTCCTCAGCTAGAGTTGAGCCTTTGGATCGTTGATCTCTCTCTCTCTCTCTCTCTCTCTCTGTTTTCCAGTAGTTATCTCCCTCTTTTTGTGGATTGGCCGAGGATTGTATCGATGATTCAAATTCTTTGCGACATCTTTGTATCCTTTGTGATCGTTTTGTCAACATAATAATCATATATACATATACACTCATTTAATTTCATAATTTCATAATTGCATCATCATATTTGATTAATTTATTTGAGATTCTTATTCTCTGTTATGGCGGTACTTTATCCCCATACAAATTCGGTGTCTGTCCCCCCTCAATTGTAGAAAGTCAGCCCCTTAGGCAGAAAGACTTTAACCTTTCTCCTTTTCCCCACTGAGTTATTTTCTCGTGGATGATTATTACTTCAACTTCATCCCCAATTGATTATCTGGATGGAATTGCTCCTCTTGAGTTATATCCTCATTGGGTTGAGTCTTGATTGACTGTTTCTTTCTAGCTCTTGCCTAGATAGATGCTTTGAGTCTCCTAAGAGCTTATTACCCAGTAACTGGTAATATTCTTCTTAGTTTGCAGTTTGTTACTTCTTGCCCAATACATGGCAAAAGTATCCCTGTTTTTCCAGCAGTAGAGTCCCTAGTGGATTCGTTTTTCTTGATTCCGCAAGAAGTATATCCTTAATATGTTCACCCTAATCGGTGACGGATATCTTTCTTTCCCCTGCGTGAGTTTATCCTTGATATGTTCATCCTAACTGATGACGGATGCTCTCATTTTTGGTATTCTACCCAGTAAAAAGGTAGTTGTAATCCCTATTTTGTTCCCCAGAGAGTTAATCCTTGATATGTTCATCTTAACCGATGACAGATTTCCTTCTCCTTGTGGTATTCTACCCAGTAATCGGTAGTTGTAAACCCTATTTTCTCCCACAGAGTTTATCCTTGATATGTTCACTTTAACCAGTGACAGATACTCTCTCTTGGTATTCTATCCAGTAACTGGTAGATGTAATTCCTATTTTTCTCCTCACAGAGTCTATCCTTGATATGTTCATCCTAACCGGTGATGGATTTTCTCTTTGATGGTATTCTATCCAGCATTCAATAGATGTAATTCCTACTTTTTGTTCAGTTGGTGTATCCTTGAGATGTTCATCCTAACCGGTGACGGGTATCCTCTTTGACATTCCCAGGCAAGTCTATTCTTGATATGTTCATCCTAACCGATGACGGGTTTTCTTTCCTATTGAGTTTATCCTTAATATGTTCATCCTAACCGATAATAGATACTTTCACCTTTGGTCTTCTGCCCAATAACTGGTAGTTGTAAATCCTATTGTTCTGCAGTTTTCCCCAGCAAGGCTATTCTTACCCAGTAGTCGGTAATGAATACTCCCTCCTGGTGGTTCCCAGTGAGTCATCCTTGATATGTTCATCCTAACCGGTGGCGAGTGTCCTCTTTGTCAGATCTTTATTATCTCCATACCCAGTAATAGGTAGTGGATAATAAATTTATGTTCCTCCTGCGTTGAAGTTTATCTTCCCTAGTCGAGTTGAACGTGCATTTCCTTAGTGAAATCGCTTTTCCTACATGATCCAAGTACTTTAGTGTTATCCTGATCTACTCGTATCCCCTGCAGATGTTTTATTTCCCTGGATGAGTCTTTCCATTTTGTATGGAATTCCTCTAGTCCCCCAGCAGTTTTAAGTCGTAATCTGGCCTACGCATATCTTCTTTTCCCCCCAGAGTCTCTGTCTCCCCGGTGAGTTTTCCTTACGGAATACATTATACTCCTGCGGACTTTCGGTCTCTCTGATTTCCTTTCCTTTCTGCCAATATTTCCCCATAGAGAATCTACTTTTACATTCATATCATATGCATCATGAGGTCTCTTAGGGACCAAAATTTGTCTCTATGTTGTTATTTAAGCCCATTCTACTGAGTCAAGCCGAAGAATTTAACCTTCACCTCCTCAGTTAGAATGTCCTTAAATAGGGGCAGCTAAAAGATCCCAATTTTGACCCTAAGATCCCTCATGCAAATTCATCATATGCATTAGCAATGAGATCATACCTTGGAATCCTCCTTACCCCTCTTTCATTGGGTTTGTTTTGGGAGAGATCACCAAGCACCATGTGATTATATCATACTTGTATTTTATCATTTTACTAACCAAAATATCAAAAATATGTCTTTGTATTTGCCTAACTCTTTTGTGGGTAGGGCATGATCACCATTGATCTATCAAGTTCATATATAGGGTTTGAGACCCTCATGACAAAGAGCACGACCATGAATTGATCCAAGAATGGTTATGAGCATCATATATGAGTTCCTTTGATCTCTACATGTCATATTGATCAAGTTTTCTTCAAGAGTTTGAGGGTGATTTGCCTTGGAAGGTTTTTTTACCGAGATAACCCACTTTTTCGAAAAAAATCCCAAAATACCCCACTTTTCAGGAAAATTCCCAAAATACCCCACTTTTAGGAGGAGGCGCCAATTAGATTGGTGACCCCTCTTAAAAATTGCAAGGAGGCGCCAATTGGATTGGCTAGGGCACCTGCCCTAGCCAATCCAATTGGCGCCTATGTGTAATTTTTAAGAGGGGGCGCCAATCCAATTGGCGCCTCCCTTAAAAAAGCCTCAAATGAAAAAACCTCCAACATGAAAGTTGTAGATGTTTTCAAGACAATGAATTTGGATATAAATTTTGCATCAAATGGATTTTTTATGAGAAATTTATGGGCAGTTGAAGTTGGACTTCTGAGTTTTTCAACTGTTATCTGACCTATAATGTTTTGTAGCATTGCTTGTGTTTATTTTAGGAATATGAATTTTTGTCCAACATAACATTTGAAGTAGACATCTTATATTTTCCAATGCACTTGGTCCCACTCCAAAATAATTAAAACTGAGTGAGTTAGGTCTTTGCGAACTTGACCCAAAATTAGGGTTTATGTCAAAACATGAGTATGTGAATTTTGCCAAAAGGGACCAACTTCAAGCCCTTCTGTTTGAATGATAAAATCCTCAAATGACAAAACCCTCAACATAAAAGTTGTATATCTTTTCAAGATAATGAATTTGGACTAAAGTTTTGCATCATTTGCAATTTTTATGAGAAAGGTATGGGCACCTGAACTTGGACTCTTTGACATTTTAACTATTATCTGACCTATAATGTTTTGTATTATTGCATGTGTTTGTGTTAGAGTTATGAATTTTTGTCCAACATAACAAGTGAAGTAGACATCTTAAAATTTCCAATGCACTTGGTCCCACCTCAAAATAATTAAAAATGAGTGAGTTAGGTCCTTGCGAACTTGACCCAAAATTAGGGTTTCTGTCAAAACATGTGTATGTGAATTTTGCCAAAAGGGACCAAATTCAAGCCCTTCTGTTTGAATGATAAAAGCCTTAAATGACAAAACCTTCAACATAAAAGTTTTAGATCTTTTCAAGATAATGAATTTGGACAAAAGTTTTGCATCATTTGCATTTTTTATGAGAAAGGTATGGGCACCTGAACTTGGACTCTTTGACATTTCATATGTTATCTGACCTATAATGTTTTGTATTATCATATGTGTTTATTTTAGAATTATGAAATTTTGTCCAACATAACAATTTAAGTAGACATCTCAATGGAGTTTCAGTCAAAACATGTGTATGTGAATTTTGCCAAAATGGAGTTTAGACAAAGAAACCTAATGTTTGGAGTTTACACAAAGATAAATTTGATATAATACGAATTGATATTAATAAAATTTGGATTTTACACAAAGAATCCTAATGGTGATGACCGGGATCACCTAACCGACCTCCGGTCCCACATCCCCTAGCTACCCTAATCCTTGGCCCTAACCCACGTTGACGATTCTGCATCGGTGTTTGTTCATCTGATGGTCCAGGAGCGTCATTACCTCCTACAGGAGAAGATCCGTTGAGGTATTCAGCCAACTCAGCATAGTCTTCAGTATTCAATGATGGTGTACCGGCGTAGCTGAGCTCATGACCCATGCCAGAGAAGTTGGGTTGACTCATGGATGGGCGACCGGGATGGTTGAAGGGAGACATGGGTGTGAATGATGGGTCTAGGAACGGTTGGAAAGGTTGTTGGGGTGTTTGGAAGAGATATGGTTGTGGGATGTTTTGGTATTGTGATGTTTGGGGTTCTTGGCTACGGTAGGAGGAGGGGCGGTTAGTGTTTTGGCTAAGGCGACTTTGGTAGGGTGATGGTGTGGGTGCGAAGCGATGTTCGATCTGAGGTTGATGGTCCATTTGTTGGTGGTGGTATGAGGGATGTTCTTGGTATTGGGGTTGGGTGAATGGCATGTTTTGGTTGTATGTTTGTGTGTTTGTGGAACAAAAAGTTTGACGGATAGGTGGTTATGAGTAACCGGGCTGAGAATGTTGTTGGGGGTTAGATGTTGATCCTTCTTGTGTGTAACTTGTCTGGCGTGGGTCGTAGAGGTACATATCATCGGTGATGAATTGAAATCCAACTGATCTATACCAAGCCATATAAGTACGACTTGGTTTTACCTCATTTGGCATGACTGCGTCAGTTAAGACATGGTCATGACGGTGCTTCCACTTGCGACACTCTGATCTTGCGAAGGTTTGCCAAGGGTTGTAGTTCCATTGGTCGTTCACTTTACGCATATGCCATTCTCCTAGGCTAGCTGGGGGGTCTGGGATATTCTGGACCATACCGAACTGCAGCTTCACATGATCGGTGTTGTGCATCTCCACTGTTGTGAACCGTATTATCGGTGTGCATGTTGTCCATACGGCTGCGTCTTCAGGGTTGACCTGATGCTCATGATCCATATTAAGGTATGGACGCCAAATGAACTGAAATGTTAAAGACGATAGGATTTAAATCAATGTAGAAAAAGTCAACATAATATGACGAAAACAGCACATCCAGAAAATGTAGATGTGTCTTTGTGGGAGTTTTTGCACAACGAACTATAGAGATAGGCTAGACATGCGGATCCCCAACTATAACTACCTATTCTATCTATATGTCTAAGTAAAGGTAAGTACATAATATGCATGCTAGAACCACTACCTTCGGGAAATAAAAAGGATCCTAGTAACAACATAATGTAACATCTAGTTTTGATTATTCGAGCATCTTCGGTAGAATGCTCATCTAAATATAAACTATTATAATATGACTTTAGGCGTGAGAGTAGTATACCTTGACCTCTAGCATTATCATCTAACAAATCAGTGTCTAAAAGCCCCATGCAAATTGAATTTGCATAGTTGGTCTTACCATTAACAGCTTTGCCTTCAATTTGTAGTCCTAAAAGCATGTAGACGTCTTCTAACGTCACGATACACTCACCGGTTGGAAACCAAAATGTGTGTGTCTCTGGCCTCCATCTTTCGCATAAGGCTAGAATGAACTTGTTATCTATAGACCAAGACATAATCTTGCTAATGTGACCAAAACCGGCGAGTTCAACATAAGGTTGAATCATCGGGTCCATTGGGACAAATTCGTGGACTCGAGTTCGAAACCTTGATACATCCTATAATAGAAATAATATAACACTTGACTAAGTTGGTATTTCAAAATAAAATGGGGTTGGTGGAGATGAAACATAAAAAATTAGTATAAGAAAAAACTTACGTATGTTGCGATGTTTGCAACTGTTCCTCTGTGTGCTTCGCCCATTGTGAGTAAAGACATATTGTTGGGGAGTTGGTGTAGATGAAATTGGAAGATTTTGTTGAAGATGAAATTGTAAAAGAAGTAATGTAGATGAAGTAGTGAGAATGTTGGTGTGGAAGAATTGTTGAAGGAGTGGATGAATTTATAGGCAAATGGAGGAGAGCATAAAAAATTATGTTTGCATGGTGTCTCCACCTCATTTGGCGACCATGTACAATAATAAAGAGGGGGCGCCATTCAAATTGGCGACACCATAGGGTACATGCATGCAAGGCTAGTTCTGAATGCTTGGTTTCGAGGACTGACTCCATGGGGGCGCCATTCAAATTGGCGACCATGTACAAGCCTTAAGTGTAGGCGCCAAACCAATTGGCGCCACCATCTGCATGTCTGACACGTGGCATTGTTGTCTCCTGCATGCTGAACAACTCACTTATGGATGACTTGCATGATTGACACATCATCTCTGACCATCTTAGGTGTCCGACACGTGTCTGTCTTGTCTCCTGCATGCTGATGACTAGCTTCTTGATAGCTTGCATGGTTGACACATCATGTCTGACCATCTTAGGTGTCCGACACGTGGTTGTCTTGTCTCCTGCATGCTAATGACTAACTTCTTGATAACTTGACTGGTTGACACATCAACTCACACTGTCTTGCGGGATTGACACATCATCTCAGACACGTGGCTCTCTAGTATCCTGCATGATGAAGACTCACTTCTTGATAGGTTGCCTATCTGACACATCAACTCACACTGTCTTGCCTGGTTGACACATCATCTCAGAACTGTCTTACATGTCCGACACATGGCTATCTTGTCTCCTGCATACTGAAGAGTCACTTCTTGATAGCTTGCCTGGTTGACACATCAACTCACACTGTCTTGCAGATTGACACATCATCTCAGTCACGTGGCTCTCTAGTATCCTGCATGCTGAAGACTCACTTCTGTCTTGACTAGCTAGCATGCTTGACACATCAACTCACACTGTCTTGCATGACAGACACATCAACTAATGACTAGCTAGCATGCTTGACACATCAACTCACACTGTATTGCATGACAGACACCTCATCTCAGAACTGACTTGCATGCTTGACACATTATCTCATAGTAACTTCAATGTCCGACACATCATCTCAGAACTAGCTAGCATGTGAGACACTGATACCATCTATTTAAGTGTCTTACTATCAACATCCAAGACACTTCACTCACATTCATCTGCACTTGCAAAATAGTTTTCATCTCCAAAATGTCATCTTCATCATTATACAGTGTCAATGTTCACTGCAACGGTGAAACTTTTGAGTCTGAGCTTCATGGTTTTTGTTTTAGAAACACTGATACCATTAGAGTCACGATGAAGAGAAATGCAACCTTTTTGCATTTGAAAAAAAGAATACAATCCTTTATAGGATCAAGTATTGTGTCAAAGATGACATATCAAAATCCTATATTTTTTGAGAATGGTCAATGCAAGTTTTTCCCCCTTAAGATACGAGACGATGAAGATGTTCAAAACATGTTTCTTAGTCATGAACATTCAGGCATGGATTGTATCGAGTTGTACATTACTCTACAACCATGTATACCGTGTCAACAGTCTCAACTAACCGATCAGGATGCAGCTGGTGAAGATGCTGTAGATGATGCACAATGGTCAAATGAACTCAACCCAGAAGCAGAAGTAGAAGTCGACGTTGTTGATGAAGAAGAAGAGGAGACTGAGATACAGGTTGATCACATCCTGAACAACGACGATGAAGATGAGGCTCAACCACCACCAATACCTCCTAGTCATGCCTACAATCCTCCTCAACATATGACAAATATGGATCTTCACGACGATGAAACGTCCGACAGTGTCTTCTATAATCCGTATCCGAGACCAGTAGGCGAATTAAAGGTGGGAGACATGTTTCGTACCAAAGAAGAATGTGTCTTGGCAATCAAAAAATTTCACATGAACAACTTTGCTGACTTTACAGTGAAACGCACTGATTCTAGAAGGTATGTTATCGAATGTCGTAACATGCTTTGTAAGTTTCGTTTGGCTGCATCTTACAAGAAGAAAAATGACTCTTGGGAGATCGCTTCAATAAACCCACCACACAGTTGCGTTGCAACTAACGTTGAATAAGATCACCGTAAACTGAGCACAACTTTGATATTTCAAGACATTCTGCCATTGGTAAATAAAGACCCATCAGTGAAGGTGAGTATAATTATATCCCATATCCGAACAACATATAATTATACTCCATCTTACAAGAAAGCATGGATTGCGAGGACAAAGGCTGTTGAACAGGTTTTCAGCAACTGGGAGGATTCATTCAAGGAATTACCACGGTTTTTATGGGCACTAAAAACTTATGTCCCAGGAACTGTGGCAATTCTAGAGACAGTACCAGCAATGATGCCAGACGGAACCTGTGCTACAGGTAATAGAATATTTCACCGTCTCTTTTGGGCATTTGACCCGTTCATCAAAGGTTTCGCTTTCTGCAAACCTCTCCTGCAAATTGATGGCACTTGGTTATACGGAAAATACAAGGGTACTTTGCTCATGGCAGTTGCACAAGACGGTAACAACAATGTATTTCCCATTGCCTTTGCTCTTGTTGAAGGTGAAACGGCTGGTGGATGGGGTTTCTTTCTTCGACATCTCAGAACGCATGTCGCTCCACAAGTCAATCTATGTTTGATTTCAGATAGACATGCTGCCATTGAAAGTGCCTACAACAACCATGACAACGGATGGCATGATCCTCCTTCTACACATGTCTACTGTATCAGACACATTGCACAAAACTTCATGCGTGCTATAAAAGATAAGAATCTTCGCAAGAAGGTGGTGAATGCTGGGTATGCTTTAACTCAACCGTCATTTCAATATTATCGTGATGAGATTCGACTGTCTAACGAAGACGCGGGGAGATGGATAAATAACATCCCAGTAGAGCAGTGGACAAGAGCATTTGACGGTGGTTGTCGATGGGGCCACACGACAACAAACATTGTGGAATGCATGAACGGGGTTTTCAAAGGGATTCGAAATCTTCCGATAACCGCCTTGGTAAGATCAACCTATTATAGGTTGGCTTCTATGTTCGCAACCAGAGGTGAAAGATGGAGTGCAGTGTTAATGTCCGGACAAGTATTCAGTGAGTGTTGCATGAAGGTCATGAAAGAGGAGAGCATCAAAGCTACGACACACGTTGTAACAGTGTTTGACCGTCATAGACAAAATTTCAGCGTCCAGGAAACAATGGGCAACAACGAGGGGAGACCAAATTTAGCCTACGCTGTTAGACTACACAGAAGTTGGTGCGATTGTGGAAAATTTCAGGCCTTCCGCATACCTTGCTCCCATGTCATTGCAGCATGCGCTTATACTCGTCAAGACGCTTACACCCATTTATCTGATGTGTACAAGGCCAACACCATCATGAATGTATATAGTCAAAGCTTTTCAGTACTACCAATGGAGGATTACTGGCCTCCATATGAAGGAGATATTGTTTGGCACAATGAACAGATGCGTAGAAAGAAGAAAGGAAGGCCAAACAGCACACGTATCAGAACAGAGATGGATTCCACAGATAAAATGATAAGATTATGTAGTATCTATCGTCAACCAGGACACAACAAAAACAACTGTCCCAATCAAGGAGCATCATCTAGATCTTAAGATTTTTGTAACATTTTATCTAGATCTTAAGCTTTTTGTAACATTTTATCTAGATCTTAAGCTTTTTGTAACATTGTATTTCTGTAACAATCAATCATTATATATCATTAAGTTCTTGTTACAACGAGTTTCATAACCAACATCAGTACAAAACATCTGAAAACATAAATAATTCTAACTGATTACAACAATCAAATTAATGTCGTCTCGACCGAACATCATTTCCCTAGCATCCTTATCAGTCTTCATTCGCACCCAACCAAAGATACTGTCAAGTCTCTCAATACTTCTGATTTTTTCCCCTTCTGGTATTTTCCCGTCTAACCATCGAACCAACTCCCTCTTCAGTTGATCTAACGAGGTGATGTTCCAAAACAGCATCACCAATTGAGGTTTGTCTCTCGCATAAATCACCTTACCGTATCGGCGACGAACACCAAACATGATATCCAAATGATTATATGAGTTGTGGAACAATAGGTCACACAATGCATCTATTTATAAGACAAAAAGGCATTTTATGAGGGACTCGCCAATTGAGTTGGCGCCTCCTTTTAAAACCTACACAAAGGCGCCAATTGGATTGGCTAAGGCACCTGCCCTAGCCAATCCAATTGGCGCCTCCATTCAAGTTTTAACAACAGTCGCCATATGAACAACTTTCATGTTCATCAAAAATCCATTTGAAACGTGGAAGCTCATCATTCATTTCAAAACATTATAGGTCATTTTGACAGAAACCCTAATTTTGGGTCAACTTCGCAGGGACCTAACTCACTCATTTTTAATTATTTTGAGGTGGGACCAAGTGCATTGGAAAATTTAAGATGTCTACTTCAGTTGTTATGTTGGACAAAATTTCATAACTCTAAAAGAAACACATGAAATAATGCAAGACATTATAGGTCAGATTACAGTTGAAAAACTCAGAAGTCCAACTTCAACTGCCCATAACTTTCTCATAAAAAATCCAAATGATGCAAAATTTATATCCAAATTCATTGTCTTGAAAAGATCTACAACTTTCATGTTGGATGTGTTTTCATTTAAGGCTTTTTAAGGGAGTCGCCAATTGGATTGGCGCCTCCTCTTAAAAATTACACATAGGTGCCAATTGGATTGGCTAGGGCAGGTGCCCTAGCCAATCCAATTGGCGCCTCCTTGCAATTTTTAAGAGGGGTCGCCAATCCAATTGGCGCCTCCTCCTAAAAGTGGGGTATTTTGGGAATTTTCCTGAAAAGTGGGGTATTTTGGGAATTTTTTCGAAAATGTGGGTTATCTCGGTAAAAAAACCGCCTTGGAAACCCTAGTTTGACTGGGTATCTTGAGTAACTTCTCCAACAAGCTATCTCACCAATTGATCAAATTTTTCAAGGGACACTTCAAAATTCATCATCTTATTCATATATGATCTACCATGAGCCAATAAAGTCAAGAGAATTGAGGTTAGCAAGTTGGTTGATGGTGGTTGGTCAGATGAATTCATCTGATCAAAACTAGGTCTCCCTAGACCCTATATCCTACAATTTTTCACCATATGAAAATGATTCCAAGAGAAAAATTACTCTAAATGACATTCCAAACAACTTTCATATTTATACCTAGATCTAGTTTTGCTTGGAAAATCATCTTCTATGTCGAAATATTATAGGTCATTTTGTCTAAACCCTAATTTGAAAGTCAACTTTCCAAGGCCATAACTTTCTCAATTTTCATGATATGAAACATTTCCAAGTTGCACAATTAAATTCAAGATGTCTACTTACACTTTGATGTTTGTAGTGGAATAAAATTCAACTTTTATGAGCATGTGATATGAGGATACATTATAGGTCATTTTTGACCTATACCATTGAACACGTGATTTTTCCAAACTTCAAAAATGCATAACTCTATCATTATAAATCCAAATGACATGAAATTAGTGACCATTTTGAAGGTCTTTTAAATAGATACAACTTTGATGAAGACACTTTTCTCATTTTAAGCTCACATAAAAAGTTAAGTAAGGTGAAATATTGAGATATATGACTTTACACTTAGGAAATTTTTCAACATGTTGAAATTTCCAAACTTCCACATCAAAATTCACCATGATCCAAGCTCTGAATGAAAAAGTGTTCAACATCAAACTTGTTCCCTTTAATCCAAGCTTTCCAAAGAACCCAAGTTCATGCATTTTGGATGAGGTTTGCTAGGGTTGCGCATGGCTTTAACAAAGATGCATCATTGGAGGAAATCAAATGTACAAACTTCATTTCACATTGCCTTGCCAATCAAGCTTCATTCAGACTTCAACATGATTGATTTTGGACCTTAATGCATTGCCTCATGGGCCAGTACATGCCCATGCACTTGTGCCATTCACATTGCTAAGTTTGGACAAAATTTCAAGTGTGCAAATATCACTCCCTCATGCTATAAATACATGACCTCTGTGCTCAATTCAAAGGGACCTTGCGCGCCAGCTTTGCCCCCCAATCCAAACCCTCTCATTCTAAAGGAAAACCTGAGAATTTTCAATTTGAAAATTAAGTTTGAATCTCAACTGTTGGAGATTCAAAAACTCCAGGATCCAAAGCCTTGCACCCTTGCTAATCACTTCCTGCAAGCTTCTCAAGTGTGATCAGATCGTGTTTGAAGCAAGAAACATCAAGTTCTGCACAACATTGAAGGTAATTTTCAGAAAACTTCATCTCTTCGATTCTCACTCAATTCTCATCAATTCTCTTGGATCTTTGGATGCTTGAAGTCCTACCAATGTAGGCAAGAAGATTGAGTTGCTTAAAGGTCAAATCGAAACAACTCAGTTGACACACCTCAAAATTCAACTCCTCATATCTTGCTATATATGTGGAGTTAGTTAAAATTGAGGTGATATTCGTTATCTACACCATTTTATCTTTCAGATCATGTCATCCTTTTTCATTTATGTTATGGTGATGAAAGAACCAGTCCGGGCAGGGTCATCGGAGAAGATGACCGGCCTTTGGCTTCGGCAATGAGCTGGAAGTGTTTTGAGCCATTGAATGGATTTAAAATGTTTTAATCAGGGACGTTGCTTGTTATGACGAAGTGTCTGGCGCGCTGACTAGCGTGTACCATGAAACGCGCGTTTCTCACCACTTGATATGCCACCTCAATTAATGAGGCAGATCAAGTGGTCCACGTTTTTTGATATTTTCTGATTTTTCTTTTATTCCTTTTATTTTCATTAATTCATATTAATTTTAATATTGATCCAAAAAATATGAGTTTCACCAAAAATCTTCAAATAATTTCCTCTTTCATATTTTGAATTTAAATTATTTTTTGGATCATTATTAATATTTTTCATGATTTAATTGAGTTTGTGATTGTTTTTAATTTATTAAAAATACTTTTAAGTCTTTAAAAATTCTAAATTTTTTTCTCCAAGGTCCTTTGACCTTGTTTGACCTATGATAAAACTCATGGCCATTTCTTGGGTGTTTTGATGAGGTTTTAGGAATTTACAAACCATATTTAATTTAAATGTATTATTTTAGTATTTTTAATTTGAATAAATGCCAATTAATTGTGTTGACCTATTGTGATGACTTGTATAAGTTTGACTCTTGTTGTTGGGTCTTAGTCAAGGTTGATTTGACTTTGTTAAGTTAATATCATTGGATTTAGGGGATTGGTGGAATATACATTCCGTCTCCCAAAATGAATGGATGATATTAATTTGATAAAAATCCTCCTTTGACCTGACCAATTTGAGTTTTGACCCATTCCCCTCCCTCTTCATCTAATTCCCCTTATTTATGCATTCATTTCATTTGGCCTATGATATCTCTAAATCCTAAGGCTAGTTGATTGCAAAATCAACATAAGTATGGATGAGATTATGCCACCTCTTTTGCATATTCTTTTTGTGTGTGGTATGTTTCATGAGCATAGTCCATTATACTATGTCTCTAACATGCATTAATACCAAAATTCTATTGCCCGACCTCAAATAGTTGTGACTTCTACATAACTCCAATTACGATTGCTTAACATAGTGCTAAATTTTTGACACAAAAGGCATAGCATTCTAGTTAGTGAGATTGTAAGTCTCCCCTCTTTCATGGTATTGTGTGGAAACTTGCCCTTTTTTCCTTCCTTTGAAATATGTTTTGGTTCAATGATCCACGCTTGTGATAAGTGGGTTGAGTGTTCTCCAAAGAATGACTTTAAATAAAAAAAGCAAAAGCAAAACAATACTAACTTCTAACTCATTAACAACTAACATTTAACTTCAAGTCATTTACTTTAATGCAATTTAATTTCAAGTCTTTAATCATTTTTGCCATTATTCATACCATTCTAATTGTTTATGTTAATGTCATTTCCACTTTGTCTATTTGGACCATATTGTGTGATATATATTGCTTGTGTATATTTGTGTTTGTTTGTGTGGTCTTTGACCATTAATGTACATAATAACAACAAAAATCCTAAAAAACTTTTGTGTGGACTGTTGGCTTGATCTTGGACAATAGGACTTAGAATCTAGGCAACTATCCTAGGCTAAAGGACTTAGCCAATGCCAACTTTTGAGAAACCAAGTGCTTGCAATTTGAAACTTCATATGATACATCATTCAAGATCCCTTTGAGTTCATCTACAACATGATCATTGTGAAGCTTTTATTTTGAACCTGTGACTTGTGGAATTCATCTGTTACACGGGTTAATTTGAAGAAGATCATGGAATGGCTAAGCTTGGATGTGGCTATCTTTATTTGATGCCTTGCTCTTCAAGATTGATATAATTGTGCATTTATGTGTTGCTTGATTCTAAATGTCCAAGGGAATTTGGGTTTCTATTGACATTCTTGTCTATTGGATTGCTACCCATTGGTCAGATCTTTTCAACCCTTAACTTTTAATTTTGTGCATAGCATTAGTCTCTTCATCTTCTCCCCATTTCTTTAATTTCAAAATATCTTCCCCTTTTTTAAAAAAATAATTCTTTGATTGAACTTATTTTGTTCTAAATTTTGACCACTTTGAAAACTAGAAACTTTGGCCTTATGCCATTGCATTTTCAAACTTTTTTTCTTAATCAAACTTGTAAATAGACTTAACTATACTTGACCTAAACTTTCAAAAGCCAAAAAAGAACTAACTCATTCAAACCATTTTTAGGCCTTTGTGCCTTTCAAACTTAATTTTTGTTAAAAGCAATGCATCCACTTTGAAATTTGTATCACGAACTACGAGGTTTTGATCCCTCATTTTTATGTTGGTACGTAGGCACAAGTCCGAAGGTCTTGTCAAACACAAAAATATAATTAATGAATTCTTTTCTCATCTCTCCATTCTATTTGTTTGTAAATATCATTTTGTACAAAATACATATGCACACAAAAAAGGGCTCCCTAGGAGTACCTAGGACACTTTGGGTGCTAACACCTTCCCTCTACGTAACCAACCGCCTTACCTGTAATCTCTGACATTTTATTAGTTTTGATTTGAAAACTTCTTACTTTTGGGTTTTGTTCGTACTTTTTCCCTTTTCCCTTAGAAATAATAAAGCGCGCTAGCGACTCTGGTTTTATTGATCTCTAGCTTATCCATAACTTGATGATCATGAATTTACCGCTACAGGATGCTTGAATCTCATGAACAAAGAATGGCTGAAAGAGTTGCAGGAATTTCGAAGAGTGATATGGCTTCACTGGCGCAATCGGTAAAATAAAGGAAAGGCAAAAGAAGCTGGAATGGCAACAAAGATAGACGAGGCTACAACAATTCGACTAGTCGAAATTAGCAAGAAAGAAACTGGTGAATCAGAGAAAATCATGGAACCAAGGCACCCAAAGAGGTGGTGCTGAAGGTAGAGGAAAATGTGGTGGTCGAAAGCCATACAAGAGTCACATTCAGTGTTACAATTGTTAGAAGCATGTTCATTATTCTAGTGATTGTCCAGAAAAGCAGAAGAATCAAGAAACTTATCCAAAGCTGGCGAAACATAAAGAAGAAGAAGAGATGTTGTTGATGGTTACAACGAGAGGTGAAGAGAGATTCAAGGATCAATGGTATTTAGACTAAGGATGCATATCACACATTTCTGAAATGAAAGATTGGTTTGTCAACATAAATCCCTCAATGAAGAACATGGTAAAATTTGCAAATGATAATAATTTAGCAGCTGAATATGTTGGTGATGTTCTGATTATGAGGAAAGATGGCAAGAGGTCAGTCATTTTAAATGTGTTGTACATACCAGTCATGAAGAGAAATTTACTCAACATATGATAGTTAGTCGAAAAGAACTACAAGGAGTCGATCAAAGACAAGATGATGAGAGTTCTCAACTCAAATGGAAGGTTGATCTTGAAGGCTCCAATGTCTCAGAATAGAACCTTCAAGATTGAGCTTAATGTGATTGAGCATAAGTTCCTTGCAACAACAGCCAACAGAGATGAATATATTTGTTAGGGGAGTTTTTCACTAGGGAGCATTGAACATAATGGGACTTCTTCTTATTGGAGCAACACTTTTGTGAGAGACACACCACATATTCACCAAAAACCTTAAGGTGATAGGTGAGTGGGTTCTCTCACTTATAAATACCCAAGTCTCCACATTTCCAACCAATATGGGACTATTACCCACACTACTCACACTTGATACATTCTCAACACTGATTATGTATGAACAATGGTTTGGGTGGGTCCAGAGATGCACATCCAGACACACCTTTTAGTTATTACAAAACAAAATATGGGACTATACGAATGTGCATCTCCGTAAAGACCCTTATTTTTGGAAAAAAATAAGGTGTATCCGGAGATGCATCTCCAAAATATGTCCTAATGAAAGGATATAGTTTATATGGTCCAACTTGATATACCACTTGTATAAATACATGTCAATCTTCCATTTTATTTACAAAAACCATAATGAATACATATCCTTATCTTACCTTTGTGTATTTCAATGGCGCAAACCCTCCACTTCAGTTTAGGGTCTCCGATGACATACTTTTTGTCGATATGAAATCCAAATTGAATACTCTCATGCGATATCAAGAAAATCAGAGAGTTGTCAAGCTCGAGTGTCATTCACGCTCGATTGACAACGAATGGAAGATACAGTTCACCATGCTTGAACTAAAGATGGATGATGATTTAAAAGTTATGTGGAGTACCTTTTATCGTTACTCAACAAAGTTATGCGGAGTACCTTTCACAATGTTGCATTTACAGTTTGTAGTATTATGACAATATTTTGGATTTACATTGTCGAAGTAAAACAATTTGATGTTTTGGTATTATATTAACCTAAGAGTGTTTATGATGTAATACAATTCAACAATATGACTTACAACGTATTTATATGGTGAATAATATTCTTTTAATAAAAAAATATATTTATAAACAGTAGAATAACAACAATACGTAAATAATGAATGGACAATGTATGTGAACAATAACTTTAAGTAGTGAAGTAAAGTTGATTAAAGAAATGTAAAAAGTTAGTTAATAAAATGATGAAATTGGTAAATAAATGTTCAAGTATTAAAAATAATTTTTAGTATAAATAATCTTGATTAATGAAATGTAAAAAATTAATTAATAAAATTATGAAGTTGATTAATTAACATCTAAATATAAAAATAATTTTTATAAGTAAAATAAAATTGATTAATGAAATGTGTAGTTTTGATTAACAAAATTATGAAATATAATCATATATTCCTTAATCCAATTTTTTATATATATTTTTAAAAGAAAATTATTTTATATATTATAATATTTCATTATTCATTGTATTAGTGAAATATGGTACAGTGTATATTTTAAATATAAAAATAACATTTTCAGAGATAAAAGGATGAGAGTGGACATGATCAATAGTACAATAAGTATACCGGAAAGAGCAGAATTGGACAAAAACAGTTTTGACGCTGTATTAAGTAAAGCATTGTTCAAGAATACATCTTGATATTTGAATAAATTACTACTGTATGACAATGTTCTAGTGTTAGTACCTTTTAATAATTCAGATACACATGTCCATGTTGAAAATTGGGATAAATATAAGTAAAAATATCCAAATTATATAAGCAAATGGCAAAGTTCTGTTTACTTATACCAAAATAATAAGCAAAATTGTGCTAAATATATATAAAAAAATTGATTGTCATATCTTCTATTTAGCAATTCACTAATAAGAAGAGTAAAAAGTTAAATAAACTTGTGGATTCTTTGTAAAAAAAATTAAATAGAAATATATAATATTATAAAAATCATTTTTTAAAAGAAACTGAAACAAATCATCGCTCTTTATAAATCTATGATTTTTTTACAAAAATAACCCATTTTTTCAAGGAAATTCCCAAAATACCCCTGGTTTAAAAAAAAAACCCCAAATACCCCACTTTTAGGAGGAGTCTCCAATTGAATTGGCGACTCCTCTTAAAACTTGAATGGAGGCGCCAATTGGATTGACTAGGGCAGGTTCCCTAGCCAATCCAATTGGCACCTATGTGTAGGTTTTAAGAGGAGTCGCCAATTCAATTGGAGACTCCTCCTAAAATGCATTTTTTGTCTTATAAATAGATGCGTTGTGTGACTAATTGTTCCACATCTCATATAATCATTTGGCTATCATGTTTGGTGTTCGTCGCCGATACGGAAATGTGATTTATGCGAGAGACAAACCTCAAATGCTAATGCTGTTTTGGAACATCACCACGTTCAATCAACTGAAGAGGAAGCTGGTTTGTTGGTTAGATGGAAAAATACCAGAAGGGGAAAAATTAGAAGTATTGAGAGACTTGACAGTATCTTTGGTTGGTGCGAATGAAGACTGATAAGGATGCTAGGGAAATGATGTTCGGTCGAGACGACATCAATTTGATTGTTGTAATCAGTTAGAAATATTTATGTTTTCAGATGTTTTGTACTGATGTTTGTTGTGAACCTCGTTGTAACAAGAACTTAATGATATATAATGATTGAATGTTACAGAAATACAATGTTACAAAAAGCTTAAGACCTAGATGATGCTCTTCGATTGGGATAGTTGTTCTTGTTGTGTCCTGGTTGACGACAGATACTACATAATCTTATCATTTTATCTGTGGAATCCATCTCTGTTCTGATACGTGTGCTGTTTGGCATTCCTTTCTTCTTTCTACGCATCTCGTCATTGTGCCAAACAATATCACCTTCATATGGAGGCCAGTAATCCTCCATTGGTAGTACTGAGAAGCTTTGAGTATATACATTCATGATGGTGTTGGCCTTGTACACATCAGATAAATGGTTGTAAGCGTTTTGACGAGTATAAGCGCATGCTGCTATGACATGGGAGCAAGGTATGCGGAAGGCCTGGAATTTTCCACAATCGCACCAACTTCTGTTTAGTCTAACAGCGTAGGCTAAATTTGGTCTCCCCTCGTTGTGGCCCATTCTTTCCTGGACGCTGAAATTTTGTCTATGACGGTCAAAAACTATTACAATGTGTGTGCTAGCTTTGATGCTCTCCTCTTTCATGACCTTCATGCAACACTCACTGAATACTTGCCCGGACATTAACACCGCACTCCATCTTTCACCTCTGGTTGCGAACATAGAAGCCAACCTATAATAGGTTGATCTTACCAAGGCGGTTATCAGCAGATTTCGAATTCCTTTGAATACCCCGTTCATGCATTCCATAATGTTTGTTGTCATGTGGCCCCATCGACAACCTCTGTCAAATGCCCTTGTCCACTGCTCTACTGGTATGTTATTTATCCATCTCCATGCGTCTTCATTAGACAGTCTAATTTCATCACGATAATATTGAAATGACGGTTGAGTTAGAGCATACCCAACATTCACCACCTTCTTGCGAAGATTCTTATCTTTTATAGCACGCATGAAGTTTTGTGCAATGTGTCTGATACAGTAGACATGTGTAGAAGAAGGATCATGCCATCCGTTGTCATGGTTGTTATAGGCACTCTCAATGGCAGCATGTCTATCAGAAATCAAACAGAGATTGGCTTGTGGAGCCACATGCGTTCTGAGAGGTCGAAGAAAGAAACCCCATCCACCAGCCGTTTCACCTTCAACAAGAGCAAAGGCAATGGGAAAGACATTGTTGTTGCCGTCTTGTGCAACCGCCATGAGCAAAGTACCCTTGTATTTTCCGTATAACCAAGTGCCATCAATTTGAATAATAGGTTTGCAGAATGCGAAACCTTTGATGCACGGGTCAAATGCCCAAAAGAGACGGTGAAATATTCTATTACCTGTAGCACAGGTTCCGTCTGGCATCATCGCTGGCACTGTCTCCATAATTGCCACAGTTCCTGGGACATATGTTTTTAGTGCCCATAAAAATCGTGGCAATTCCTTGTACGAATCCTCCCAGTTGCCGAAAACTTGTTCAACAACCTTTGTCCTCGCAATCCAGGTTTTCTTGTAAGATGGAGTATAATTATATGTTGTTCTGATATGGGACATAATTATACTCACCTTCACTGATGGGTCTTTATTAACCAACGGCAGAATGTCTTGACATATCAAAGTTGCGCTTAGTTTACGGTGATCTTGTTCAACGTTAGTTGCAATGCAACTGTGCGGTGGGTCTATTGAAGCGATCTCCCAAGAGTCATTTTTCTTCTTGTAAGACGCCGCCAAACGAAACTTACAAAGCATGTTACGACATTCGATAACATACCTTCTAGAATCAGTGCGTTTCACTGTAAAGTCAGCAGAGTTGTTCATGTGGAATTTTTTGATTGCCAGAACACGTTCTTCTTTGGTACGAAACATGTCTCCCACCTTTAATTCGCCTTCTGATCTCGGATACGGATTATAGAAAATACTATTGGATGTTTCATCGTCGTGAAGATCCACATTTGTCATATGTTGAGGCGGATTGTAGACATGACTAGGAGGTATTGGTGGTGGTTGATCACCATCTTCATCGTCGTTGTTCAGCATGTGATCAACCTGTATCTCGGTCTCCTCTTCTTCTTCATCAACGACGTCCACTTCAGCCTCTGCTTCTGGGTTGACGTCGTCTGACCATTGTCGATCATCTTCACCAGATTCATCCAAACCGGTTAGTTGAGACTGTTGAGATGATATACATGGTTGAAGAGTAATGTACAACTCAATACAGTTGCAGCCTGAATGTTCATGACTAACAAACATGTATTCAACATCTTCATCGTCTCGTACCTTAAGGGGGAAATACTTGCATTGACCATTCTCAAAAAATATTGGATTTTGATATGTGATCTTTGACACAATACCCGATCCTATAAAGGATTGTATTCTTTTTTTCAAATGCAAGAAGGTTGCATTTCTCTTGATCGTGATTCTAATGGTATCAGTGTTTCGAAAACAAAAACCATGTAGCTCAGACTCGTATGTTTCACCGTTGCAGTGAACGTTGACACTGTATAATGATGAAGATGACATTGTGCAGATGAAAACTATTTTCTTACTGCAGATGAATTTGAGAGAAGTGTCTTGGATGTTGATAGTAAGACACTTAAATAGATGAGTGAAGTGTCTCACATGCTAGCTAGTTCAAAGTGACGTGTCGCAAATCCAAGCTACTCCGAAATGACGTGTCGGACATGCAAGATACTCCGAAATGATGTGTCAACCATGCATGCTATCAAGAAGTGACTTGTTCAGCATGCAGGAGACAAGACAACCACGTGTAAGACATGCAGACACACACTCCAAATGGATTGGCGCCTCCACTTATTCCTTGCACATGGCCGTCAATTCAAGTGGAAACACCATGCATTCAGACCTCGAGACCAAGCAATCAGACCTAGGTCTTGCATGCATGTCCCTATGGAGGCACCAATTTGAATGGCGACCCCTCTTAAAGGTTGTACATGGTCGCCAATTCAAATGGAGACACCATGCAAGCACAACTTTTCATGCTCCCATCCATTTGCCTATAAATACATCCACTCCATCAACACTTCTTCCACACCATCACTCTCACTACTTCTTTTACAATACTTCTTCTACAATTTCATCTACAACAACTTCTTGTAGTTTCATCTACACCAACCCCCCGACAAAATGTCTATCCTCACAATGGGCGAAGCACATAGAGGAACGGTTGCAAACATCGCAACATATGTAAGTGTTTTCTTTTGTTAACTTTTTATCTTTCATCTTCACCAACCCCCTTTTATTTTGACATACCAACTTAGTCAAGTTTTTTATTCTTTCTTTTATAGGATGTATCAAGGTTCTAAACTCGGGTCCACGAATATGTCCATATGGACCCGATGATTCAACCTTATGTTGAACTCGCCGGTTTTAGTCATATTAGCAAGATTTCATCTTGGTCCATAGATAACAAATTCATTATAGCCTTATGCGAAAGATGGAGACCAGAGACACACACATTTTGGTTCCCAACCGGTGAGTGTACCGTGATGTTAGAAGACGTCTACATGCTTTTAGGACTACCCATTGAAGGTAAGGCTGTTAATGGTAAGACCAACTATGCAAATTCAATTTGCATGGAGCTCTTAGACACTGATTTGTTAGATGATAATGCTAGAGGTCAAGGTATACTACTCTCACGCCTTAAGTCGTACTATAATAGTTTATACTTAGATGAGCATTCTACCGAAGATGCTCGAATAATAAAAACTAGGTGTTACATTATGCTATTAATTGGATCGTTTTTATTTCCCGAAGGTAGTGGTTCTAGCATGCATATTATGTACTTACCTCTACTTAGACATGTAGATAGAATAGGAAGTTACAGTTGGGGATCTGCTTGTCTAGCCTATCTCTATAGCTCCTTGTGCAAAAACTCACACAAAGACACATCTACATTTTCTGGATGTGCTGTTTTGCTACAAGCATGGGGTTGGTCAAGACTACCGTCTCTAGCATCGGTCAATAACAACCCTTTCACTTTTCCGTATGCACAAAAGTAAGTTGTTTAAATTGCTATATCTTTACTTACTTCTTTAAAGTTTATTACCTCAAACTATTTTTTTTAATTTTTGGTGTAGATGGTCGGCACGTGGTATGAGTTACAACAGATGTCCGAGACACTGTATTACTCAGTATCGCAACCTGTTGGATCACCTTCGATCGACAGACGTAAGCAAAATAACTTAATTATTTCGTTATATTTTGTTAACTTTTTCTACATTGATTATAATCCTATCTTCTTTCACATTTCAGTTCATTTGGCGTCCATACCTTAATTTGGATCATGACCATGAGGTCAACGCTGAAGACGCAGCCGTATGGACTGCATGCACACCGATAATACGGTTCACAACTGTGGAGATGCACAACAGCGATCGTGTGAAGCTGGAGTTCGGTATGCTCAAGAATATCCCAGATCCCCCAGCTAGCCTAGGAGAATGGCATCTGCGTAAAGTTAACGACCAATGGAACTTCAATCCATGCCAAAGCTTCGCAAGATCGGAGTGTCGCAAATGGAAGCACCGTCATGACCATGTGTTAACTGACGCAGTCATGCCAACTGAGGTAAAACCAAGTCGTACTTATATGGCTTGGTACATATCGGTTGATTTTCAGTTCATCGCCAAAGATATGTACCTATACGACCCACACCAGGCAACTTACACACAAGAAGGATCAACATCCAACCCCCAACAACATTCTCAGTCCGGTTACTCACAACCCCTTATCCGTCAAACTTTCCGTTCCACAAACACACAAACATACAACCAAAACATGTCATTCACCCAACCCCAATACCAAGAGCATACCCCATACCACCACCAACAAATTGACCATCAACCTAAGACCCAACATCGCTTCGCACCCACTTCATCACCCTACCAAAGTCGCCTTAGCCAAAACACCAACCGCCCCTCCTCCTACCGTAGCCAAGAAGCCCAAACATCACAAAACCAAAACATCCAACAACCCTATCTCTACCAAACACCCCAACAACCTTTCCAACCTTTCCTCGACGCATCATTCACACCCATGTCTCCCTTCAACTGTCCCGGTCGCCCATCCATGAGTCAACCACATCCCAACTTCTCTGGCATGGGTCATGAGCTCAGTTATGGCGGTACACCATCGATGCATACTGAAGACTATGCTGACTTGTCTAAATACCTCAACGGACATTCTCCTGTAGTTGGTAGTGACGCTCCTGGCCCCTCAGATGATCAAACACTGGTGCAGAATCGTCAACGTGGGTTAGGGCCAAGGATTAGGGTAGCTAGAGGATGTGGGACCGGAGGTCGGTTAGGTGATCTCGGTCATCACCATTAGGTTTCTTTGTGTAAACTCCAAACTTTATTAATATCAAGTCGTCTTATATCAAATTTATCTTTCACTTATACCATAAAACACAAAAAAAATACATTTTAGGAGGAGTCTCCAATTGAATTGACGACTCCTCTTAAAACCTACACATAGGCGCCAATTGGATTGGCTAGGGCATTGGCTAGGGCACCTGCCCTAGCCAATCCAATTGGCGCCTCCATTCAAGTTTTAAGAGGAGTCTCCAATTCAATTGGCGACTCCTCCTAAAAATGGGGTATTTTGGGAATTTTTTTGAAACCAGGGGTATTTTGGAAATTTCCTTGAAAAAGTGGGTTATTTTTGTAAAAAAACCTAAATCTATTATATTTTTAAAGATAAATATATCTAAGTGATTTTTATTTGATGGATAAACTAAGTTTTTTTTTTTAATTTCAATGAGTATATTATTGTAAATTTTATTGAAGGATGAACTAATATTTTTAGTGTAGTATCGTGTAAAAGGCTATTATCTGACTCAAATATAGCCAACAAAGATTTAATAACATGAAGTATGCCAGATACATGCTTTGTAATAAATAGCGTTGATTAACAACAAGGCAGAATGTTTAAATAAGCTCTTTCAACACTTTCTATCCGCTTTATAACTTCAAACCAATGAAATCTCCGTGCTACATTTAAAAAGTTTT
The DNA here is from genome assembly GCF_024323335.1 of Lathyrus oleraceus. Classification (NCBI taxonomy): domain Eukaryota; kingdom Viridiplantae; phylum Streptophyta; class Magnoliopsida; order Fabales; family Fabaceae; genus Lathyrus; species Lathyrus oleraceus. Next base: position 157,725,791 of record NC_066585.1, read on the forward strand.
ACAGCAAAATAGTCTTTATAAGTGTCTGTTCACAATTAGCATAAAATTAACAATTACAGAACTACAGCTTTTATATATTATGAACTCATTAAATAAATAGCCTCAATGATGTAGAGAGAACAAAATTTCAATTAATTTGGATTCCATGTTCTACATGATGTGCAACCAAGCTTGGAAATCAGGGCCTGAAAGCGGAAAATGCCACAACAGAGTTGTGTCCACCAAATCCAAATGAATTTGAAATACCTGGTAAAAAAGAAAAGAATGCTCTCTTAAGTTAATAATGGTTCAAATTATGGTCTTAGTTGTGTCAAAATGAAAACACACTGGTCGTTGAATTATTTAGAATCTTACCAACATTAATTTCATGCTGCTGCTTAACATTTGGCACTGTATCAAAATCAACTGCAGGTTCTGGGTTCTGCACTCAATACCAAGGCAAACATTATGAAAAAAGAAACACAACATCTCTTTTGCCCACCCCAATCACCCAGCAACGGAAACAACGCGTCTTGACCTGAAAAGACAACAATCCTAATCCTGAAAAACAAAGAATGAAGGCAAACTTACGAATTGATTGATGGATGGATGCAACCATCCTGTTGTTATGGCTTTCACTGTGGCAATAGCTTCCAAACCACCAGCTGCACCAAGGCAGTGCCCTATCATAGACTGATAACAAAGAAGAACATATCCATCAGGTAATGGCCACGGAATTACTAAAATATAACCTGCTACAATCTAGAAGACAGAAAGCTTTCACCGGCAAATAAAAGCCAATGAGGCGCGAAAATACCTTGGTGGCATTAATTTTGATGCCAGAGGTGTTCTTGAAAACCTTTTTGATAGCATTAATCTCTGCCAAGTCACCCGCAAGAGTGGAAGTTGCATGTGCATTTATGTAGTTGACCTGAAAATAAGCAAATTAATCAGTAACAAAAAAATTCACTTTGTTAATTTATGGTATGTATTAATCAGTAACAAGAGTATAAGTAAAAAAAATAATCAGACATGAAGGCTATCTTCTAAAACAGACAAATCAACATGTAGCAATGGCCTAACAAACTCTCTTTCCTCTTATTTCTATCAGTAGCTTAAGCCCCCTATTTGACCTGATGAATGTGCGAGTAGCTAGGTATAAACTGATTGGTAGCAGAGGAGGCACTAACTTGGGGCGTTACATTACATCCAATTGCTGTTTTTAGTATGCTCTAACCACACATCATTTCCATCATCATGTTAACTTACTAAAGAAACTGGATCAGACTACTCAAAGAAAACAGTATGCATATGCATATTTATCACTATGTTGATGACATCGGTGTAATATCAGCAGCAGTACCTTAAATCACATGAAAAAAAGAAACAGAAAAAGTAAATGAAAAAAAAATACAACTGGCCCAAGGAATTTGGAAGGTTTGGATTAATAGAATATCAGTCTGTATGGGAGGGCTAGGCCTATATTTTAATATTTTCGAGTTTTTTTAATATTGAAGAATATCATGATATATGGTCTTATAACAATTTAATCACACAAATGGTTTGTTCTTGGGATCAAACAAGTGCGCCTAGGAAACACATCGTTCTATTGGGGTAAAGAAAAAAGGCCTCTGAGAAGAAAAAGACAGCCCAATTTTCTAAAAGTCTTCTTTTTATCATAAATGAGCAGAGGCTGAGTTCTTGGAAAAAGAAGGACGGTTGAGTATTTTTCATTATATTTCTTTTAGAGTAATTTATTTTCTTTTCATATAACAATTAAATATATAAGATAAATATTTAAAAAATGATAGTATAATTACTATCAAATATTAACTACTACATATTTATACTTTTATACTATTAATTATATCACCATGTATTTTAATATTCTCAGATTCTTTCGACATTTTCTCACTGTTCTTAGTTTCTATCATGGATCTCTTTCTCCGATTCTTCCTTCACCTTTCAATCCTTATCCCAACCCAAGTATTTTGATCCTAATTCACAAAAATATTTCTAGAGAGGATCATTTCATAATATCTCATCTGGACATCCTTTTTCTTCCTAATTCAAGTTTTAAAGCATTTCTCCGCCGCTTCCCTCCATCTAGATATTCAGCTCCCAAGATTTTGAGAGCTCTGACACCAGTTGCTAGAAACTGGAGTATATAACAAAAATAAAAACAGCATGTATATTGTATATAGCATCCTGGTACTGATATCGGCTCAAGTATGCTGAAATACAAGAGAGAAATGAACAGAAATAACTAAAATGGGTACATTTAGTTAGCCAAGGTTTCCTAGAGGCCTTAGTTTCTCCCTTCAAAAGGTCTCTCGCTATGCAGTTTTTTCTTGTCTTTTCTTCACTTAAATCTCCTGATTTATCATACCCCTAGATACTAACACCATAGTCCCTCCCCTTCCCACACCCCACACTGTTTGTGCAAAAAGCTTCACATGCATCCTAATTTATGCCATTGGATTGTAACTTCTTCACATCTATTTATCTAGAACTCAATGCCAGAAAATCTTGTAGAATTACGTGAAATCATAATTACATAGCAGCAGCTTTACAAGAGATGTAAACTATTTTTCATGCACGCCATGTCATCCCCTATTGGATCATGTACCAAAAGATGTTGAAAACACACATCCAGTATGAATACAAAGCAAACAGAAAAGTAGAGTGAGATTGAATCAAAAAACCATGCCAAAGAAGTAAGCACAGTGAATTCAATGAGAAAAGAGAGACCGACAATCCATTAAACAGATACAATTATGAGCAAAAATGGTAAGCCTGGTAAAAGGAAAAGAAAAAAAAAAGTACCTCTTCAGGGGACACACCAGCATCTACAAGGCTGCTCTGGATGCATGTAGACACACCAAGTCCATCGGCTCTTGGGTCAGTCATGTGATGAGCATCACAGTTCACAGCACCTCCCAAGTATTCAGCAATGATAGGTGCACCTCGCTTCATGGCATGTTCAAGGCTTTCCAATACCTGTTAAGTTATAGTACTCTCTTTACGATATAGAAAACTAGCATGTAGAGGAGCCACAAATAAAAAAGGACACACACAAAACAGCCACTACATGAAAGAAGGTTTAAAATTATTCACTTTGGTGGCAAGCACGGAGAAAAAGATAGTGTTGTTGCAAAGTTCATGACAGTCTTGCAAAATTTCTGTCTTAAGAGCCATCATGGTGATGCAATTGAATTTGACTCAATCATGTATACTTTTATATTGTTAATCAAAGTAGCCAACAAAAAGAAAACATTAAGAACAGCACAAACAAATCCTTACCAGAACTCCAGAACCTTCACCCATAACAAAACCATCACGGTCTTTATCCCAAGGCCTGGAAGCAGTTCTAGGGTCATCATTTCTCTGAGAAAGTGCCCTGCAAGCAACAAAACCCCCCAAACCAATAGGAATAATAGCAGCTTCAGTCCCACCTGCTATCATCAAATCCGCCTCACCCCTACGAATATGATTGGCAGCAGCATAAAAGCAATAATTCGAAGTAGCACAAGCAGTTGAAATAGAATAGTTTGGACCCATGAAACCCAAATCAATCCCAAGCAAAGCCGAACCCATATTCGTAATAGCATAAGGAATAAAAAAAGGTGTTATCTTCCTATGTCCTTTCTCAATCAAATTCTTAACCCCTTCAGAAAACACCGTTAAACCACCCATCCCAGACCCAACCAAAACACCAGCACGCTCCTTATCAATCTACAATACAAAAAAAAACAATTAGGGTTCCATTCAGTTCAATTCAGATATAACAAATACAGATCTAAAGGAAAAAAATCACAAAACCTTAGAGAGATTTACACCGCCGAGGCCAGCATGCTCAAGTGCTTTCTTCCCAGCAACAATGCAGTACCGGAGACAATCATCGAGTCTCCGGTCATTCTTCCCATCAATATAACCCTCAGAGCTGAAGTCCCGGATCTGACCAGCAAACCTCGTCGGAAACTTCGAAGCATCAAATCTATCAATCGACGTGATCCCACTCTCACCAGCAAGAAGCTTCTCGTAGTAACCATCAACATCATTTCCAAACACAGAAGCCAACCCCATACCAGTAATCACAACCCGCTTCTTCGGGTCCTTCTGTCTCTGCGGTGCTGCAGTAGTAGCCGCAGCGGCGACAACCGAGACTCTCTTCGACGCGAGTTTGGTTTTCCCGGCGACATTGGGAGATTTCCTTCGAAGCGGTTCGAGCGGAGACGGACGAAGAGTGGAAGGTAGTTGCTGAATCTGAAGTGATTGCATTGTGTTTGATGAAATGACGGAGAGTACGAAGCTCGTGACAGAGAGTAACAAGTGTTTGCTAATTTGTCATCAACTCGAAGCTATTTAATGGAGATATAGTTTCTTGTTTCTACCAATTTTTGGACTATTTTTTTTGTGAAATGATTTTGTTTAGAATTAAATAAAACGTTAATTACAATGTTTTTTTGCCTTGGAAATTCCGGAGTCTATAAAATATAAATGGAGTGGCAAGTTTGACATGTCCACCCCCACATTAGGTGGTTCATAGCAGATGATCCGCTCCTATTTAATTTTATCTTTTATAAGTAGGTTAACTCATAAAAAAAACATTTAAAATTATTATTACTTTATTGTTTTAAATTTTAATATTGAACGTAATTATTAATGTAAAATATTTTTACATTAAGTTGTCCTTATATTCTTGAAAACAAAATTCCAATGCCTAAATAAAAAAAATAATGTGATAAAATATTAACTTTTATTTGAAAATAGTATCAAATTATTAATATCTATCTTTTAAATTCTTCTTTATTTTTGTAATGTAAAAATAATTAATATTTTATTTTATTTTTGAATGAATATGTGTATATCATTTTTAAGTTATATTTTATTTCTTTTACGTTTCAATTATTTTTATACAAAACAATCAATAATTTACACTATTATTTCTCTTTATTTTTGTGTAGTATTCTTACACATTTATTGTCTCATTTCTTATATCACACTCTCTCCAACAAATAACTAAGAATATTTTTGATAGGTTAAATATTAATACAATATTGTAATGAATTTTGAAAAAAACAAAAAAAAAATAGAAATAAAATTGTCTTGCATATGCCATAAGACCAAGGATTATGTCACTTATGGTGATAACAATAAAAGAATAATTTTTGGTATATGCAAAGTCGAAGCATCACCTTTCACATCCATTGAAGATATTTTTTATGTTAAAGGACTAAAACACAATCTTCTAAGTATTACCCAACTTTGTGACAAAGGCTTCAAAATCAAGTTCACCAAGGATGAATGTTTGATTGAAGATGAAGTCACACATGAGGTAAAACTCAAAGGTACGAGATTTAATAATATATTTATGATTTACTTTGATGATTTGTCTTTGAAGGTAAAATGCCTCATGGTGAACAACAATGACGCATGACTATGGCATAAGAGAATTGCTCACATTCATATGGAACACTTGAATAAACTAGTCAAGTATGATCTTGTCATTGGATTGCCTAAGATGAAGTTTGTCAAAGATAGATTATATGATGCATGTAAAAAGGGAAAGCAAACCAAATCAACTTTCAAACCTAAAAATATGGTGTCCACTTCAAGGCCACTACAATTGTTGCATATGAACTTATTTGGTCCATCAAGAACAAGAAGTTTCAGAGGTAATGTATACGCTTTAGTTATTGTTGATGATTTTTCTAGATATACTTGGACATTCTTTTTAGTTCAGAAAAGTGATGCATTCAAGGCGTTCAAGAAGTATGCAAGGCAAATCCAAAATGAGAAATCACTAAAAATTGCCTCCATAAGAAGCGACCATGGCGAAGAATTCCAAAACGCCTCTTTTGAAGAATTTTACGAAGACACATGGAATCTTTCACAATTTCTCGGCACCAAGGACTCTTCAACAAAATGGAGTGGTGGAGATAAAGAATATGTCACTCGTGGAACTTGCAAGAACAATGCTTAGCGACTCGAACCTTCCAAAATATTTTTTGACGGATGCGGTAACCACGTCATGCTACGTAAGTAATAGAGTTATTATAAGACCTATTTAGAAAAAGACTCCTTATTAACTTTTCAAAGAAAGGAAACCAAACATTGTTTATTTTTATATTTTTGGATGCAAATGATTTGTCTTAAACAATGACAAATACAACCTCGGTAAGTTTGATGAAAAGTTCGATGAAGGTATTTTTCTTGGTTATTCTCTCTCTAGTAAAGCATATAGAATTTATAATAAACAAACTTTAACTATTGAAGAATCTATGCATATTTATTTCGATGAAACTAACTCTTCCAAATAGGGTGTTGCGTGATGATGATGATATTGTAGATGTTCCTCAAGAAGATACTTCCAAAGTCAACAACGGTAATCAAATGGAACATCATGAAGAACCAATTCAACATGAGTCAAATGATAATGATCTACCTAAAGAATGGAGAACTCATAGAGATTATCTAATTGATAAAGTCATTGGTGATATTAGTTAAGGCATTGCAACAAGATTAAATCTCAAAGATACATGCTTGAATATGGCGCTTGTTTCACAAATTGAACCTTCCAAAGTTGATGAAGCCTTAGGAGACGACCAATGGATAATTGTTGTGCAAGAAGAGTTAAACCAATTCGAAAGGAATCGAGTTTGAGAACTTGTCCCTAGGCCAAGTGGTAAACACATCATATATACCAGATGGATGGTAAAGAATAAGCTTGATGAGAATGGTATAATTGTTCGAAATAAAGCAAGGTTGGTGGCCCAAGGATACAATTAAGAGGAAGGCATTGATTTTGAAGAAACGTTCGCTTCGGTTGCAAGGTTATAAGCTATTCGTTTATTACTTGCTTATGCTTGTTCATTAAATTTTCAGTTATTCCAAATGGATGTCAAAAGCGCCTTCTTGAATGGATATATCAATGAAGAAGTCTATGTCAAACAACCCTCAGGATTTGAAGACTTCAAGAATCTTTCACATGTCTTCAAGTTGAAGAAAGCTCTTTATGGCTCAAAACAAGCACCAAGGGTGTAGTATGATAGACTTAGCAACTTTCTTTATGAAAGAGGATTTGAAAAGGTAAAGTTGACAAGACCTTGTTTATTAAGAAAATAAAAGGTAACACTTTATTGGTTCAAGTCTATGTTGACGACATCATATTCGGCTCAACAAACAAAGAAATGTGTGAAGAATTTTCATTGATGATGCAGGGAGAATTCGAGATGTCCATGATGGGTAAGATGAACTATTTTCTTTGACTCCGAATTAAGCAACTAAAGGATGGCATCTTCATCAACCAATCAAAGTACTACAAAGAGTTGTTAAAAAGATTTGACATGGATAGTTGCAAGTAAATGTCTACTCTAATGGGATCCAGAACTTATGTTGATCAAGATGAATCAGGTGTTTCGATTGATATCACAAAGTATCGAGGTATGATTGGTTCCTTACTATATTTAACGGCAAGCCGTCCTGATATAATGTTTAATGTGTGTCATTATGCGCGTTTCAAGCCAATCTAAGGAATCACATCTCACTGTTGTTAAAAGGATCATGAAGTATCTCAAAGGAACAACAAATGTCAGCCTATGGTATCCAAAAGGTAGTATATGTGATTTAGTTGGATAGTCTGACTCAGATTATGCAGGTTGCAAAACTGATAGAAAAAGTACAAGTGGAACATGTTACATCCTAGAAAATGCATTAGTTTCTTGGGCGTGTAAGAAACAAGCATGTGTTGCTCTTAGCACCGCAGAAGCAAAATACATAGCAGCACGAAGTTGTTGTGCTCAAATTCTATGGCTAAAGCAACAACTGAGTGATTTCAGACTAAATCTTGGATGCATACCACTTCGATGCAATAACACGAGTGCAATAAATATAACAAAGAATCCAGTAATGCATTCTCATACTAAACACATAGACATTTGACATCACTTCTTACATGATCATGTGCTCAAAGGCGATGTTGAAGTCTCGTTCATGGATATGCATAATCAGTTTACCGGCGTATTCACAAAACCTCTCCCGAAGGAATCATTTTACAAAAATCGGAGGGAACTTGGTATTTTAGATGATTGTGACATTTGATTATTCAAAATTAATCAATGCAAACACAAAGGTACACTCTCTCATTACCTCAATTGTTTATTTAAGATTTTATGTATGTGTTTTCTTATATGAGTTTTGAGAAAATTAATTTTTTGTGCCTTTATAATGTTTTTATAACATGTTTGCTTCATATAAAGTTGCCCAAGGATATTTAATAACATGTGTAATTGTTGGGTTCTAAAAATTCATTGCATACTGATCCTGGTGAACACTTTGTTTTTTTGTTATTGAGGTAATCAGTTACCTCTTATTCAGTAATCGATTACATGCTTGCTTGCGTGACTCATTGCAATATTTTTGCATAGTGTAACCGATTACACCTCTCAGGGTAATCGATTACACCTGAACGTTTTCCAAATGTTTGCTTTTAAATGTATTTGTTTCTTGTTTTTTGTTATGCTGAATTTTCTTGTTTTTAAGTTTATGTTTTAATCATTATATATGGACAAGTTGTTTTGTATTAAGTTATGTGTTTTTTGTTGTTTTGTTATTTGTTTATGTGTTCATATTATATGCTATATCATCATACAACATATGGTTGTTCATTGTTTAGTCTTTCCCATCCTTTTTGCTAATGATAAAGTGGGAGAAGATATATTTGGTTGTTGTATGTTTCTCTAACAATGCATCTAGCAATTACTTTAAAAATTCTCTCAATCATGGATCAAGGGGGAACTTCAATCAAGGGGGAGTTTCAATTGTTAGAGAAAGCAAAATTGGATAAAACTTTCAATAAATAGTTGTCATCATCAAAAGGGGGGAGAATGTGAAGATAAGCTTCTAAAAATGTTTTGATGAAGACATGTTCTACAAGTAAATGTGCATCGCAAAAAGAATGGTTCAAGACTCAAGCACAAGTCAAGCTTCACTTATAAAATAATTTAAAGTCTTGAAGATTTCTATTGAATTTATCAAATTATTAATATGTTCATTCAAGTGCTCAAGGTTTTCACTCATACATGTCATGTTTCATTTAGGCCTCTTAAATGTTTTCATTTGGCCTTACAATTCATTTTCAACTGCATTTTGTCATTCTGCCTTGATGGTAATCGGTTACCATGTTTGAAGTAACTGATTACCAGTTGTCTGCGTTGCCTTTTGTGACAATTTTTGTAACAGGTAATCAGTTACCATGTTTTGGATAATCGATTACATAGTGAAAATTTTCAAATTTTTTAACGTTGGTTAAGGTGTAACTGATTACACCATATTGGATAACCTATTACCATTGAACCAGTGGCAGAAAGAAATGCATTTTTTCATGAAAAACTTTTTTGAATTGTGTTCTTGAATCATGGTATCCATTCATGAATTATGACCATTTAGAAAGGTGTCTAAGTGTTATATATACCACATGTTTTCAGAATTTTAATACACCTCTTTCACACAAATATTTCAAATAATTCTTCTCTTTATCTTTTAAAAGTTTCTCAAGTGTTCTTGATTAAATTTTCTGGTGAAACTTTCTACACAGAATTTTCAATATACATTCATACAGTTTCATCCATATCATTCTTAGAGCACTTGTATGTCATAAAGCGAATTGATTTCTTGAAAGCAGAAAATCAATCAATAGATTGATATATTGTTCCATCTTTAAAAAACTTGTAAAAACTCATATTGTTCTTGTTATCCTTGTTGTCTAGGACTGTTGGAAACAAGAGAGTCATTAAGAGAGGATTGTTCTCTTAGTGGACTTAGTGAAAAATCCAAGAGGATTGTTCTTGGTGTTCTTATTAGAGTATGTATAGAAAGACTAAAATTTCATGTTCATAAGATCTAACAATAATAAAATCTCTTACATGTGGTAAGGGGACTGGAGCACTCTCGAATTGTGTGGGGAACCAATATACGTCTCAGTGTTCTTTACTTTATGCACTTTACTATTTCATTGCATAACCAAACCATAAAAGAAAGAACAAGTTTTCATAAAACCGATTTTTTTTCAAAGAACCTAATTCACCCCCTCTTAGGCGCATACTCAACTTACATGGTTATGTCTGCCTTTCCTCTTTCAAAACTATTTTCTTAATAACAATTTTATAATATCAAACTAAGAGGCTTGTTTAAGACTATACAATAACCATTTCAGTTTATAAAAATATTTAGAAAGTTGAATTTCTTAAAATCCACTTAGTAGTTCAACATACATTTATTCACTCATAAAATCATTCAAAATTTCCCTTTTTACATTATTTAATATAAAGTAATTATTGAACCAGGTACGATTTGAAGAATAATAACCTCTAAATATGAAGTTTTGATGATAACATTGTGATTAAGAATATTTGATAGTCTAATGTATTTTTTTTCACATTAGAACAATTTGAAATCATCTACAGAAAATAAAATCCACAGTTGTACATAGAGGGAATGATCATTTGTACCAGAGTCACCAATTTTGACCACTTAAACTTCAAGTATAAATCATCATTTACACTTAGATAATAGAAACAACCATCTACCCCAAATAGAAGCAATGATAATTTGTACCTAAGAAAGTGAGGTTGACCACCTGTCCACAAGAAAAATTTGATCATATGTGTCGTATCTCGAAAAATACGATCATTCGCGAAGTCGCGAAAAAAATAATTCGAACAGAGTCGCCACTGAACTTTATTTATTTCAAAAGAAGGAAGGGGGAAATATCGATAAAATCCTTAGAAAGTAAAAGAAGATGGTTTTCACAACCAAATTTAGGTTTGTGAGTCAATTATGCAATGAGAAGATATTAACACCCCCCACGTCCGTTGTACTTAACAAGAACTTTTTAGTTAGATTTGCAGTTGAATATTAGCTATTGCTAATTATTTTCTTCGAATGATAAATGATGTAAAAGAAAAGGGGTCACAAAAAATGTTTTAATTAGGGTGCTTGACGAGATTACAGGTCTCACTCCTACGTATCCTCGGGTACAATGAGGAATTCAAAACTTCGTAGTTCGGGGAAAGGCTACGGTTTATTGGTTTGTTTTATCAAACAAGTGTTTGTATCACACTCTTACGGTTAAACATTGACTTATTTGTTCGCGGGGGAGGCTTAAGTGCTAGTTTGTATTCGCATTAGAATGGACAAAATAATTTTCTTTTTTAAAAAGAGTTTGATCGTACAGGGGCGAGAAACTAAGTTGATATGCTGAATATTTTGTTGGACGAAGACTACTCGAATAGTCGAGTAAGATAACTTGTACCGAAATAATCGAGGTAAGGAATCGAAGGCTTTAGACCATTTCCCTTTTCTTCCTCAATTGGAAAAGCATTTGTTATTATTAAAGGGTTTTGGATGGATGACGAATACTCAAATGATCGAGTAAGGCAACTCGTATCCAAGTATTCGGGGAAGAAAATAGAAGGCTCTATACTACTTTATTTTCTGTTCAAGTTATTATAAAAGTGGATTTGATTTGATTTAATTATGAAAAGGAATTAAGGTGAATCGTGTTAGAAGTTTTTAAGGGATGACGATTATTCGAATATTTGAGTAATAGAACCCGTACTCGAACAATCGAGGAGAGGAATTGAAGGCTCGAGACCACCTCCCTTTTCATCTTTAATGAAATGGTGTTTAGGTGTAATTAAGTATTTTGATTTAAATTATAGAAAATCACTTGATGTTGATCGATGTTTTAATTTATGTCAAAGTGAAATGCAAGAAACGATTTGAGATAAAATTCGTTTGGCGTTGGACCAAGGTTTTTTTTAGAAGTCCATGTACCGTTGGACCAAGGGTTTTATATATTTGTATCGATGCTTTGTGATTCTTGAATTTCTTCAAGCTCTACTTTCCTCCCACTGATTCCTTTGGAAATAAAATCCTTTTCTAGGAAAACTCCAGTTCGAGCGACAAACACTTTGCCCTCAGAAGGATTGTAGAAGTAATACCCTCTTATTTCTTTAGGATACCCCACAAATAAGCATTTGTCAGATTTGGGCTCAAGCTTAGTTGAAATTTGTCGTTTCACATAAACTTCGCAACCCTAAATCTTCATGTAAGACATATGTGGTTTCTTACCATTCCATATCTCATATGGTGTCTTCTCAACCTTTTTGGATAGAACACGGTTAAGTGTGTAAGTTATTGTCAATTGTGCATGTCCCTAAAAGGAGTTTGGAAGATCGGTGTGACTCATCATGGATCAGACCATGTCTAACAGGGTTCGATTTCTTCTCTCAGATACACGTTCCATTGGGGTATTCCAGGAGGAGTAAGTTGGGATAGGATCCCACACTCTTTCAGATGGTCATCAAACTCTAGGCTTAAATACTCACCACCTCGATCTGATCGAAGAGTTTTAATATTCTTACCTAGTTGGTTTTGTACTTCAAAGGACTCTGATTTGTGTTTCATTAAATACACATAACCATATCTACTGAAATCATCAGTAAATGTGATGAAGTACTGAAAACCTCCTCTGGCTGGTATGTTCAGTGGTCTTCATACATCAATATGTATGAGGGCCAAAAGATCATTAGCTCTTTCACCTTTTCCTATGAATGGAGACTTTGTCATATTTCCAATTAAACAAGATCTGCATGTCTCATATGATTCATAATCAAAAGAGTCCAAGAGTCCATATTTATGGAGTTTGGAAATGCGTTTCTCATTTATGTGGCCTAATCGACAATGCCAAAGGTAAGTTAGATTTAACTCATTAGGTTTCATCTTTTTAGTATTAATGTTATAAATAAGCATTTCAAGATCAAGGACATATAGTCCATTGTTCATTTGTGCAGTAGCATAGAATATATCATTCAAATAAATTGAGCAACAATTGTTCTTTATTATAAATGAAAAACCAAACTTGTCCAAACAAGAAACAAAAATTATATTACTGCTAATTGCAGGTACATAATAATAGTTCTCTAACTGAATTATTAAACTATTAGGTAAAGTCAATACATAAGTTCCTACGGCTAAAGCAGCAACATTTGCTTCATTGCCAACTCGTAGGTCAACTTCACCTTTTTCCAGATCTCTACTCCTTTTTAGCCCCTGCACATTGGTACAAATGTGAGAACCGCATCCAGTATCTAATACCCATGATGCAAAAGTAGATAAATTAATTTCAATAACAAAAATACCTGAAGTTGAAGTCTCTACTCTATTCTTCTTATCTTCCAGGTACTTTGGGCAGTTTCTCTTCCAGTGTCCTGTCTTACCGCATTAGAAGCAGGTGCCTTCCTTTGTTATACCTCCACTGGGCTTCAAAGCAACAACAATGGGTTTGGGTTTGACAACTTCCTTGTCTTTCCCTTTATAACCTTGCTTGGTGCGTCTTTTGTTCTGTCTCTTTCCATTTCCGATCATCATAATGGACTTCTCTTTTGACTTTAGATTCTGCTCAGCAGTTCTTAACATGGCTAGCAGTTCAGGAAGAGATTTGTCCATATCATTCATATTGAAATTAAGGACAAATTGACTGAATCTATCTGGCAACGATTGCAAGATCAAATCAGTCGCAAGTTCCTTTCCGAGGGGAAAACCCAACCTCTCAAGGTTTTCCACATACCCAATCATCTTGAGCACATGGGGACCTACAGGGGCTCCCTCATCTAACTTGCCTTGAAAAAGGGCTTTTGAAACTTCAAACCTTTCATGGCTTGCTTGCTCTTGATAGAGCATTTTCAGGTGTTCGATCATATCGAACACTGCCATATTTTCATGTTGCTTTTGCAACTCTGAGTTCATGGTATCTAGCACGAGGCAAGCAGTTTCATTGGCATCATCGACATGCTTTTTATAAGCATCTCTTTCTGCATTAGGTGCAGAACTAGGAGGTTCCTCTTCAAGAACAGACTTCTCCAAGACATATAGCTTTCTATCATGTTTGAGGACAATCCTCATATTTCGGTGCTAATCTAGAAAATTTGTTCCAGGCAATTTTTCCTTGTCAATGATTGATCGCAAAATGTTGTTAGAGGTGTTTGTTGTCATGGTAATCTACATGAAAATAATGAAAATATAACTATCAATAACATATTTAATTAGGCCTTTAATTAAATATGCTCCCACTATTTTACTCAAAACAAATGACCCTCACCATTTGATTCGGAAAATCCCGTTGGAAGATTTTCTATTGGGTCGAGATCCACATTTCACTTTGTTTTAAGTCCGCGTAGGCGGATTACACAAAACTAGGTTATTTAGGTATGAACTCCTTCTAATTGTATCTAATACAACTCTCGAATATTTTAGTTGGGTGAATAACTCCTTATTCCAATCCATCACATGGATCATTTCCAACTCTTGCTTCTAAACATATATAATCTTATTATAATTTGTTTAGTTAAGTTTGACCCATTGTTTTAGCAATTGGATATTACAATTATCCCATCGCACCTTACTAATATAGAACATGCACCTCGCGTAGGCGAAACGTACATTATCCGATACTAGTCTTGATGAGTGCTAAAACTTGGAAAGCATAAACTTAATATTTAATTGGAGGGAATTTGCAATTATTCCGATCTCACCGGCTTATTTATCATATAAATCGTCTCTCACATGCATCAACATACATTCACATGCATCAACATACATAATGAAACAGTTATGGCCCCTAGCGCAATTGTTCTCCCAAGCCAATGAGAGAACCTAAGCTAACCTAATAACGATCTAAGCTTTTCCAGTAAGATCTTCAAGGTTATCTTCCTTTGATATTGTATTCTTCTATTTCTTCATAATATTATATTACATAAAAGCAACTCGTTTTACATACGAGGGAGTGAGATGAGAAAAGAAGTTACATTAAGAGATTAAAATAGAAGCCCGACACGCAGGTCGTATTTTAAAATCCCAAAACAAAATAAAGGAAAACTAAGTCCATAACCGATCACCACAAGACAATAATAATAAACACATTATTATTATTAATTTAAATTCTATTAATTAATTAAAACCAAATTAAATTTCGGCGACTGTAACACCTCAAAATTTGCCCTCCTCTCTTGGGACTAGCTTAGCATACTGCATATCATTTTGTAGGACATTAGGCAGTTGCATATTGCATATCATGAAATAAACAAGTCATCCTCTTAAGTCTTTCTCAAAAGATAGGGAGATTAAGAGATTCAGGCCGGAGGGTCTTATTGAATTGATCACCAACCATCTGAGGGTTTGTGCTTCAATTAGGGTTTTCTTGGTTCTTCAAGGAGGTTGAGCATTATCTTGGTTGCAAGGATACATCATCATCATCATGGTCATGTCCTTATCAAGGGGTTCATTATTCATGCTCAGTTTCTTTGGGATTAGGGTTTTGACCTCTGGTCAACCCTAATCAGTGTCATTCTACCAGTCAGGGTTTCTCAAGGAGATGGGGTTTATTTCTTGGATGGAGATCATATGGTCATTATCTTGGGCTTATTTGAGTTAGAGTTTCATTTTGGAGCCAATTCCTCAAGTGATAGAGGCTCAAGCTGATCAGAGCACTTCTAAGTCATCTGTCAACCAAAAAGTCAACAGAAAGTCAACTGTGGGTTTTGAACTGGGAAATTGATTTTTTTCATCCCATTCATGTTCCAACAATGTTTACTCATCATGTCAAATACATATCTTGAGGAATTTGAGGCCAGATCAAAAGTTTCCAAAAATGGAAAGTGACCTGTAATTGAAAGTTTCCAAAATTGGAAAGTTTTTGGTTCAAATTCAACTTGATCTTACATCATCAAAGAAGCCTCAAATGAATTTTTGTCCAACATGAAAGTTGAATATCTTTCTCTCCCATTTCCAAAAAGTCCAAGATCATGAATTTATGATGAATGGTTGAGGAAATATGATCAAATCATTGTCAAGTGTGCATGAAACTTCAAAAGGCCATAACTTTTGATTCATAACTCCAAATTTAGTGCCTCTTCTTGCATTTTGCTTGTCATGACATGTATTTTACAAATCATTCATTACATTGCATGAAAATTCATCACATGATCATATGCATATTCATGCTTATTTTGGAGGGAAACTTACAAATTCAAAATTGGTGCATTGTATGGACAAAATACCATTGCCATTGTGTTGATAAAATGATTTTGAGTGAATTTGACCATGCATTTGGTACTGTTCACGTATGCATTTGCCATGCACCACCAATTTTCATTTTTTGGTCACACACCTTGTTTTTGCTAATCACAATTAACCAAGCTTAATTAAGTTTTTCAGCATGATTAGGAGATCATATAAATACAAAAGCATAACATAATTTGAGGATTTTTTTCACCATTTCTAGATCTAAAATCCTCTTCCCTCCAAAATTTTCTCCCAATCCAAATTCAAATTTTTTCCACATAAGCCTTTGATTTTCTTCCATATTCTTGTTCTGTGATATTGATTTGGTGTAGATCAAGCCTTGGATCAGTGAATTCGAGCAGAAATTAAGCATAGCAAGCTCAAGAACAATGAACATGGAAGCTGTTATTTGAGCAAGATCTAAGTCACTACAAACTCCAATTTCTTCATAAAGCTTCATAACAGTGATAGAGGAGTGGATTTGAAGCTTGCCGGGCCTTGAAATTGCTGATTCCAGAAGTTGATCTTCAAGAGGTAGGTTTTTCGAAGCTCCTAATTCTCAAAACTTTTGCCATGATAGTGTAGATCCTTGCTTGCTGATTATGCTGATGGAAATTTCGTGTGAAATGGTGGCTTATTGGCTGAGATATGCTTGATTGAAGTTTTGTACATCAAAATGTTTTGTTTCGATTTGCAATGTATGTGATGAATTAACATGAATTGATGCTGGATTCTTGTTGTACATGTCACGAGCTTTTGATTGATATAAGTTTTGGCCAAATCTGGAAAAAAAATTGTGGATTGTTACTGTTCATCCACCGTCTTCATGAAGAAGACGGTGGTTTCCACCGTGCGCCGCCCTGCCTGTACAGGCCTAGGGTATACTGGTTCGTCCATGCAAATATTACTGTAGAAACGCCATTCAAGTTGCAAGCGCGCGTTCGATTCCCTCTGTTTTCATGTTATTTTGTTTAATTCATGCTGACCTAGCGCTTGCGTGTGCATCCAGTGGCCAATTCATTGGTCCATATCCATTTGACCGCTTCCACGCCAGCCTTGACTGTTGATGTGGCTTCCACGTCAATTATTGAAACGGAGCGTTTTGAGGATCACGGTTCGAATCCGGCTGATGCATTGCCATTTTATTAAATTCTTTTTATTATTTTCATGATATTTCAATGTTTATTTCATTTTTTCCATGATCTTCAAAAAATCACCAAAAATAGTATGATAATCCAATTAATTCCCAACCTTTTTCTACTTGTTCATGTGGATGTCTAGAATTTTATGGTGTTGATTTTAGGATTTTATCATTTCTGGAAATTAAATTGTGTTGAATTCTTTGAACATGTGTACATTTGGACCATGCCTCATTCAAACTAATGTGAAATGCTCAATAATGATCCAATTGCCATGAAATTTTACATGATGATTCTCAACATGTTGTGTGATTTTTGAGGCTTGGTTGTGCATTTTTATCATTTTTCATTTCTGTTTTAGGCACATGCTAATATGGTGTGACAATGTATGTCACACAATTTGATGTGGATCTTATTCATTTTCATTTCCTGACCAATTGAGCTCCTCTGTTTACAATTTTTGGCATGATGATTGTGTTTGATATGTTGTATGCTCATAAATTTTTCCATGATTGTTTGAGTCACTTCTGATTTAATATGGAATTTTGATTCTTGTTGACCAATTGTGTGCACCTCTTGCTTGCCTTGCCTTCTCTTGCACATGAAATGACTTTGCTTAATGCTTTTGACTTGGTCCTTTTTGGGACATGTTCTTATGTGTTTAAGGTTGCCTTATGTTGAGTTTTGGTTGCTGTTTTGACTTTTTGATTCACTTTTGACCCTAGGTTTTGCCCTAGGGGTTTGTACTCACAATTTGAGTTTTGCCTTTCAGGACCAAGCCTTTAGCTCCATGGTTGATGTTGCTTCCTCATTTGAGCTTTGTTTACTTGCTTTGTTTAACTAACCTTGTTGTTTTGTAGGTTATTTGAATGATGAAACAATTTGAGTTGCTTGCACTTTGTACCTTGCTTTGTGTAACACTGTTGATTGGGATTGTCTGATTGTTGTTATCTGTTGGTTGTTTGTCTGAATAGAATAATGATGGTTTAGCTTTTCTTACAGGTACTTTAGCCGCTTTAACTCATTATTTGAGTTGCTTTGCTTTGCTTGTGGTTGGCATACCACTTAGGTAATCTCTTGAACTCCATGTAGTCTGGAAGACCTGTCATGTTATTTTGGCAGGCACCTGTCTGAAGTCCTCCTTAAGAGGCAATGTTTGTGCTTGTTTATCTTTGTGCCTTGTACATGTAAAGACCTCCTAAGTGAAGAGGCATTGGCAGATAAAAGGGATGTGCAATCCATCCCCTGCTATTCCGTTGAGTCCTTCATCTTGCTCACACTATGTGTTGACGCATTTTGAATAAAAACCCAAAATCTTGTTGTGTCAGTCATGTGGAATAGAGTCTCACATTCTGGACTCCCACACCTTCTTTGTCTTGAGCTCACCCGGGCCGGGTTAAGAGCTATGAGGTCTTACCCTCATCTCCCATTTCATCTGCTCACCCTGACGGTCAATGTCAGTGGTTAAGAGCCTCAGACACCTTTCCAGTTGGCTTGTTTGTCAAGGTCGATATGACCCCTTGACTAAAGCCCAACCTTGCATGAGCCACTTGTTTGTGTATAGTGTGTGCTGATTGCTTTTGATGTTTATCTGTTTTGCTTCTCATCTCCTTTCTGTAGGAGTCGTATGATCAACTTTCAAGGAAGTTGAATGTACGTAGAGATAGACTTGAGTTGACTCACTGCCTGGGTGAGTCAAACTCTGGTTAGAAACCTCAACCTAGGACTATTGTGGATTACATGAAAACTATTAGGCTCGAGTCAGTCTCCCTTTTAGTTTGTTATTTCCCAGTCTCTGGTTAGGATAGAAGTTTCTCCCCTGTTCAGGGGAACTACGTCGCCCTGATCCTCATACCAGATGAGGTACGTAGGTAGGAGATCGTGCGAGATCTCTCCGGGCACCCTTTTTCTTTTTGCGTGTGTTTTGCCTTGCAGCTACTAGGTCCGAGTTCCCGACTCCCTTCTAGTCTGTGTGTTCAACCCTTTTCTTTTTCAACCTTTTTCTTTTTTGTGGTGTGTTAGGAGTCTGATGTAAGCCCAGCGATTGGCAGTCGGTTTCCTATTTGTGGTTTGTTTGGAGTCTGATGTAAGCCCAACGATTGGCATTCGGTTTCCTTGTTTGTTTGTTGTTTGGAGTCGGACGTAGGACCATCCATTGGCAGTCTGTTTCCATTTGTGTGTTTGCTTTGACGTCTCAGCGTCTGTGCGTGTGTTTTGTTTCGGCGTGCGTTAGCCGAACTATGGTAGCTCTGATTCTCATTCCAGATGAGATACGTAGGCATAGGATGCGATATCCTAGCGAGCCCCGTTCTCCTCTTCTTCCATCTGTGTTTTATTCCAGTGTGTGTGCATTCTTTGAGCAGTTATTCAGCAACCTTATTCTATTCCTTTCTGAGCGTGGATCCCGTCGAGTACGACGGACGTGAGGGGTGCTAATACCTTCCCCTTGCGTAACCGACTCCCGATCCTTGCATCTCCGGTCGTAAGACCATTTCCTTTCCAGGTTTACTTCGAGTGTTTCCTTTCCCTCCTTTGGGATAAATAACGCGCGGTGGCGGCTCTGTTTGTTTGTTTTTCCCGCCGGTTGTTTTTCGCGGATGCGACAGCTGGCGACTCTGCTGGGGATCTAACAGAGAAGTTGACCTCTTGCTGGTCCATCTTCCCTAAGCGAGTCAATCCTAGCGCTCTCTAGGATAGTTTTGGTTGCTTGTGCTGCTTTATTTATTGCATTTATGATTATTGTACTGTGTATATATTTGCATATATGTTTGCATGCATCGTATTATCATTGTGCTGATTCTGGACAGGTTTGGTTCCTCTGATTTGGGGTGGGTGTTCTGAGTGGGGCTAAAACCCAGGCCCGAGTATACACCTAGGATTAGCGTGGTCTCATGTTGCCTCTCATGTTAGGTCAATATGTTTTTGGCGACGTGACATACCACAAGCCTGACGAGGTTCATTTGAGAGTGCTCTTCCTTTGTGGAGTATCCACTTTGGTTGAGTCACTTCATCTGAGCTGGTGACTTCGATGACCGTTCTTTCCCGGATCTTTGGTTTAGACGATCTTATGAGAGCTGCAGCGGCACACCCAAAAGGGCAAACCCGTTGAGTATCTTGTCCGATTGTCGAGACCATTATCCGCCTTAGGATGACCTGATTAGAATTCACCTGTGAGGGGAGGGTTTGATTCTTACATATGCATGTTCTGATGGTGACTTTGATGGTGACCAATGGTTCAGTTATTGATCAGAGTCCTGTTTATAAGTCGGATTTATGGATTTATTTCTGAGACGCCGGAGTTCTGTCCGTGGTATTTATCAGTGGGGATCCGTTTATTTCAGGATTCCCTGGGTTGATACAAATGATTTTGTGGTTATCAATTCAGTGATTGTCTGGTGATGATGGTGATATATCCTCTTGTTCCGTTTATTTCGGAACCTCCCAAGTTGGATTTATGGTTATTCAGTACCTCAGATGGTTGTGATTAGTTCAGAGACTGGGGCTTCCGTACAGTTGATGTTCAGATGACTTGGAGGGTGGGACATTGCATTGTATTCATGCATCCGCATCATTCCCATTTTGCATTTATCTGCATCTAACTCATATTTATCCATATGCAGGGGACATTCTTGATTGAGATCCTGGTTGAGAGACTTTTTGTTCCAGATATAAGGACCGGCTTGAAAAACGATGTTGTCTACAGTTTCTTCGACCCGAAGATTAGTGTGTTGAGAGATATGATAGCATTGATTACACCTGACCGTGTGGGGATGTTTCGTGAGACTCATGGAGGTATTCTGAAGTTGGTTTTCAGGCTCACAGATATAGATAGGAGTGCCATCCATACTCTTCTTCAGTTTTATGACCCGGGCTTGAGATGCTTTGTGTTCCCGGATTACCTGTTGGGACTTTTGATGGAGGATTATGCCAGCATTCTGGGTATTCAGATCAGAGACCAGATTCCATTCTATGTCACTAAGGAAGAACCTGATGTTGTTGGGATTTCTCGTGCTCTTTATTTGAGCCCAGAGGTGACTAAGGGGGGTTTGAAGGAGAAGGGAAAGTTTCCCGGTTTTCATCTGAGTTTCTTGGAGGCCAAAGCCAAGGAGCATGATGTTTTGGATAATTGGAAGACCGTTTGTGCTTTGATTGCTGTGAGCATCTATGGAATCATCATGTTTCCTAACCAGAAGAACTTTGTGGACATTAATGCCATCAGGTTGTTTATGCAGAGGAATCCTATTCCTACTTTGGTCAAAGATGTCTATTACTCGGTCCATAATCGGAACGAGAAGCGGCGTGGGGGATTGATTCGATGTTGTGCTCAACTGTTGTACAAATGGTTCATGGGGTATTTGCCTTCCAGAGGTGCCTTTGTCTTTCTTGATCCTACTGTCAAATGGTCAATCAGGTTGATGGGTTTGCGAGCCAAGGACATAGCTTGGACTCACAATGGTATGGCTGGACGAGATTTCATCTATAGTTGTGGGAGTCTTCCCAATGTGCCTCTTATAGGAGTTCAAGGTTGCATTAATTACAACCCGACGCTTCTTAGGAGACAAATGGGGTATGCCATGGAGGTTCCTCCTCTCGAGCGAGAGATTCAGGAGTCTTTCTATTTCCCGACTGAGGGTAATCCGACATGGTTGAGGCAAGTGTTTGGGGCATGACGCAACGTTCAGAGAAAGGGCAAGGTTCCTTTTGGTAGGGTTAACAGTAGGTCTTTTCCTCTGTTTGATGATTGGCTGAGGAAGAGGATTGAGCTCACGCATCTACCATTTTCTGGGGGTGATCCTTGGTGTCCCTTGATTGAGGGGCCATGTTCTTCTGTCAGCATGGAAGAGTTTCTTGAGATGAAGAGGGAGAGGGATCAGCTGCAGGCAGAGAAGACTGAGTTGGAGATGAGTGTTGCTAGAATTCAAATGGCTAATCAGGAAATCAAAGGGAAAATAGAATACCAGGATAAGAGACATGCCTTTTGTTGGTGTAAGCCCTAGAGGCCAATACTTTTGGTACTTGTATCGAATTATTTATTAATAATAAAAGGCATTTTCTTTATTATGGTTGATTAATAAAGTCCCTAGAATAGATAGCCCGTTTAATGTATTAAGTGTGACTTAATCATGAGAACACATTAAACATAAGGACATTATTCTTAAAGTATTCGTAGTCGAGCTTTAGTGTGAAGTGGGATAACATTAAAGCATTAAGACTATTATGTTTGTAGACTGATGATCACATCTCATGGATCATGGATAAAGAGTTATCAAGTCTTAAACATAGGTATGAATATTAGGAGTAATATTTATACCGGATTGACCCGCTATGAGAATATTATATAGAAAGTTATGCAAAGTGTCATAAGTTATTCTCATGGTGATAATAGTGTATACCACTCTTCGACCTGAAACCACTATGGATCCTAGATGTAGAGTCAAGTGCTTTGTTGTTGATCCAACATTGTCCGTAACTGGATAACCATAAAGACAGTTGATGGGTACTCCACAAAGCATGCTGAGGGACTAGAGTGTCCTAGATGGAATTTGCCCATCTTGCGTAACAGGATAAATGTCTATGGGCCCAATATTGAACTGGACAAGGATGACACGGTCTATACCTTGTGTTCAATATAGACATAAGGGCAAAGGGGTAATTATACACATGATTATTATCACAGGAGGTTTTGTCAGATCACATGACATTTTCGTGACTTGGGTAGCAGTGATGTGTTGCTAGATACCGCTCACTGTTTATTATGTTAAATGCGTGATTTAATATAATTGCCAACGTCGCGAAAACCTATAGGGTCACACACAAAGGACGGATTGATGAGAGATAGAATAATTAAGGAACATCGTAAGGTACGGTGTACTTAAGTAGAATACGAAATATGGTAATGTACCAAATACTTAAGTGATTTTGACATGTTATGAGATATGGGCCAAAATGCACTTAAGTGGGCTTTTTGGCTTGAAGCCCACACAAGTGGTTCTATAAATAGAACCCCTTGGGTAGAAGCATTGTCACTCCACAGTAACTCACTGAGACAGAAAACACAACTGAAGAGTTGGAATTTCGTATCTCTCTCTCACTCAAAGCCTTCATTCATAACAGCTAGCACTGCGATTGAACGAATCCGTTCGTGTGGACTGAGTAAAGACGTTGTCATCATTCAACGTTCGTGATCGCCCCGTGGATCTGTATCAAAGGTTTTGATCATTATCAGAGATCTGCACCAAAGGTTTGAATCGCCACAAGAGGTAATGATTCTATCACTGATCATGCCCATTCGTAAGGATCACTAAATGGAGAAATTTTTAAATTCCGCTGCGCCTTGGATGGCAATTCTCCTACAGTGGTATCAGAGCCACTTACGAAACCATGAATCTGATATTTATTTTTGTTCTGTAATAATATGATTAAAGATAGAATGAATCAAAGGTTAAATTGAGATCGATCAAGTTACATATATGTGATATATGTAATCCTGATGCAAAATACATTATATATGATATAGTGTTCTCGTTTCGTTCATTCAAACCCTCGATGATTGTTTTCCTTTGAGCGATCAATGGTTGTTTGCTTCTTGATCCGACATTAGTATGGTGAAGCAATGACGTGTTGATCAATCATACTGAATTAACAATCGAGATGTGTTTGACGGTCTGAAATTGGTGCATCAGGGTTAGTGACGGCACAAGGGTTGTGTTGTCAGAGAGTTATGCGATTGGGGTTTGACTGCACAAGAGTTGTGCGTTCTAAACACTTTTCCGAACAGTGTTAACCGGTTGACGCGTATGGTTAACCGGTTAACGAGAAACTGAATAAAGCCTTCTAAACATTTTTTGGAACAGTGTTAACCGGTTAACGCATATGGTTAACCAGTTAACGCAATGCGAAATATTTTTTTTTTAATTTTCAAACAGTGTTAACCGGTTAACGTATTTGGTTAACCGGTTAACGCAAGGCGGAAAACAGTTTTCCAAGACATTTTCAAACAGTGTTAACTAGTTAACGCATATGGTTAACCGGTTAACGCAAGGCAGAAAACAATTTTCTAAAAGTTTTCAAACAGTGTTAACCGGTTAACGCATATGGTTAACCGGTTAACGCAAGGAAAAACTCACCCGTTCGGCTAGAAAAAATGCTTTGAAGTATCAAGTGTTGATACGAAAAACGACGTCAGTTTTAAATGAATTGTTCATTAAAATTTTCGAGCAGGGGCGCTGCCCCTTCGACCCTGCAAGGGGCGCTGCCCCCTTAACCCCTGTCCGCTGAACGGTCAGCGGAACCACTGTCCGCTGACCGGGCAGCGGAACACCCGTTTCCGCTGTCCGGGCAGCGGACCCCCGGCTAACTCTGCGTAGTATGATCGGTCGTCGAAATTTAATTTGATTTTAATTAATTAAAGGAATTAATAATGATAAAGTGTTTATTATTGTCTTGTGGTGATCGGTTATGGCCTTAGTTTTCCTTTATTCTGCTTTGGATTTTTAAAATACGACCTGCGTGTCGTGCCTCTCTCTTAATCTCCCAAATGTAACTTCTTTTCTCATCTCACTCCCTCGTATGTAAAACGAGTTTCTTTCATGTGATGTAATGATATGAAGAAAGCAAAGAAGTCAGTACCAAAGGAGGACAACCTTGAAGATCTTGCTTGGAGAAGCTTAGATCGTTGTAGGTTAGCTTAGGTTCTCTCATTGGCTTGGGAGAACAATTGCGCTAGGGGCCATAACTGTTTCATTATGTATGTATGTATGTTGATGCATGTGAATGTATATTGATGCATGTGAGAGACGGTTTATATGATAAACGAGCCGGTGAGATCAGAAAAATTGCAATTCCCTCAAATTAAATATTTAGTTTATGCTTTCCAAGTTTTAACACTCATCAAGACTAGTAATGGATAATGTAGGTTTCGCCTACGCGAGGTGCATGATCTATATATTAGTAAGGTGCGATGGGATAATTGTAATATCCAACTGTTAAAACAATGGGTCAAACTTAACTAAACAAATTATGAGAATATTATATATGTTTGCTTTCCAAGTTTTAGCACTCATCAAGACTGGTATCGAATAATGTAGGTTTCGCCTACGCGAGGTGCATGTTTTGTATTAGTTAAGGTGCGATGGGATAATTGTAATATCCAACTGCTAAAACGATGAGTCAAATTTGATTATAATTTTCTTATATATGTTTAGAAGCAAGAGTTGGGAATAATCCATATGATGGATTGGAATAAGGAGTTATTCACCCAATTAAAATTTTCGAGAGTTGTATGAGATACAATTGGAAGGAGTTCCTACCTAAATAACCTAGTTTTGTGTAATCCTCCTACGCGGACTTAGAACGAAGTGAAATATGGATCTCGACCCACTAGAAAATCTTCCAACGGGATTTTCCGAATCAGATGATGAGGGTCATTTGTTTTGAGTAAAATAGTGGGAGCATATTTAATTAAAGGCCTAATTGAATATGTCAATGATACTTATATTTTCATTAATCCTTATGTAGATTACCATGACAGCAAACACCTCTAACAATATCCTACGATCAATCCTTAATAAGGAAAAATTTTCTGGGACAAATTTTCTGGATTGGAACCGAGACATGAGGATTGTCCTCAAACATGATAAAGGGAAAGGCAAGGAAGTTGCCAAACCCAAACCCACTAGTGCTGCTTTGAAGCCTAGTGGAAGCATAGAAAAGGAAGACACCTGCTTCCATTGCGGTAAGACCGCACAATGGAAGAGGAACTGCCCAAAGTATCTGGAAGATAGGAAGAATGGAGTAGAGACTCCAACTTCAGGTATTTTTGTTATTGAAATTAATTTATCTACTTCTGCATCATGGGTATTAGATACTGGATGCGGTTCTCACATTTGTACAAATGTGCAAGAACTAAAAAGGAGTAGAAAATTGGCAAAAGGTGAAGTCGACCTACGAGTTGGTAATGGAGCAAAGGTTGCTGCCTTAGTCGTAGGAACTTATGAATTGACTTTACCTAGTGGTTTAATAATTCAGTTAGAGAACTGTTATTATGTACCAGCAATTAGCAGGAATATTATTTCAGTTTCTTGTTTGGACAAGTTCGGTTTTTCATTCATAATAAAGAACAATTGTTGTTCAATTTATTTGAATGATATATTCTATGCAACTGCATAAATGAACAATGGACTATATGTTATTGATCTTGAAATGCCTATTTATAACATTAATACTAAAAGGATGAAACCTAATGAGTTAAATCCAACATACCTTTGGCATTGTCGATTAGGCCACATAAATGAGAAACGCATTTCCAAACTCCATAAAGATGGGCTGTTGGACTCTTTTGATTATGAATCATATGAGACATGCAGATCTTGTTTAATTGGAAAGATGACAAAGTCTCCATTCACAGGAAAAGGTGAAAGAGCTAATGATCTTTTGGCCCTCATACATACTGGTGTATGTGGTCCACTGAACATATCAGCCAGAGGAGGTTTTCAGTACTTCATCACATTCACTGATGATTTCAGTAGATATGGTTATATGTATTTAATGAAACACAAATCAGAGTCCTTTGAAAAGTTCAAAGAATTCAAGAATGAAGTACAAAACCAACTAGGTAAGAATATTAAAGCTCTTCGATCAGATCGAGGTGGTGAATATTTAAGCCTAGAGTTTGATGACCATCTGAAAGAGTGTGGGATCCTATCCCAACTCACTCCTCCTGGAATACCCCAATGGAATGGTGTGTCTGAGAGAAGAAATCGAACCCTGTTGGACATGGTCCGATCCATGATGAGTCACACCAATCTTCCAAACTCCTTTTGAGGACATATACCATTGACATCAGCTTACACACTTAACCGTGTTCCATCCAAAAGGTTGAAAAGACACCATATGAGATATGGAGTGGTAAGAGACCACATATGTCTTACATGAAGATTTGGGGTTGCGAAGTTTATGTGAAACGACAAATTTCAACTAAGCTTGAGCCCAAATCTGACAAATGCTTATTTGTGGGGTATCCTAAAGAAACAAGAGGATATTATTTCTACAATCCTTCTGAGGGCAAAGTGTTTGTCGCTCGAACTTGAGTTTTCCTAGAAAGGGATTTTATTTCCAAAGGAATCAGTGGGAGGAAAGTAGAACTTGAAGAAATTCAAGAATCACAAAGCATCGATACACCTATGGAGGAATTAGAGCAGGAAACACAAGTAGTTGTGTAAGAGCAACCTGCTCAAGTAGAACAAGACCAGCGTAGGTCAGGCAGGATACGTCACCTACCTGAGATATATGGATATCTGATCAAGGTGATGTATTACTCATGGAATCTTCGCCTTGATGAAACAGTAAAACTGTATGGATTCATCAAGAACGAAGATGAGCCTTGTGTCTACAAGAAGGTTAGTGGGAGCATGATCGTATTCCTGGTATTATATGTAGATGACATATTACTCATTGGAATCGATATCCCTACCCTGCAACAAGTAAAGTCTTGGTTGGGGAAATGCTTTTCTATGAAGGACCTGGGTGAAGCAGCCTATCAGAATCTATAGAGATAGATCATGGAATGCTTGGCCTAAGTCAGAGTACATAGACAAAGTGCTGAGACACTTTAATATGAATGATTCCAATCTGGTTATATGTTTTGCTTAAATGGTGGCACTGTGAGCTTGAAAAGTTCAACGCAAGATGCAGTTGCTGATTCTACAACTGAGGCCGAGTATATTGCTGCCTTAAGTGCAGCAAAGGAAGCTGTTTGGATCAATAAACTTGGCATAGTCCCTAGCATTGTGGATCCCATTGGTCTCTATTATGATAACAATGATGTTATCGCACAAGCTAAGGAGCCTAGATCTCACCAACGATCCAAACACATACTTAGGCGTTGTGCGAAAATATGTAAAGTACCTACACTTGACAATATAGTTGACCCACTGACAAAGCCTCTTGCGCAGCAGAAGCATGATGGCCATACTAGATCAATGGGCATACGGGGTATGCCTGATTGGCTCTAATGCTAGTGGGAGATTGTTGGTGTAAGCCCTAGAGGCCAATACTTTTGGTACTTGTATCGAATTATTTATTAATAATAAAAGGCATTTTCTTTATTATGGTTGATTAATAAAGTCCCTAGAATAGATAGCCCGTTTAATGTATTAAGTGTGACTTAATCATGAGAACACATTAAACATAAGGACACTATTCTTAAAGTATCCGTAGTCGAGCTTTAGTGTGAAGTGGGATAACATTAAAGCATTAAGACTATTATGTTTGTAGACTGATGATCACATCTCATGGATCATGGATAAAGAGTTATCAAGTCTTAAACATAGGTATGAATATTAGGAGTAATATTTATACCAGATTGACCCGCTATGAGAATACTATATAGAAAGTTATGCAAAGTGTCATAAGTTATTCTCATGGTGATAATAGTGTATACCACTCTTCGACCTGAAACCACTATGGATCCTAGATGTAGAGTCGAGTGCTTTGTTGCTGATCCAACGTTGTCTGTAACTGGATAACCATAAAGACAGTTGATGGGTACTCCACAAAGCATGCTGAGGGACATGAGTGTCCTAGATGGAATTTGCCCATCCAGCGTAACAGGATAAATGTCTATGGGCCCAATATTGAACTGGACAAGGATGACACGGTCTATACCTTGTGTTCAATATAGACATAAGGGCAAAGGGGTAATTATACACATAATTATTATCACAGGAGGTTTTGTCAGATCACATGACATTTTCGTGACTTGGGTAGCAGTGATGTGTTGCTAGATACCGCTCACTGTTTATTATGTTAAATGCGTGATTTAATATAATTGCCAACGTCGCGAAAACCTATAGGGTCACACACAAAGGACGGATTGATGAGAGATAGAATAATTAAGGAACATCGTAAGGTACGGTGTACTTAAGTAGAATACGAAATATGGTAATGTACCAAATACTTAAGTGATTTTGACATGTTATGAGATATGGGCCAAAATGCACTTAAGTGGGCTTTTTGGCTTGAAGCCCACACAAGTGGTTCTATAAATAGAACCCCTTGGGTAGAAGCATTGTCACTCCACAGTAACTCACTGAGACAGAAAACACAACTGAAGAGTTGGAATTTCGTATCTCTCTCTCACTCAAAGCCTTCATTCATAACAGCTAGCACTGCGATTGAAGGAATCCGTTCGTGTGGACTGAGTAGAGACGTTGTCATCGTTCAACGTTCGTGATCGCCCCGTGGATCTGTATCAAAGGTTTTGATCATTATCAGAGATCTGCACCAAAGGTTTGAATCGCCACAAGAGGTAACAATTCTATCACTGATCATGCCCATTCGTAAGGATCACTAAATGGAGAAATTTTTAAATTCCGCTGCGCCTTGGATGGCAATTCTCCTACAGTGGTATCAGAGCCACTTACGAAACCATGAATCTGATATTTATTTTTGTTCTGTAATAATATGATTAAAGATAGAATGAATCAAAGGTTAAATTGAGATCGATCAAGTTACATATATGTGATATATGTAATCCTGATGCAAAATACATTATATATGATATAGTGTTCTCGTTTCGTTCAGCTGAGGACGTTGGCTCCGTTGAGACCTGACCAGAGGCCGGCCAGTTTTGATGAGAATGCCAAATGTGAATTCCACTCTGGTGCCCCTGGACATAATGTGGAGAATTGTAAAGCTTTTAAGCATGTTGTCCAGGACTTGGTGGATTCTAAGGCAATCAATTTTGCTCCATCTCCAAACGTTAATGCCAATCCCATGCTGGCGCATGGTCAAATGGGGGTGAGTGCAATTTTTGAGGATAAGGGCCGAATCTGGGTGACGGATGTGGACCATTTGAAGACTCCATTGGATGAGGTCAAGAGACAATTGTTGAGGAATGGGGTCTTCCCGGGCTGTGATGATTGTTGTGTTGATTGCACCGTTGCTCCCGAAGGGTGTGTTTTGCTGAGGGAGGCTGTCCAGAGGATGATGGATGAGGGGAGCCTCAGGTTTGAGAAGGTAGATTTGGGGAAGGAAGATGTCTCCACCATAACCATCTACTTCGATCCGGTTGACTTGTCAGCGCTGGCAGATGCGGCTCCAGTTACCATCACGGTACCTGGGCCTATTCCTTATGACAATGATGATGCGGTGCCGTGGCACTATGGTGGAGAGGTTTATTGTAATGGGGAGAAACAGGAGGATAAGACTGCGGATGAAACCACCGTTTCAAAGGTGGATAATGTCGGACCTAGTGGTTTCACTCGCAGTGGAAGGTTGTTCGCACCGGACACGTTGAGGAGTGGGGAGGGAGAAAAAGAAAGGAAAGATAAGGCCTAGGCTTTAGCCAGGGCAAGAGGGAAGCAGGTGGTAAATGAGGGTGCTCCTGTGGTGACACCGGCGCCTGGTGGGTCGGAAAGAGAACTTGATGATGAAGCTAAAGAATTTTTGAGAATCATCAAGAAGTCAGAGTATAAGCTTGTTGACCACTTGCAATAGACTCCATCCAAGATCTCAATCTTGTCCTTATTACTGAGCTCCGAGGGGCATAGAGAGGCTTTGCTGAAAATACTGAAGAGAGCCTATGTTCCCCAGGAGATAACAATCAATCAGTTGGAGACGGTGGTGTCAAACGTCAATGCCAGCCATGGGCTGGGTTTCACTGATTTGGATCTGACTGTGGATGGGCGGAATCACAATAGGGCATTACATATTGCAATGGAGTGTAAAGGAGCCGTGCTCTCGCACGTGTTGGTGGATACCGGCTCATCGCTCAATATGTTGCCGAAGAAAGCCTTGGCAAAGTTGGATTGCGAAGGAGTGGTGTTGAGGCCCACTGACCTGGTAGTGAGAGCCTTTGATGGCTCGAAGCGGGCTGTGTTCGGGGAAGTGGAGCTCCCTGTGAAGATCGGGCCCGAGGTGTTTAAGTCCGTATTCTATGTCATGGATATTCAGCCGGCATACAGTTGCTTGTTGGGTAGGCCGTGGATACACGCTGCTGGGGCAGTAACTTCGACTTTGCACCAGAAATTGAAGTATATCTGGGACGGGCAGGTCGTCACCGTTTGTGGAGAGGAAGACATCTTCGTCAGCCACCTATCATCGTTCAAGTATGTTAAAATGGACGGTGAAATATGGGAAACGCCAAGTCAAGCATTCGAAACCGTCAAGGTGGAGAATGCCATTTTTGCTAAAGAGGAAAAGCCGTCCATTTCTTCGTATAAGCAGGCCGCTGAGGTGGTGAAGAATGGAAAAGCTCCAGGTTGGGGAAGGATGATGGATATCGCTGCTAAGAAAGACAGGTTTGGGGTTGGTTATCAGCCGGGCCGAGGCTCGTCTGGACAGGGCAGAGGACGTCGTCCACCGTTCACGTTCACCAGTGCTGGAATGCTGGATCCAGATCGCATCTGTATGGTGGGTGAAGAAGTTGACAGTGACTGTGAGATTGATCAATGGATAAAGTCGTGCGTACCAGGGATGGAGATCCAGAACTGGAAGGCCGAAAAGATCATCACTGTCACTCTATGTGAAGAGTAATATTTCCTGTTTTTTCAATTTTGTCTGCATGAAAGCCATACGTTTTGCCTGAAACGTAATGGTTCATTGTAAGGGCCACCTCATGTGTTCATTTTGCAAAATTTGCATCAGTAATAAATGGATGTTTTTCATTAAAAGCGGTGTTCCCTGTTTTTCATTTATTTTTGCAGTTTAATAAAAACAAAAATAAAAATGGCAATGTTTGTTTTCATTTTTCTTTTAATTTGCTTCGCTCCGATTCTAAAGCAATGCATGAATCAACATTCATGCAGATGCGACCTTTCTCCGGATCTCATTGATAATAATCCTGTTACACCCTCATATGACTTCGACAATCCGATTTATCATGCCGAAGAAGAAGGCGAAGAAGATTGTGAACTGCCGGAGGAATTAGCCAGGTTGTTGAAACAAGAGGAGAAGGTGATTCAACCGCACGAAGAGCAGGTTGAGATTGTGAATCTGGGTACCGAGGAGGTCAGGAAGGAAGTGAAAATTGGGGCTGCTTTGGAGGTGAATGTTAAGAGCAGAATGGTAGCCTTGTTGAAAGAATATGTTGATATCTTCGCCTGGTCTTATCAGGATATGCCAGGGTTGGATACCGATATCGTTGTGCACAAGCTACCGTTGAGAGCAGATTGTCCTCCAGTGAAGTAGAAGTTGCGCAGAACTCGACCTGAGATGGCCATGAAAATTAAAGAGGAGGTTCAGAAGCAGTTGGATGCTAGTTTCCTCGCTGTCACTAATTATCCGCCTTGGGTCGCGAATATTGTGCCGGTGCCGAAGAAGGATGGGAAGGTGAGAATGTATGTGGACTACCGGGATCTGAATAGAGCTAGCCCAAAGGATGATTTCCCATTATCTCACGTCGATGTGTTGGTAGATAATACGACTCAGTTCTCGGTGTTTTCCTTCATGGGTGGCTTTTCTGGCTATAATCAAATCAAAATGTCGCCAGATGATATGGAGAAAACCACGTTCATTACACCGTGGGGCACTTTTTGCTATAAGGTGATGCCATTCGGTCTCAAGAACGCCGGTGCCACGTATCAGAGGGCCATAGTGACTTTGTTTCATGATATGATTCATCATGAAATCGAATGCTATGTTGATGACATGATAGCAAAGTCCCAGACAGAAGAGGGGCATCTAGTAGATCTGGCCAAGCTGTTTGACCGGTTGAGACAATTCAGACTAAGGTTAAATCCGAATAAGTGCACTTTCGGAGTGCGGTCCGGAAAATTGTTGGGGTTTATTGTGAGTGAAAGAGGAATCGAGGTTGGTCCTGCTAAAGTAAAAGCAATACGAGAAATGCCTGAACCGAGAACAGAGAAAGAGGTTCGTGGTTTCTTAGGTAGATTGAACTACATTTCACGGTTCATATCTCATCTAACAGCCACGTGTGAACCTATATTCAAATTATTGAGAAAAGATCAAACGGTCAGGTGGAATAACGATTGTCAAGCGGCATTTGAAAAGATAAAAGAATATTTGCAGGAGTCTCCGATTCTGATGCCTTCTGTGGAGGGACGACCGTTAATTCTGTACTTGACGGTCCTCGAGGGGTCTATGGGGTGTGTATTGGGGCAGCATGACGAGTCTGGTCGAAAAGAGCATGCCATATACTACCTTAGCAAAAAGTTTACCGACTGTGAAACAAGATACTCATTGCTCGAGAAAACTTGTTGTGCTTTGGTATGGGCGGCTCGCCGACTGAGGCAGTATATGCTGGTTCATACCTGTAACACCTCAAAATTTGCCCTCCTCTCTTGGGACTAGCTTTGCATTTTTGCATATAATTTGTAGGTCATTAGGCATTGCATATTTGCATAACATGTGGCTACATTAAGCAAGTCATCCTCCTAAGTCTTGATCAGAAGATAAAGAGGTTGAGATTCAAGCCTGAGGGTTTATTGGGCTGATCATTAATCATCTGAGGATGTGTGGTACAAATTAGGGTTTCTTGGTTGTCAAGGAGATTGAGCTTCATCTTGGTTGAAATGATACATCATCATCATCATGGTTTTGTTATCATCCAAGAGATTCAAGAGATTGATCAGATACCTTGGGATTAGGGTTTTGACCACTGGTCAACCCTAATAAGTTAAATCATCTGCATTGGGCTAATCAGGGCCTGGCAAGGAGATGGGGTCTACAATGGATATGGGGATCATTTTATGATTGTATTGAGCTTATGGAAGCTAGGGTTTCATCATTGAGCCATTTCATCAGGAGTTTGAAGCTCAACTTGATCAGTGCATAGCCAGATTCATCTATTAGTCAGAAAAGTCAACTGTGGTCAACTGTGCCTGAAATGATGGATTTGGAGGTGGGAGAGGGCAAGAGACACTTCATTCATGTATAAACAAGTTTCATGTGACATTTTAAACATCAAGAATGAAGAAAATAAAGTCAGATGGAAACTTTCCAAAAATAGAAAGTGACTTGTAATTGGAAACTGCCAAAAATGGAAAGTTTTTCACCTCAAAATTACATGTCCAAAAATGCTTCAAATGAAATTTTGTTCAACATGAAAGTTGTAGATCTTGCTCTCACCTTTCCAAAAAGTCCAAGAACATGAATTTCTCATGTGTGGTTGGCAAGTTGTGATCAAATCATTTTCCAAAAATGTTGAAATTCAAAGTGGCATAACTTTCACATGGAATGGCCAAATTGGGTGGTTTTTCTTTGAGCAAACCACATTTTACATGTACTTTCATGATGCATTATCACATTTCCTCAAAAATCATCATAGCAAAAAGTCATTTTTCAAGTGGTTCATTTTGAAAATTGGTGGGAAAAATAGTGAATTTCCAAAATACATGTGATTTCCATACCAAACCTTTTCCAACACATCAAGAATATCATTTTGGACTTGTTTGCATTGCAATTGTACTGTTACATTGACTGCATAATGAAAAGGTCATTTTTGCCATTTGACATAAAATGCATTTTTGCTAATTTCACTTGATTTTGCTAATTGTGATTATCAAGTGGATTAAGGCATGGTATAAGTACATAATCATAACAGAAAAGCATAATGACACTTCACATTTTCAGATCTAACAAATTTTCCCTCCAAAAACCTCCAAATTCTCTCAAAATTTTCACACACTTTTTCATCATTTTTATCAAGATTCATCATCCATAGTGTGAATTCGTGCTTGATCTATCATCTACCAGTGATTGTGTGCATCTGTTTCACAAATTCGTGGCAAAAGAGTGGAGAATTTGGACTGTTGAAAGCAAGCTCATCCATGGCAAATCGAAGGTTCTTGGATCTGAAGCATCACTGAGCTAAACTACTCATTCCATTTAACTTCCACATCATTGAACTGCTTCTGTTTTGGTGTTTTGGACATTGAGGAGCACGAATTCTCATCTGCCATCATCATAAGGTAAATTTTCGATCTCAACCATTGCTTGAATTGTGATGTGGCTTAGATAGATCTCTCAACATAGAATAGCATGCAACTTGTGGTTTTGAATTTGGTTGAGAATCGAGTGAAATATCTTGATTAGAAGTTTGGATGTGAAACTTTTTTTTGCTCGATCCGGTTGATATGTTTAGAGTTAGTTCAAATACTTGCCATATCCATGATGTACATGCTTAGACGGTTCCAACCATATATGATTTGTCTAGTTTGGTGAACTTTTGTTCATACGCGTTTTCTGGAAATTTTGATGTTGATCTTGAGGAAGAACACGTCCAAGAACGTGTTTGATCTTGTGGCCTGGCTGTGAATTTTCAAATTGTGTTTCCCGCTTCCTTCAACCAGTCGTGTGCTGCCAGCGAAAAACTGAAACGCAGCGTTTTGGTTTAGCTGTAGGATAATTACGAATGTGCCATTATTTCATTTTAAATCATTATTTCATTTTCTTTTTCATTCTTCATTTCATTTTGATCACATAACTTCAAAAAATCATAAGTTCTTCATTTCTTGTCCAAATTTGATGAGACTTTTTGCATTATTCTCCTTGTGATGTGTAGTTTTTTATGATGAATTTTAATATTTTTGTGCACGAGTGAAAAATAAAATTGTCTAGGGTTTGATTGAATGTGTCCAATTTGTGTATGCCATGCCATTTTGATCATAAAATCTTTATGCTTCCATAGAAATGCTTGAAATTTTACATGCATGTTCTGGACTTTTTGCTGGTGATTTTGATGTATAGTTTGCAATTTTTGGATCCCTGGTTGATGAGATATGAATTTTTGATTAGAGGTGTGACAATTTGTGTCACACCATGCTTGGTGCAATTTCATGATTTTATTTTCCAGGCTTGTGGATGTTGGATTGAGTTGAATTTTTTCATGATTGAGCATATGGATGTTGAGAATACATAGGAATTTTTCTGGAATTTATTGATGACATTTCCTATTTGTTTGGAATTTTTCTCACCTGTTTGGTCATTTGTTGATTTTTTGTGACACATGTTGGCATTTGATTTGTGAAATTCTGGTCATTAATTGGATGGATGTGAAATTTTACATGTGAATTCTAGACACATTATAGGTCATCTTGGTTTTGATCCCATTCATTTATCATGTTTTGTCACTGTTTTATGATTGATGGAAGTTGATGATTGTTTTAATGCCTTGTGTTGGCTTGCTTGAATTTGTCTGGACTTTTTGATTTTCATTGACCTACTTCCCTTGATCCAAATGAGCTGAAATTTGATATTCTATTCATTGAATGTGTTCTGTTTAGACTTGAATTTTTGTAGATTTTATGGAAATGTTTTGATATTGATTTGAGTGAGATCATTCTGTTTGGTCCTTTGAGGTTGCAAATTGCATGTTTTGTGTTATTTTGTTCATGAAATGATAATGGTGAATGATATGAGCTTGGGACCAATTGGTTTTGTTTCTAAATTGTTTGATCTTGGTTTTGGTTAATTTTCACTTGCTGTTTTGGATTTTTCATCTCCTTTGGACCCTAGGCTTGTCCTAGTGGTCTTGTTTCTCACATTTGAATGTGATTTTCAGGTTGAAGAGGCAAATGCTTTGAAGAGTTTAATTCAAGTTGATTGAGTTTGGTTTATATGCTTGTTATGAACTAACTTGGTTTATTTTGTAGGATGCTTGGCTCACTTGAGTTGATTGTGCTTTGCACATTGCATTGTTTGATTACATTGATTGTTGATTCTTAACTTGTTTGTTTTGACTGTGTGATTGGTATGCTGACTGGATTAGATTGATTTCAGGTACCATAGTCGCTTTAGTTCATCTTTGAACTTTCTTTGTGCTGCTGCTTGGTTGTATAAACCAATTGAGGTAGACTCTCTTGTCTCCATGTAGTCTGGAAGACCTGGCTTGTTATTTAGCCAGACAACTGTCTGAAGTCCTCCTTAAGAGGCGATGTTTGTGATTGTTTAACTTTGTCCCCAAGCAGGAAAAGACCTTGATTAAGGCAATTGGCAGAACCCAAGGGATGTGCAATCCATCCCCTGCTATTCTTGTTGAGTCGTCCCTCTGCTCGCACCACTGTGTTGATGCATTGGGACATTAACCCAAGATCTTGTACAGTTGTACAGTCGAGTCAGAGTCATGAGTGTAGAAGGGTTCCCCCATTCTGAACCCACGCTCCTTTGTCTGAAGCTCTCCCTGGCCAGGGATAAGAGCTGTGAAGTCTCATCTTCACTCACCTTTCATCTGCTTCACCCTGACTCTCAATGTCAAGGTTAAGAGCGAACACTACCCTGTACAGATGACTTGCCTTGGCAGTCTAACCCCTTGATTGAGCCCACCTTGTCTGGATATAGCGTATGCTAACTGTGAATGTTTGATTTGTTTTGTGTATGCTTGCATGCTTTGCTTTTTCCTGGTTAGGATTAGCTTGCTGTTGTGCAAGTAGATAGAAACCATAGCATAGGGCAATGATGCATGATAACATCTAGGCTCGAGTCCAGCTCCCTAGTAGTGTGTCTCCCTTTGTATCTGGTTAGAATTTCTTTCTCGTTCAGGGGAACTACGTCGCCCTGATCCTCATACCAGATGAGGTACGTAGGCAGGAGACCGTGTGAGGTCTCTCCGGGCACACTTTTTTTCCTTTTTGAGTGTGTTTGTTTGTTTCTTCTTGAGTGTCAGGATATGGATGTAAGCCCAGCGATTGGCTGTCCGTATCCTGATTGTGTTTGTTTGGTTCGGAAGCCGATGTAAGTCCAGCGATTGGCATTCGGGTTCCAAGTTTGCCTGTGTTTGTGTGTGTCCTGTTTGGCGTGCGTGAGCCAAACTACGGCAGCTCTGATTCTCGTTCCAGACGAGATACATAGGCATAGGACGCGATGTCCTAGCGAGCCCTCTCCTCTTTTACCCCACCTGTGTTGTCTTCAGTGTGTGTGTGTGATGTTTGTTTAGCAACCTTTTCTTTCTTTTAGAGCGTGGATCCCGTCGAGTACGACGGACGTGAGGGGTGCTAATACCTTCCCCTTGCGTAACCGACTCCCGTACCCTTTCTCTTTGGTCGCGAGACCATGTCTTTTCCAGGTTTACTTCGAGCGTTTCCTTTCCCTCTTTTGGGATAAATAACGCACGGTGGCGGCTCTGTGTTGTTTTTGTTTTAGCCCGCCGGTTGTTTTTCGCGGATGCGACAACTGGCGACTCTGCTGGGGAATTATAAGATGTTGACCTGTGCTGGTCCATCTTCCCTAAGCGAGTCTCTCCTAGCGTTCTAGGATAGTTTAGGTTGCTTGTGCCGCTTTATTTATTGCATTTATTATTCTGTTGTGTATATATTTGCATAAGTATTTGCATACATCATACTATCATGTTGTCGTCCTCTGTGCAGGTGGTTCCTCTGTTTGGGGTGGGTGTTCTGAGTGGGGCTAAAACCCAGGCCCGAGTATACACCTAGGATTAGTGTGGTCTCATGTTGCCTCCTTCATGTTAGGTTAACATGTGCTTGGCAATGTGATGTACCACAAGCCGGACGAGGTTCATTTGACAGTGCTCTTCCTTTGTGGGGTACTCCACTCTGGTTGAGTCACTTCATCTGAGCTATTGACTCTGGTGACCGATCATTTCCCGGATCTTTGGTTTAGATGATCTCAGGAGAGCTACAATGGCACACCCGAAAGGGCAAACCCATTGAGTATCTCTGCCCGATTGTCGAGACTATTATCCGCCTTAGGATGACCTGATTAGAATTTACCTGTGAGGGGAGGGTGATTCTTTCAGATGCATGTTCAGATGGTGACTTTGATGGTGACTATTGGTTCCGTTGATCAGAGTCATATTTATAAGTCGGATTTATGGACATTTCTTTCTGAGACGCCGGAGTGCTGTCCGAGTTATTTATCAGTGGGGATCCGTTTATTTCAGGATTCCCCGGGCCGATTCAGAGGATTGTGGTTATCTGCTCAGAGATTGTCTGGTGATGATGGTGATGTATCTTTCAGTTCCGTTTATTTCGGAACCCTTGAGTTGGATTTGTGTTTACATATTCCTTCAGATGGTTGTGATCAGTTCAGAGATCAGGGTTGTGACTCAGAGCAACAGATGATCAGATGACTTGGAGGATGGCAGTGCATTGCATTCATTCATCAGCATCATTAACATTTGCATTTACCTGCATCTAACACACGTTTATTCATATGCAGGGACATTTTTGATTGAGATCCTGGTTGAGAGATTTTCTTTGCTCAGACATGAGGACCGGTTTGAAGCATGATGTTGCCTACAGTTTCTTCAACCCAGAGATTGATGTGTTGAGAGATATGATAGCCTTGATTACACCCGACCATGTGGGGATGTTCCGTGAGGCATACGGTGGTATTCTGAAGATGGTTTTCAGACTCACTGATAGCGACAGAAGCGCCATTCATACACTTCTCCAGTTCTACGACCCGGGTTTGAGATGTTTTGTGTTCCCGGACTACTTGTTGGGACCTCTGATGGAGGACTATGCTAGCATCCTGGGTATGCAGATCCGTGATCAGATTCCTTTCCATGCTACTAGGGTGGAGCCTTACATCCTTGGGATTTCCCGTGCTCTTTATTTGAGTCCGGAAATGATCAAGGAGGGTTTGAAGGAAAAGGGGAGGTTACCAGGTTTTCACTTGAGTTTCTTGGAAGCTAAAGCCAAGGAACATGCTGCTATGGGTAATTGGAAGACGGTTTATGCTTTGGTTGCTGTGAGCATTTATGGGATCATTTTGTTTCCTAATCAGAAGAACTTTGTGGACATGAATGCTATTAGGTTATTTATGCAGAGGAATCCTATTCCTACTCTGATTGGAGATGTCTATTACTCGGTCCATAACAGGAACGAGAAGCGGCGTGGTGGTCTGATCCGATGTTGTGCTCAGATGCTATTCAGGTGGTTTATGGGGTATTTGCCTTCCCGAGGTGCTTTTGCTCATCTCGATCCTACGGTCAAGTGGTCGTTCAGACTGATGGGTTTGCGGGCTGCTGATATAGCATGGACTCATAACGGTATGGCAGGACGGGATTTCATATGCAGTTGTGGGAGTCTTCCCAATGTGCCTCTTGTGGGAGTTCAGGGTTGCGTCAATTATAACCCGGTGCTTCTCAGGAGACAGATGGGGTTTGCTGTGGAGGGTCCTCCTCTTGGACGAGAGATTCAGGAGTCATTCTACTTCCCGATTGAGGGCAATCAGGCCAAGTTGAGGCAAGTATTGGATGAGTGGCGTGACATTCAGCGAAAGGGTAAGGTTCCTTATGGCAAGGTCAATAGCCGGTATTTTCCTCTATTCGATGATTGGCTTCGGAAGAGGATCGAGATCACACATCTACCATTTCCGGGAGGTGATCCTGGGTGTCCTTTGATTGAGGGTCCGCGTTCTTCTGTCAGTATGGAAGAATTCCTCGAGATGAAGAGAGCCAGAGATCAGTTGCTTGCAGAAAAAGCAGAATTGGAGATGAGTGTTGCTCGGATTCAGACGGCTAATCAGGAGATTAGAGTGAAGATGGAAGATCAAGACAAGCGACATGCCTTGGAAACAAAGCGCTTTGAGATGGATACTGCCTACTATGGGAAGGTCAGTCAGGCTTTGGCATCTTCAACAAAGGAGCACGACATCACTAAAGAGAGATTAGCCCGAGCTTCAAGGGTCATCGAAGATGAGAAGAGGAGGCAAATCCTCGTGAGAGATCAGAGAGATGCCAGAGACAGAGTTCTCATTGCTGAGTGGGAGGCCAAACTGAAGATTAAGGAAGTAGAAAACACGAAGATCATCGCCGAGAGAGATCATTATATGGCTGAGAGAGATCATTACTTCAGGCAGATGAAGATTCATCAGAAAGAGGTGGGGAGATTACAGCAGGAGAACATCGAGCTCAGGTTCGCCGCAGAGTTCGCGAAGATGGTTGATGAGATAGGGCCTTCTGTGGGACCTTCATCAGGCTAGCTTTATTATTTGTATGGATTACCGTCAGGCTTGTTGACGGAATTCGTTTGCTTGTATTTCTTTCCTGATTCTGGAGATTCGTATCAGCTGTGATGTATGACTATGGCACTTATTGTGTATTTTGCTATGTGATGGTTATTTTCATTCTGTGATTGATCTTCAAGCTTTATTTGCTTTCCCGTATGCACTCACACAGCACACACATGGTTGGGCGGTATTTTGCTAAATCATATATCTCTGGTCTGTATGATGAAATCGGATGATGAATATCAGAATATTGCTGCCGGGTTATTATTTGTCTCGATGAAGCCAGGATCGAGAGACAAAGTGTTCCTCATGTGGATAAACACTGCATTCATGCATGATCATAATAACTTGTGTTTTATTTTGCAGGTATCAGTTCTAACGTGCTTGATTGTTTCAGGAATCATTGCTAGTGCTCGCAGAGTTGTACCTTTGCGCTCAACACGCCCTCACAGATACTTTACGCGACGCAATACTCCCAGATTGATGGATCTCCC
The DNA here is from genome assembly GCF_024323335.1 of Lathyrus oleraceus. Lineage (NCBI taxonomy): Eukaryota > Viridiplantae > Streptophyta > Magnoliopsida > Fabales > Fabaceae > Lathyrus > Lathyrus oleraceus. The sequence goes on from NC_066585.1 coordinate 157,767,459, forward strand.
AAATTCAGATATCCTCGAGCTGAAGGACAAGATGACCGAGCTGATCAACATCATGCAAGGTTTTGCAGTTGGTCAAAAGGCTCTGGCTGATAAAGTTGAGAAGCTCGAGCGGGCTTCAGTGGCAAACAGCGGTGTCAACCTGGATGGTGTCTCCAACCAGGGGCTGGGTGGTTCTCGAGATGGTGGCAAGAGAACGACAGTGGGTATAGTGAACAACAATGCTGGAGGTTTTGGTGCTGCTGGTGGTCAACCTGGTCCGATGGGCAATAACTTGAAAGACAGTCTTTTCCCTCCATTCTTCGGGGTCGATGATGACAAAGAGGAAGACAGAGAGGCTGATCAGTTCTCGATGCACAACGAACTGTTTGGACAGTACGGTGCCCCACCACAGAACAAAGAGATTCAGCTGCTGGCTGAGAAGATCCGAGCTTTGGAGAGCTATGCCACTCCTGGGGTGGTCAACATGTCAAATATGGGGCTAGTGGAGGGGATCGTGATCCCGCAGAAATTTAAAGCGCCCACATTTGATAGGTATAATGGGAGTTCCTGCCCCGAGACTCATCTACAGGCGTTTGTCCGTAAGATCTCAGCTTACACCATGGACCAAAAGTTGTGGATGTACTTCTTCCAGGACAGCCTGTCCGGAGGCTCGCTGGAGTGGTACACCAAGCTCAAGTCCTCAGATATTAAGAACTGGCAGGATCTTGGAGACGCATTCTTTAAACAGTATCAGTTCAATGCTAATATGGCTCCGAGTCGTACCCAGCTGCAGGGTATGTCTCAGAAGAATAGCGAGGGGTTTAAAGAATACGCTCAGAGATGGAGGGAGTTGGCTGCCAGAGTGCAACCTCCACTAGTTGACAGAGAGATGTCTGATCTCTTCATGGGAACCCTGCAGGGGGCGTTCGCCGAGAGGATGGTTGGTTGTCCGGTGACGAACTTTTCAGATATAGTGGTGGCTGGCGAAAGGATTGAGAGCTGGCTGAAGCTCGGAAAGATTCAGGGTAATGCTTCTTCTTCAGGGTCGAAGAAGCCCTTCAGTAATGGCCAGAGGAAGAAAGAAGGTGATACCAGCGCGGTCTATGCTCAAAGAGGACCCAGTAGGGATCGTTACTTTCAGCACACTGCTGCGGTAACTATTCCTGCTGACAATCAACCTGCACAGCAGCAACAACAACAACCTCAACAACAGAGACAACCCTTTCAGCAGAGGCCTCAGAGGGCTGGGTACCAAGTCAGGGGGAGAATGAACGACCGACAGTTTGACAGGCCTCCTATAACCTATTCCTTTTTGCTGAAGAAGTTGATGGATTTGGGGCTGGTACAACTAAGGACTTTGGCACCTTTGAGACCTGATCAGAGGCCAGCTAATTATGATGAGAATGCTAAATGCGAATTTCACTCAGGTGCGCCCTGACACAATATAGAGAACTGCAAAGCTTTTAAGCACACAGTTCAAGACCTGGTGGATTCGAAGGCAATCAACTTCGCACCATCACCCAATGTCAATGCTAATCCCATGCCCGCGCATGGTCAAAGGGGGGTGAATGCTATTTCTGAGGAGAGTAGGGTTGGGCTGTCTACTGTTGATCAATTGAAGACTCCGTTGGCTGAGGTTAAACGGCAGTTGATGTTGAATGGGGTTCACCCGGGCTGTGGTATTGATTGTGCTGAGTGCACTGTTGTTCAGAATGGGTGTGAATTGTTGAGGAGGACTGTCCAGGGTTTGATGGACAATGGGAGTATTCTGATTGAGAGGGCTGATATGGGAAAAGAAGAGGTCTCCACCATAACAATTTATTTTGATCCAGTGGATTTGTCAAATCTAGCTGAGGCGGCTCCAGTTACCATCACGGTACCTGGACCAATTCCATATGACAAAGATGATGCCGTGCCATGGCATAATGGTGGGGAGGTATATTGCAATGGGGAGAAAGTAGAAGATCAGACTGCGGATGAAACCACCGTTTCAAAGGTGGATAATGCCGGTCCCAGCGGTTTCACTCGCAGTGGAAGATTGTTTGCTCCTGACGCGTTGAGGGGAGGGGAAGGAGAAAAAGAGAAAAAAGAAAAGGCCGAGGCTTTAGCCAGGGCGAAAGGGAAAGCAGTGGTGAGCGATGGTACTCCAGTGGTGACACCGGCGCCCGTGGGGTCGGAAGAGAAACTTGATGATGATGCAGAGGAATTTTTAAGGATCATCAAGAAATCCGAGTACAAGTTGGTTGACCATCTGCAGCAGACTCCCTCCAAAATATCGATTCTGTCGTTGCTGTTAAGCTCTGAGGGGAATAGAGAGGCTTTGATGAAGATCTTGAAGAAAGCCTATGTTCCTCAAGAGATAACCATTAACCAGTTGGAGACGGTCGTGTCTAACGTTCATGCCAGCCATGGGCTGGGTTTTACAGACATGGACCTGACTGTGGATGGGAGGAATCATAACCGGGCTTTACACATCGCAATGGAATGTAAAGGGGCCGTGCTTTCGCATGTGCTGGTTGATACCGGCTCCTCATTGAATGTGTTGCCGAAGAAGGCTCTGGCAAAGTTGAATTGTGACAGACTGATTCTGACACCCACTGATCTGATAGTAAGGGCGTTTGACGGGTCGAAGCGGGCTGTATTTGGGGAGGTTGAGCTTCCTGTAAAGATAGGCCCGGAGGTGTTCAAGCCGACTTTCTATGTCATGGATATCCAGCCGGCATACAGTTGCTTGTTGGGTAGGCCGTGGATCCATGCTGCTGGGGCAGTGACCTCGACTTTGCACCAGAAGTTGAAATATATCTGGGAAGGACAGGTTGTCACCGTGTGCGGAGAAGAGGACATTTTTGTCAGCCACCTGTCCTCATTCAAATACGTTGAGATGGACGGCGAAATCTGGGAGACGCCGAGTCAAGCTTTCGAAACCGTTAAGGTGGAGAATGCTTTGTTTGCAAAAGAAGAGGAGAAACCGTCCATTGCTTCGTACAAGCAGGCCGCCGAGGTGGTAAAGAATGGAGAGGCTCCTGGTTGGGGCAGGATGATGGATATCTCCGCAAAGAAGGACCGCTTCGGAGTGGGGTATCAGCCGAATAGAGGCTCGTCGGGACAAGGCAGAGAACGCCGTACGTCGGTAACCTTCACTAGTGCCGGAATGCTGGATCCGGATCACATCTGCATGATGAGGGATGGGAATCTAGAACTGGAAGGCTGAAAAGATCATCCGGGTCACTCTGCTGGAAGAGTAATATTTTTCCTGTTTTGATTTTATATGCATGAAAGCCATACGTGTTGCCCGACACGTAATGGTTCATTGTAAGGGCCACCTCATGTTTAAATTTGCAAGTTTGCATCATCAATAAAAGGATGTTTTTCAGTTAAAAGCGGTGTTCCCTGTTTCTCATCTATTTTTGCAGTTTAAAAAATAATAAGAAATAAAAAACAAAATAAAAATGGCAATGTTTTCATTTTTCTTTTTCAATTTGTCTCGTTCCGGTTCTAAAGCAATGCATGAATCCACATTCATGCAGATGCGATCATTCTCCGGATCTCATTGATAACAATCCTGTTACACCTCTGTATGACTTCGACAATCCAATCTATCATGCTGAAGAAGAAGGCGAAGAAGATTGTGAACTGCCAGGGGAATTAGCCAGGTTGTTGAAACAAGAGGAGAAGGTGATTCAGCCGCATGAAGAGCATATTGAAACGGTGAATCTGGGTACCGACGAGGTCAAGAAAGAGGTGAAAATCGGGGCTGCTTTGGAGGCAAGTGTCAAGAGCAGATTGGTAGTATTATTGAAAGAGTATGTCGACATCTTTGCCTGGTCTTATCAAGATATGCCAGGGTTGGATACTGATATTGTTATGCACAAGCTACCGTTGAGAGCAGATTGTCCTCCAGTGAAGCAGAAGTTGCGCAGAACTCGACCTGATATGGCGATGAAAATCAAAGAGGAAGTGTAGAAGCAGTGGGATGCTGGTTTCCTTGCTGTCACTAATTATCCGCCTTGGGTCGCGAACATTGTGCCAGTCCCGAAGAAAGATGGTAAAGTGAGAATGTGTGTGGACTACCGAGATCTGAACAGAGCTAGTCCGAAGGATGATTTTCCATTACCTCACATTGATGTGTTGGTAGATAATACAGCTCAATTCTCGGTGTTTTCCTTCATGGATGGATTTTCTGGCTATAATCAAATCAAAATGTCGCCAGATGATATGGAGAAAACAACGTTCATTACACCGTGGGGTACCTTTTGTTACAAGGTGATGCCATTCGGTCTCAAGAACGTCGGTGCTACTTATCAGAGGGCCATGGTGACTTTGTTTCATGATATGATTCATCATGAAATTGAATGCTATGTTGATGACATGATAGCAAAGTCCCAAACAGAAGAGGGGCATTTGGTAGATCTGGCCAAGTTGTTCGACCGGCTGAGACAATTCAGGCTGAGGTTGAATCCGAACAAGTGCACGTTCGGAGTGCGGTCCGGTAAATTGCTGGGATTCATTGTAAGTGAGAAAGGAATCGAGGTTGATCCTGCGAAAGTAAAAGCGATAAGAGAAATGCCTGAACCGAGGACGAAGAAAGAGGTTCGTGGTTTCTTAGGTAGATTGAACTATATCTCACGGTTCATATCTCATCTAACAGCCACGTGCGAACCGATTTTTAAGTTGTTGAGAAAAGATCAAACGGTCATGTGGAATAATGATTGCCAAGCGGCATTTGAAAAAATAAAAGAATATTTGCAGGAGCCTCCGATTCTGATGCCTCCTGTGGAGGGAAGACCGTTAATTCTGTACCTGACAGTCCTCGAGGGGTCTATGGGGTGTGTATTGGGGCAGCATGACGAGTCTGGTCGAAAAGAGCATGCCATATACTACCTTAGCAAAAAGTTTACCGACTGTGAAACAAGATATTCACTGCTCGAGAAAACTTGCTGTGCTTTGGTCTGGGCTGCTCGCCGGCTAAGGCAGTACATGCTGGTTCATACCACTTTGTTGATTTCGAAGATGGATCCAATCAAGTACATTTTTGAGAAGCCAGCATTGACCGGACGGGTTGCAAGGTGGCAAATGATTTTGACAGAATATGATATACAGTATACCTCTCAGAAGGCGATCAAGGGGAGTGTATTGTCTGATTACCTCGCCCAGCAACCTATTGAGGATTATCAACCGATGAAGTTTGAATTCCCTGATGAGGACATCATGTTTCTCAAATCAAAAGATTGTGAGGAACCAATCCCGGAGGAGGGGCCTGACCCTGAATCCGAATGGATTCTGATGTTTGATGGGGCCGTTAACATGAATGGTAGCGGTGTTGGTGCTGTTTTGGTTACGCCGAAAGGATCTCATATTCCTTTTGCTGTCCGGCTAACATTTGAGTGCACCAACAACGTGGCTGAATACGAAGCTTGTATATTGGGGATTGAAGAGGCGATTGATTTGAGGATCAAGAACCTTGTCATATATGGAGATTCAGCTCTGGTGGTTAATCAGGTTAATGGAAAATGGTATACGCATCAGTCTCATTTAGTTCCATACCGGGATTATACGAGGAGATTTTTGACGTTTTTCACCAAGGTGAAGTTGCATCATGTGCCTAGAGAGGAGAATCCTTTGGTAGATGCTTTGGCTACTCTGGCTGCCTTGATTAAAGTGCAGTGGTGGAATCAGTTCCCCAGCGTTGAAGTAGGTTGTCTGGATAGACCGGCTTATGTGTTTGCTGTTGATACAACGTCTGATGATGAGAAGCCGTGGTATTACGATATCAAGCGCTATCTGGAGACTCAAGAATATCCTGAGGGAGCATCTAAGAAGGACCGAAAGACTCTGCGGAGGTTGGCCATGGTGTTTTACTTGAATAAGGATGGGGTTTTGTATAAGAGGAATTTTGATTGGGTCTTGCTCAGATGTGTTGATGATAGAGAAGCAAGCCAATTGATGAAAGAGGTTCATGAAGGATCGTTCGGTACCCATGCCAGTGGGAATGCGATGGTAAAGAAGCTGCTGAGGGCAGGTTATTATTGGATGACAATGAAGGCCCAATGTTTCAATTTCGTGCGGAAGTGTCATAAATGCCAGATTTATGCTGATAAGGTGCACGTGCCTCCTAACCCGTTGAGTTTAATGTCGCCCCATGGCCGTTTGCTATGTGGGGCATTGATATGATTGGGAAGATAGAGCCTACGGCTTCGAATGGGCATCGGTTCATATTGGTGGCTATTGATTACTTCACCAAGTGGGTGGAAGCAGCCTCTTATACGAACGTGACGAAGCAGGTCGTTGCCAGATTTCTCAAGAGAGACATCATTTGCAGATATGGGGTTCCCGAGAGAATCATTACTGATAATGGTTCTAATTTGAATAACAAAATGATGACAGAATTGTGCCGGGAATTCAAGATTGAACATCACAATTCTTCTCCCTATCGTCCGAAGATGAATGGGGCGGTTGAGGCAGCCAATAAGAATATAAAGAAGATTGTGCAAAAGATGGTGGTAACCTATAAAGACTGGCATGAGATGTTACCGTTTGCATTGCATGGGTATCGAACGTCGGTGCGCACGTCTACTGGGGCAACGCCTTTCTCACTAGTATATGGAATGGAAGCCGTGCTACCGGTTGAGGTTCAGATTCCCTCTTTGAGAGTCCTGATGGACGTGAAGTTGCAAGAGGCAGAATGGGTAAGGACCCGGTACGAGGAGTTGAGCCTGATTGAAGAGAAGAGGCTGACAACCATCTGTCATGGGCAGTTGTACCAGCAGCGGATGAAGCGTGCTTTTGACAAAAAGGTACGACCTCGGGTATATCACGTGGGTGATATGGTGCTGAAAAGGATCCTTCCTCCTCAAAACGATCGAAGGGGCAAATGGACACCCAATTATGAAGGTCCATTCGTGGTCAAGAAGGTTTTCTCTGGCGGAGCCTTGTTGCTGATGACCATGGATGGCGAGGATTTTCCATCCCCTGTGAATGCGGACACAGTTAAAAAATATTTCGTATGAAGAGACCCGCTGGACGAAAAGAATAAAAGAGTCCAGGCAGAAATGGGCATCCCGGCGAACCAAAAAAACAGAATGAAAAGGTTCGGGCAAAAATTAGGGATATATAAAAATGAAAATTGTACACCCGGCAAGTCGAAAACCTGAAAGGGCGACTTGGGCAAAAAAGGGTATCCCGGTGGACTGAAAACCCGAAAGGGCGGTCCAGGCAAAAGAGGGATTGAAACGAACAACTGCGTCTGGCATGATCGTTTGCGCTTTGGTTAAGGCATCATGGATAATACCCGGTAGGGATCAATCAGAAGAGTCTTGTTCAGAAGGCAGAGAGCACGGAAAGTCTGAGGACATATGGGGTGTAACCGAGTTGGAACTCGATGAGATCACGGGTTTTACATTGCCATTAGGATAGATTTTCTTTTTGTGCGCAATTACCTCTTTTCAGGAATTGCTTCCGTTGTATTGCTCAATTTGAGCCAAACACTTTTCAATCAATAAAATGCATATTCAGTCAAATAATTTTGTTTTTGTTTTTCATTACCGCTTTGATTGCAAAAACACCCGATTATTTTGATAAAGAATTTTGCATTTTAAGACATACAGGTCCCTTCCAATGCATGTTTATAAGATTGAAGCTTGAAATCTTATTCGGAAGGTTAAGTGACCCAAGTGTTGAAATCTTGACACGCCTGGGGCACGGTTTTATCTAACGATCTTTTTTGCAGGTACTGTTAGGTATTTTCACTCACTTGCAGGTTGTGATGTGGAAGCTTTTGACAAAACGAATCCCCATGGAGTCCGATCAGGGACGAGTGAATAGGAGAGCGGCGAAAAGACGACGAGACGTACGGCGATCCTTGAAATTAATCAAGAAGACTCTTCAAAGTCTGAAGATTGAAAAGTTTGTATCAGTCCCAGAAGTTCGCTCTCTGTCGAGCGCGGAACGGTTTGGAATACAAGATGATGGAGCAGAAAAGGTCCAGATGAGTCTGGGAGTCCTCAAAATTGGAAAGCTGACAGTAGATGTGGATGATGAATGACATGATTCGACGAGTCGACGGGTGTTCAGTACCAGAATTTCATTCAACTTCCCAAGCAGAGTCGGAATGACTAATTCCCCAACAGATTCAAGGTCTATGACTTCCCTAGCAGGGTCAGGATGGTTATCCCCAGCAGGTGTCCGATCGATGCTTCCCCAGTCGCCAGGCCTGGAGGTCGCTCTTCCCCAGCAGAGGTATCTGTGAGGGTTTCCCAAGCAGAGTCGGGATTTATATCCCCAGCAAGTCAAAGACTGTTGTATCCCCACAGAGTGCATTGGTGGATCTTTCCCCAGCAATGCCCCAAGCGGATCGGGTGCAAAGGAGGTTTTTTCCCCAGCAAGGGTTGCCTTTTCCCAGCGGCAGTGATGTTCCCCAGCAGGGTGGAGATTGGAGTGGTGGCGAGTTCCTCAGCAGAGTGTCTCGAGCTCCCCAGAGGAGTCCCCTGAGGGGGATGCTTTTTATACATGCATCATGTAAATAGTATAGCATATTGCATAATAAATCGCGTAGCATTTCCATAATTGTGGAGCATTACGCAGAAAAATCAATCATGCATCATATTGCAAGCATGAGCTAGTCTTAGACTGTGATTACCGTTTGAGAAGTGGTTGCCTGAGGGTGAAGGTGTTGCTCCGAGGAGTTTGGCACCATTTTTTTATCAATAGTACTTCCCCAGTAGTGCGATACTGGAGGAAACTTTTCCGTCGGACAGAGATGGAAATGAAGATCAACATCACCATTGCAAGCATAAGTTAACCTCAAGTCGTGGTTACCGTTTGAGATTTAGTTTCGCCGGATGGTGAAGGTGATACTCTGAGGAGTTTAGCATCATGATGTCAGATCAACAATGTTCCCCAGTAGTGCGATACTGGAGGAAATTTTTCTGTCGGATGGAGATGGGCGCGACAATCGGGGTTCAAACGGAGAAAGGGAAATGTTGAGGCATTTTCTGGAGATCGGGGTTCAATTGGAGAAAAGGAAATGATTAGACATTTTCTGGAGAGCGGGGTTCAAATGGAGATTGGAGTTGAAGATTATATCCGGGATGAGGTCCGCAGGATTGTCTTCTGTTCATGTGTCACCTTAGACTTTGGTTGAGGCCAATGGAGGTCGTTATGGGTGTCTTCTGAGGAAGAGATGCACATGTTACCTTCCTTTTTGTGAAGGTGTACCCTCTGATATGTCACCGTCAGAGTGGTGTTTGGTGTTATTTCCGGCGTTGCCATCGGAATTATCACAAGAGAGCGGAGAGCGGGGTTCAAATGGAGAAAGGGAAATGTTGAGGCATTTTCTGGAGAGTGGGGTTCAAATGGAGAAAGGGAAATGTTTAGGCATTTTCTGGAGAACGGGGGTTCACAATGGCGATCGCAAGTTATCGTCAGGCGACTGGGGTTCAAATGGAGAATGGGGTTCATTATGTTGGCAAACAAGATGTCGGGGTTCAAATGCAGTGATCCGGGATCATTTGCGCGAAGGAAAATTTCGGGGTTCAAGAAAATAAAAAAAGAAGAAAACGAAAATTTTCGGGGTTCAAGAAAAGTAAAAAAAAAAAAAGAATAATCCCCAGCGGATGTGTGGTGTTCAGGCCATGGTTATCTCTGTGTTACTAGTTATCCATATATTTCTGTTTCGGTATTCAGGCCGACTTTTCTCCGCACCAGACGGATGTTTTTCTTCAAGATTGTTTCTTTGCCGATTCTGACAGGCATTGTTAATTATTTTCCCATCAGAGTGCAAATTGTTCGTCTGTTCTTGGTATTCAATCACTCTTCATCCTGATCATCTGAAAGCCGAGGCTATTCATATCGACAGGTTCACAGTGGATTGAATAGGGGCAGCTGTAACACCTCAAAATTTGCCCTCCTCTCTTGGGACTAGCTTTGAATTTTTGCATATCATTTGTAGGTCATTAGGCATTGCATATTTGCATAACATGTGGCTACATTAAGCAAGTCATCCTCTTAAGTCTTGATCAGAAGATAAAGAGGTTGAGATTCAAGCTTGAGGGTTTATTGGGCTGATCATTAATCATCTGAGGATGTGTGGTACAAATTAGGGTTTCTTGGTTGTCAAGGAGATTGAGCTTCATCTTGGTTGAAATGATACATCATCATCATCATGGTTTTGTTATCATCCAAGAGATTCAAGAGATTGATCAGATACCTTGGGAGTAGGGTTTTGACCACTGGTCAACCCTAATTAGTTAAATCATCTGCATTGGGCTAATCAGGGCCTGGCAAGGAGATGGGGTCTACAATGGATATGGGGATCATTTTATGATTGTATTGAGCTTATGGAAGCTAGGGTTTCATCATTGAGCCATTTCATCAGGAGTTTGAAGCTCAACTTGATCAGTGCATAGCCAGATTCATCTATCAGTCAGAAAAGTCAACTGTGGTCAACTGTGCCTGAAATGATGGATTTGGAGGTGGGAGAGGGCAAGAGACACTTCATTCATGTCTAAACAAGTTTCATGTGACATTTTAAACATCAAGAATGAAGAAAATAAAGTCAGATGGAAACTTTCCAAAAATAGAAAGTGACTTGTAATTGGAAACTGCCAAAAATGGAAAGTTTTTCACCTCAAAATTACATGTCCAAAAATGCTTCAAATGAAATTTTGTTCAACATGAAAGTTGTAGATCTTGCTCTCACCTTTCCAAAAAGTCCAAGAACATGAATTTCTCATGTGTGGTTGGCAAGTTGTGATCAAATCATTTTCCAAAAATGTTGAAATTCAAAGTGGCATAACTTTCACATGGAATGGCCAAATTGGGTGGTTTTTCTTTGAGCAAACCACATTTTACATGTACTTTCATGATGCATTATCACATTTCCTCAAAAATCATCATAGCAAAAAATCATTTTTCAAGTGGTTCATTTTGAAAATTGGTGGGAAAAATAGTGAATTTCCAAAATACATGTGATTTCCATACCAAACCTTTTCCAACACATCAGGAATATCATTTTGGACTTGTTTGCATTGCAATTGTACTGTTACATTGACTGCATAATGAAAAGGTCATTTTTGCCATTTGACATAAAATGCATTTTTGCTAATTTCACTTGATTTTGCTAATTGTGATTATCAAGTGGATTAAGGCATGGTATAAGTACATAATCATAACAGAAAAGCATAATGACACTTCACATTTTCAGATCTAACAAATTTTACCTCCAAAAACCTCCAAATTCTCTCAAAATTTTCACACACTTTTTCATCATTTTTATCAAGATTCATCATCCATAGTGTGAATTCGTGCTTGATCTATCATCTACCAGTGATTGTGTGCATCTGTTTCACAAATTCGTGGCAAAAGAGTGGAGAATTTGGACTGTTGAAAGCAAGCTCATCCATGGCAAATCGAAGGTTCTTGGATCTGAAGCATCACTGAGCTAAACTACTCATTCCATTTAACTTCCACATCATTGAACTGCTTCTGTTTTGGTGTTTTGGACATTGAGGAGCACGAATTCTCATCTGCCATCATCATAAGGTAAATTTTCAATCTCAACCATTGCTTCAATTGTGATGTGGCTTAGATAGATCTCTCAACATAGAATAGCATGCAACTTGTGGTTTTGAATTTGGTTGAGAATCGAGTGAGATATCTTGATTAGAAGTTTGGATGTGAAACTTTTTTTTGCTCGATCCGGTTGATATGTTTAGAGTTAGTTCAAATGCTTGCCATATCCATGATGTACATGCTTAGACGGTTCCAACCATATATGATTTGTCTAGTTTGGTGAATTTTTGTTCATACGCGTTTTCTGGAAATTTTGATGTTGATCTTGAGGAAGAACACGTCCAAGAACGTGTTTGATCTTGTGGCCTGACTGTGAATTTTCAAATTGTGTTTCCCGCTTCCTTCAACCAGTCGTGTGCTGCCAGCGAAAAACTGAAACGCAGCGTTTTGGTTTAGCTGTAGGATAATTACGAATGTGCCATTATTTCATTTTAAATCATTATTTCATTTTCTTTTTCATTCTTTATTTCATTTTGATCACATAACTTCAAAAAATCATAAGTTCTTCATTTCTTGTCCAAATTTGATGAGACTTTTTGCATTATTCTCCTTGTGATGTGTAGTTTTTTATGATGAATTTTAATATTTTTGTGCACAAGTGAAAAATAAAATTGTCTAGGGTTTGATTGAATGTGTCCAATTTGTGTATGCCATGCCATTTTGATCATAAAATCTTGATGCTTCCATAGAAATGCTTGAAATTTTACATGCATGTTCTGGACTTTTTGCTGGTGATTTTGATGTATAGTTTGCAATTTTTGGATCCCTGGTTGATGAGATATGAATTTTTGATTAGAGGTGTGACAATTTGTGTCACACCATGCTTGGTGCAATTTCATGATTTTATTTGCCAGGCTTGTGGATGTTGGATTGAGTTGAATTTTTGCATGATTGAACATGTGGATGTTGAGAATACATAGGAATTTTTCTGGAATTTATTGATGACATTTCCTATTTGTTTGGAATTTTTCTCCCCTGTTTGGTCATTTGTTGATTTTTTGTGACACATGTTGGCATTTGATTTGTGAAATTCTGGTCATTAATTGGATGGATGTGAAATTTTACATGTGAATTCTAGACACATTATAGGTCATCTTGGTTTTGATCCCATTCATTTATCATGTTTTGTCACTGTTTTATGATTGATGGAAGTTGATGATTGTTTTAATGCCTTGTGTTGGCTTGCTTGAATTTGTCTGGACTTTTTGATTTTCATTGACCTACTTCCCTTGATCCAAATGAGCTGAAATTTGATATGCTATTCATTGAATGTGTTATGTTTAGACTTGAATTTTTGTGGAATTTATGGAAATGTTTTGATATTGATTTGAGTGAGATCATTCTGTTTGGTCCTTTGAGGTTGCAAATTGCATGTTTTGTGTTATTTTGTTCATGAAATGATAATGGTGAATGATATGAGCTTGGGACCAATTGGTTTTGTTTCTAAATTGTTTGATCTTGGTTTTGGTTAATTTTCACTTGCTGTTTTGGATTTTTCATCTCCTTTGGACCCTAGGCTTGTCCTAGTGGTCTTGTTTCTCACATTTGAATGTGATTTTCAGGTTGAAGAGGCAAATGCTTTGAAGAGTTTAATTCAAGTTGATTGAGTTTAGTTTATATGCTTGTTATGAACTAACTTGGTTTATTTTGTAGGACGCTTGGCTCACTTGAGTTGATTGTGCTTTGCACATTGCATTGTTTGATTACATTGACTGTTGATTCTTAACTTGTTTGTTTTGACTGTGTGATTGGTATGCTGACTGGATTAGATTGATTTCAGGTACCATAGTCGCTTTAGTTCATCTTTGAACTTGCTTTGTGCCGCTGCTTGGTTGTATAAACCAATTGAGGTAGACTCTCTTGTCTCCATGTAGTCTGGAAGACCTGGCTTGTTATTTAGCCAGACAACTGTCTGAAGTCCTCCTTAAGAGGCGATGTTTGTGATTGTTTAACTTTGTCCCCAAGCAGGAAAAGACCTTGATTAAGGCAATTGGCAGAACCCAAGGGATGTGCAATCCATCCCCTGCTATTCTTGTTGAGTCGTCCCTCTGCTCGCACCACTGTGTTGATGCATTGGGACATTAACCCAAGATCTTGTACAGTTGTATAGTCGAGTCAGAGTCATGAGTGTAGAAAGGTTCCCCCATTCTGAACCCACGCTCCTTTGTCTGAAGCTCTCCCTGGCCAGGGATAAGAGCTGTGAAGTCTCATCTTCACTCACCTTTCATCTGCTTCACCCTGACTCTCAATGTCAAGGTTAAGAGCGAACACTACCCTGTACAGATGACTTGCCTTGGCAGTCTAACCCCTTGATTGAGCCCACCTTGTCTGGATATAGCGTGTGCTAACTATGAATGTTTGATTTGTTTTGTGTATGCTTGCATGCTTTGCTTTTTCCTGGTTAGGATTAGCTTGCTGTTGTGCAAGTAGATAGAAACCATAGCATAGGGCAATGATGCATGATAACATCTAGGCTCGAGTCCAGCTCCCTAGTAGTGTGTCTCCCTTTGTATCTGGTTAGAATTTCTTTCCCGTTCAGGGGAACTACGTCGCCCTGATCCTCATACTAGATGAGGTACGTAGGCAGGAGACCGTGCGAGGTCTCTCCGGGCACACTTTTTTTCCTTTTTGAGTGTGTTTGTTTGTTTCTTCTTGAGTGTCAGGATATGGATGTAAGCCCAGCGATTGGCTGTCCGTATCCTGATTGTGTTTGTTTGGTTCGGAAGCCGATGTAAGTCCAGCGATTGGCATTCGGGTTCCAAGTTTGCCTGTGTTTGTGTGTGTCCTGTTTGGCGTGCGTGAGCCGAACTACGGTAGCTCTGATTCTCGTTCCAGACGAGATACGTAGGCATAGGACGCGATGTCCTAGCGAGCCCTCTCCTCTTTTACCCCACCTGTGTTGTCTTCAGTGTGTGTGTGTGTGATGTTTTTTTAGCAACCTTTTCTTTCTTTTAGAGCGTGGATCCCGTCGAGTACGACGGACGTGAGGGGTGCTAATACCTTCCCCTTGCGTAACCGACTCCCGTACCCTTTCTCTTTGGTCGCGAGACCATGTCTTTTCCAGGTTTACTTCGAGCGTTTCCTTTCCCTCTTTTGGGATAAATAACGCACGGTGGCGGCTCTGTGTTGTTTTTGTTTTAGCCCGCCGGTTGTTTTTCGCGGATGCGACAATACCACTTTATTGATTTCCAAGATGGATCCAATTAAGTACATCTGTGAGAAACCAGCATTGACCGGACGGGTTGCGAGATGGCAGATGATTTTGACCGAATACGATATCCAGTATACCTCTCAGAAGGCGATAAAGGGGAGTGTATTGTCTGATTATCTCGCTCAGCAACCCATTGAGGATTATCAACCAATGAAGTTTGAATTCCCTGATGAGGACATCATGTTTCTCAAATCGAAAGATTGTGAGGAACCAATCCCGGAGGAGGGGCCTGACCCTGAGTCCGAATGGATTCTGATGTTTGATGGAGCCGTTAACGTGAATGGTATTGGAGTTGGTGTTGTTTTGGTTATGCCGAGAGGATCCCACATTCCTTTTGCTGCCCGGCTAACGTTTGAATGCACCAACAACGTGGCTGAATACGAAGCTTGTATCTTGGGGATCGAACAGGCGATTGATTTGCGGATCAAAAACCTTGTTATATATGGAGATTCAACTTTGGTCGTAAACCAGGTTAACGGAAAATGGTATACGCATCAGTCTCATTTAATTCCATACCGGGATTATACGAGGAGATTGTTGACGTTCTTCACCAAGGTGAAGTTGCATCATGTGCCGAGAGAAGAGAACCCTTTGGCAGATGCTTTGGCTACTCTGTCTGCCTTGATTAAGGTGCAGTGGTGGAATCAATTCCCTAATGTTGAGGTGGGACGTCTAGATAGACCGGCTTATGTGTTTGCTGTTGACACAACGCCTGACGATGAGAAGCCGTGGTATTACGATATCAAGCGCTATCTAGAAACCCAAGAATATCCTGAGGGAGCATCCAAGAAGGACCGAAAGACTCTGAGGAGGTTGGCCATGGTGTTCTATCTGAACAAGGATGGGGTTTTGTACAAGAGAAATTTCGATTGGGTTTTGCTCAGATGTGTTGATGATAAAGAAGCAAGCCAATTGATGAAAGAGGTTCACGAGGGGTCGTTTGGTACCCATGCCAGTGGGAATGCAATGGTAAAGAAGCTGTTGAGAGCTGGATATTATTGGATGACAATGGAGACCCAATGTTTCAACTTCGTGCGGAAGTGTCATAAATGCCAGATTTATGCTAATAAGGTGCACGTGCCTCCAAATCCGTTGAGCTTGATGTCATCTCCGTGGTCGTTTGCTATGTGGGGCATTGATGTGATCGGAAAGATTGAGCCTACAACTTCGAATGGGCACCGATTCATATTAGTGGCTATCGATTACTTCACCAAGTGGGTGGAAGCAGCCTTGTATGCGAATGTGACGAAGCAGGTCGTGGCCAGATTCCTCAAAAGAGACATCATTTGCAGATATGGGGTTCCCGAAAGAATAATTAGTGATAATGGTTCTAATCTCAATAATAAGATGATGGCAGAGCTGTGCCGGGAATTCAAGATCGAGCATCACAATTCTTCTCCTTATCGTCCAAAGATGAATGGGGCGGTTGAGGCAGCCAATAAGAATATCAAGAAGATTGTGCAGAAAATGGTTGTGACCTATAAGGATTGGCACGAGATGTTGCCGTTTGCATTACATGGGTATCGAACTTCGGTGCGTACATCTACTGGGGCAATGCCTTTCTCACTTGTGTATGGGATGGAAGCGGTGCTACTAGTTGAGGTTCAAATTCCGTCGTTGAGAGTCCTGATGGACGTAAAATTGCAAGAGGCTGAATGGGTAAGGACCCGGTACGAAGAGTTAAGCCTGATCGAAGAAAAGAGGTTGGCGGCCATTTGCCATGGGCAGTTGTACCAGCAGCGGATGAAGCGTGCTTTTGACCGAAAGGTGCGACCTCGTGTGTATCACGTAGGCGATATGGTGTTGAAAAGGATCCTTCCTCCTCAGAACGATCGTAGGGGCAAGTGGACACCCAATTATGAAGGTCCCTTCGTGGTCAAAAATTTTTCTCTAGTGGAGCCTTGTTGTTGACGACCATGGATGGTGAGGACTTTCCATCCCCTGTGAATGCGGACGCAGTTAAAAAATACTTCGTATAAGAGACCTGCTGGACGAAAAGAATAAAATAGTCCAGGCAAAAAAGGGCATCCCGGCAAACCGAGAAAAAAAATGAAAAAGGTTCGGGCAAAAATTAGGGATATAAAAAGAAAAAAACTGTACACCCGGCAAGTCGAAAACCCCACAAGGGAGGCTTGGGCAAAAAAGGGTATCCCGGTGGACTGAAAACTCGAAAGGACGGTCCAGGCAAAAGAGGGATTGAAACGAACAACTGCGTCCAGCGTGATCGTTTGTGCTTTGGTTATGACATGTGGATAATCCCCGGTAGGGATCCGTCGGAAGCGTCTTGTTCAGAAGGCGGAAAGCACGGAGAGTCTTGAGGACATATGGGGTGTAACTGAGTTGGAACTCGATGAGATCACGGGTTCACATTGCCATTAGGATAGATTTTCCTTTTGTGCGCAATTACCTCTTTTCAGGAATTGCTTCCTTTGTATTGCTCAGTTTTGAGCCACCTTTGTCAATCAATAAAATGCATATTCAGTCAAATAACTTTGTTTTTATTTTCATAACCGCTTTGATTGCAAAAACATCCAGTTATTGTTGATAAAGAATCTTTGCATTTTAAGACATACAGGTCCCTTCCAATGCATGTTCATAAGATTGAAAACTTGAAATCTTATTCGGAAGGTTGAGTGACCCAGGTGTTGAAACTTTGGCACGACTGGGGCACGTTTTTATCTAACAATCTCTTTTGCAGGTGCCGTTAGGTGTTTTCACTCACTTGCAGGTTGTGATGTGAAGCTGTTTGACAAGAGATCCCCGTGGAGTCCAATCAGGGACAAGGGATCGAAGAATGGTGAAAACGACGAAAGACGTGCGGCGATCCTGGAGGGTTAATCAAGAAGACTCTTCAAAGTCTGAGGACTGAAAATTTTGTATGAATCCAGGGAGCTCGATCCCCGTAGAGTACGGATAAGTCAAGAATACAAGGTGATGAATCAGAAAAGTCCAGACGAGTCTGGGAGTTCTCAAAAGTGGAAAGCTGACAATGGAGTTGGTTGGTGAATACCCGAGGTTCGACGAGTCGACGGGTGTTCCGTGCTAGATTTTCCTTGTTTCCCCTAGCAGGGTTGGGATTGTTATCTCCCCAGCGGGATCAAGATCGGTGTTTCCTCGGCAGCCAGGCCTGGAGGTGGCAATTTCCCCAAGCAGTGTTGAGATTGTTATTTCCCCCAGCAAGTCGAAGATTGTTGTTTTCCCCGCAGAGTGCGTTAGTGGTTTATTCCCCAGCGAAGTCCCCAAGCGGATCGGGTTCAGCGGAGGTCATCCCTGGTGAGGGTTGCCTATTTCCCAGCAGCAGTGCTATTCCCCAGCAGGGTGGAGATTGGAGTGGTATCGAGTTCCTCAGCAGAGTGCCTCGAACTCCCCAGAAGAGTCCCTTGAGGGGATACTTTTTATGCATTCATCATTTAGATAAGCATAGCATATTGCATGATTCATCGCGTAGCATTTCCATGGTTATGGAGCATTACACTAAAAAACTCATGCATACGCATTGCAAGCATAAGCTAGTCTCAAGCCGTGGTTACCGTTTGAGAAGTGGTTTCGCTAGTTTGAAGATCAGCATCAGCATTACAAGCATCAGTTACTCAAGCCGTGGTTACTGTTTGAGGATTGGTTTCGCCAGATGGTGAAGATGTTACTCTGAGGAGTTCGGCATCGTGATTCTGAATCCACAATATTCCCCAGTAGTGCGATATTGGAGGAAGAATTTCTGTCGAGCGGAGATGGAAATGATAATCAAAGAAGTTTCGGGGTCCAAAGAACGAGAATAATCCCCAGCTAAGCGCAAATTGTTCGTTTGCTAAGGTTGAATAATGGATATCATGCTCATGGCTTGTTATCCCCAGCATGGGTCATTGGCACGCGTGCCGCCTCATTTATCACTTTTCCTTATTTCTGCCGTTGCTGACAGGCAAGAAGTCTTCCGATATTCAGATCGGAAAAGTTTTCGATATTCAGATCAAAGAAGTTTCCCACGATCAGGTCGAAGTACTTGTGGCATTCAGGCCAGTTCCCGATTTTCAGATCGAAGAAGTTTCCGACGATCAGGTCGAAGTACTTGTGGCACTCAGGCCGGTTTTCCAATAATCAGATCGAAGAAGTTTCCGACGATTAGGTCGAAGTACTTGTGGCACTCAGGCCAGTTTTCCGATAATCAGATCGAAGAAGTTTCCGACGATCAGGTCGAAGTACTTGTGGCACTCAGGCCAGTTTTCCGATAATCAAATCGAACAAGTTTCCGACGATCAGGTCGAAGTACTTGTGGCACTCAGGCCAGTTTTCCGATGTTCAGATCGAAGAAGTTTCCGACGTTCAGGTCGAAGCACTTGTGGCACTCAGGCCAGTTTTCCGATGTTCAGATCGAAGAAGTTTCCGACGTTCAGGTCGAAGCACTTGTGGCACTCAGGCCAGTTTTCCGATAATCATATCGAAGAAGTTTCCGACGTTCAGGTCGAAGCACTTGTGGCACTCAGGCCAGTTTTCCGGTATTCAGACCGAAGCGGTATTCAGACCGAAGTGGTATTCAGGCCAGTTTTTCGGGCATTCAGGCCAATCTTTTGGTGTTCAAACCGATATCAATACTCCCATATTCTGATGCTCAGTATTCAGACTGATGAGCGGCATTCAGGCCATGGTGGATTCTGTGTTACCATGTATTTTGGTATCCAGGTCAACATTCCTTTTCGGTATTCAGGCCGACTTTCTCCGTGCCAGATGGGTTCTTCTTTTGAGATCGCTTCTTTGCCGATTCTGACAGGCATTGTTAATTATTTTCCCAGCAGAGTGCAAATTGTTCGTCTGTTCTTGGTATTCAATCACTCTTCACCCTGATCATCTGAAAGCCGAGGTTGTTCATATCGACAGGTTCACAGTGGATTGAATAGGGGCAGCTGTAACACCTCAAAATTTGCCCTCCTCTCTTGGGACTAGCTTAGCATACTGCATATCATTTTGTAGGACATTAGGTAGCTGCATATTGCATATCATGAAATAAACAAGTCATCCTCCTAAGTCTTTCTCAGAAGATAGGGAGATTAAGAGATTCAGGCCGGAGGGTCTTATTGAATTGATCACCAACCATCTGAGGGTTTGTGCTTCAATTAGGGTTTTCTTGGTTCTTCAAGGAGGTTGAGAATTATCTTAGTTGCAAGGATACATCATCATCATCATGGTCATGTCCTTATCAAGGGGTTCATTATTCATGCTCAGTTTCTTTGGGATTAGGGTTTTGACCTCTGGTCAACCCTAATCAGTGCCATTCTACCAGTCAGGGTTTCTCAAGGAGATGGGTTTATTTCTTGGATGGAGATCATATGGTCATTATCTTGGGCTTATTTGAGTTAGGGTTTCATTTTGGAGCCAATTCCTCAAGTGATAGAGGCTCAAGCTGATCAGAGCACTTCTAAGTCATCTGTCAACCAAAAAGTCAACAGAAAGTCAACTGTGGGTTTTGAACTGGGAAATTGATTTTTTTCATCCCATTCATGTTCCAACAATGTTTACTCATCATGTCAAATACATATCTTGAGGAATTTGAGGCTAGATCAAAAGTTTCCAAAAATGGAAAGTGACCTGTAATTGAAAGTTTCCAAAATTGGAAAGTTTTTGGTTCAAATTCAACTTGATCTTACATCATCAAAGAAGCCTCAAATGAATTTTTGCCCAACATGAAAGTTGAAGATCTTTCTCTCCCATTTCCAAAAAGTCCAAGATCATGAATTTATGATGAATTGTTGAGGAAATATGATCAAATCATTATCAAGTGTGCATGAAACTTCAAAAGGCCATAACTTTTGATTCATAACTCCAAATTTAGTGCCTCTTCTTGCATTTTGCTTGTCATGACATGTATTTTCCAAATCATTCATTACATTGCATGAAAATTCAGCACATGATCATATGCATATTCATGCTTATTTTGGAGGGAAATTTACAAATTCAAAATTGGTGCATTGTATGGACAAAATACCATTGCCATTGTGTTGATAAAATGATTTTGAGTGAATTTGACCATGCATTTGGTACTGTTCACGTATGCATTTGCCATGCACCACCAATTTTCATTTTTTGGTCACACACCTTGTTTTTGCTAATCACAATTAACCAAGCTTAATTAAGTTTTTCAGCATGATTAGGAGATCATATAAATACAAAAGCATAACAGAATTTGAGGATTTTTTTCACCATTTCTAGATCTAAAATCCTCTTCCCTCCAAAATTTTCTCCCAATCCAAATTCAAATTTCTTCCACATAAGCCTTTGATTTTCTTCCATATTCTTGTTCTGTGATATTGATTTGGTGTAGATCAAGCCTTGGATCAGTGAATTCGAGCAGAAATTAAGCATAGCAAGCTCAAGAACAATGAACATGGAAGCTGTTATTTGAGCAAGATCTAAGTCACTACAAGCTCCAATTTCTTCATAAAGCTTCATAACAGTGATAGAGGAGTGGATTTGAAGCTTGCCAGGCCTTGAAATTGCTGATTCCAGAAGTTGATCTTCAAGAGGTAGGTTTTTCGAAGCTCCTAATTCTCAAAACTTTTGCCATGATAGTGTAGATCCTTGCTTGCTGATTATGCTGATGGAAATTTCGTGTGAAATGGTGGCTTATTGGTTGAGATATGCTTGATTGAAGTTTTGTAGATCAAAATGTTTTGTTTCGATTTGCAATGTATGTGATGAATTAACATGAATTGATCCTGGATTCTTGTTGTACATGTCACGAGCTTTTGATTGATATAAGTTTTGGCCAAATCTGGAAAAAAAATTGTGGATTGTTACTGTTCATCCACCGTCTTCATGAAGAAGACGGTGGTTTCCACCGTGCGCCGCCCTGCCTGTACAGGCCTAGGGTTTACTGGTTCGTCCATGCAAATATTACTGTAGAAGCGCCATTCAAGTTGCAAGCGCGCGTTCGATTCCCTCTGTTTTCATGTTATTTTGTTTAATTCATGTTGACCTAGCGCTTGCGTGTGCATCCAGTGGCCAATTCATTGGTCCATATCCATTTGACCGCTTCCATGCCAGCCTTGACTGTTGATGTGGCTTCCACGTCAATTATTGAAATGGAGCGTTTTGAGGCGCACGGTTCGAATCCGGCTGATGCATTGCCATTTTATTCAATTATTTTTATTATTTTCATGATATTTCAATGTTTATTTCATTTTTTCCATGATCTTCAAAAAATCACCAAAAATAGTATGATAATCCAATTAATTCCCAACCTTTTTCTACTTGTTCATGTGGATGTCTAGAATTTTATGGTGTTGATTTTAGGATTTTATCATTTCTGGAAATTAAATTGTGTTGAATTCTTTGAACATGTGTACATTTGGACCATGCCTCATTCAAACTAATGTGAAATGCTCAATAATGATCCAATTGCCATGAAATTTTACATGATGATTCTCAACATGTTGTGTGATTTTTGAGGCTTGGTTGTGCATTTTTATCATTTTTCATTTCTGTTTTAGGCACATGCTAATATGGTGTGACAATGTATGTCACACAATTTGATGTGGATCTTATTCATTTTCATTGCCTGACCAATTGAGCTCCTCTGTTTACAATTTTTGGCATGATGATTGTGTTTGATATGTTGTATGCTCATAAATTTTTCCATGATTGTTTGAGTCACTTCTGATTTAATATGGAATTTTGATTCTTGTTGACCAATTGTGTGCACCTCTTGCTTGCCTTGCCTTCTCTTGCACATGAAATGACTTTGCTTAATGCTTTTGACTTGGTCCTTTTTGGGACATGTTCTTATGTGTTTAAGGTTGCCTTATGTTGAGTTTTGGTTGCTGTTTTGACTTTTTGATTCACTTTTGACCCTAGGTTTTGCCCTAGGGGTTTGTACTCACAATTTGAGTTTTGCCTTTCAGGACCAAGCCTTTAGCTCCATGGTTGATGTTGCTTCCTCATTTGAGCTTTGTTTACTTGCTTTGTTTAACTAACCTTGCTGTTTTGTAGGTTATTTGAATGATGAAACAATTTGAGTTGCTTGCACTTTGTACCTTGCTTTGTGTAACACTGTTAATTGGGATTGTCTGATTGTTGTTATCTGTTGGTTGTTTGTCTGAATAGAATAATGATGGTTTAGCTTTTCTTACAGGTACTTTAGCCGCTTTAACTCATTATTTGAGTTGCTTTGCTTTGCTTGTGGTTGGCATACCACTTAGGTAATCTCTTGAACTCCATGTAGTCTGGAAGACCTGTCATGTTATTTTGGCAGGCACCTGTCTGAAGTCCTCCTTAAGAGGCAATGTTTGTGCTTGTTTATCTTTGTGCCTTGTACATGTAAAGACCTCCTAAGTGAAGAGGCATTGGCAGATAAAAGGGATGTGCAATCCATCCTCTACTATTTCGTTGAGTCCTTCATCTTGCTCACACTATGTGTTGACGCATTTTGAATAAAAACCCAAAATCTTGTTGTGTCAGTCATGTGGAATAGAGTCTCACATTATGGACTCCCACACCTTCTTTGTCTTGAGCTCACTCGGGCCGGGTTAAGAGCTATGAGGTCTTACCCTCATCTCCTATTTCATCTGTTCACCCTAACAGTCATTGTCAGTGGTTAAGAGCCTCAGACACCTTTCCAGTTGGCTTGTTTGTCAAGGTCGATATGACCCCTTGACTAAAGCCCAACCTTGCATGAGCCACTTGTTTGCGTATAGTGTGTGCTGATTGCTTTTGATGTTTATCTGTTTTGCTTCTCATCTCCTTTCTGTAGGAGTTGTATGATCAACTTTCAAGGAAGTTGAATGTACGTAGAGATAGACTTGAGTTGACTCACTGCCTGGGTGAGTCAAACTCTGGTTAGAAACCTCAACCTAGGACTATTGTGGATTACATGACAACTATTAGGCTCGAGTCAGTCTCCCTTTTAGTTTGTTATTTCCCAGTCTCTGGTTAGGATAGAAGTTTCTCCCATGTTCAGGGGAACTACGTCGCCCTGATCCTCATACCAGATGAGGTACGTAGGCAGGAGATCATGCGAGATCTCTCCGGGCACCCTTTTTCTTTTTGCGTGTGTTTTGCCTTGCAACTACTAGGTCCGAGTTCCTGACTCCCTTCTAGTCTGTGTGTTCAACCCTTTTCTTTTTCAACCTTTTTCTTTTTTGTGGTGTGTTAGGAGTCTGATGTAAGCCCACTGATTGGCAGTAGGTTTCCTATTTGTGGTTTGTTTGGAGTCTGATGTAAGCCCAGCGATTGGCATTCGGTTTCCTTGTTTGTTGTTTGGAGTCAGACATAAGACCAGCCATTGGCAGTCTGTTTCCATTTGTGTGTTTGCTTTGACGTCTCAGCGTCTGTGCGTGTGTTTTGTTTCGGCGTGCGTTAGCCGAACTACGGTAGCTCTGATTCTCATTCCAGATGAGATACGTAGGCATAGGATGCGATATCCTAGCGAGCCCCGTTCTCCTCTTCTTCCATCTGTGTTTTATTCCAGTGTGTGTGCATTCTTTGAGCAGTTATTCAACAACCTTATTCTATTCCTTTCTGAGCGTGGATCCCGTCGAGTACGACGGACGTGAGGGGTGCTAATACCTTCCCCTTGCGTAACCGACTCCCGATCCTTGCATCTCCGGTCGTAAGACCATTTCCTTTCCAGGTTTACTTCGAGCGTTTCCTTTCCCTCCTTTGGGATAAATAACGCACGGTGGCGGCTCTGTTTGTTTGTTTTTCCCGCCTGTTGTTTTTCGCGGATGCGACAGCGACCGATCACACTATGCTGAGTTAGCCAGGGCCCCTGCGGGGTTGCGGGGCAGCGCCCCGTCTCAAATTTTAATGAACAATTCATTTGAAATCGACGTCGTTTTTCACATCAACACTTGATACTTTAAAACACAACTCTTGTGCAGTCACAACCCTAATCGCATAACTTTTTGACAGCACAACCCTTGTGCCGTCATTAACCCTAATGCACCAATTTCAGACCGTCAAACACACCTCGATTGTTAATTCAGTATGATTGATCAACACGTCATTGCTTCACCATACTAATGTCGCATCAAGAAGCAAATAACCATTGATCTCTAAAACAACCATTAACTGTTTGAATGAACGAAACAGAAACAATATATCATATATACTGTATTTTGCATCAGGATTACTTATATCATATATATAACTTGATCGATCTCAATTGCGTAACCTATGGACGATCGATGTACCGTTGCTTCACCATACTAATGTCGGACTCCGAAGCATAGTCAACATCAACCATCCAAATCATATACACACATGATGCCAAATTTAATCACTCGTTTATTCTTTGATTCATTCTGTCTTTTAATTGTATTAATACAGAAAATATAGAAAATAAACAGCTATAAAATGCATGGTTTCGTAAGTGGCTCTGATACCACTAAAGAAGAAGGGCGATCCAAAACGCAGCGGAATTTTAAAAAAATTATCCTTTAGTGATCCTTATGAATGGGCATGATCAGTGATAGAATCGTTACCTCTTGTGACGATCGAAACCTTTGATGCAGATCTACAGAGCGATCACGAACGTTGAACGATGACAATGCCTCTACTCAGTCCACATGAACGGATTCCTTCAATCTCAGTGCTAGCTGCTACGAATGAAGGCTTTGAGTGAGAGAGAGAGAGAGAGAGAGAGAGAGAGAGAGAGAGAGAGAGAGAGAGAAAATTGCAACTACACAAATGCTTCTGCACAAGGGTTCTATTTATAGAACCACTTGTGTGGGCTGCAAGCTAAAAGGCCCACTTAGGTGTATGTGACCCATATCTTATAATATGCCAAAATCACTTAAGCGTGTGGTACCCTACCATATTTCGTATTCTACTTAAGTACACCGTACCTTACGATGTCTTATAATTCACTTAAATGCACCATACCTTACGGTGTTCCTTAGTTACTCTATCTCTCATCATTCTGTCCTTTTGTGTGTGACCCTGGAGGTTTTCGCGGCATTGACAATTATATTAAATCACGTATTTAACATAATAAACAGTGAGCGGTATCTAGCAACACATCACTGCTACCCAAGGTACGAAAATGTCATGTGATCTGACAAATCCTTCTGTGATAATAATTATGTGTATAATTACCCTTTTGCCCTTATGTCTATATTGAACACAAGGCATAGATCGTGTCATCCTTGTCCAGTTCAATATTGGGTCTATAGACATTTATCCTGTTACGCAGGATGGGAAAATTCCATCTAGGTCACTCATGTCCCTTAGCATGCTTCGTGGAGTACCCATCAACTGTCTTTATGGTCATCCAGTTACGGACAATGTTTGATCAGCAATAAGGCACTCGACTCTACATCTAGGGTCCATAGTGGTTTCAGGTCGAAGGGCGGTATACACCATTATCACCATGAGAATAACTTATGACACTTTGCATAACATTCGATATAGTATTCTCATAGCGGGTCAATCCAGTATAAATATTACTCTTAATATTCATACCTATGTTTAAGACTTGATAACTCCTTATCCATGATCCATGAGATGTGATCATCAGTCTATATACATAATAGTCTTAATGCTTTAATGTTATCCCACTTCACAATAAATATCAACTATGGATACTTTAAGAATAGTGTCCTTATGTTTAATGTGATCTCATGATTAAGTCACACTTGATACATTAAACGGACTATCTATTCTAAGGACTTTATTAGACAAACATAATAAAGAAAAAGCCTTTTATTATTAATAAATAATTCGATACAAGTACCAAAAATTATTGGCCTCTAGGGCTTACACCAACAACTTGAACTTTATCTAGAACATTGGTTGTCAAAGTAAACACTTTGATGAACTTCACTTCAGAAGTTTGGTTGAACTCTTTTTGAAAGAGCTTCAGAGTATGATTCTTTTTGGAAGAGCTTCAAAGCCTGGTTGCAGACCCTTTTTAAAGAGCTTTAGAACCTGGTTAAAACTTGGTTGAATTAATTTTGGTTAACATGGAATTCACAATTCCTTAGAACTTAATGCCTAGTTATGTCTGGTTGGAAGTCTTTATTAATCGGTGAAGTTAAAACTTCAGACTCATAGAGTAAACAATTTCTTCAGAAACTGGTAACTAAAGAGCTTCTGATGTTCTTGACTTTTCTTGAAAAATAATTGACAAACTATTCTTCGAAGTAATTGTTAGGAAAAACATTTGAAAATGTTTGGGTTCTGAGTCACGAACATAGGTATATCAAAATCAATTATGTTTATCCCATTTTATCATTGATAAAAAAAGAGATAGACAAAATAAAATAAGGAAACAACAAGATTCTATTAATACCAAATTGCCAAAAGGCACAATAGTACAAAAGTTTGCAAAACATATACAAAAACACTTAGATAAAATAACACAAAAGTGCACAGGTTATTTTTCAAAAACTAAGGGTTATGTGGCGGATGAGGATTATTAGTGTTTATTCTCAGCCATTGAAGAAAGTTGAAGGAGATGAAAAGTTGTAGAGTGAGTTTGGAGGTTTGAAAGAGAAAAAATGTGGGAATAATGTGAGCGTAGTGTGAAATGTGAGTGAAGTGGGTTTATAAATATTTTAGTAATGATGAAAACAAGAGATATGTCGTCATAAGGGTAAACATGATTTTTTTAACCTAGTTCCAAGAAGGAGAAACCCAATGTGTCACGCCATCATCACACATGCTTAGGAAATGGGACAACTGCCACCACTAAGAACCACATGATATCAAATGAAGTGAAACCATTATATGAAATAACTATTTAGAATTAAGAAGACAAATCAATAAGATTGCTTCTGATCAGAACCTTTCTAATTCATGAAACTTCCTCACTTCAGAAAGCTCATGTCTCAGAATCAAACAACACTAAATTCTCAGAACTTAATCAAGAGTTTTGGAAGCTTAACATTTTGATAACATCTTTTCATTCTAGACAAGAGTCCATGTATAATTTTTTTCAAAATGAAAACAAATCTATCCTCAACAAGGGCTTTTGTAAAGATATCAGCCCATTGATGGTTTGTATCAACAAATTTTAAATGAAAAATACCCTTTTGAACATAGTCACGTAAAAAATGATGTTTAATCTCAATATGTTTAGACCTAGAATGCAAGATATGATTCTTGGATAAACAAATAGCAGAAGTATTATCACAAAGAATATGAAAGTTACTCTAAAAAATCTGATAATATTCCAGCTGCGATATACTCAGCTTCAGCTATTGAAAGTGCAATTGTTGACTTCCTTTTGCTAGAGCATGAGATCGAATTGTCTCTTAGAAATTGACAACTTCCATAAGTACTTTTCCTCTTTGTTTTGTCTCCAGCATAGTCAGCGCCACAATAACCTACTAACATGTATTCACTTGATTTTCTATAAAGCGAACAAAGATTAGTAGTACCTTTCAAATACCTAAAGATTCTCTTAACAACAAAAATTAAGTCTCCCTAAGGTCTAATTAGAAGCGAGCATACAAGCAAACACTGAATAAAATCTCAGGTCCAGAAGCAGTTAAATAAATAAGAGAACCTATCTTACCTCTGAATAGCTTCTGATGTACCTTACTACTTACCTTTTTCTTCTCGAGAATGCATGTATGATGCATTAGAGTTTCTGCTTGCTTGCATTCTGACAAGTTAAACTTCTTCAAAAGTTATCTTGTATACTTTCTTTGGTGGATGTGCGTTCCTTCTGAACATTGATCAATTTGAATCCTCATAAAGAACCTAATTTCTCCCAGCAGACTCATTTCAAATTTTGCCTGCATTAACTTAGCAAAATCTTTGCACAATGAAGCATTAGCATAACCAAATATAATATCATCAACATAAATTTGTACAACTAGAATATCATTCTTAAAGGTTTTGCAAAAGAGCTTTGTGTCCGCTTTTCCTCTGGTAAAATCATTTTCCAAGAGGAAGTTACTTTGTCTTTCATACCAAGCTCCGGGAGCTTGTTTCAGACCATATAACAACTTTTTAAGTTTGAAAATAAAATATGGGTTTTGAGAACTTTCAAAACCAGGGGGTTGGTACATATACACTTATTCATAAATGTATCCATGCAAGAATGCACTCTTAACATCCATCTGATACATAATGATGTTATGATTTACTGCAAACAAAACTAAAAGACAAACAGACTCTAACTTGGCAACTGGTACAAAGGTTTTTGTATAATCTATACCTTATTGATGACTATAACCTTGTGCTACCAGTCGAACCTTATTTTTGACGACTTCACCTTTCTCAGTGAGCTTGTTTCTAAACACCCACTTGGTTCCAATGACATGGACACCCGTTGGTTTCTGAATAAGATCTCAAATGTTGTTTATGGTAAATTGATTCAGTTCTTCTTACATATCCAGAATCCATTCATTATCCAAAAGAGCTTCATCAATAAATGTGGGCTTTATCAAACATACTAAACCCAAAAGAGTTTCTTCAGAAGGTTTGAACGAATATCGAGTTCTGACTGGTGTATCTTTATCTCCCATAATTAATTCTTCAGAATGATAAGTTCTTGGTCTATTATTCTTTTGATGAGTTAGACCAGCAACAACTTCTGGTCGAGTCGCTTCTGAGTCTTTTGCTTCAGCATCCTTAGCCTTGCCTTATGAGTTTTTATCTCCATAATATTTATCCGTGGATTATGAAAAATTGATCTTCATATCTGCAATTTTCTCAACTAGCTTTGACTTTGCAAGGTCAAGATTATCGTTGAATCTAACATGAATTGATTCCTCGATAATTTTTGTCTAAGTGTTAAAGACTCTGAAGCCTTTTGAGTGTTTAGAATATCCTAACAATAAGCACTTTTGTGCCTTAGAATCCAACTTGCCAATATTCTCTTTAGTGTTTAAAATAAATAAATCACGGCCAAAAGGATGGAAATACGAAATGTTGAGCTTTATGTTCTTCCACAAATCATAAGGAGTCTTACCCAAAATAGGTCTAATAGAAATCCTGTTATGAATACAACATGTTGTGTTAACTGCATTTGCTCATAAATGATTAGCCATATCAGTCTCTTGGATCATGGTGCATGCCATTTTTTGCAAAGTATTATTCTTCCTTTCTATAAACCCATTTTGCTGTGGAGTTCTAGGACATGAGAAATCATGGGAAATTCCATTTATATCAAAAAGATTTTCAAAGTTCTAATTTTCAAATTCTCTATCATGATCACTTATGACTCTGACTATTTTGCAATCCATCTTTGTTTGCATTTGTGAGCAGAAGGTAGAGAACACATAATGTGACCCATACTTGTGTTTCAAGAACTTTACCCATGTCCAATGACTTTATCATCTACTATGACCAATCCATACTTCTTACCACTGATAGAGGCAGTTTTCAATGGTTCAAACAAATCAATGTGTAGAATCTCTAATGGTATAGAGGTAGAAACAATAGTTTTTGCTTTGAAATAAGTTTTAGAAAACTTGCTTTTTTGACATGCTTGACAAAGAGCATCTGAAGCAAACTTTAGGTGGGTAAGCCTCTGACTAATCCAAGCTTATTTAGCTGAGATATCCTTTTCATTCTAACATGGCTCAAACATCTATGTCATACTCATTTCTCCTCATTAATAAACATCAAGCCTTTTACATTTTGATCCTCAAGATCAGAAAGTTTGATTTTATAAATTTTGTTCTTCCTCTTTCCGTTGAAAAGGATTGTGCCATCTTTCTGACTAACAACCTTATAAGAGTTTTGATTAAAAATGATATCATAACCATTGCCACTAAGTTGACTGATAGACAATAAGTTATGCATCAAACCATTAACCAAAAGGACATTAGTAATAGAAGGGAGTTTACCATTACCAATAGTTCTAGAGTCAATGATCTTCCCTTTCTGGTTTCCTTAGAAACCAATTAAGCCTCCAGCTTAAGTTCTAAATCTTGGAACATATGCCTTCTGCTCTTCATGTGTCGCGAACATCCACTATCCAGATACCATGATTGGTGTCTCAATTTGAGCTGCTAAGGATGTATGCAACATAAATGATATTATCCTTAGGTACCCACTTTCCGGATCCTCTTTTGTTAGTTCTCCCAGAGTTTTTTACAAACTTGAGTTTTTGTGCAGCAGGATAATCAAGGAGAGTTTGTGCATGATACTTGGGTTTCAGAACTGAGTTCTTCTTTTGTGTTTGTACATGTTTTTGTGTCTGTGTAGAACAATCAAGCTCAATGCCAGCAGACACAAAATGCTCATAGAGAGGTTTCAGTTTTACCTTATGACTTTCGTCAGGTTTTCTAGTTTATGTACAACCTAGACTTTTCTTACCATTTATGCTAACTCCATAGATCATGGAAGCCATTTTACTTCTATCTATGCTTTTAACCCGAAAGTACTGGAATGAACTGTCATATTTGATGACTCAATAAATACCAGAAGCTTATGAGATTATTTCTTCCTCTAGTTTTAAAATTTTGCTTTTCAAAGCAGAGTTGTTACTTTCTAAAGAAAAGATTTTTTTTGTTTAGGGAATAAATATCCTTCTCAAGCTCACTTCGAGTTTCAGAAGCAACTACTTAGACTTGTTTAAGGTTCTAGTACCTACTCTGAAGACTTTAGTACTTTTCCAGCATTTCAAAAAGACATGACTCTAAATCAGAACGAGATAGTTTAGAAAATACCTCTTAAGAGTCAGAGTTTGATTTTGACTCTTACAACACTTTGTCTTCTAGTTCTTCAGAACCTTCAGGATCAACTGTAGTTGCCATCAATGCAACATTGGTTGTTCCTCATCAGAATCTTCTTATTCATCCTCAGCTTGATAAGCCTATGTCGTCTCAGGCTTGGACTTCAAGGCAACATATTTACCTCGCTTATGAGGTTTATCTTTCTCGAGTTCCATCTCATGGCTTCTTAAAGAACTAGCAAGTTTTTCAAGACTTATATTTTTTAGGTCCTTTTCCAACTTCAAAGAAATTACCATAAGTCTCCATATTTTGGGAAGACTTCTGATGATTTTCTTGACATGGTCAGTCGTAGAATACCCTTTTTCCAGAACCTTGAGTCCTGCAACAAGCATATGAAACTTTGAGAGCATAGTCTTAACAATTTCATCATCTTCCATTATGAATGCCTCATATTTCTGGATTAAGGTCAAAGCCTTTGTCTCTTTAACTTGAGCATTCCCTTCATGAGTCATCCTCAAAGAATCAAAGATAGACTTAGCAGAATCTCTGTTTGTTATCTTCTCATACTCAGTATAAGAGATAACATTAAGAAATATCATTCTTGCCTTATGATGATTCTTGAAATCCTTCTTTTGTTGATCTGTCATAACACTTCTTGCTATATTATTTCCTTCAACATTTACTGGGTGAACGTAGCCATCAACTACAAGATCCCAAAGATCAACATCATATCCCAAAAAGAAACTTTAGATTTTGTCTTTCTAGTAATCAAACTTTTCACCATCAAATACTGGTGGTTTAGCGTTGTGGTGATCTTTCTCGTTGTTGTTAGCAACGACCATTGTTTCTTATACAAACTAGATCGGTATTGAACACAGTGAAGTGTTGATAAAACTTTATCACAATCAGAACCAGAAATCTGATGCCAATTGAAGGTTTGAAAAACTCAAGAAAGGGGGGGGGGTGAATTGGGTTTTTAAAAACAAAAGCTTTTTACCAACTAAAAAAATCCACATAATCGAAAGAACAAAAAGAGAAAGACACAAGGATTTTTATCCTAGTTCGCTTGAAATCAAAACTACTCCAGTCCATCTGCCCAGGTGATTTTGCCTTATACATAAGGTCTTAATCCACTATAATCAAATAGATTACAAGGAAATCACAAAGAACAACTTTCTTTGTCTTCTCAAGGATCTAACTACAACTTGGTCTCCTTAAGGAAATCACAAAGAACAACTTTCTTTGTCTTCTCGAGGATCCAACTATAACTTAGTCTCCTTAAGGAAATCACAAAGAATAACTTTCTTTGTCTTCTAAAGGATCCTACTATAACTTAGTCTCCTTAAGGAAATCAAACAAACAAGTTTGAATACAAATTTTGTGTTACAAGTTGCTTCTACACAATCAAATTTTACACAAACGAAATACAATCACTTAAAGAAAAGTATGCACAAATTTAAGAGCTTTTCACATAGAAACAGTCTTGTAAAATATTGTAGCAGCATTGGTATTTTCCTCAAGTCTCAAAGTCCTACTTATATAGCATAAGAAAGAGACCGTTGGAGGGTAAATCAGGGATACCAAAAGAGAAATTATCCGTTAACGAATTAGTGACAGGTGTGATGAATAGTACTATCATTCGCCCATGTTTTTAAAAGTGGAAGGAATATTTTTGATTTGTACTATGTACTATTTGATCATGTATCCACTTTGATCTTATCTTCAAATTTATTGGCTTTTGATGAAAAGTTGATGAAGCATGAAGAGAAGAAACACAAATCTAAAATCATAATCTTCATAATCTTTAGTCAAAACCTTGACCACGTCAGTGTCTGACTTGAGATCTTCAAAGTCTTCAGCTAAGTAACAAAACTTCAAAATCTTTAGTCAGAACCTTGACAGTGTCAGCGTATGGCTTGAGATCTTCAAAGTCTTCATTTAAGTAACAAAACTTCAGAAGCTTGTCATTCTTCAAAATCTTGATAATGAGAGTCACATCCAGAAGCAAAAGTAGAGAGATTATTGCAACAACAACATAACGTCTTTCTAGAACTTCTATGGAGTGAATCAACACAAAAGGAGAAAGAAGATTTCAACAAAAACATAATGTCTTTCATAACTTCTTAAGAGTGAATCAACACAAAAGCAGAAAGAACATTGCAACAACAACATCGTGTCTTTCTGAACTTCTCAATAGTGATTCAATGCAGAAGCGAATTTCAGAATAAATGTTCTGAAGCTGATGACGTTGCACGTCATAAACTCGGAATCAGAACTGACTGTTAAAGCTACATAATAATAAACCATTAGAGTACCAAAATTATTCTCACACAAATACTGCATTGTTATCATCAAAACTCAAAGGTATAAATGCA
The DNA here is from genome assembly GCF_024323335.1 of Lathyrus oleraceus. Classification (NCBI taxonomy): domain Eukaryota; kingdom Viridiplantae; phylum Streptophyta; class Magnoliopsida; order Fabales; family Fabaceae; genus Lathyrus; species Lathyrus oleraceus. Next base: position 157,801,211 of record NC_066585.1, read on the forward strand.
AAACCAAATCTTGTTCTAACAAAAGTTATTAAAGGTTTAAAAGAGAGAAGTACTCTTGGGTGACATAAGGAAGTCCTTATAAATTGTAAGGCAATGCAGTTATCTCTCTAGTGTGAGGCATAAAAATCTAAGACTAGTTTGTCTTAGTGATTGTCTATAATCATGTGTAATTATAGTGGAAATCTCTCATATGTTAAAACCAACATATCCAAACTGTAACACCTCAAAATTTGCCCTCCTCTCTTGGGACTAGCATTAACATATTGCATACATTTTTAGGTCATTAGGCATTGCATATTGCATATCATGTGGTTACATTGTGCAAGCTATACTCTCAAGTCTTGATCAGAAGATGAGAAAGTCAAAGTGCAAGCCTAGGGTTTCATTGGACTGGTCATTGATCATCTGAGGGTTGGGCTATGAATTAGGGTTTCATGATTCTCAAAGGATATTGGTCTTCATCTTGTTTACAATAATTCATCATCATCATCATGGCTTGTTATCATCAGAAGAATCAGGAGATTGAAGCTCATTCCTTGAGATTAGGGTTTTGACCACTGGTCAACCCTAATCAGTTGCATTGGGCCAATCAGGGCATAATCAGGAGATGGGGTCTGTGATGATTATGGGGTTCATTCTATGATTATTTTGTGCTTATTGAGGCTAGGGTTTCACCCTTGAGCCATTTCAGTTGGAGATTGGGGCTTAATTTGATCTATGCATTGCCAGATTCATCTATCAGATGAAAAAGTCAACTGTGGTCAACTGTACATGATTTGATGGATTTGGAGGTGGAAATGAGTTGGATACACTTCATTCATGTTGGAACAAGTGTTATTTGACATCTCCAAGCTTAAAAATGAAGAAAATCAAGTCAGGACAAAAACTGCCAAAAATAGAAAGTGACTTGTAATGGAAGTTTCCAAAAATGGAAAGTTTTTGACCTCAAGACCACGTGTCCAAGGAAGCTTCAAATGAAAATTTGTTCAACATGAAAGTTGTAGATCTTGTTCTCACCTTTCCAAAAAGTCCAAGAACTTGAAAATCCCATGTATGGTTGTCAAGTTATGGCTCAGTGAATTTCAAAAATGACCCATAATCAGGAGGCCATAACTTCCACATGGATTGTCCAAATTGAATATTCTTTATATGCACAAACTCCATTTGACATGTACTTTCATGGTGCATAATTGAATTTTCTCAGAAGTGGCCAATGCAAAAAGTCAAATTTCAACTGGACAGTTAAAATGGACCAGGGGCAAAATTGTCCAACTTGTGAAATAATTGGAATTTTTGAGTGGGGATTTTTGCTACGCTTCATGAATGGTATTTGAAACTTGTTGGAATCATCATTACATGCCTAGGCCTTGTGGTTTGGAATTTGACTTGTAAAATGAAATTGCAAAATTGGACACATAACCATTCACATGTGATTTTCCAAAATACACATCCAATGAGAGTGAAACAAGTTGCAACAGCTCACACATGTCATTTGGAGAGTGTGTGAGTTGTCAATGAGTTGGCAATGAGCTGGCATGGAAAAGACCATTTTGCCCCTAAGCTTGAAAATGACACTTTCACTAATCAAATGCAAATTGGTTAATTAGCATAATTAAGCTTGGATTAAGGTATCATATATATTCTTAATCACTTCCAAATCATAACAGAATTACACACACTCCAAAATCAGATCTGAAAACCTCTTCATTCTCTCAAATTTCTTCAAGAACACAAAACCTTCAACTTCATCAAACTTCATCCATTCTTGATCAATCTTGGAATTTCTTTTTGATTTGAACTCCTCTCATCATCATCTCAATCTGTTTGTGGAAGTTGGAGTGAAAAGCAGTGCAAATCGTGACTGTACAAGGATGCATCATCAATGGCAAATCGAGATTGTGAGCACTAGGAGCAACATCAATTGAATCTAACACCTCTAATCATCTTCCTTATCACTCTACTTCAACTGTTTGGAGGAAACTTGCGCAAAGGTCATCGAAATCACCACTGCCATTCCAGGTACACGATTTTTCGAATGTCGTTATTTGACTAATAATTGTATGCGTTTGGTAGAACATTGAATGTAGATCATCGTGGTACTGTTGGTTTTAGAAATGACGAAACGTAGGTGAAGTAATCTTGATTAGAAGTTTTGAAACCAAACCCTAACTTGATCGATCCGTAAGATTTAGGAATATTTAGGATAAATTAGGATGATATTCGTATTCTAGGTTAGAAGACCTTTCCAACGGATGTTTGATTGTGCATTTTGGTGATGATTCCATGTTCATGCGTTCTTGGATGTTCTGGGAAGAAGACGATGAAATTCTGGAAATAAAAGCCATTTGATCCGTGTTTCTGTTTGAATTTTTGAGTGACCTGTTTCCCGCGCCCGCGTGTCAATATTTACAAAACTGCCATTGGTTAATTTAATTAATTAATTTAATTCATTAAAAATTGTTAAAAATCACAATGACCTTTAAAAATTCACCAAAAATCATAGAAAAATCATGAAAATGTGAGAATTTTTGTGTTGACTTCCTTGTTGACTATAGGATTTTTTTGACCTATTGGTGGAAGTTGTGCATGGTAGGAATTATGTTTGACTTAGGTTTGTTTCACATGTGCTACATTTTGATACCTTGTGCCAAATCCAATGTGAAATTTTCATGCTTACAAATAAATGTCTGGAAATTTTTGTGGTAATTCTAGACACATCAATGGAGATTTACATGTAAATTCCATGAATTTTTGATACCTGATCATTGAGTTATGAATTTTGGAACTTAGGTGTGACAATTTGTGTCACACCTTATTATGTCAATTTGCTGGATTTTTTTGAGTGACCCATACTTGTTGGATTAATGTGAAATTTTGCATGATGGTTGATTAACATGTTAAGAGGTTATGTGAATTTTTGTGGAATTTTACATTGCATTTTCAAATTGATTGCTATTTTTCATCTCTGTTGGTCAATTGTGCAAGCTCATGTGATACATTTTGGTAGATTTAATGTGAAATGCTCATATGCTATTGAATGATCATGAAATTTGATATGCTTGTAATAGACACATGATAGGACATCCCTGTTTTGGTCTCACTCATTTCTTTACTGTTTTCATTGAGTTATGAATTTTTGAAGTGGAAGCATGTGTTGATGTTGTGATTTGGAGCATATAATTGTGTCTGTTTTTGTTGATTTTCATTGACATAGTTACCTTGGTCCAATTAGGCTAAAATTTGGTATGCTAGACCTTGAATAGCCCCTGTTTAGGTATAATTTATTTGGGGATTTTTGGAACTGTTTTGATATGGAATTGAATGCAATAGTTCTGTTTGGATGTTTGGTGCTTCATTTGAACTAGTTTGAATTGTTTTGTGCATGGAATGAATATAATGAATGATATGGACATGGGATTAATTGTGTTGGCTTTTGTTTGACATTAATTTGAGTTTGGTTAGAGATACCTGGCTGTTTAGACATTTTTGTTGCTTTTGGACCCTAGGCTTGGCCTAGTGGTCTAGTTGCTAACATTTGATTGATTTTTCAGGATAAAAAGGTGCAATGTATATGGAGAATGATCCAAGTCAATTCAATTGATGTTGTTTGATGTTTGTACACTAACACAACTTTGTTTTGTAGGTTGTGAAGTTTGGGCTTGAGCTCATAGCTTGCCTTTGTTGTGCATTAGTTTGTATAGTCTGACTGATTAATATTTGTTGTTTATTTTTGTCTGTCTGAGTACTAACTGTGTTTGACTGTTTCCAGGTACTTTTAGTTGCTCAGTTCCTTGTGAACTTTTGCTTTGCTTTGCTTAAGCAACTTGCATCGAGGTATAACTTCCTAACTTCATGTAGTCTGGAGACCCGGTCTGTTATTTGGCCGGGCAAATAAATGTCTGAAGTCCTCCTTAAGAGGCGATGATTGTGATTGTTTAAAATTGTGCCTAAGCAGGTAAAGTCCTTAATCAAGGCAATTGGTGGAAGGTAGGGATATGCAATCTATCCCCCACTATTCAGTTGAGTCTTCTCCTTGCTCCCATTACATGGTTGTAGCATTGAGATCACAAGCCCAAGATCTTGTGCAGTGCACATTGTGTCAGAGTCTCTGAGTATAGAAGGGTTCCCCCATTCTGGACCCATGCTCATTTGTCAGAAGCTCTCCCTGGTCAGGGATAAGAGCTGTGAGGTCTGATCCTCACTTCACCTTTTCATCTGCTTCACCTTAGCCTCGTAATGGCAAGGTTAAGAGCAAACCCAGCCCGTACAGACGACTCGCTTCGGCAGTCAAACCTATTGTGTGAGCCACTTGTTTGGTTATAGTGCGTGCTATGTGGATATCTGTTTGAGATGCTTGTTCTCATTTGATGTATGCTTGAATTATTCTGTATGCTTGTGTGCTTGCTTCTTTCCTGGATAGGAGTAGTTTGCTTATGCAAGTAGGATAGAAAACTGAACTTAGGGTAACGATGCATGACAACACTAGGCTCGAGTCCAGCTCCCTGGTAGTGCGTCTTCCCCCGGTTTCTGGCTGAAATCTTTTTCCCTTTCAGGGGAACTACATCGCCCTGATCCTTGTTCCAGACGAGGTATGTAGGCAGGTGGTCGTGCGAGACCACTCCGGGCAACCTTTTTCTTTTTTGTGTGTGTTTACTTGTTATCTGATTGTGTGTTTGGTTCGGATGCCGACGTAAGTCCAGTGATTGGCGGTCGGGCTCCACGTTTGCCGTTTTGTGCGTGTTTTGGTTCGGATGCCGACGTAATTCCATCGAGTGGTTGTCGGGCTCCATGTTTGCCATCTGTCTGTGTGTTTTGTGTTGTTTGGCGTGCGTAAGCCGAACTACAGTGGCTCTGATTCTTGTTCCAGACAAGATATGTAGGCATAAGGTGCGATACCTTATCGAGCTCCTTTCTCTTAACCCCACCTGCGTTCCTTGTGTGTGTGTGTGATGTTTTAGCAACCTTTTCTTTTCTTAGAACGTGGATCCCGTCGAGTACGACGGACGTGAGGGGTGCTAATACCTTCCCCTTGCGTAACCGACTCCCTTACCCTTTCTCTTTGGTCGCAAGACCATTTCCTTTCCAGGTTTCTCTGAGCGTTTCCTTTCCCTATCTTGGGATAAATAACGCGCAGTGGCGGCTCTGTGTTGTGTTTTTATTTGAGTCTCGCCGGTTGTTTTTTCGCAGGATGCGACAGCTGGCGACTCTGCTGGGGACTTGATAGATGTTGACCTGTGCTGGTCCATCTTCCCTAGGCGAGTCCTTCCTAGCGTTCTAGGATAGTTTAGGTTGCTTGTGATGTTTGATTTATTGCATTTATTATTCTAACCATTGTATATATTTGCATTAATGTCTGCATGCATCATACTATCATGTTGTTGCCGTCCTCTGTGCAGGTGGTTTCTCTGTTTGGGGTGGGTGTTCTGAGTGGGGCTAAAACCCAGGCCCGAGTATACACCTAGGATTAGTGTGGGTCTCACGTTCCTCATTTGCTAAATCAGCATGATGTTGTAACGTGACATACCACAAGCCGGACGAGGTTCATTTGATAGTGCTTTCCATTGTGGAATATTTCACTTTGGTTGAGTTACTTCATCTGAACTATTGACTCTGGTGACCGATCATTTCCCGGATCTTTGGTTTAGACGATCTCAGGAGAGCTACAATGGCACACCCGAAAGGGCAAACCCATTGAGTATCTCCGCCCGATTGTCGAGACTATTATCTGCCTTAGGATGACCTGTTTAGAATTTACCTGTGAGGGGAGGGTGATTCTTACAGATGCATGTTCAGATGGTGACTTTTTGTTCCGTGGATCAGAGTTCTATTTATCAGTCAGATTTTTGGTCATTTATGCGGTGACGCCGGAGTGCTGACCGTGGTATTTATCAGTGGGGATCCGTTTATTTCAGGATTCCCCGGGCCGAGTTGTTATCAGTGGGGATCCGTTTATTTCAGGATTCCCCGGGCCGATTCAGATGGTTGTGGGTATCTGCTCAGAGATTGTCTGATGATGATGATGATGATGTGTCTGTCTTCCGTTTATTTCGGAACCCTAAAAGTCGGACTTATGATTGCTCAGTACCTCAGATGATTATGATCAGTTCAGAGTCCAGATTCAGTGCGGATGATCAGATGGCTTGGAGGATGGCAACGCATTGCATTTATTCATCAGCATCATTGCATTTTGCATTAATTGCATCTAACACATGTTTACCCATATGCAGGGACACTTTTGATCGAGATCCTGGTTGAGAGACTTTTTGCTCAGATATGAGGGCCGGTTTGAAAGACAACATTGCCTACGGTTTCTTTGATCCAGAGATTGGTGTGCTGAAGGATATGATAGCATTGATTACACCCGACCATGTGGGAATGTTTAGAGAGGCATACGGTAGTATCCTGAAGATGGTTTTCAGACTCAGTGACAGTGACAGAAGTGCCATTCATACTCTTCTCCAGTTCTATGATCCAGGGCTGAGGTGTTTCGTATTTCCAGACTATTTGTTGGGACCTCTGATGGAAGACTATGCTAGCATTTTGGGTATGCAGATCCGAGATCAGATTCCTTTCTGTGCTATTGAGAGAGAGCCAGATGTCCTTGGGATTTCCTGTGCTCTTTATTTGAGTCCGGAAATAGTCAAGGAAGGTTTGAAGGAGAAGGGAAAGTTACCCGGTTTTCATTTGAGTTTCTTGGAGGCTAATGCCAAGGAACATGCTGCTATGGGTAATTGGAAGACGGTGTGCGCATTGATTGCTGTGAGCATTTATGGGATTGTTCTGTTTCCTAATCAGAAGAATTTTGTGGATCATAATGCTATCAGATTGTTCATACAGAGAAACCCTATTCCTACCCTGATCGGAGATGTTTACTACTCAGTGCATAACAGGAATGAGAAGAGGCGTGGTGGTCTGATCAGGTGCTGCTCTCAGTTGCTCTTCCGATGGTTTATGGGGTATTTGCCTTCTCGGGGTGCCTTTGCTCATATTGATCCCACTGTCAAGTGGTCTTTCAGGTTGATGGGTCTGCGGGTTGATGACATTGCTTGGACTCATAACGGCTTGGCTGGACAGGATTTCATATATAGCTGCGGGAGATTCCCTAATGTGCCTCTCATAGGAGTTCAGGGTTGCATCAACTACAACCCAATGCTTCTTAGGAGACAGATGGGGTTTGCTGTGGAGGTTCCTCCTCTTGAGCGGGAGATTCAGGAGTCCTTTTACTTCTCAGCTGAGGGCGATCAGGCCAAGCTGGTACAGGTGTCTGGGGCATGGCGCAACATCCAGAGAAAGGGCAAGGTTCCGTTTGGCAAAGTCAACAGCCGGTATTTTCCTTTATTTGATGATTGGCTTCGGAAGAGGATTGAGTCTACATTTCTACCATTTCCGGGGGGTGATCCTGTGTGTCCTACGATTGAGGGTCCAAGTTCTTCTGTCAGCATGGAAGAATTCCTCGAGATGAAGAGGGCCAGAGATCAGTTGCTTGCAGAGAAAGTGGAATTGGAGATGACTGTTGCTCGGTTTCAGACAGCCAACCAGGAGATCAAGATAAAGATGGAAGATCAAGACAAGCGACACGCCTTGGAAGCCAAGCGCTTTGAGATGGACACGGCCTACTATGGGAAGATAAGCCAAGCCTTGGCGTCATCCAACAGGGAGCATGACATCACAAAGGAGAAGCTGTTCAGAGCATCAAAGGTAATTGAAGATGAGAAGAGGAGGCAACTCCTTGTCAGAGATCAGAGGGATACTAGAGCCAAAGTTCTGGCTGCAGAGTGGGAAGCGGAGAAAGCAAAGATCAGGGCTGAGAGGGATCACTACATGGCTGAGAGAGATCACTACTTCAGGCAGATGAAGATTCATCAGAAGGAAGTGGGGAGATTGCAGCAGGAAAACACCGAACTCAGGTTCGCCGCAGAGTTCGCGAAGATGGTTGATGATACAGGGCCTTCTGTGGGACCCTCATCAGGCTAGCTTTGTTATTTGTTGTGGACTACCGTCAGGCTTGTTGACGGAATCCGCTTGCTTGTATTTCTTGCCCTGATTCTGGAGGATTGTATCTGATTTTATCTGATTTGATGTATGACTATGGCACTGTTTGTGCACTATTGGCTATGGGATGGTTATTTTTCAGTCAGTGATTGATCTTCACGCTTTATTTGCTTTATCGTATGCACTCGCACAAGCACACACATGGTTGGAGGTATCGTGCTAAATCATATCTTCGATCTGCACGATGAAATTGAATGCTGAATATAAGAATTTTGCTGCCAGATTATTATTTGTCTCAATGATGCCAGGATCGAGAGACAAAGTGTTCCTCATAGGGATAGATGTTGCATTCATGCATATTAACCTGTTTGCTGTTTTGCAGGTGTCAATCTAACCGGCACACAACTTTTTCGCCCAGATACCCTCCCAGACTCAGCAAATCCGAACTGATGGATCTTCCCAACGCCGACATCCTCGAACTGAAAGAGATGGTGAGGGATTTGTTCAGTGTTGTGCAAGGGATTGCCTTGGGGCAGAAAGCTATGGCCGAGAGATTGGAAAGGATTGAGGGATGGATGATCAAGGAGAAAGTTCAGGGAAAGGCTCTGTCATCTGAAGTAACAAATCCCTCTGGCTCTGTAGTGAAGAAATCCCTTGACGGTGGTCAGCCCAAGAAGAAGGTTGAATCAGGTGATGTGCAGACTAAAAGAGAATGCGGTAAGGATCGTTACCACCCTTATGCGGCCACCGTAACCATTCCTGTTGGTGATTCATCTGCACCACGGCGGCAACAACCACCTCGACAGAGGACACAAAGAGCTGGGGGCCCAGTGAGAAGGAGGACGACAGATCGTCATTTCAATACGCCGCCCGTGACTTACGCTTCTCTGTTTAAGAGGTTGAGGGATCTTGGATTGGTGCAGCCGAGGATGTTGACTCTGTTAAAACCTGATCAGAGGCCTGCCGGTTACAATGAGAATGTCAGGTGCGAGTTCCATGCTGGGGCACCCGGACATCATGTTGAGGATTGCAAAGCTTTTAAGCATGTGGTCCAGGACTTGGTGGATTCTAAGGCAATCAGCTTTGCACCGATGACAAATGATAGTGCTAACCCCGTGACGAGGCATGGTCCTGTAAAAATGGAAATGATGTCGAAGGACAAGAAAGGGATAGAGGTGACTGAGAAGGATCAGTTAAAAGTGCCAATGTCTGTGGTCCCAAAACGTCCAACAAAAAGTGGAGCTTTTCCTCGTGTTGATGATTGTTGTGCCGCTATCGCTACAAAAGAGTGTGTAGTAATTGGGGAAGCGGTCCAAAGAATGATGAAAGCAGAAATGGACGATGCAAGGTGTAAAGCACTCAGTCTGGCAGCTGAAACCGTCAAGGTGGAAAATGCCATTGGTGTTGAGAAAGAGAAAAAGCCGTTCATTTCTTCTTACAAGCAGGCATTGGAAGTGGTGAGAAATGGAGGGATCCCAGGCTGGGGACAGATCATAGGCATCGTGGTAAAGGCGGATATGTTTGGGATTGGTTATCGTCCAGGTCAAGACTCGTCTGAGCAGAACAGAGGACGTCGTTCGTCGTTCACCTTTGTCAGTGCCGGAATGCTGGATTCAGATTACGCCTATGCGGTAGGTGAAGAAACTGACAGTGAATGCAAGTTTAATGGTTGGATAAAGCCGTGCGTACCAGGAAGCTGGAAGGCTTAAAAAGATCATCACTGTCACTCTACTTGAAGAGTAATAATTTCTGTTTTTCAGCTTTATTTGCATGAAAGCCATACGTGTTACCCGACACGTAATGGTTCATTGTAAGGGCCACCTCATGTTCATAATTTGCATTTTCTGCATCATTAATAAATGGATGTTTTTTCAGTCAAAAAGCGGTGTTCCCTGTTTTTCATTTATTTTTGCAGTTTTAAAAACAAATAAAAATGGCAATGTTTGTTTTCATTTTTCCTTTTTGATCTATCTCGTTCCGAATTCAAAAATAATTCTCCGGATCTCGTTGATAACGATTTGGTTACACCTCATATGACTTCGGCAAACCGATCTATCTTGCTGAAGAAGAAGACGAAGAAGATTGTGATCTGCTGGAATTAACCAGGTTGTTAAAACAAGAGGAGAAGGTGATTCAGCCGTATGAAGAACGGGTTGAGATTGTCATTCCAAGCACCGCCGAGGTCAGGAAGGAAATAGGAAAATGAGGCCGCTTCAGAGGCGAATCGAGAGCAGAATGGTAGTCCGGTTGAAGGGACATGTGGATACCTTCACCTGGTCGTGTCAGGATATGCCAGGGTCGGATACCAATATCATTGTGCACAAGCTACCATGGAAAGGAGACTGTCCTCTAAAGAAGCAGAACGCCAGTGCTACTTATCAGAGAGCCATGGTGACTTTGTTTCATGATATGATTCATCATGAAATTGAATGCTATGTTGATGACATGATAACAAAGTCCCAAACAGGAGAGGGGCATCTGGCAGACCGGGGCAAGTCGTTTGACCAGTGGAGATAATTCAAACTGAGGTTGAATTCGAGTAAGTACACTGTCAGAGTGCGATCCGGTAAGCTGTTGGGGTTCATTGTAAGGGAGGAATCGAGGTTCCTGCTAAAAAAAAAAATAAAAAAAAATGCCTGAACCGAGAACAAAAAAAGAGGTTCGTGGCTTCTTAGAAAGATTGAACTATCTGTCATGGTTCACATCCCATCTAACAGCCACGTGCGAACCCATGTTCAAGATGTTGAAAAAAGATCAAACGGTCAGGTGAAATAATGATTGCCAAGGGGCATTGAAGAATAAAAAAGATATAAGTTGCAGGAACCTCTGATTCTGACACCTCCTATGGAGAGAGACTGTTAAATCTGTACTTGGCGGTCTTCGAGGGGTCTATGAGGTGTATTGGGTCAGCATGACTAGTCTTGTCGAAAAGAGCATGCAATTTACCTAAGCAAAAAGTTTACCGACTGTGAAACAATACATTCACTGTTCGAGAAAACTTGCTGTACTTTGGCATAGGCTGCTTGCCGACTGAGACAGTTTATGCTGGTTCATACCACTTTGTGGATTTCCGAGAGGGGTCCGATCGAGTATGGGTTTGAGAATCCAGAATTGACCGGACGGGTTGCGAGAAGAGCAAAAGAATGTTGATTGATTTGTGATACTCTCAAGAAGCAATCAAGGGGTGTATTGTCTGATTAAATTGCCCCGCAACCCATTGAGGATTATCAACCGATGAAGTTTGAGTTCCCTGATGAGGACATCTCGAGGTGCTCCGGTCGAAAGATTGAGAGTGACCGATCCCGGAGGAGGGGCCTGACCCTGAATCCGAACGGATTCTGATGTCTGATGGGGAGGTTAAGGTGAATAAGCTTTTGCCGCCAGGACAACGTTTGAATGCACCGACGGTGTGATTGTGCAGAAAATGGTGGTAACCTATAAAGGCTGGCATGAGATGTTGCCGTTTGCATTGCATGGGTATAGAACGTCGGTACGTACATCTACTGGGGCAACGCCTTTCTCATTGGTATATGGAATGGCAGCGGTGTTACCTGTTGAAGTTCAGATTCCCTCTTTGAGAGTCCTGAGGGACGCGAAATTGCAAGAGGCTGAATGGGTAAGAACCCGGTACGAAGAATTAAGCCTAATTGAGGAAAGGAGGCTGGCAGCCATCTGTCATGGGCAGTTGTACCAGCAAAGGATGAAGCGTGCTTTTGACAAGAAGGTGCGACCTCGGGTATATCACGTAGGGGATATGGTGCTGAAAAGGATCCTTCCTCCCCAAAACGATCGAAGGGGCAAATGGACACCGAATTATGAAGGTCCATTCGTGGTCAAGAAGGTTTTCTCTGGCGGAGCCTTGTTGCTAACGACCATGGATGGCGAGGATTTTCCATCCCCTGTGAGTGCGGACGCAGTAAAAAAATACTTCGTATGAAGAGACCCGCTGGACGAAAAGAATAAAATAGTCCAGGCAAAAATGGGCATCCCGGCGAACCAAAAAACAGAAAGAAAGGTTCGGGCAAAAATTAGGGATAAAAGGAAAAGCTGTACACCCGGCAAGTCGAAAACCTGAAAAGGCGACTTGGGCAAAAATGGGTATCCCGGTGGATTGAAAACCCGAAAGGGCGGTCCAGGCAAAAGAGGGATTGAAACGAGCAACTGCGTCCAGCATGATCGTTTGCGCTTTGGTTAAAGCATCATGGATAATACCCGGTAGGGATCAGTTGGAATCGTCTTGTTCAGAAGGCAGAAAGCACGGAGAGTCTGAGGACATATGGGGTGTAACTGAGTTGGAACTCGATGAGATCGCGGGTTTCACATTGCCATTAGGATAGATTTTTCCTTTTGTGCGCAATTACCTCTTTTCAGGAATTGCTTCCTTTGTATTGCTCAATTTGAGCCACACACTTTTTCCAATCAATAAAATGCATATTCAGTCAAATAATTTTGTTTTTTGTTTTTCATTACCGTTTTGATTGCAAAAACATCCGATTATTTTGATAAAGAATCCTTGCATTTTAAGACATACAGGTCCCTTCCAATGCATGCTTATAAGATTGAAACTGGAAATCTTATTTGGAAGGTTGAGTGACCCAAGTGTTGAAATCTTGGCACGCCTGGAGCACGATTTTATCTAACGATCTGTTTTGCAGGAACTGTTAGATATTTTTCACTCACTTGCAGGTTGTGATGTGGAAGCTTTGTAACAAATCCCCAGAGAGTTCGCTCAGAGACGAATATATGAAGGGATGACGAAGAGACGTTGAGGCGTACGACGATCCTTGATGATATCAAGAAGACTCTTCAAAATCGGAAGATTGGAAAGTCTGTAGAAATTCTCCGCAGAGTCCGATCAGGGACAAGCAGGTTGGAAAATGGTGAATAGACGACGAGGGACGTCCGACAGCCTTTGGAATTAATCAAGAAGACTCTTCAAAGTCGGAAAATTGATAGTCTGTATAGCCCCAGGAGTACGTTTCCGTCGAGCACGGAGCGATTGGGAATACAAGATGATGGAGCAGAAAAGGACCAGACGAGTCTGGGAATTCTCAAAAGTGGAAAGCTGATGCGAGATTGGGAGGTGGACACCGTGGTTCGACGAGTCGACGGGTGTTCTGAACCAACTTTTCTCATTTCCCCAGCGGGATCCCCAAGTAGAATTAGAGGACCAAATCCCCTGCAGATCCAAGGTTTGTGACTTCTCCACCCGAGTCAGGATGGTTATTCCCGGCAGGTTTATAGCGGTGTTTCCTCGGCAGTCAGGCCCGAAGGTTGCTACTCCCCGAGTGGAGCGGGTTTCAATGAAATATATCTCCAGCAGTGTTCACCCTACCAGTGGATTGGACGAGTTTCCGTAGCAGACGGATTTTTGCATCCCCAGCTGAGTGTATCCTACGTGTGGATTGCATGGGTTGTTCTCAGCGGAGTAGCATTCGTTTCCCTAGCAGGGTCAGGATGGTTATCCCCAGCAGGTGTCAGATCGGTGCTTCCCCAGTCGACAGTCCTGGAGGTTGCTGTCCCCCAGCGGAGTATCTGTGAGCATTTCCCAGTGAAGTCGTCAGGTATCTGTGAGGGTTTCTCGAAGCAGAGGTAGGATGTACATCCCCAGCAAGTCAAAAACTGTTGTATCCCCACAGAGTGTTGGTGGTGCTTATCCGCTGCAGTTTCCCGAGCGGATTGGGTGCAAAGGAGGTTCTTCCCCAGCAAGGGTTGCCTTATTTCCTAACAGCAGTGCTATTCCCCAGCAGGGTGGAATCGGGGTATTGATGAGTTCCTCAGCAGAGTGTCTCGTACTTCCCAGCAGAATCCCTTGAGGGGGACGCTTTTTATGCATTCATCATGTAGCGTAAGCATAGCATATTGCATAGAAAAAATAATAATCGCGTAGCATTTCCATAATTATGGAGCATTACGCAGAAAAATCAATCATGCATCATTGCAAGCATAGGCTAGACTCAAGTCGTGGTTACCGTTTGAGATTTGGTTTCGACGGAAGTTGGAAGATGTTACTCCGAGGAGTTGGGTTTGTAGCAACGATATTCCCCAGTAGTGCGATATTGGAGGAGGCTTTTTCTGTCGGACAGAGATGGAAATGTTACGCGATCAGCGCGATTCAAGCCGTGGTTACCGCTTGGGATTTGGTTTTGCCGGATAGTGAAGACGATACTCCGAGGAGTTCAGCATTGTGAGCAACAGTATTTCCCAGTCATCAGTAAGTGCCTGGTCGAGCTTTCTTTGGTGTCAGTCAACATCATCATTCGATGTCCAGTCAACGTCAAGTTATTTCCCAGTCATTGTTTAATGTCTGGTCGATCATTGTTTGATGCCTGTAAACATCATTGCTTGATGCCTGTCCACATCATTGTTTGATGCTTGTAAACATCATTGTTTGATGCCTGTAAACATCATTGTTTGATGCTTGTAAACATCATTGTTTGATGCCTGTAAACATCATTGTTCGATGTCCTGTAAACATCATTGTTTGATGCCTGTCAACATCATTGTTTGATGTCCTGTCAACATCATTGTTTGATGTCCTGTCAACATCATTGTTTGGTGTCAGTAAACATCATTGATTCGATGTTCAGTAAACGTCGAGTTTTCTCCCAGTCATCAGTAAGTGTCTGGTCGAGTTTTCTTTGGTGTCTGTCAACATCATCGATTCGATGTCCAGTAAACGTCGAGTTTTCTCCCGGTCATCAGTCAGTGCCCGGTGGGAGATGTCACTCTGAGGAGTTTTAGCATCACAACGTCAGATCAGCAGTGTTCCCCAGTAGTGCGATACTGGAGGAAATGTTTCCGTCGGGCAGAGATGGAAATAAAGTTAGAGGACGTTACGCGATCAGCGCGATTCCGGGGTTCAAATGGAGAAAAGGAAATGTGGAGACATTTTCTGGAGATGGGGTTCAAATGGAGAAAGGGAGATGTTGCGACATTTTCTGGAGAACGGGGTTCACATTGGCGATCGCGAGTTATCGTCAGGCGACTAGGGTTCAAACTGGAGAATGGGGTTCATTATTTGGCAAATAGGAGAGCGGGGTTCAAATGCGGTGATCCGAGGATCATTGGCGCAAAAGAAATTTCGGGGTTCAAGAAAAGCGTAAAAAAGAAAGGAATGATAATCCCGAGCGGATGTGGTGTTCAGGCCATGGTTATCCCTGCGTTACCATTTATTTTGGTATCCAGGTCGACGTTTTTCAAGTTGGTTTCTTCGCCGATTCTGACAGGCGTTGTTAATTATTATCCCATCAGAGTGCAAATTGTTCGTCTGTTCTTGGTATTCAATCACTCTTCATCCTGATCATCTGAAAGCCGAGGCTATTCATATCGACAGGTTCACAGTGGATTGAATAGGGGCAGCTGTAACACCTCAAAATTTGCCCTCCTCTCTTGGGACTAGCATTAACATATTGCATACATTTTTAGGTCATTAGGCATTGCATATTGCATATCATGTGGTTACATTGTGCAAGCTATACTCTCAAGTCTTGATCAGAAGATGAGAAAGTCAAAGTGCAAGCCTAGGGTTTCATTGGACTGGTCATTGATCATCTGAGGGTTGGGCTATGAATTAGGGTTTCATGATTCTCAAAGGATATTGGTCTTCATCTTGTTTACAATAATTCATCATCATTATCATGGCTTGTTATCATCAGAAGAATCAGGAGATTGAAGCTCATTCCTTGAGATTAGGGTTTTGACCACTGGTCAACCCTAATCAGTTGCATTGGGCCAATCAGGGCATAATCAGGAGATGGGGTCTGTGATGATTATGGGGTTCATTCTATGATTATTTTGTGCTTATTGAGGCTAGGGTTTCACCCTTGAGCCATTTCAGTTGGAGATTGGGGCTTAATTTGATCTATGCATTGCCAGATTCATCTATCAGATGAAAAAGTCAACTGTGGTCAACTGTACATGATTTGATGGATTTGGAGGTGGAAATGAGTTGGATACACTTCATTCATGTTGGAAAAAGTGTTATTTGACATCTCCAAGCTTAAAAATGAAGAAAATCAAGTCAGGACAAAAACTGCCAAAAATAGAAAGTGACTTGTAATGGAAGTTTCCAAAAATGGAAAGTTTTTGACCTCAAGACCACGTGTCCAAGGAAGCTTCAAATGAAAATTTGTTCAACATGAAAGTTGTAGACCTTGTTCTCACCTTTCCAAAAAGTCCAAGAACTTGAAAATCCCATGTATGGTTGTCAAGTTATGGCTCAGTGAATTTCAAAAATAACCCATAATCAGGAGGCCATAACTTCCACATGGATTGTCCAAATTGAATATTCTTTATATGCACAAACTCCATTTGACATGTACTTTCATGGTGCATAATTGAATTTTCTCAGAAGTGGCCAATGCAAAAAGTCAAATTTCAACTGGACAGTTAAAATGGACCAGGGGCAAAATTGTCCAACTTGTGAAATAATTGGAATTTTTGAGTGGGGATTTTTGCTACGCTTCATGAATGGTATTTGAAACTTGTTGGAATCATCATTACATGCCTAGGCCTTGTGGTTTGGAATTTGACTTGTAAAATGAAATTGCAAAATTGGACACATAACCATTCACATGTGATTTTCCAAAATACACATCCAATGAGAGTGAAACAAGTTGCAACAGCTCACACATGTCATTTGGAGAGTGTGTGAGTTGTCAATGAGTTGGCAATGAGCTGGCATGGAAAAGACCATTTTGCCCCTAAGCTTGAAAATGACACTTTCACTAATCAAATGCAAATTGGTTAATTAGCATAATTAAGCTTGGATTAAGGTATCATATATATTCTTAATCACTTCCAAATCATAACAGAATTACACACACTCCAAAATCAGATCTGAAAACCTCTTCATTCTCTCAAATTTCTTCAAGAACACAAAACCTTCAACTTCATCAAACTTCATCCATTCTTGATCAATCTTGGAATTTCTTTTTGATTTGAACTCCTCTCATCATCATCTCAATCTGTTTGTGGAAGTTGGAGTGAAAAGCAGTGCAAATCGTGACTGTACAAGGATGCATCATCAATGGCAAATCGAGATTGTGAGCACTAGGAGCAACATCAATTGAATCTAACACCTCTAATCATCTTCCTTATCACTCTACTTCAACTGTTTGGAGGAAACTTGCGCAAAGGTCATCGAAATCACCACTGCCATTCCAGGTACACGATTTTTCGAATGTCGTTATTTGACTAATAATTGTATGCGTTTGGTAGAACATTGAATGTAGATCATCGTGGTACTGTTGGTTTTAGAAATGACGAAACGTAGGTGAAGTAATCTTGATTAGAAGTTTTGAAACCAAACCCTAACTTGATCGATCCGTAAGATTTAGGAATATTTAGGATAAATTAGGATGATATTCGTATTCTAGGTTAGAAGACCTTTCCAACGGATGTTTGATTGTGCATTTTGGTGATGATTCCATGTTCATGCGTTCTTGGATGTTCTGGGAAGAAGACGATGAAATTCTGGAAATAAAAGCCATTTGATTCGTGTTTCTGTTTGAACTTTTGAGTGACCTGTTTCCCGCGCCCGCGTGTCAATATTTACAAAACTGCCATTGGTTAATTTAATTAATTAATTTAATTCATTAAAAATTGTTAAAAATCACAATGACCTTTAAAAATTCACCAAAAATCATAGAAAAATCAGGAAAATGTGAGAATTTTTGTGTTGACTTCCTTGTTGACTGTAGGATTTTTTTGACCTATTGGTGGAAGTTGTGCATGGTAGGAATTATGTTTGACTTAGGTTTGTTTCACATGTGCTACATTTTGATACCTTGTGCCAAATCCAATGTGAAATTTTCATGCTTACAAATAAATGTCTGGAAATTTTTGTGGTAATTCTAGACACATCAATGGAGATTTACATGTAAATTCCATGAATTTTTGATACCTGATCATTGAGTTATGAATTTTGGAACTTAGGTGTGACAATTTGTGTCACACCTTATTATGTCAATTTGCTGGATTTTTTTGAGTGACCCATACTTGTTGGATTAATGTGAAATTTTGCATGATGGTTGATTAACATGTTAAGAGGTTATGTGAATTTTTGTGGAATTTTACATTGCATTTTCAAATTGATTGCTATTTTTCATCTCTGTTGGTCAATTGTGCAAGCTCATGTGATACATTTTGGTAGATTTAATGTGAAATGCTCATATGCTATTGAATGATCATGAAATTTGATATGCTTGTAATAGACACATGATAGGACATCCCTGTTTTGGTCTCACTCATTTCTTTACTGTTTTCATTGAGTTATGAATTTTTGAAGTGGAAGCATGTGTTGATGTTGTGATTTGGAGCATATAATTGTGTCTGTTTTTGTTGATTTTCATTGACATAGTTACCTTGGTCCAATTAGGCTAAAATTTGGTATGCTAGACCTTGAATAGCCCCTGTTTAGGTATAATTTATTTGGGGATTTTTGGAACTGTTTTGATATGGAATTGAATGCAATAGTTCTGTTTGGATGTTTGGTGCTTCATTTGAACTAGTTTGAATTGTTTTGTGCATGGAATGAATATAATGAATGATATGGACATGGGATTAATTGTGTTGGCTTTTGTTTGACATTAATTTGAGTTTGGTTAGAGATACCTGGCTGTTTAGACATTTTTGTTGCTTTTGGACCCTAGGCTTGGCCTAGTGGTCTAGTTGCTAACATTTGATTGATTTTTCAGGATAAAAAGGTGCAATGTATATGGAGAATGATCCAAGTCAATTCAATTGATGTTGTTTGATGTTTGTACACTAACACAACTTTGTTTTGTAGGTTGTGAAGTTTGGGCTTGAGCTCATAGCTTGCCTTTGTTGTGCATTAGTTTGTATAGTCTGACTGATTAATATTTGTTGTTTATTTTTGTCTGTCTGAGTACTAACTGTGTTTGACTGTTTCCAGGTACTTTTAGTTGCTCAGTTCCTTGTGAACTTTTGCTTTGCTTTGCTTAAGCAACTTGCATCGAGGTATAACTTCCTAACTTCATGTAGTCTGGAGACCCGGTCTGTTATTTGGCCGGGCAAATAAATGTCTGAAGTCCTCCTTAAGAGGCGATGATTGTGATTGTTTAAAATTGTGCCTAAGCAGGTAAAGTCCTTAATCAAGGCAATTGGTGGAAGGTAGGGATATGCAATCTATCCCCCACTATTCAGTTGAGTCTTCTCCTTGCTCCCATTACATGGTTGTAGCATTGAGATCACAAGCCCAAGATCTTGTGCAGTGCACATTGTGTCAGAGTCTCTGAGTATAGAAGGGTTCCCCCATTCTGGACCCATGCTCATTTGTCAGAAGCTCTCCCTGGTCAGGGATAAGAGCTGTGAGGTCTGATCCTCACTTCACCTTTTCATTTGCTTCACCTTAGCCTCGTAATGGCAAGGTTAAGAGCAAACCCAGCCCGTACAGACGACTCGCTTCGGCAGTCAAATCTATTGTGTGAGCCACTTGTTTGGTTATAGTGCGTGCTATGTGGATATCTGTTTGAGATGCTTGTTCTCATTTGATGTATGCTTGAATTATTCTGTATGCTTGTGTGCTTGCTTCTTTCCTGGATAGGAGTAGTTTGCTTATGCAAGTAGGATAGAAAACTGAACTTAGGGTAACGATGCATGACAACACTAGGCTCGAGTCCAGCTCCCTGGTAGTGCGTTTTCCCCCGTTTTCTGGCTGAAATATTTTTCCCTTTCAGGGGAACTACATCGCCCTGATCCTTGTTCCAGACGAGGTATGTAGGCAGGTGGTCGTGCGAGACCACTCCGGGCAACCTTTTTCTTTTTTGTGTGTGTTTACTTGTTATCTGATTGTGTGTTTGGTTCGGATGCCGACGTAAGTCCAGTGATTGGCGGTCGGGCTCCACGTTTGCCGTTTTGTGCGTGTTTTGGTTCGGATGCCGACGTAATTCCATCGAGTGGTTGTCGGGCTCCATGTTTGCCATCTGACTGTGTGTTTTGTGTTGTTTGGCGTGCGTAAGCCGAACTACAGTGGCTCTGATTCTTGTTCCAGACAAGATATGTAGGCATAAGGTGCGATACCTTATCGAGCTCCTTTCTCTTAACCCCACCTGCGTTCCTTGTGTGTGTGTGTGATGTTTTAGCAACCTTTTCTTTTCTTAGAACGTGGATCCCGTCGAGTACGACGGACGTGAGGGGTGCTAATACCTTCCCCTTGCGTAACCGACTCCCTTACCCTTTCTCTTTGGTCGCAAGACCATTTCCTTTCCAGGTTTCTCTGAGCGTTTCCTTTCCCTATCTTGGGATAAATAACGCGCAGTGGCGGCTCTGTGTTGTGTTTTTATTTGAGTCTCGCCGGTTGTTTTTTCGCAGGATGCGACACAAACCTCCTATTTTTCTCGTGTAAGAGTGAAAGACCATTTGAGAAAAGCATGACTACTATGACACCTAAATCTACCCCTGGATCCTCTAAAAATAAAATTATGTTAACCCTTTTTTTTATTTCTAATCCACATGTATTCAATAGAGATCCTGAATAATTTTCTTGGTGGAAGAACAAGTTGTATGATTTCTTTATGTCTCGAGAATAAGATTTGTGGGACATGCTTGAAGATAGTCATAATATTCGTGTCAATAAACAAGGAATTTCCATATATAAAAAAGACTATCGCCTAAGGATAAGAAGAAATATAAACTTCATTATAAAGCAAGAACCATCATGATGTACATTATGTCTTTTAAGGAGTTTTCTCAAAATTCATGACTAATCTACTTCCAATAGTATATATGATTCTCTAGTTAATACCTATGAAGGAGGTCAACAAATCAAATGTTCCAAAGCAGATTTTTTGATTCAACAATATGAGATGTTCAAGATACTGAAACTATGTTCTCAAGGTCTCAAACTCTAGTTTTTTGAATTCATGTCTTGAACAAAAGTCATACTACCACAACCCATGTAAATAAGATCCATGTTCAAAAGTTGTAAGGTCTAGTTTGTAGAAACAATATTTTTACCTTTAAAAAAGGCGCTTACTTATTTTCCTTTATAGCATGCATCACATAATCAACTTTTCTCAAATTGTATGTTTGGCAGGCTAATCACTAAATCCTTGCAGACCAACTTGTTTAAGTGGTCCATGTGGATATGGATTATTCTCATATGCCATATCCAAGATTCATCCTCGTTACTTATAAGAAAAACATTATTTGAAGGAATCTTGTTTAGATTCACGGTGTAGATATTTCCACCTCTTCTAGAATTTTTTAAAATGGTTTAATCAAATTTTGATTTAATAACCTTGCATCTAGAAGAATCAAAGGTTACATTGTTACCTTTGTCACATGATTGACTAATTCTTTGTAAGTTATGCTTTAAACCATAAACTAAAAGAACCTCTCTAATCATTGGACTGGGAAAATTACCAACAATACCAATGATTTTGCCACGTTGTTTTCCCCATAGGAGACAAAGAAATATTTCTTGGGAGTGAAAGAGGATAACATTGTTTTATATATGGTCATATGCTTTGAACAACTACTATCAAGATACCACTTAGTGTTTGATACTAAATAACCCCTGCACAAAAACGTAAGTCTTAAGTTTAGGTACCCAAATTATTTTGGGACCTTTAATGTTAGTTTGAAAATTATTCCTGATGAACATGTATGTACATACACAAGAGATGGGTGAATTTTGAAGGTCTGAAAATCGTTAATTTAAATCAAAATTATTTTCAAAATTAGAGTTTGAAAACATTTTATTAAATGGTTGAACAAATATGTAGCAAAAATTAAAAGTAAGGAAATTAAGTGGAAATTAAAAGAGATAAGGGAATAGAAAACGACACTAGAGAATTATAAAGGTTCAGTCTAATAAAGGGACATACTTCTCTATCCAAGAATTGATCTTGAGAGTATCCATTATTGCTTGAAATCTTTTAGAAAGTTAAGCTCACGAACCCCTTTATACAAGAAAATGAAGTTTTCATGATAACTGCTATACAAACAACAAACAGAGTTTGAAGTGGTTAGTTTTTAAACAACGAACAAACTTGAAGCAATTAGTCTTCATACCAAACAAAGATTTTGCATGTACTGATCTTGAACCAATGATGAGTTTTAAGTTGTATATCTTCTGAATCGAACCAAGGTTTTATATGGGCTGACCACGAACCGAACAAAGCTTTTTACCGAGCTGATCTCGAACCTACTAATATTTTAACCAAGTTGAACTTAGTAAACAAGTGGGGCTTTTGAGGCTTGGACCAATACTGAGTTGTCAATGGCCTTTGCAAATATATCACTAAAAATTGATTTCTTATACTGAATTGTACATGAATCTCTCAGGGATGAGTGGTTTGTTTCCTTTTTATTAAGCGTCGATAGACGAATTCATCACTAATAATGTAAACCATGTGATAATTTAGATCTGCTCCCTCTAAGGATGAACTTCTTCTAATTATTTAATAATATTTTATGTTTAATTTTCCCTTATACGATACGATTTCTTTTTTTTAGGGGGGGGGGGGGTAATTCTTTTATGTTCAACCAAACCTTCATCAATTGTGACTTCATCCAACACATTGAGGGATTTTAACTTGACGAAGCGTGTTACATGACGAGACATTGCACATAACTATTTTGTAAAATAATAGTTATATAAGAAGACTCATTATAGGTTCATGAAGAGATTAACCACATGTAAAGGGAAAATATTCGAAAGGTGGGGTAATCGTTTATTTTATTAAAATTTTCCAATTGTAGCTTAGTTAAAGTAGTTTTACAATTATTCGCACAACCAAATCAATCGCACTATATGCACCCCATTTTTACTTCATGTCATTGTTTACCTAATCACAAGTATATTCATTTTAGCTTTGTATAAATTAAGACAATGTTTGTTGATCGATAACTTTTATTCACCACTTATGAGTTTTTGTTGGCACAAATAATACAACACTTACATTTTCACATCAACATCGGTATAATTAAAAAAGGAAGTATTTTTGGGAAAATATCTACCAATTTTTTGTGAGCACCTAGAACTCGATTAAAATCACCGTTTGTGTAATAAGGGCCAACATATCTAATTTGAAAGAGCTTAATTCATATCATAATTTTTTTGGGTACATGTGATGTACTGTCATATAATAACATGTTGCTTTTGTTGGGTCAAAATATTGAAGTAGAAAAATGATATAGAGATGGGAGAGTGGGAGGGGGGGGGGGGGGGGGGTGAATAAACACTTATTAAAAAATTCAACTGTTATTTCAAAAATTGAATATCAGAGATTTTTCAAAAGTGTGCGTGAAAGTTTGAAGCAAAAATATGAAAATAATACTTTTTGAAGCTTGATAACGTTAGCACTAAATCAATCTACAAATACCACATATGGTTTTCGTGATGATACACAAAGTTACACAATTAATTCAGTTGTATATTCCACAAGGTGTGTTTATACAATGATACATTGACAGTGAATTCTAACCTCAATTGTTTCTTAGATTTTAATCACCAATGCAGCTAGATTAGGCACAAATTCCAACAAAACCTAGGCTTACGTAATAAATCATTGCCAATTTAATAAACAATAAAATACGCTATAATTAAAATACCTAAGCATGCAAATCCTACGAAAATTAAATGCAAGAGTAAGGAGAGAGATGACACCAGGATTTATAGTGCCTCAACGTTTTTCCTCGCTTTGACTACATGTACTCTTCAATGGTTTTCCATTCGAACCCACATTGTTCCTTTTTATTTGAAAAATATTTTCAAGAGTTCATACAATCACCAATCCATAATAATGCTTAGAATTATAAAATCTTCTATTAGGATATTGACTTGCATATAATGTAATGCCAAACTCTTATGCGTATACTCGATTGATGCTTCTTGAATCTTCCAATATCACCAATCTACTCCAAGCCTTAATGTGTAGCAATCAACCCTTTGATCCTACTGATTCCTTTAGCGATGAATTATCCGAAGATTTGAGAAAAACTATGCCTTATCTGTAGCCTTCCACACAGTCACTACTAAGAAAACCTAGAGACAAAACCCTCATTCTTTTCACTGTTATTTGTTAGCACCAATGACAACAACCTCAATCTTACAAACTACCTTAAAATCTCAACCAAATCTTCAAGAATGCTTATTTTCAAGAGCGCGTCTCCTTCAATCAATTGCAAATCTCTCACTATTAAGATCTGAAATCAAATTGAAGTTGAAGATGTAAGAATTTCGTTGCAAGAACTTGAACTTTAAAAAACAGAGGGTATTAATTTTTCACAGAATCACACAAAAATGAATATGAATTTGTTGATTAGTTACATGAAAAATAATGATAAAAAGGTTTTATATGCGCTTGAGATTAAACATAAAATATGGTTGAAAAGTTAGTTAAATTCGAATCAAGAGCATTTCATCATTTAAATCAACTAAACAAGTGAGGTGGAATAAAAGAAAAATAGAGTTTTGACCCATTTTCAATTGATTCGAATCAAGAACAAAGTCTGTTTCGAATCAAAGACCCAGTGATTCGAATCATGTGTTAATTCTGATTCGAATTAATCAAGCCGAGCCAACTGAAAAATATGGAAAAATTGTCTAATTTGAATTAGATGTAAAGTTTGTTTCGAATCAATTCTAGAAAAGGTGACCCAAAGTTGACTGATTCGAATCACGTGTAAAATTTGGTTCGAATCAAGTTGTTTGAAAATTTCTAGTTTCCACTGTCCAAAGTGATTCGAATCAGGATATGTTCTTGATTCGAATCAAATACCCAAAATTTCAATTTTAAATAATTTTCAAAAGACTTTGAGATTTTTCTTTCCACCTAACTTGAATCAATAACATATATGACTCTTATTCTACTAACTCGTGTGATTGATTAAAAACATCATGATCAAGTTCAAACCTAACCAATGATTTATACATGCTAAAAATGAATCATTTTAAAACTTGATCCATATATGTGCAATTATGAAGGAGACTCAATAATTAAAAATAAATCAAAATAAAAGCGATAAGACAAGCAACAAAGTAACCATATTGGGGCGCTCCCCCTGAATGTATTAGGGACATGCAACTACAAATTTGACAAGTAAATCACCAATGATTAATTCAAACATTACACAAACTCCAAGATTTGAAATGTCGTGTCTTCTAAAATTAGGAGAAGAACTTTTATGATTGAGAGGTTTCAAGCATTCAATAGGAAAAAATATATAAGATACCATATGCTCGGATATGAAAAGTATGTTAGGGTTATGTTTCAAGCATAAAATTTACCTATCAAATTTGTGTCAAGGTTTCCAATGCTCATAGAATCTAATTATATGATCTTCATTGAGAGCGTTGATCTTTACTCGCCTTATGGCCTGCAAATCTGACTCAGGATCATAATGCTTGTGTCTTCCTTTAACTTTCTTGGCAATAACAGTAGTAAAAAACTGCATAATCAACATTTGTGAGACATGTTCTCATAATCAACATAAAAAATGCATAAACTTCAATCTCATTAAGAAGTAGATCATCTAGTTCCTCATTCAGGTTGATATCAACAAAATATGTGCAAAATGTTTCATAATACTTTTCTCTGTGGCATCATTCAAATGAAACAAGATGCAATGGAAAATAAAGTAATGGACATTTAATACTCTTGTGAAAATTCATGCATCCAAATTCATATCTAAACGTTTGTGTTTTTTAAGTCATCAGATATAAAGTCATTCGTCCAAGTCTATAGGCAAAACAACATTATCTTTAGATTCAACGTCCCTATACTCTAAACTCAATTGAGATTCTGAGAGCAAAACTCACAAAATTCTTTATCTAGAGAGAACAAAACGCATGCTTTGAGAACCTTTTCATGTAATTCTTATATGCAAAAAAATGTTTCTGTTGGTCATGATCAAACGACCATGGAGAATGTTCTTGATTCATTCCAACCTATATGATTCCTTAAATATTTTGAAAGATAATCTTTTATCTTTTAGGCAAAGTTTATAGAAGTTGCTTAATGAAACTTCATAAATATATTTTAAGGTTTTGGCAAACTTTTCCTTTAAGGTGTAAGGAAAAAAAAACTGATGTTAGAAAAGATTGTCTAAGTCAATCAAATGATAAAGAGCAAACCAGGGACCACGACAAGCCACTAGTTAAAGGTCATAATCATGCAAACACTAACATAACCATCAAACTTCAAAGTTACTTACTTTAAGTCATAAATTTTGATTGAGAGTCTTAAATAAAAAAAGAAAGAAAAGAAAAGAAGGCATGTGTCTTAAAATGAGAAAAAAAGAAGTTAAAGTAGTATTTTTGCCAGCATTATAAAGTAGATTTATGAAAGAAAAATTAACTATAGTTAAAACCTTAACCGTTTGTACATAATAGTTACATACTAGTACTAATAAATTTAAAATCAAGTAAATTAAATCCTTAACGAAGCAAAAAGAAAGAGTAATGTTAAACCGTCACCACATTATAGTTGCAGAGTTGATACTTGAGAGGCACCAACGTCTCACATGGCGAAAAAGGCTAAAGCTTCTTCACCCTCTGCTTCCGCCTCCACCTCCTCCGGGTACCATTTCTTCTTCACTTTTCTCTCATTTTCTTCACTGTTTCGGTTCCATTCACTCTCTCTACGTCCCTATTGGAACCCATAAGAAATAACGGTTAAAAGGATAGATTGAAGTCATGGTTTTTGTATTCTTGTTTTTATCTCTCAAAATTGGGTCCAAATTTTGCGAAAACAAGGGTATTTAATATTCATTCACTTCAGTATTGGGGTTTTACCTACTTTATTTTCCCCATGTTACTTTCTCCGTTTTCAATTCAACAAGAAGAAGATTATAGGTTAATAAATTTTGGAGATTGGAATTTTGGTGATGTTTTTTTGTGTTGAATTTTGCGAGTTTTTGTAGTGTTCTTAGGTTTACTTAACTAAACACAACCCTGCATTGATTTTTTTTAGCAAACTAGTGTTGAGGATAAAATCAAATGAGGGAATGAAGAGATCCGTGCGGCAGATTATAGAGAAAACCAAAGCAACACAAAGAAAGAACAAACAAAAGGTTGATGCTAAGAAGCCAAAGAAACCCCCCACTGCTTTCTTCTACTTCATGTAAAACTTCTTTTGTCTTGTCTCCCATTGTTCTTTGTATATGATGTTTAGTTCTTATGTTTTCTGATGTGTTAGTATTAACTACTATTTGTATTTTTCATTTGTAAGAAATGTTTACAGAATATATATTAGTTTGATAAGAGTTTGGTTTCATTATGGTATTTTCTAGGTAGTAGCTTTGTTTGTACATATAAATAAGTAGCAACAAATATTAGTGGTTCGTTATTAGAATGAAGTCAATGAACAACTTTAGTTGATGTTATATACTTACTTTCTTTTGTATCCTACTGAAGTTGATGGTATTCTGTTGTATTTCATGGATTTTTACCTCAGTAGACTGTATTTTGACTTCGGAGGAATGATGCAGAGGAAGTTACCATTTGTCGATCAACGGTGCAAAACACTTTAGTGGCCACAGTAGGGTAAATAGCGGGATAGCAAAGTAGAGCGGTTCTCGGCCGGAGCGGTTTCTGGCCAGCTATCCTTTTTCTCTCTAAAAACCGAGATTACTCCTTAAATTTACAATGTTTTATGGGTAATTTTGAGTTTTTCAATCAAATTTGTGTTGAGACTCAACCTTAACCTTCTTCATAGTCGTTTATGCACTTCAAGATTCTTGTGTGCTTTGATTTATGAATATTTTATGAGTTGAGTTATTTGTTTAATTTTACATTAAATATATGTTTATAATTATTATAGGTAATTTGTCCAAAAATTGATCAAATAGAGCGGTCATCCAGCTATACATGATCCCACTATCACACTTTTGGGGTCAGCCGCTCCACACCGCTATCCAGGAATGACTAATCTAGTTAAAACAACCACTTTATCTTCCATCATGCTTTATCATTAGTCATTCAAAAATTATTTTCTTCTCATAATTTCCCTTCCTTGCTTCTTATACATATTATTGTTCTGTGTTCAATTCATATTACTGTTTATACTATATATGGCATTGTGGTAATGGTCTAGCATAGTAACTGTATGTAACAACAACTGCTTTTTTTATATGGAAAATCTTTCAATGCTTCAACATTACCGTCTTTATTGGAAGTTCTTTTTCATTCTTAAGGGAGGATTTTCGGAAAGAGTTTCAAGAGCAGAACCCAGATGTAAAGTCAATGCGTGATGTATGTATAGAACCCTTCATATTATATTTCATCTAATTTATTTTACACTTTTAATTCTTCTTGAAGTAAGATTGTTGCACAATTGATCACTTAAAAAATTTAAAATTCTACATAAACAACTCAAACGTTTAGCACCACTTTTAAAAAACAACAAGTTATTTAATAGTTTGCGAGATTGTGCAAATATCATCATCATCATCATCACTATTATTATTAATTATTATTATTATTATCATTATTATTATTATTATTAATATTATTATTATTATTTATCTTCATCATATAATATTATTCTTTTTTTTTTGTTTTCCTCCTTCTTGTGTTCATATAGGTTGGCAAGGCATGTGGAGATAAGTGGAAAACAATGACTTATGAGGTTAGTTTTCGTTTGTACTTCTCCATTGCATGTTTAACCTGAATTGTGTTATTATGGTTGTGATGTTTGATGGCTGAAAACTGAGTGAATCATAAATTGAAGTTTCAAACATTGGCTCTGGGAATTATGTCAAAAAGATTTATGTTTTTAGTGTTGCTGATTTTTTAACTTGATTTCCATGTTATGATCATGACTTGTTTGAATATGTGTGAGTTAAATTTTGAACAAAACTCGTGAAGAACAAACTTTTGTTATATTTTGAAACGGTCGGAATTCATTATGACTACTTTGGAATTTATAGGTTATGTACAATTTTGAAATTCAGCTACTGTAAAGCAAAAGTTGCAAAACTGTCTCCTCTGGTTGGAATTCCAGGCTGAAATGATCTCTAGTTTCTTGTTTGACCAAGGGACAGAGTGTTTTTTTTTATCTTTAAGTTTTGTTGGTAACATTAACAAGGTTGGTTTAGTAATGTAGTTCTTCATTAGACCCGATAGCACCCAGTTTATGTGTGTTTGCAATCATCTTGAAATCCAGCAAAGTCTGAAACTGAAAAAATGCAAGAAAGAGGAGTTCAAACCAGTTTTCTAAAATGCCATTCGTTGGGGAGTCTGACTTTTGATCGAGGCACGTGTAGTTAACAGCTTTTGATGTGCTACAGCTAAGCGTTTTGCCGTTTATTCCAAATGAATATAGAACTAGCTTTTCATGTTTGTTTCGTGTTTACATACCTGGCAAACTAGAGTTGTTCATATATTTTGTTCAATTGGATCTGATCAAAAAAGAAACATCACTTTGGTTGAGCTCTATGTTAATGAAACTAGTATCTGACAGGAGAAGGTTCAATACTATGATATAGCAACGGAAAAACGTGCAGAATTTGCTAGAGCAACGACAGAGTATAACAAGAAAATGGTAACCAATCTGTCATATTCATGGCTTTTAAATCGACTCTTATTTGGCCAGTTATTACAAATTGTTTTTCTGATACTTTGCAGGAAAGCGGTGATTATGAAGAAACTGACGAAGAGTCAGAGTATGACGAGTAAAACTATGTATTCATTTTCTTGTTTATAAGGCTTCACCTGTATTATTTGAAACTAATCAAGGACTTTAAGTTGTATATTCAGTTGTAGTAACAGCTCTGGTTTGTTCTTGTGAATAATTATCATTTTTCTGCTTATAATATTTTCCTCACACAAACCAGAACTACAACAAAAGTCTAAAATAGGAAAAGACCCAGAAAAATGGATCCTAGCAGTTCTAAAGTCTTACAGAAAGAATCCAAATTTTCCTCGCACGTTTTATTCACTACCTACAACACCTTAACTTGATCCTTGCAAAATATATTGAGCTACTGTCTATAAGTCTCCACTTCACGTGTCTGCAGAGATGTCTTCAATGAATCAGCAATGCTTCTGACCTCAGCAATCATGGCAACAACATCATTTAGTCGGTTAACTGCAGAGCCCACACCCTGTGTTTCAGAAATACACCGAACCGAAGTCAATGATCAATAACTTTCTACCAGAAATTTGTAGTACTAGAAAGCTTAATTCGGGAAGAGATTTAACAAAAATCCTTACCACACCAGAAGCTCCAGCAGTGATAGCCATAGGTGCTGTGACAGCACTTAGCCCGGATGAACACATGACAGGTATCTTAACTGCTCGTGATATAGAATACGCTGCCGCTAAAGTTGGTGTTGCCTATAATAACCAGTGATTTGAATTTTAATAACCATTTTTCTGTTGACCTTTATATTCTCAAACATATTTTTCTGTTTACCTTCTCAATCAAACCTAGAACACCAGACTTTGTAGGATTAGAACATTTTCCTCCCTCTGTTTGAATAATATCTACACCTTCTAGTTCTAGTAACTCTGCAAGCTTGACCTGTAAAAGTTTATATATTTTGTTTATTTATACTCTTAAAATATTGATACTATCAGCAAAATTGAGCACTTCTGTTTGTAACCTGATCAGGGAGGCTTAGTGTGTGCGGAACGGTGACAGATAAAACTATGGATGGAAGTATCCTCCTCGTCTCTTTCGTTAGATTCAAAATCTGCATTGAAATTTTGTGTTCGTTAATTAAGATTTAGTGACTATCATAAACATTCAAGATTGAATACAGAAAACGAATCTTTACCTGCTCTGCAGTAAAAGTCATTCCCTTGTCATAGAATGAATCATAATTTCCAATCTCAACCTGCCAATGCAATATCATGTTACGTAAAAATCTCATAAGCTCCAATTTAAATTCATCTTTGACTAGAGTATGAAATTGGAAGTGATATTTGAAATGTAACTAGACAAAAAAGTCGAACCATTAGTGCTCCTGCTTCAACTGCAGCTGGAAATGTTGCAGGATCCACAGAAGAAACACAAACCTGCAAGACAATAATACCACAGTTACATGCAGTAATCAAACTCGCTATTGATTTGAGTCAAACAGTTTCGACTATACATTCGCTAAATCAACTTTAAGCAATCTCGACCATAGATTTAGATCAGATGGTTGAGATCTGCGAGATGTGCTAACTGCATAAATCTAATTTTTAACACGAGTATACCGGACAAGAAGTTAGGCTGATAGCTAGCTTCACTAATTCTGGGTCGCATGCTATATCGACGTGAGTTGCTCCTCCCTGCAAGACATACTCATATATAGTTCTTTGTCAGATAGAATTTTTTTCATGGATACTGAATCTTGTTTTTCAGTGAACAAAAACTCGAACACTACTAATCATCAAAACAATGTAGAAAGAGTGAAGTAAGGAACCTTTTCTGCTGCAGTAACAACAGAAGCAACATTCTCTTTATCAAAATTCTGCAAGCCTGTGATAATCTTCAAAACAAACCAAATATTTATCAACAATTGTGGTAAAAAGAAAATAAATGAAAGAAAAAAAAAACAAAAATGGGTTTTGCATGGTTTATAGTTTACCTTAAGAGCTGTTCTTTCGCGAAAATCCTTGAGGATAGATTCTTTAGATGATGAGAGTAATGCTCTGGTAGTAAAACAGGTTTTTCTTGAAGTTGAATTGAATAAAGGATTGTTGTGGTGGTTTGGCTTTAGAGAAGATATAGATGAAGGAGAAGAAAGTGGCAAGCATGTTAAGGAATGCATGTTTGTGTATTTTGATTGCAGTTGTGAGTACTAGAAAGCAGGAAGAAATGTTGGATTGAGAAGTTGTGTGTGTTTGTTGTTTGTCTATACAAGGGAAGGAAAGTAACAGATAAGATGCGGCAGCTATAGAAGTGATATGGTGAAGTAATTTAGAGATTATTTTAAGAGATTTTTAAATAAAAAAGAATTTCATTTGTATATTTAGAGATTACTGTTTTTAGTTTTAAAAAAAGTCAAATAATCTGTAATGATTGGGCTTTAGTATCCAAATAATAATAATAACAAGGAAATTGTTTTTAAAAAAAAATCAAATCTACTCTTAGAATATGAAAATGTCATCTCAAGACCTATCCCATTCACATTCGTTTTTTACACGGTCCTCAAGACTATATTTAAAAAAATTATGGAAGTGCATCTCCGTATACCTTATAGAGATGCATATTCGGATATTATTTTAATCAAATGCGTGATATAGTCTCTTCTCCTTCTCCACTTCTCAAGATACTCTCAAAACTCACAAACTTTCCAAACTCTTAAAATCTCTTAACTCCCAAACTCTCAACTCAGAGACTCTCAAACTCATTCAAAACACTTCCAAGTTTCTATCATCAACATCCAATCGATCAAAGAGCTCATCATGAAACTCACATTTAGTAAATTTTTATTTCTCTAATTTTTTTTGATTTCAATATACATTTGTAGAAATTGAGTAATAGGTTATTTTATAGGTAGTTTGAATATGCTATTTAAATGATCAATATGTTTGATAGGTAGTTTAAATGATCAATGCATTTTTTTGATGTTGGATTGAACTGCATTTCTTCCATTTTCGTCCTTTTTGAATTGCAGAATATTATAGAGATGCATCTTCGAATTTGTTCAAAGTTTTTCCAGAAACTAAAGAAGTTTTTCCTGAAACTGAAGAAGTTTCTATGTGTTCATAACTTTTTGAGAAAATTTTGTTTTTGCATAACTTCATACATCATATAAAAGTTTCTTAAACATATTGAGCACTTAATATATATATATATATATATATATATATATATATATATATATATATATATATATATATATATATATATATATATATATATATATATATATATATATATATATATATATATATATATATATATATATATATATATATATATATATATATATATATATATATATATATATATATATATATATATATATATATATATATATATATATATGTAATTCTTGAATTGTTATATCTTGAAACTCAAGCCAAGTTGACAAGATTATTTAAAGTTGTATTCATAATTTGTATTGATCACCAAGTGTGTGGTGACATTTATTTGTAACAGAAAGTAGCGCGTTTTCTGAGTATTATAAATAGAAAGTGGTGTGCTTTCTTGTTTACGTGATAACTATCATAATGTTGGTGTGTTTACCTAGAAAATTGGTAAACAACCGTTGATCTTCCAAATTTTTAAATTTGGTTACTCGCAGGATCGACCAGATTTATCCTAGGACATGTGCTAAGTGTTTTAGAAATGTGGTAGTAACGAATAATCAAGACTAAGCATCAAATCATAGTTTAAAAGAAAACTAACAACAAAGGGTGAGTTGAATGAAAGAAATCTTAAATCAACGTTTGAAAACTAATAGAAAAGAGTGAAGTAAACAACAAAAATCATAAAGGATTTAGAAATGACAAAGTAAATGTCGCAAGTACAGGAATCTTAAGACTGTAAAGTAAGTGTTGAATGCAAGGAAAGAACAAAGAAATCTTAAAACTGCAAAGGACAAAGTAAAAAGGAAGGTGTTTGAAAAGAAGAAGTGAGGAAGTATATTTCTGGAAAAAAAAAGACAAATTTATATTGCTTTGAAATAACTAACAATGGTGTAGACAACGTACATTATGTGCTTTATAATTCTTCTTCACACGAATATTTAGTAAATTTACAGATTTTGTACATAATTTGACACACACTTTTCTAACAATAAGACCCTATATTTATACTGGATCGAGATAACCACTTTGACGATTCTTCAATTACGTCGAGACACATGGCGCCTTGCATGCGCGCATTCATTCACCATGCTCCACGTGTGCTCTCTCGGTTTCTGACGAAGGCGAAATTCCCTCCTTTATTTAAATTTTGAATCTTTGATCGAAAACCATTTTCAACCGCTTCTCCAAAGAACCGCTCTAAAGTCTCAACTGTAAGCTTGACCTTTATCCACCTGGCCAAGTTGACTCGCTTCCAGCTGGTCGAATACTACTTCTTGGTCGAAACCAGCAATGCATATTTGTTTTCCAATTTTGGTAATTCTTGATGGGCGTCGAACATCTGAGCTAACAAATTGCCCTCAAAATGTCATTTTCGACACGTGTGAGAAAAAGACATTTTTTGAAACTTCACTTCGACGCCTTAATAACTCTGACACGGTGCCAAGTGTCTCAATGTTGGTAAAACTTTTCAGTTCCTTCAACTTATCTAGTGACGTCAGAGTCATCATTACCTTTTTCCTACCCACGTCTTTTCAGCCCACAACATAATCTTTTTTGCTCATCATATTTCCTAGCTTCTAGGAAATCATGGGCTACATCATTAATTGTCATCTCCATTACGCTGCCCAAGGGAGACACGTGTCCCACTAACTAGTCTACCATTAATGTTGATTTGAAACGGTTTTTCTTCCAAGCATGCCTATAAAACCCAATTACTTACCCATTTCACACTTTTCTCACGTTTTCTAAATCTCCAAGCCCTCGAGCTCTCATTTCTTCAAATACTTTTTAACTAAAAACCCAGATTTCTTTCAAACCCTAACAATGGCCACCTCAAGCAAAGCTCTTAAGGGAACAATAGTCTCTATCAAAACCACCGCCAACAGGTCTAAATCCCTAAAAAAGGTCTCCGAACTTCCTCTATTCGCTATGCTACCTGCTCCACTCGTAGTTGGAAACCGTGAATATATACCAGAGCCTCATACGGAAGAACAACGCAAAATTTACGCTTCTCAGGTACTTATTCCTGTTTCCCTCTCTGAAATAACTTATGCATTATCTGGGCCTTTAGCTGAGTTAGATGTTGATGCCAGCAAACTTAGAGAATTTTTTCCCTCTTGCCACAAATGCAAACCTATAGGGCAAGCTAGAAACCATAAGACTACTTCCCTTGAAAACTCTCAAGCTGGAAATACTATAGATCTGAGGTTTATGAATAATGGTTTTAGAGCCTTCCATGCTACCCCAACTTTTAAAGATCCCACTGATTACTTAAATTAGTTAACCAAAGTAGAGAAACAGAAAGCCCAGGCTTGGAAAGATATAGGAACATATGACCTGATTATGCTATCAAAACTGGATTTAGATTACAACACTCCCATGTTGATCTCCTCATTGTACTTCTGGGAAAATACACATTATACCTTCCATCTTCCTTGCGGAATGGTTGCACCAACTCTCTTTGACATGGCCTCCATCACAGGATTGAAACCCACTGGACATACCTATGATCCTGATATCGATTCTATGGATACTATTGCCTTTTCGACCATTAGAGCAGCGTATTCAACACACATTGCACATTACCATGATAAAGATACTGAAGTTGTCTCCGACGTGGAGCACATAGATTTTTTTGGCTTTGTGGCTGTCACATTCCGTGTTTTGTTCAAAATCTCTTCAAGTTGCCAAAAAATATCTTACTTTGGCCAACCAACTGCATGCGAGGCACGATATCTGCCTAAGTGAGATGATCCTGGTAAGCCTTAATGAATCCTTGAGCGATGGAGTAACTCAATTGAAGAATTTGGGAGATAAAGGGAACCTTCTTCTGTCTGGCCCTTTTTGGTTACTACAACTTTGGCTTAACACCACTTTTGAGGCCAGCCTGCCGAACAAAGGCCTCATCGACGAGGATGCTGAGGGAATCCGGAACACAAGGGTCGAAGGCCCAAGATTATCTCAACTAACCCCTAGGGACAAAGGACAAGCTCTTCAACCAACCTTCATGAGTTATATAATGATGTTTGCTAAGCGTCATTCCTTCACTTCGAGCATGGCCCCATTCGCCCTCAGAAAAATTGGCCCCAAGTGGTTTACTAGGACCTTCCCCTCTCCATCTAAGAAACAGGAGACAAAATCCTTACTAATTTGTGAAGCTTTTTTGACTCCCAGGATTCTAACTCTTCGATTCAACCCTTCGAAGGTTCAGGTTACTTTAATAACCTACCAGCCCAACCTTGTTGCTCGACAATTTGGGTTGGTTCAGGTCCTCCCAAAGTGTCTGTATGACAAGAAAAGTAATCTCCTTCTCCATAATGCAGTCCATACCGAAACCACTCTTCTCAAACAAATAGCCAGGTATACTGGCAGAACCCAACTGACTCCATTCAACTTCGAGCCCAGTTTCCTCTGCAGTCGAGAATTTGGGAAGTGGTGGGCTAAGTACTACGTCGAAGAATTCTGTGACGTCACCTTCTTTATTCAACTATTTGACAAAGCTTTTCTTCTTGTGCATGAAAAGACCAGGAAAGGTACTTATACTCTTATAAGAGAAATTCAAGCTTTTCAAAGCTATTTTGAAACTGCCTATCGACCTGATGATCTTAGTCGAACCATCCGCGAAGCAGCTGTTACGCTTAAAGAGAAATTTTCAGAAATTGGAAAACTTAAAGATTCCCTCATACGTTCCTTACGTGAAACACTATGAAATGGCTCTTGAACTATTTCCCCCAAAGTTTCCTCCACTGCCTAATGCTGACTTCGGAGTGACCCTTGCCCCTCCATTTCCAGATTGGTTTATTTGTGGAGATTCTATTAAAATACCTCGACAACAATCTCAGAAAAAAGCTCAGCGGGTGGTTGCGACCAAGTATACTTTAGGCAGTTTCAAGGGGCATCTTCATATAGGGATCGAAGATGTCCGTATCGAATCAGACATATATGAAGGTGCGACACATGAGGTTTCCCTCGACGTACATTCCCTTTGAAAGCCATTTGCTCTCAGTTAACACTGATTGTTTTATATTGTTCTTGTTTAGCTATCAAGATTCCACCCAAGAAACCCACCAACAAAAGACCAATCAAGTCGAAGACCGAAGGAGGCAGCAAGCCTATAAAGGTACCCCTTTTTCCTTGTTCTTTTGTCTTTGTTATACATTGATGATACTAATATTTCATTCTTGGCTCAGGCTGCTCGAAAACCTCCAGTGAGTCCCTTAAAAATCCAAAAGCCTACTGCCACCCCCATCATCATAGAATCTGACGAAGATGATTTGTCGCCTGTTCTCGATCTCACTTCTAGGAAAAAGAAGTCACAGCCAAAGGCCACTGATGCTTCGGACCAACCTCCGGTCAAACTTCCAAGGAAAATGCCTACTACACTTATTATCCAAGAGCCCACTCCTGAGGAAATAGCAAAGGTAGCAGTGGCCCAAAGTGAGAGCGATAACTCTAGCCTTGGGGCCGAAGGTGATAAGGTACAACGCACTTCTCCTTACCTTACTTAACTTGTTTACCTCTTTTAGCCATTCATCCCTTTTGATCGTATTGATTTTAGGGTGGTGCAAGCATTGTCGTTCTAACCAAGAAAACAATTTCCTCCACGCCTGTCTCTACGCCCAATGTTTTGAATAACGTTGACGAACCTACTTATCGACCATCATCTGAAAAGGGGTCTATAAGAGAGATTAACCAACCTCCATCTGGTCTCGACACTTCACCACCAAAAATTGCTACTCAACATTCTCAAACTAGCGACTCTAGTCACGAAACCGATTCGAGCGAAGAAGATGGGGCTAAAGGTAACTCAGACCCTGTGGTTGAGGATGAGTTAGTTGAAGACGAGGAAAACCCTAGGGCTGATTTACATACAGCTGAAGGAGCGAATGATCCCCAGGGAGAAGGTTGGGGCGTCAAAGACATGGTTGTTGAGGATGCAGATGAAGGAAACCCCGCCACCAATCCTGATGATGTTGAAGGCCTAAAAGAGGGAAAGGATAATGCAGGAAAAGAGCACGCTCGAACTCAAACTCCTGTTACTCCTGTTATGGCTGACATTCTGACGATCAGAGTTTCGTCGAGTAGTATCAGAGCCTTTTTTGTAGAAAAATTGGCTATCCTGAAACGAAATCAGCCCCTTGAGTATTTGAAAGCTATGCTAAATTGCAGGGAGAGTTCTTCTGACCAAATCCATAGTACTTCAGTGTCTGAAGATCAACCTTCGAGCACCCCTGCAGGCAAAGTCCTTTCTAAGATCAAAGACAAAGTCTTCAAGGGCAACTTGTTTCTGTTGCTGCTGGCTGATCCTTCTGCCCCTTTGACTCTAAATGCTCTTCTCAGCCAAGTTGACCTATTAGAAGCTTCTCCCGAAGTGGAAAATGTTATTTTGGAGATAGGAACTGTGATCAACTAAGCTGTTGCAGATCATAAGTTGCTACCTCAACTCACATGGGAAATAGAGAAGAAGTCTGGTTCTGAGGCTGTTGCTTGGGATGCTGCCACCGAATCCACCAATAGGGC
The DNA here is from genome assembly GCF_024323335.1 of Lathyrus oleraceus. NCBI lineage: Eukaryota > Viridiplantae > Streptophyta > Magnoliopsida > Fabales > Fabaceae > Lathyrus > Lathyrus oleraceus. The sequence goes on from NC_066585.1 coordinate 157,839,444, forward strand.
AATGGGATTAGAACAGACCAAGCAAAAGAACAAGGTAAAGGTCGACGCTCACAACCGTAACATTTCTTCCTGGAGGAAACAAATAGAAGAACTTCAGGCGAAGATCTCTGATGTCGAAAAAGACAAAAATCAACTAATGGAGTTTGACGAAGCTTTAATGGCTCAAGAGATATCATTTGGCATGGAATTTGTCGAAAAGGCTCGACAACTTGAGTCTGACGTTAAATTCCTACGATCAAAGAGATCTTTGTACGAAAAACGGATGAAGCTCCTTAAGGCCAAGTATCTTCAGATCAAGGCCAACCTTCCCTTTTAGTGGTGCTTTATTTATCTGGAAATGTAATGAAATTTTCTTTGTAATGAATATTGGTCTTTTGGGCCTAGGACTTAAATATTACCATTTTGGCATTCTTACGATATTGACTTTGTTTTATTTATATGATTATTCGTCTCTTATTTTTACTTCTTGGCTTATCGGTTTATATTTTTTCAAACATTTTCTGTTTACTCTTAGAATCCTTTTATCTTCACTAACCTCTTCGATTTCATAGGCACCATTAGAGAATATCTATAAAACTTGAAAAGGGCCTTCCCACTTTGGGGACCACTTCCCCAAGGCTCTATCTTTTCGATCCATTGCAAGGATCACTTTCCAAACCAAGTTTTCAGGTGCAAAACTTTTAAATTTCACTTTCTTATTATAAGAGACTTCTACTCTCTTCTTTTGTCGCTTTAGCAGTTCTAAGGCATTTAACCTTTCCTCGTCTAAATCAACCAATTCATCCAACATCGTGCTCCAGTATGATTCTGTTGGGAGTTCATGTTGCCTTTGAATCCTTATGGATTGTAGGTGAATTTATACTGGTAGAACAACATCATGGCCAAAGGTTAGGCGAAAGGGGGTCGACTTAGTAGCCTCTTTGGGGGATGTACGACATGCCCACAAAATCTGGTCCAGAGTTTTGTGCCAATTCCTAGGCTTCTTCCCTACATGTTTCTTGATCAAACCAATGATCACTTTGTTGGCAGCTTCGACCTGGCCATTGGCTTGAGTATAATAGGGCGTTGACGTTAACATTTTGAAGCCCATTTCTTTGGCAAATTCTTGCCTTTTCCAACCAGTAAATACTGATCCATGATCCGTTGTGATCGTCTCCGGGATTCCAAATCTGTAAATAATGTGCTTTTGGATAAATTCGACCACATCCTCTTGGTTCACATTTGGTAAGGGTATAACTTCAATCCACTTTATAAAATAATCAACTCCTACCAATATATATCTTTGACTTTTTGATGATGGAGGTCAAATTTCTACAATTAAATCTAAGGCCCAACCCCCAAATGGCCAAGGCTTGATGACAAAATGTAATTCACTTGCAGGGACATGCTGTATGCCCATATACATCTAACATTCTTGGAAACCCTTCGCGAAGTCAATACAGTCTTTCAACATGGTAGGCCAATACATCCCTTGGTGAAATAAGAGCCATTTCATCTTATGGCCGACTTGGTGTACCCCACACGCTCCACTATGCACAGTCGAAAGGGCAAAGTATGCCTCTGACTCACTGAGGCACTTAAGCAGAATTCCCTCAGGAGATTTCTTAAATAACTCTGACCCTAAAAGAACGTAACTCAATGCTCGATACCTGGTTTTTTTGACCAGTAGACGCTGTTGGATTATGCAGGTACACCATTATTAGCTTTCTCCAGTCTTCATCTGTCAAATTGTCTATTGCCAATATTTCGAAATTTCCTTCATCAGGATATCCTAGCTTTGTCTTTTCTAAATCTAAGGGCATTAATCTGGTTGCTACGACTTTTCCCCTGACTTCAATGGCTTTGTGCAACTTTTCCTTTGAAATTTTGTACCCGGATGCAATCTGAGCTAAATCATCAACTACCATGTTTTCTATTCGTGGTATAGGTCGAATACAAACCAATTCGAACCTTTTTAACAGTCGACTGAAGATTATGAAATACATGAACAAATTCTCCTTAACACATCTATATTCCTTCGTGATCTGTTTTATGACGAACTCCGAGTCTCCCATTATCTCAACCCGAGTTGCCCCTAATTCCAACAACTTTTCAAGTCCTGATATGAGGGCTTCGTATTCAACCTCATTACTTGAACAAGTACCTTCTACTTTGTATTGGAATTTTGTTGGAATTTTATTAGGAGAAATAATTACGACCCCGATGCCCGTGCCATCTTTATGACTAGATCCGTCGAAGTACAACTTCCACGGTCCCAATTTGACATAATTTAATACGTTGGCGTCAATGGAGTGATTGACTATGAAGTCCGCTACTACTTGTCCTTTAACATCTCTTAATGGCATGTATGTTAAAGAGAACTCTGTTAATACTAATGCCCATTTCCCAATTCGACTATGCAAAATTGGTTTGGATAACATATGTTTGATAACATCATAATGAGATGAAACATGCACGTCAACAGGTTTGATATAATGTTTCAATTTTGTACATGATAAATACAAGCATAAACATAATTTTTCGGTCATGTTATACCTACTAAATGTCTCTTTCGACACCATTATCATCCTCTTGGGCTAACATCCTCCCTAAGGTCTTGTCAGATGCAAATATATAGAATCTCATACTTTTATTTCTGCAAGGTGGTGTTAAGATTGATGGATGGCTCAAGTATGCTTTAATCTTATCAAATGCTTCTTGTTGAGCCTGTCCCCATTCAAACACTTCCTTATTGAGTCGAAGCAAAGGGGAGAATGCTTGCATCTTCCCACTAAGGTTTGAGATGAATCTCCTTAGGAAATTGATCTTGCCCAGCAGTGACTACACACCTTTCTTCGTCGATGGTGCTTTCGCTTCCATGATGGCCTTGGTCTTATTCTAGTTTATTTCGATCCCCTTTTTGTGGACCACGAAACCTAGAAAATCCCCAGCCTGCACACAAAAAGCGCATTTTAAAGGGTTCATTTTTAGACCATATTTTCTCATTCTCTCGAAAGATATTCGAAGATGGTATACATGACTCCTCCCTGAAACAGACTTAACAACAATATCGTCTATATAGATTTGCATAAAAGTTTCTATGAAATCATGGAAAATCGAATTCATCGCTCTTTGGTAGGCCGCCCCAGCATTTTTCGAACCGAAAGGCATCGCTACCTATTCGTAGGTGCCTAAGGCTCTGGGGCAACGAAATGCTGTTTTTGGGACATCCTCTTCAGCAATAAATATTTTATTATACCCAGAATACCCGTTAAGCATGCTTAAATATTCATAGCCTGCAGCAGAGTCGACTAACATTTCCGCCACTGGCATCGAATATTTATCTTTTGGGGTTGCAGTATTTAAATCTCTAAAATCTATGCAAACCCTTAAAGTACCATTCTTCTTTACAACTGGCACAATGTTAGCTAACCATTCGACATACCTGGCAGTGCGAATGAAATTACAACGGAGAAGCCTTTCGACTTCGTCCTTGATCTTCGACAGTATTGCTGGAGCAAATCGTCTTGGGTTCTGCTTCACATGCTTCTTTCCAGGCTTGATTGGCAGTTTTAATTTGACCAGCTCCCTGCTTAAACCAGGCATTTCGTCATAGTCCCATGCGAAACAGTCTTTAAACTCTCTCAACAATTGGACCACTTCGATCTTGAGTTGAGGATGAACGTTGGCACTGATGTAAGTCGACCTTTTTATTACCCAATATCCCAAGTCTACTTCTTCAAGGGGATCCTGAGCCAGCATCTTAATGTTTGTTGCTAGCGGATCCTTCTCGAAACCCAAAGGCTCATCATCATAGATCGCGTCGAGCCTCTGGTCTTGCTCTTCATCTTGACCTTTATCAGGTGGCATTGGGTCAAAGTCCTTCCCAGGACCTATTGATGGAGAAGCTTCACTAGCTTCGGCAACCATATTTTTGACCTCGGCCTCTACGGCCAATTGTTGCTTGTTTTCGGCTATGTAAGCTGAAATCCTCTTTAAAGCTGTAAACTCAGTCATCATTATTGAGTTCACTTCCCCATCCTGCGGGGTCGATTCCAGATACTCCCAAACATCCGAAGTTGTCTTCGCCTACTATCTCTCTGTCCTACCGAAAACCATAGTGAGGGTGTAGTGACAAGGAACAATAAGCGTTGTCATCAGGGGTAAACGCAAACTCAGCCGAATCACAAGGAGCTATAGTGGCTAAGTGTTTGTCAAATTGGCGCTTATCGACATGATTGATAGGAGTTTTAAAGTACCCCTGATCCGCCTCAATATTTTCGACGATGCCATATGGGCGCCACATTATTATCCTTTGGTGCATTGAAGATGAGACAGCTACAACTCCATGGATCCATTCTCTCCCAAGCAACAGATTGTAGTTAGCCTTCGTTTCCACAATCATAAACATTGTGGACCTAGTGACTGTCCCCATAGTTAATTAGACTTGGATAACCCCTAGGGTGGAACCTACTTTACCTTCATAGTTGGTTAACACCATATTATGAGGTTTGACATCAGTATCATATTTGCCAATTTTCCTCAGCATGTGGTGAGGCATCAAGTTCACAGTCGCTCCACAATCCACCAATATTTTATTAACCGGGATATCTTTGACTTTTCCAGTGATGAATAGGGGTTTCAATTGGCTCTTCATGGCTTCACTGGGCCTTTCAAAAAAGGCATTTTACTCTTCAACACAGACATTGTTCATTACATAGTAACAAACTGGCTTATGAGTGGCCATCTCCCTCTCTTTGATACTATCACTGTCTTCGACTTCAGTAATCCTATCGAATTCCCTGGGCATTACTGATACTACCCCGACTAAGATGTCTAAGGAAGCTTCCGAACCAGAGTCGAAGTTGTCAATCAACAATTCATCTTCGATGGCCACCTGATTGTATTTTTCTCTGGCTGTCTTTCCTAAAATATTGGGATCTCTTTTGGTGAAGTTTGGGTTATCTCTTTTCTTCACAATCACGTTGGTACTCGACTCAGCCTGAGATCTCGTCCTAGGGTTTTTTCGCCTTCTTTGTTCTCTTCTCCACTGAGATCTCGTCCTAGGGTTTTTTCCCTTATAATTCTCGGACACATGTGAGGTCCTTTTGTCGGACCGACGGTAAGCCAACGACAAACTTCTTTCAACCTCGAAGTTCTGTCACTTTCCATGACCGCGTTTCCTACCATCAGTTTTCTTGACCCACTTTCCATTTGATCCCTCTATGCTTGGCTTGAAGGTCATGGGATTGAAATTTCTCCCTGCTTGCTTGGTTTCGCTAAGCTTCACCATGTGGCGTCTAGGATCAGGATATCTCTTGGGATCAAAATCCCTTTCTGGATTACCCATTTGATTACTTTGGATGGCTTTATGGATATCTTGGTGTTTTACTTTCCTAACCCCTTCAAGATTCTGAGCTGCCTTTTTGTCAAAAACAACACTACGCCTAGGGAATAACATAACTTCCAACTTCTTTTTCTGACACCTTCGGAGGAAGTCCGACAATGTTTCTTCCTCCTGAGGGAAGGCGACCTTGTTATACTCCTGCTATCGACATTCATCATCGACCTCCATAGAGGTTTCTTGAGATAACTCCACCATATTAACCTCCATATTGATATCCTCAGTAATATCCAACCTTTGGAATTGTTTTTGAAGGCCGTCAGTGGCCTTGTCCATCTGAACGAAATTATTAGCGGTTTCTTTAGTAATCATCATTAACTTTGAACTTCCAGCGTCCTCGAAATTTGAGACTTCAAGGTTTTCCTTGTTGACATCCCTTGTATCCTTTTGGGCGAAATCATCAAAAGGTGCTTGCTCGAAGTACTCATGAACCTTAGCCATAACAGGTCCATTGAAGAAATCTTTAGTGACTTCGGCCATGTAGAAATCATCAGTGACTTCTATAAGGTTCACTTCTTCTGGCTCAGTATAATGATCCTTAGCTATCTGTAGAGGATCAGAGTTGATCTTCATCTGGCTCCGTGTTTTGTCTCCGAACTTGAGTCTTCCCTCCTGGATGACACTCTGCACAAGGTCCCTGAAAAGAAAACATTGAGACGTTTTATGACCCAAAAAACCATGGTATTTGCAAAACCCTCTTTTCTTTCTTTGTTCTAAAGGGGGTACTTTAGCACCCGAAGGTACTATCATCTGACCATCTTTGGCTAGTAAGTAAAAAATTTCGTCACATTTTGTAACGTCGAACGTATATATTTTCTTAGGAAATCTGTCATTCTTTTCAGGTTCGACAGGATTTTTTCCGTTCGAAGGGGATAAAACTTTGCATGCATATGGTGGCCCTTGTGTCAATTCAGCAAGGTCGATCTCATTCTCGTTGAAGTCTGAAACTTCATGACATGAACCTTCATCATCATTCCTGAAATCGACATAGGCCACCCTTTTACCCTTGTTCGCCCTAGCCTTTTCTTCCTTTAAACGTTCTAACTATCGAACTCTGTCAGCCAATTGGGCCATATCCCTTAGGTATTGAGTATCTAATTTCTTTCTAATCGAATAGTCAAGGCCCCTAGTGGCCATTTCGACCAGTTCATGCTCTGGTATTTGCGTAAAACACCTGGCTTTGAGTAGTCGAAATCTGTTCAGATAGTCATCAATTGGCTCAGTGAACTTTCGTCTGACACTAGCCAACTCTTTCAAACTTATTTTCATTTTCCCCATGTAGAACTGCTTATGGAACATTCTTTCCAGTTGGTTCCATGTGTGGATCGAATTTTGGGGCAAGGTTGTGAACCATGTGAAAGCATTCTTTGTGAGAGAACTTGGAAAACATTTCATCCTAAGGCTTTCGTTATTTGACATATCTCCAGCCTCAATTAAATATCTCGCCACGTGTTCAACAGTAGACTCAGTAGTATCCCTAGCAAATTTGGTGAATTTGGGGATTTTGGTCCTGAGGGGTGCTTCTGCTTGTAAGATATATTCTACTAAAGGCGATTCATAATTTGGCCTTCTAAGGATAAAGTTTACCCCGCTTCGAACCATGATTCTTTCGACTATAGCTGCTAGGTTGTTATCTGCTGCCGTATCGTCATGGCGAACTTGACGTATGATATCATCAGCATTTTGGTTCCTATTTACCATTAACACCCTCGGTTCCCTGGGTACATGTGGTTCGATCTTAGGGGGTACTGCAACTCCCCATTGGTTTTGTGGGATCTGGTTAATGGTGAGGTCTTCCTCAAACGTGGCCTCTTGATTTTCTCTTACCCAATCCCTAGGAATATGACGTTGATGCTGAGGTATACCAAGAAACTCAAACATTCGAGCCACCTGTGTTGTCTTCTGTTGATTCAACTGAGTCGTATTCTGAATCAGAGGATTTAGCACAATGGTCAAAGACTGAGTCAACATTTGGACCATTTCATGATTGCTTTCGTCCATCTGTTGCCTCCATGCTACCGCAGAGTTATTAGTAAGAGCAGGTAGTTGTGTTGGGTGTCTCAAACCTAAAGATTGGTTGGTTCGACCCATGTTAATCCCGAACCCTTGCACTGGCGAATTTATGTTGATCACCGGTTCCGAAAAAGTAGGACCCGCGTTCTGTAGATTATCCATCACTGAAGTTGGCATTCCATATGACTGCTCTTGACAACTAAATGGTATTGAGAAACTAGGGGGTACCAAGGACCTATTTGGAATATCTCTAATTGGCGAGGGAGTGTGAGGAGGTCCCATAGGCCCAATGTAGGTTAAAATTGGTTCAATATGGGAGATCAAATTCGTAGGCATCGAACTCACCATAGACGGAACTACTTCGGACGCATGCGCTGTGGCCGTGTTTGCCCCTATCAAAAAAGAAGGGGGCATTGTGTTACTAGTTGATGGATTTTGAGAGTTTTGAGTTTCTGTCAGATTCACATTCTCCATCCTCGTATAGGATTCTCTCCCTGTTCGTCGTTCTTCATTTATGGATATTTTACCACTTCTTAATAACATACAACGAATCTTTCCCCAAACAAAACTTAACAACCAAAACTACACACAATACGTAACGTTAGCACTGTCCCACTGGGCGTGCCAATTTGTTTACCTAGAAAATTGGTAAACAACCACTGATCTTCCAAATTTCTAAATTTGGTTACTCGCAGGATCAATCAGATTGATCCTAGGACATGTGCTAAGTGTTTTAGAAATATGGTAGTAACGAATAATCAAGACTAAGCGTCAAATCATAGTTTAGAAGAAAACTAACAACAAAGGGTGAGTTGAATGAAAGAAATCTTAAATCATTGTTTGAAAACTAACAGAAAAGAGTGAAGTAAACAACAGAAATCATAAAGGATTTAGAAATGAAAAAGTAAATGTCGCAAGTGCAGGAATCTTAAGACTGTAAAGTAAGTGTTGAATGCAAGGAAAGAACGAAGAAATCTTAAAACTGCAAAGGACAAAGTAAAAAGGAAGGTGTTTGAAAATAAGAAGTGAGGAAGTATATTTCTGAAGAAAAAGTAAACATAAATTTATATTGCTTGGAAATAACTAGTATGTCTTAGTGTTACAATTACGTGTGCTTCCACATCCAATCCAAAACTCAAACCTAGTATGTCTTAACCTTACAATTAAGAACGATTTTCTCTTACTCACACTTAGGGTTTCAATTTCAACCTTCTTAAATCTCTCCTAGTAGTACCGCACATTCTTTTCGTCTTCTTTGCCATGTACATTTCACCTTTTCTACTCGAATATGTCCTCTCTTATGTTCTTTCTTTTTCATATTTTATATTATTGTTTTATCTTCTAATTACATTTTTATTGCACATTTCTTCTCAATCTCGCATCTCTTATGTTTTTTTTCATCTTCTATAATCTCTCTTCTCATATGTTTTATTATAATGTTTTTGATATTATTTTATGCTACTATTTTATATATATTTTTTATTCCACTTTTTTCTAATCTAATTTTTTGTATATTGAATGAGAAGTTTTTCTCTAAATATGATGAGTTTTGATGTTATTTACTAATGTATGAATGACTAAACACAAAGTTATGTTGTTCTCTATAGGTGTATGTATGGCTAAATAAAAATATTGTAAAAAACCGAACCAACCGAACCAATCCAAACCGCATTGATTTGGTTTGGTTTGGTTTCTAAAAGCCAACCGAACCAAACCGAACCGCATGCTTTTTTCTCTTGCGGTTCGGATGATTTTTATGGTCAAAACCGCCCAAACCGCACCGCGAACACCCCTATTGTCTGGTGACGTCAGAGTCATCATTGCCTTTTTCCTACCCACGTCTTTTCAACCCACAACAGAATCTTTTTTACTCATCACGTTTCCTAGCTTCAAGGAAATCATGGGCTACATCATTAATTGTCATCTCCATTACGATGCCCAAGGGAGACACGTGTCCCACTAACTAGTCCACCATTAATGTTGATTTGAAACGTTTTTTCTTCCAAGCATGCCTATAAAACCCAATTACTTACCCATTTCATACTTTTCTCACGTTTTCTGAATCTCCAAGCCCTAAGGTCTCATTTCTTCAAATACTTTTTAACTAAAAACCCAGATTTCTTTCAAACCTTAACAATGGCCACCTCAAACAAAGCTCTTAAGGGAACACGAGTCTCTGTCAAAACCACTGCCAACAGGTCTAAAGCCCTAAAAAAGATCTTCGAACTTCCTCCATTCGCTACGCTACCTGCTCCACTCGCAGTTGGCAACCGTGAATGCATACAAGAGCCTCAGACGGAAGAACAACGCAAAATTTACGCTTCTCAGGTACTTATTCCTGTTTCCGTCTTTGAAAAAACTTATGCATTATCTGGGACTTTAGCTGAGTTAGATGCTGATGCCAGCAAACTTAGATAATTTTTTCCCTCTTACCACAAATGCAAACCTATAGGGCAGGCTAGAAACCCTAGGACTACTTCCACTGAAAACTCTCAAGATGGGAATACTATAGATCTGAGGTTTATGAATAATGGTTTTAGAGCCTTCCATGCTACCCCAACTTTAAAAGATCCCACTGATTACTTAAATTGGTTAACCAAAGTAGAGAAACAGAAAGTCCAGGCTTGGAAATATATAGGAATATATGACCTGATTATGCTGCCAAAACTGGACGTAGATTACAACACTCCCATGTTGATTTCCTCACTGTACTTCTGGGACAATACACATTATACCTCCCATCTTCCTTGTGGAATGGCCGCACCAACTCTCTTCGACATGGCCGCCATCACAGGACTGAAACCCACTGGACATACCTATGATCCTGATATTGATTCTATGGATACTATTGCCTTTTCGACCATTAGAGCAGCGTATTCAACACACATTGCACATTACCATGATAAAGATACTGAAGCTGTCTCCGACGTGGAACACATAGCTTTTTTGGCTTTGTGGCTGTCACATTCCGTGTTTTGCTCAAAATCCCTTCAAGTTGCCAAAAAATATCTTACTTTAGCCAATTCAAAATCCTTTATTTAAATTTTGAGTTTTGATCGAAAACCGTTTTCAACCGCTTCTCCAAAGAACCGCTCTAAAGTCTCAGCTGTAAGCTTGACCTTTATCCACCTAGCCAAGTTGACTCGCTTCCATCTAGTCGAATACTACTTCTTGGACGAAACCAGCTATACATATTTGTTTTCCAATTTTGGTAATTCTTGATGGGCGTCGAACATATGAGCTAACATGGTGATTACTGGAAAAAGGTCATTTGTAGTAGGTTTGAAAGTCCACCATATGTTTGGTGTGGAATCAAGGAAGTTGCGTGCTTCTTTGTTGTTGTTAGAAAATTGTAGAAGAAGTCTTGGTGTGAGGCTTGAACATAGATCTCACAATAGTTAGAATCTCTCACAGGGTGTGAGAGGACTAGATGTACCCTTGATTGGAAAGAATAACTAGTATACATTGTTATGTTCTTTATTCTTCTGCATTTAAATTATGCACTTTACTTCATAAGTTCATCAAAATATTTCCAGAAAAATAAAAACATAAGAACATCTCTAAAATAATCGAAGAATTCTCAAAATTTAATTCACCCCCTTTTAGATTGCACTATGAACTTATAATTGGTATTAGAACAGGTTAAAGTAACTTGCTCCCCGATCCAAAAATTATGGCTTCCGCTAATCCGGTTTTTAGAGATGGTGGTAGTGATAATAAACATCCATGTTTTGTTGGTGACCATTATGATTTTTGGAAAATTCTCATGCAAACGTATCTTGAGGCACAATGCCAAAGTTCATTTTGAATGTTATTGAAGATGATCATTTCATTCTCATGAGTGTTATTAATGGATTTTGTACATCCAAGATCAAAAGTTCTTGGAATGGTGATGATAAAAAGAAAATTCTATTTGGGATATCTCATCATAAAACAACAAAGGAGATTTGGGATACTTTAGAAGTCGCACATGAAGGAATGATAGAGATAAAACGATCTAAATTAAATACTCTATCGCAAGAATATGAATGATTTAAAATCCATCCCCATAAATCTATCTTTGATTTGAAAAAGAGATTTAGTTATTTAATAAATCATTTGATGGCTCTCGGTATAAGTTTTACAAATGATGAATTAAATCTAAAAGTGCTTAGATCTTTGAGAAAAACTTGATAACCAAAGGTAACAGTTATTTCGGAAAAGAAATGTCTTTCAAAATGTATTATGCAACATTGTTCGGTAAACTTCAAGAGCACAAGATATAACTTGAAAAAATAGAAAGGCATGAAGATGAAAGAAATAATTCAAAAAGACTTGCCTTAAAGACTAGAGTAAAAAATAATGATATCAATCAAGAGGATGAGTCCACTTATAACGAATATGATAATCTTATCAAAAGTTTTGAAAAGTTCTAAAGAAAAGAAAGGAAAATGAGGTCATTTAAGAAGAAGCACCAATAAGGAAGGTTACATGCTTTGAATGTGGAAAAAGAGGATATGTCAAGAGTGAATGCCCTACATTTAAAAATAAGTAAATTCAAAAGAAAGAAAGACAAATGGCCAAGAAAACATATGTAGCATGGAATGACAATGAAATAAGTTTCTCTTCAGATAAAGATCATGCAAGCTACGCATTGATGGCATCACAACATTCAAGTGATGATGAACATGGGGTTAATGATTCTGAAATTGATGAGAGTCTTCCATATGATGAATTAAAAAACTATTTTCATAAATTATGATAGCAGTCGTCATTACGTGATTTTTATGAGAAAACTCGGATAAATTCAGAAGAACATTGACCAAAAGAGAAGTCAAAGTGTGAAGAAATAAGCAAAAATCCCAAACAAGAAAAAATAAATAAAAACTTGGGGAAATTTGTGAAGAAAAAGTGAAAAAAACAAATGATTTTCTTCTAAAATCCTCGCGCATGCGATGCATCCTATCGCGGTGCAATGAAGCTTGCATTACGGCGCGATACCGACTCGTCACGACGCGATGACATGGTTTTTGGCTGACACACAATTTTCTATTTAAAGGGATGTTTGACTACTTTTTTCAAGGTTTTGAATTTTATATTAAAAGTGATGGCTATGGATATTCAAGGGGTGATTTTGGAGCACATTATAGTCATTAAAGAGTAATTCTTTAATAGATTTTGATGATGAAGACTTATTAACTCATGATATTTGTTAATTTATCAATGAGTAGCTAAGCTTTTCTAGATTACATCTTTTTAAGATGAACCTTATTTTTACTTTGTTGGATCATATGTATGTTTGATATTTGTTGAGTACTTTTAATGTTATTATCTAATTTATAATTTTTTGTGTTTAATGTTTTTTTGTCTCTTACAGGTGTACAAATCGATCTACATAATTAGGGATTTCTGACGATTAGGTTGTTTATCTGATCTAGGAAATTTATTCAACTTTGTAATTAATTAGGGACATATAATTAGAAGTTGCTGCTTATGAATTAACACACTTAGAACGCCTAGTTTAGCTTTGAATTGACCTAAGGAATTATAGGATTATCGTATAAATTAGTGAGCTACATACCAAGGAATTGGGTGTAGCGGTTTTGTTAATTCACAATGAGTTGATTGAAACTTAATAAATACACAATTCATCAATAAGTAAAAATAAGGGGATTCAATAATAAGGACCTAATCGCCTTTCTCATCTTGACTTCCACCTTTTTAATTTCTCGTTCTAGAACCACTTTTCTAACAAAAATCCCCCCTTTAATCACTTACAATCACACATGATTTTCTTATTAAATTATAATCCTTATGGAGACGATCTTTTTATTATTACTTTGACATTATCGATATACTTGGCGAGAGGTCATAAATTTTTTGGCGCCGTTGCTAGGGATCGTTGATTTCAAAGAAAATTTAGTACAGCAGTTTTAGTTTTTAATTTTATTTTATTTAGTTTTAATTTTTAATTTTTGCAATTTATATTTTATTTATGAATTTTATTTTGTAACTATTTTTAGTTTTAATTTTATTTCTAATTTTGTTTTATTTATTTGGTGCGGTGCTACAAAGGTAGTTCTTGTTTGTTATGCGAGGTACTGGTTTAAAGATGATACCGATCGATCTCGAAATTGAAAGAACATCATGTAGTTGCATGTTTCTAATACATTCAAGGGGAACACCCTAATATGGTTATTTTTTTGCTTGTCTTATCGCTTTCATTTTCAATTACTTTCGGTTATTGAATCTCCTTCATGATTGCACTTCTCTGGACTATGTTTTGAAATGATTCATTTTTAGCATGCATAAATCACTAGTTATGTTTGAACTTGATCAATATGATTTTAGTCAATTAATGTTGCTTTTTATGATTCCTCACCCCAAAAGATGGAGAAAGGTATTTGTTTTGATGTTTCAAGTGTGATAACGGAAAAACTGATCAACGCCGAAAGTTCCAAATAGGATCTTCAACCTTCAATAAAGGACGAGGACATTAAGGAAGATGAATAGGAAAGATCACATGAAGATGAAAAATAAGATACCTCAAACCATCTACCTCAATATTGGACAATCATAAAAGATCATTCGTTAGATCCAATTATGGGAGACATCAAAAGAGGTGTAAGTACTAGATCACAGGCTAATAATTTATGTATGTACTCTGCTTTCATTTCTTAGATTGAACCTAATTCAATATCTAATGCTTTACTTGACGAGGGATGATTGCTTATTATACAAGAAGAACTTATCCAATTTAAACGTAATGACATTTGGGACCTTGTTCTGCGTCTAGTTGATAAAACTGTCATTGACACAAAATGGGTATTTTGGAACAAGATGGATGAAAATGGTGCAATTACTAGAAATAAAGAAATATTAGTGGCAAAAATATATAATCAAACTGAAGGAATAAACTACGAGGAGACTTATGCTCCTATAGCTCATCTATAAGCTATTAGACTCCTTTTGGAATTCACTTGTTGCCTGGATTTTAAGCTTTACCAAATGGACGTAAAATTTTCTTTTCTTAATGACCATATAAATGAAGAGGTGTATATCTCACAACCCCCAGGTTTGAGGATAATGATAATCCTATTCATATTTTTAAATTGAAAAGAGCCCTTTATGGTCTCAAACAAGCTCCAAGATCTTGGTATGAGCAATTGAGTGAATTTTTGATCAAACAAGGAATAAATCGTGGTAAAGTGGACACCATTTTGTTTATGAGACATAAGGAAAATCATATTCTACTGGTTTGAATTTATGTAGATGATATATTTTTCATATCTACTAATGAATCTCTTCGTCAAGAACTTACGAGTTTGATGCAGGTAGAATTTAAGATGTCTATTATGGGAGATGTAACATATTTCTTAGGATCACAAACCAAGCAAACTCAAGAAGACACTTTGATAAGTCAAGCAAAATACTGCTTAGAGCTTCTCAAGAAGTTCGATATGAAAGATTAGAGAAGCATCTTAACACCAATAGCTTCAAATATGCTTATTGATAAAGATGAAAGAGGAGTGGATTTCGAAGTAACCAGGTATAAAGGTATAATCGGATCCTTACTTTATTTAACCGCGAGTAGGCCAAATATCATGTTTAGCGTGTGCATGTGTGCTACATATCAAGCATCACTTCAGGAATCCCGCTTTAAGATTGTAAAGCGTATTTATAGGTATCTTAACGGAACCTCCCACCACTGACTTTGATATCCTAAAGGTAGTGCTTGTAGCTTAGTAGGTTTTTCTGATTTCGATTTTTCCGGGTGCAAGTCGGATAGGAAAAGTAATAATGCTACTTGTCACTTATTTGGAGGTTGTTTAGTTTCTTGGCGTAGTAGCAAGCAATATATTGTCGCTCTTTCTACCGTCAAGGCTGGATATGCAGCCACTAGTAGCTCTTGTGCATAAGTCTTATGGCTAAAGTAACAATTGCTAGATTATGATTTAAAACTTGGTTGCGTTCCGATTAAGTGCGATATCGGTAGTGCAATAAGTCTCATTAAGAATCCGATACTTTATTCATTGACTAAATAGATTGAGATCCGACACTATTTTCTTAGAGAACACGTGGAAAAAGGGGATGCTTTCGTTGAAACTAAAAGTCATCTTGCTGACACTTTTACAAAACCATTGTCATCAAATCCCTTTCATAAGTTTTGTAGGGATTTGGGAGTCTTAGAATCTTCGTGCTTTAAATAGAATACTGATTTTGTTTAGTGTCATTTGCTATATTTTTTTCACTAACACTATCTTGTAGCAAATCATAGCTCTTACCAACTACATCGATATCTCTCTATAACTTGTGTATCTGATTTTATGTAATTGTATATGTTTTTTCTAGAGCTATGCATTGGTTTTCTTATTACCTTCTTCATTTTACCCATTTCATCTCTAGCATATGTTCTTGATTGATCTAATTTACATTTAAGTCTCTTCAAACGCGTATCCCTAATTATGTGCATTTGAGCATTTGTATACTTGTTCATGCATTATTTATGTTATTAACTCATTTCTTTGCATAATAGTTTTATTCACATCATTATTTGCTATTAAATGTTGGTGTTGCCTATCTATTTGCATTTTGTTTCATGTAGCATGTCTATTTTCGTGTTCTATATCCGATCTTTGTTGTTGTATATTCTTATTAGCTGTTTAGCTTACATGTTCATCTGTAATTATTTGTTTGTGGTTGTTTATTTGGTTTTTATACACATTTCAATCTATCTATTTTTTATGTTGTCAAAGGGGGTGGGGGAGGGGGGATTGTAATGTGAGTCTAGAATTTTTTTATGCGTTTTATTCAGTGGTTTGACAATTTACCCCCCTTTGACAAATACCATTTAAAAGAAGTAGGTTCTTCTATCCAGATTGCCTAAGCAGAGACTGTGCGGAAGGCTACAAATAAGGTAGAGTTCTTCTTAAATCTTTGGACAATTCATCTCTCAATGAATCAGTAGGATCAAGAGGTGATTTTAGCATACAAAGGCTTGGAGAAAATTGGTGTTATTGGAAAGTTCAAGAAGCATTTATCGAGTAAAGATTACACATAAAAGTTTGGTATTACGTTGTATATAATTCAAGATCCTGATAGGAGATTTTTTTTTCTCAACATTATTATGGATTGATGATTGTATGAACTCTTACAAATATTTACCAAATAAAAAGAAACAACGCAAGTTCCAATGGGAAACCTTTGAAGAGTTCACGTAGGCAAAGCGATAATGAACACCGAAACACTATAAATCTCGGTGTCATCTCTCTCCCTTACTTTTGCATTTAATTTTCGTAGGATTTGCATGCTCAGGTATTTCATTTCTAGCATAGTTTATCTTTTATTTAATTGGTAGCAATTAATTATGCAAGGTAGGGTTTTGTCAGAATTGGTGCCCAATCTAGCTGAATTGGTGATTAAATTCTGAGAAATGATTGAGGTTAGAATTCATTGAAATCGAATCATTGTATAATCACATACCGTGAAATATATAATTGAATTAATTGAATACCTTGTGTATCATCAATAAAGCTATCATTTGGTATTTGATAATTGTTTAAGAGTTAACGTGATCAAGTTTGAATAAAAGTATAATTTTCACATTTTCTCTTCAAAACTTTCGCGCGCATCTTTTAAAAAATCTATGATACTCTTTTTGAAAAAGTGGTTGATTTTTTTCTAGGGTCTATTCACCGTTTTCTACTTCCCTATTCACACCAAAGACAGTGCACACACTTTGCAAATGGAAAAGAGAGACACTTCAAGCTAACGAAGAAGTAAAAGAAGAGAAAGTATAGATGTCAGTTCCACCACTTCAAACGTTGGGGGACTATTGCAGAAGGACTAATTTAAGACAAATTTGTTTAGGATTTCAACTAGCTAATGCAATAACCTTTGAGATTAAAAATTATGTACTTACAAGTTTGAAGGAGTACCAGTTCGACGGGAAAACAATTAGAGATCCTTGGAAGCATCTCGCTAAATTATATGAGACATGCTCGATGTGCAAGCCTACTTGTGAAATCACCGACGATCGGGTAAACTACATTTGTTTGATTTTTTCTTGATAGGGCGTGTGAAGGATTGGCTACAATGTATCCCAAATGACACTATCCATACTTGGAAAGAGCTCGAAGACAAGTTTCTCGATAGGTACTATTCCAATGCTCAATTTGTGAAAAGAAAATCCATAATTACCAGTTTTTCTCAAGAAGAGGCATAATCACTATCTGATGCATGAGAAAGATTTAAGTTTCTACTCCGAAAGTGTCTAAATCATAACATGAGCTCTATAAAACAAATGACACACTTCGTCGATGGGTTGAGAACACAAATGAGAATACTTCTCGATGCCTCAGCTGGCTAGTGAAATCACCAAAGATTAGGTTTGAATGAGAACCTGTTCGACAGGAAAGCAATCCGAGATCCTTGGGAGCATCTCACTAAATTATATGAGACATGCTCGATGTGCAAGCCGACTTGTGAAATCACCGACGATCAGGTAAAATTATGTTTGTTTGGTTTTTCCTTGATAGGTTGCGCGAAGGATTGACTGCAGTGTTTCCCAAGTGTAGGGGTGTTCGCGGTGCGGTTTGGGCGGTTTTGACGATAAAAATCATCTGAACCGCAAGAGAAAAAAGCATGCGGTTCGGTTGACTTTTACAAATAAAACCAAACCAAACCAAACCAAACCAATGCGGTTTGGATTGGTTCGGTTGGTTCGGTTTTTTACAATATTTTTATTGAGTTATACATACACCTATAGAGAATAACGTAACTTTGTATTTAGTCATTCATACATTACTAAATAACATAAAAACTTATCATATTTAGACAAAAACTTCGCATTCAATATACACAAAATTAGATTAGACAAAAATGGAATAAAAAACATATATATAATAGTAGAATAAAATAATATCAAAGGTATTATAATAAAACATAAAAAACATATGAGAAGAGAGATTAGAGAAGATGAAAAAAAGAACATATGAGATGCGGGATTGAGAAGAAATGTGCGATAAAAACGTAATTGGAAGAGAAAATAGTAACATAAAAGATAAAAAAGAAAGAACATAAGAGATGAAATATTAGAGTAGAAAAAGCGAAACTTACATGGTAAAGAAGATGAGAAGAATGTGTAATACTACTTGGAGAGATTTAAGAAGGTTGAAATTGAAATCCCAGGTGTGAGTAAGAGAAAATCGTTTTTAATTGTAAGGTTAAGGCATACTAAGTTTGAGTTTTGGATTGGATGTGGGATAATTGAAGTTTGAGTTGTAACATAATGCGGTTTGGTTTGGTTTAGTTCGGTTTGAAAAATACAAACCGCAAACCAAACCAAACCGTGCGGTTTTGTTAGAGAATGACCCAAACGGATCCGAACCAAATGCGGTTTTTTGCGGTTTTGGTTTGGTTTGGTTTGGTTTGCGGTTTTCTATTAGGTTGGTTTGGTTTTGAACACCCCTACCCAAGTGGCAATATCCATACTTGGAAAGAGCTCGAAGACAAGTTTCTTGAGAGGTATAATTCCAATGCTTAGTTTGTGAAAAGAAAGTTGCGATTACCAGTTTTGCTCAAGAAGAGGCAGAGTCACTATCTGATGCATGTGAAAGATTTAGTTTTCTACTCTGAAAGTGCCCAAATGACAACATGAGCTCTATAGAACAAATGACACACCTCATCGATGGGTTCAAAACACAATCAAGAATGCTTCTCGATGCCTCAGTTGAAGGTACATTGAGATTAAAGGTCGATGAAGAGTTAAAAACAATGATTGAGAATATATGTCAAAACGAATATTATTCAAGGGAGCATGCAATGAAACAAAAAGGTATTCATGCAGTTAATTCGACCATAACTTTGTCCTCTCAGATAGAAGCACTTAATAAACAGTTTGTCGCATCCCAACTAGCACAATATAATGTGAGTCATATTCAGATACTTCGTCGTGACTGTTGTGGAGGAGAACATGCCAATGGTAGTTGTACTATAGAGGTTGAGAGTGCAGAAGTTCAGTATGTTAATTTTCAAAAGAATAATTCTTATTCCAACACCTACAATACGGGTTAGAAAGATCACCCGAACTTCAAGTGGAGCAACAATCAGACTTTTAATGCTAATCAAGATGTTTAACAAGCTCCATAATCACCTCAACGCAAACCATCACCTCTTGAAGAGGCATTGTCAAGTTTCATGAAGTCTATGCAAGTCAGTTTCGCCAAGTAAATAAGGATCAAGAAAACATGGCTAAATCTCAACAAGAGATGGCACAAAACCAGATAATGATAAACAAGAACACATAAGCATCCATAAAAAACTTAGAGATGCAAGTCGGTCAATTGTCTCGTCAAATGGCAACTCAAGCTAGTTCAAGTGGGGGATTTATAGGTAACACCGTAGATGATCCGAAAAATGAAATGTGTAAGGCCATCGAGTTAAGAAATAGAGTGGCGCCTTCTGTAACACCTCAAAATTTGCCCTCCTCTTCTTGGGACTAGTTTAGCATATTGCATTTCATTTTTTAGGACATTAGGTATTTGCATGTTGCATATCATGTGAGAACAAGCAAGTCATCCTCCTAAGTCTTTCTCAGAAGATAGAGAGGTTAAGAGATTCATGCCTGAGGGTCTCATGGATTGATCACTAGCCATCTGAGGGTTTGTGCTTCAATTAGGGTTTCTTGGTCCTTCAAGGAGTTTAAGAATTAGCTTATTGGCGAGGGTACATCATCATCATCATGGTTATGTCATCCTCAAGTCCTCAAGGGGCTCATTGTTCATGTTCAGATTCTTTGGGATTAGGGTTTTTGACCTCTGGTCAACCTTAACCAGTTGCATTCTACCAGTCAGGGTTTCTCAAGGAGATGGGGTTTATTTCTTGGATGGAGATCATATTATTATTGTGTGGAGCTTACAAGAGCTAGGGGTTCCTTTTGGAGCCAATTCCTCAAGTGGTTGAGGCTTAAGCTGATCAAAGCATGGCTAGGTCATCTGAGGACCCAGAAAGTCAACAGAAAGTCAACTGAGGGCTAGGAGGTGGAGAAATGAGTTTCAACATCTTATTCATGTCCCAAAAAGGCTTATTCATTATTGCAAATGCATATCTTGAAGAATTTGAGGCCAGATCAAAACATTCCAAAAATGGAAAGTGGTCTGTAATTGAAAGTTTCCAAAAATGGAAAGGTTTTGGTTCAAATTCAACTTGATCTTACATCATCAAAGAAGCTTAAAATGAAATTTTGTCCAACATGAAAGTTGAAGATCTATCTCTCCCATTTCCAAAAAGTCCAAGATCATGAATTTATGATGAATGGTTAAGGAGATATGATCAAATCATTGCCAAGTGTGCTTGAAACTTCAAAAGGCCATATCTTTTGACTCATAACTCCAAATTGAGTGCTCCTTTTTGCCAAATTCTTCTCATGACATGAACTTTCCAAATCATTCATCACATTGCATGAAATTTCATCACATAATCATTTGCTCATTCATGTGATTTTTGGAGGGAAAATCATGAATTTAAAATTGGTGCATCATGTGGACTTTTTAACCATTCCAACATGTTCATGAGAGGATTTTAAGTGAAATTGCATGGCCATTGCTACTGTTCACGTGGGATTGCATGCATGGGGTGAAAAAACCAATTTTTGCATAACACCTCTTTTCTCACTAAATTTCATTAACCAAGCCTAAACATGATTAGCAAATGGATTAACATGTCATATAAATAGCTAATCATAACAGAATTGCTCATTATTCATCATTTCTAGATCTAGAATTTTTTCCCTCCAAAATTTTCTCTCAACCAAAATTCAAAATTCTTCCACATAACATTGAGTTTTTCTTCCATATTCTGGTTCTATGATCTTGATTTAGTGCAGATCCAGCTTTGTTTTGAAGGATTCGTGTGGAAATCAAGCATGGCAAGTTCATGAAGATGAAGATGGAGTTTCAAATTTGAGCAAGATCTAAGCATCTCCAAGCCTCAATTTCAACTTCAGGATTCATAACAGTGATATAGGAGTGGATTTACACGCTTGCCAAGCCTTGGATCTGCCACTGCCATTGTTGGATCTTCAAGAGGTCAAAAATTCGAACCTCTTAATTCCTGTTTTTATGTACATAATATTGTAGATCTTGTTGTGGTGAGAATTCTGATATAAATATATTTGAATTTGGATGAAAAATGAAGAAGATATGTGGATTTCAAGTTTAGATCTAGAAACTTCTTTGCTTCGATTTAGAAAATCCATGGAGATTTAGGCTTAGATAATATGATATTTGAATTCTACATTGAAAGAGCTTTCCAACGATATATAGTTTGTAAAATTCTGGAAAAAAATTTTTCGTGAACAGTAGCCACCACCGTCTTCATGAAGAAGACGGTGGTTTCCGCCCGTAGCGTCCACGTAGCGTCCGCCTGCGCATGCTGGCTAGGGCTTGGCAAAACGACGTAGTTTTGGCATAAGCGTGTACACGCTTCGATTCCTGCTAGCGCCACTTTTTCAAATTGCTTCACATTTATTCATTTCCCTCCCTTTTCATGTATATGCTTCATTTTAATTCAATTTTTTTTATCCAACTTCAAAAAATCATAACTAATTGTAGAATGATCCAAATAATTCCAGGTTTTTTGCTACTTGATCCTTGAAATGTCTAGAATTTTATAATGTTAATTTCTGGAATTGTGCATGGCTGGAATTTAAATTGTGTTAGGATAATTGAACATGTGTACATTTGTGACCTTGCTCCATTCATCTTATCATGAAATGCTTGATATTGATCCAAATGCCATGAAATTTTGCATGATTGTTCTTGACATGTTGATGGATGTTTGAGGCTTGATTGTGCATTTTTCTCATTTGCCATTTCTGTTTTATACACATGTTTGCATGGTGTGACAATTTGTGTCGCACAATTTGATGATCAACTTGTGCAATTTCATTTCCATATCAAATGATCTCTGTTGATTCTGATTTTTTGTATGATGATTGTATTGGATGTGTTTAATGCTCATAAATTTTTCCAGAATTATTTGAATCATTTCTGTTTTGATTTGGAATTTTCATTCTCAATGTCCAAATGTGAGCTTTGAAATTGTCTTTGACTTCCCTTGCACATGAAATGCCTTTGCTTGATGATTTTGTTTTGGTCCTTTTTAGGACATGTTCATATGTGTTTGAAGTTGTATTGTGTTGAATATTAGCTCCTGTTTTGAATTTTTTCTTCACCTTTGACCCTAGGCTTTGACCTAGTGGTTTGTACTTACATGTGAGCTTTGAATTTCAGGACCAAGCATCCAATTTCCATGGTTGATGTTGCTTCATCATTTGAATGTTGATATTTGCTATTGATTGCTAACATTTGGTTGTTTTGTAGGTTGAGGATAATTCACTTGAGTTTGCCTTATGGCTTATATGTTGTACATTGGGATTGTCTGTTTGTTATTGACTGTTGTCTGTTTGTCTAAATGCTGTACTGATTTGTTTAGTTGTTTACACAGGTACCTAAGTTGCTTTAAGTTCATTTGAACTTTGCTTTGCTTGTGGTTGGCATACCACTTAGGTATAATCCCTATTCTTCATGTAGTCTGGAAGACCTGTCATGTTATTTTGGCAGGCACCTGTCTGAATCCCTCCTTAAGAGGCAATGTTTGTGGTTGTTTATCTTTGTGCCATGTACATTTAAAGACCTCCTAAGTGAAGAGGCATTGGCAGATAAAAGGGATGTGCAATCCATCCCCTGCTACTCGGTTGTGTCATTCATCTTGCTCACACCCTGTGTTGATGCACTTTGAATAAAAACCCAAAATCTTGTTGTGTCAAGTCATGTGGAATAGAGTCCCACATTCTGGACTCCCACACATTCTTTGATTCAAGCTCACCCAGGCCTGGGTTAAGATCTATGAGGCATAACCCTCATCTCCATTTCATCTGCTCACCCTAACTCTCAATGTTAGAGGTTAAGAGCCTGACCACCCTTCCAGTATTTGGCTTGTTTGTCAAGGTCGATATGACCCCTTGACTAAAGCCCAACCTTGCTTGAGCCCCCTTGGTTGTGTATAGTGTGTGCTATTTGCTTTTGATGTTTATCGGCTTAGCTTCTCATCTCCTTTCTGTAGGAGTCGTATGATCAACTTTTGAGGAAGTTGACGTACGTAGAGATAGACTTGAGTTGACTCACTACCTGTGTGAGTCAAACTCTTGTTAGAAACCTCAACCTAGGACTATTGTGGATTACATGATAACTATTAGGCTCGAGTCAGTCTCCCTTTTAGTTTGTCATTTCCCAGTCTCTGGTTAGGATAGAAATTTCTCCCCTGTTAAGGGGAACTACGTCGCCCTGATCCTCATACCAGATGAGGTACGTAGGCAGGAGATCGTGCGAGATCTCTCCGGGCATCCTTTTTTCTTTTTGTGTGTGTTTGCTTGATAGTTATTAGGCTCGAGTTCCAGACTCCCTTTTAGCTTGTCTGTTTGATAACCTCTTGTGTGTGGGTGTGGAGTCTGATGTAAGTCCAGTGATTGGCATTCGGTTTCCTGTGGGTGTTTGTGTGCTTGGAGTCTGATGTAAGCCCAACGATTGGCATTCGGTTTCCTTGTTTGCGTTTGATTGTTTGGAGTCGAACGTAAGACCAGCCATTGGCAGTCTGTTTCCATTTGTGTGTTTGCTTCGACGTCTCAGCGTCTTGGTGTTGTGTTTTGTTTCGGCGTGCGTTAGCCGAACTACGGTGGCTCTGATTCTCATTCCAGATGAGATACGTAGGCATAGGATACGATATCCTATCGAGCCCTTTTCCCATTTCCCCGAACTACGTTGACTCTGATGTTTGTTTCTGACAAACTACGTAGGACCAGGATGCGACATCCTGCCGAGTTACCTTCCTCCGTCTTTCACCTGTGTTGTATTCTAGTGTTTGTGCATTCTTTGAGAAGTTTATTTAGCAACCTTATTCTATTCTTTTGAGCGTGGATCCCGTCGAGTACGACAGACGTGAGGGGGTGCTAATACCTTCCCCTTGCGTAACCGACTCCCGTACCTTGTAATCTCCGGTCGTAAGACCATTTCCTTTCCAGGTTTACTTCGAGCGTTTCCTTTCCCTTCTTTGGGATAAATAACGCACGGTGGCGGCTCTGTTTGTTTGCTTTTTCCCACCGGTTGTTTTTCGCGTTGCGACCACCTTCCGAACCAATAAATTGCAAGTAAAGAGAACAAAGGATCAACAAAAGTTGAGAAGACAAAAGGTAAAAATGTGATAATTGAAAAGGAGATTGAGAAAAGTTCTGAGGAAGAAAAAAGTGAACATGAGAGTGAAGATGAAGTTAAAAGGTACACCATTGAATAATTCATTGATAAAAATTCACACTTAAGAAGAACCAATAAAAACATCTTAACTGAGCCAAACCCTAAGGTACCCGACTACATCAAACCACCTTATCCAATTCTGAAGGAGACACCTAAAAAGGAAAAGGAAGTGAGTCAGTTAAAAAGGTTTATGGAAATGTTGAATAAGATACAAGTCAAAATTCCATTTTGTGAAGACATTGAGCATATGCGTGTTTATGTGAAGTTCATGAAATAACACTTATCAGGAAAATGGAAGTTGAAATATGATGAAAACATGCTTTGGTGGAAGAGTGCAATGCAACCATCCAGAGGAAGCTTCCATAAAAACTCACTGATCCAGTTAAGTTTATCATTCCTTGTTCCATTGGTTCACTAATCATTAATCATACATTATGTGATTTAGGAGCTACCATTAACTTGGTGCCTTTGTCCATGATGAGAAAGTTGAAGTGTGGGGAACCAAAGCCAACAAATATGACCTTGACACTAGCCGGTCTTTCAATCACGTATCCATATGGATTGCTGGAAGATGTTCTTGTTAGGGTTGATGGGCTATTACGTCTAGCTTATTTCGTAATTCTTGACATGCCTTGAAGATTCAGAAATAACACTAATGTTAGGAATACCATTCTTGGAAATAGGTAAAGCTCTCATTGATGTATCGCTGGGAGAATTGATATTGAGATTTAACGAAGAAAAATATGTCTTCAATGTGTTTGAAGTGCTGAAGTATCATAAGGAAAACCCTAAGTGTTACCCGGTAAGCATGGTGAAAGAAAAATAAAAAAAACTTAATAGAAAGAAATAAATTTTAGGTAGGCCAGGAAGTTGTGCTGTATAAATCTCGTTGGAAAGGATTACGATAAGTGAAAATCTAGAATTAATGGTCCTTTTATTATGAATGAAGTTTTTGCAGGTAGACCGATTGAAGTAGTTGATCCAGGAGATGCACACACCTTTGTTATGAAAGGAGAGAAATTGAGGTCCTATGGAGGATGTGAAAACGCATCGAAGAAGGCTTCTCCAATGCTCGCAGAGCCTTTGATCATAGAGTCAAGCTAGTGACCATAAACAAGCGCTTAATGAGAGGCAACCAATCATTTTAATTTTCTCGTAATTTAAATTTTGATGCAGATAATTTTCATTTATTTGTAAAAGTGTGTTCTTTGTGTAATGCATGATTACGTTCCTTACGATGCAATGCATCATAACACACACATGATATAACAATTAAATAGACATTGTCTGAGAGTCGTTGAGGCCTAACGTTCGTGACACGAAAGCATGCAACGCGCGCAATGTAACATAACCAAAACCTATAAATTTCCACTTTTGGCAACTTCATTAGTATAATTTCCAAATTCTCTTATTTTCTACTCAAATTCCACTATTTTTTTTAATTCTTGTGCTATTTTTTGTTGTTGTTATTGAGATTATCTAGATGGCACCCAAGAGAATATGCCAAACTCAAGCTACTTCATCATCCAACCCAACTGCACCTAACACCCTATCCTTTTCAACTTATTTGTTTCCCCCTAAAAAGCACCAAGAAAGATAGAATATAGTCAGAGACTATAATGTAATAAAGGAGAGAGCTTTTGAAGTTGACGACATGGAAGGCTATGAGGAGTTGGTTACTATGTTAGAAGAAAGAGGTTAGACCCGATTCAATAGCTTAATCCAAGAGACCAATCAATCTATTAGGCTGGAATTTTATGCTAATGTAACTCGCTATCCATTCAAAGATTATACATCATATAGGTAAGAGAATTAACTATAACCCTGATAGAATTAATTCTCTGCTCCATCTTCAAACTCCTTCTAGGTGCTATGTTCAAAATATGAGAGGTGTTGCTTTAACTGAGAGTATGAGGGAAAGAATGTTGGCTGAATTTTGTCACCCTGAGTCTCTATGGGTAATTGTTTAAGAGAATATGTTGAGATTATGAAATACAGATATATGCATGATACCTAGTGCTTGAGCATCATTTATTATCCAAACTTTAGAGTCTTCTTCCAACCAAACAAAGTTCATAATGAAGAGGTGCCATGCTCCAATGGCTATTTTGAATAATGAACCGATTGATGTTGGATTTTTGATTATTGATAACATCAAATATATGGCTGACAAAGAACTTGTGGAAAATTGTGTGTTATTAATGAACTATGCAGGTTAGCTGGAGTGCAGGCCCAACCTGATGATGTGATGATTAGTCCAATGATGCCAATAAACAAAAGCACCATGAGAAGTTTCGTACCCCAAAATTTGTCTTCCTTTTTCTCTTCTCATCTGACTTATGGCTTGAGACTTATTCATATTTCATTCACGTGCATCATTCATTCATGATTAACACTTACTAACGAGCATTATAGATCCAAGGTTTATGGTTGGTAAAAACAAGGGTTTCGCTTGAAGATTGTGGTATTGCGCACCTTATGGGCTGAAACCCTAATTCTTGAATTTGCTCCTCTGGGATCTTGTGTTTGACCTTCTGTGTAATTAACCTGACTTATGTACCCTAATTGTGGGTCCATGGTTTGAGGTGTTGCCTATGGAGCTTTGGGATTCGTTTGAAACCCTAATCAGAGATAATTGATATTCAGGTGCTTTGCTGGTTTGGCTTTCTGATCTATGGTTCATCAAAACCCTATTCCTTGACTTTGAGGTTTATGAACCCTATGGTTTGCATTGAAGTAGTGGAAACCCTGGTTATGGTTCATGGCATTGATACATCACTTGAGTTGGCTTCTCACCTAGCTCAAGATTCTTAGTTGATACATAGCTTTGAACTTTGAACTAGTAAACCCTAATGCATGGTGTTATGTGATTGATTCAAGGCATGTTTACATTAATGTTTCATTGACCTCATGGTCTCATGATCCATTTGATCTGAGTCTTATTTCATTCCGACTTTATCCATTACTTTCATGGTTTTATTAAAACGTCAAGATTCATTCATCCTTTGATTTATAGTCCCATTGATACAAGTTCATTGTCCATTTGATCAAGTCATTCCATGAGACATTAATTCCAATTCATTCATTCGTTCAAACAAAGTCAAGCCATTATGCCTCATACATGAGCCCATGCATCAAAATAAAGGAAAAAACCTTTTTTTTTTCATAATGGTAATCGATTACCATGTTTGGGTAATCGATTACCCTGCTTCCAGTAGCCAAAAAACCATTTTTTCATGATAGTAATCGGTTACCATGTTTGGGTAATCGATTACACTACTTCTAGTAGCCTAAAAAACCCATTTTTTGATGGTAATCGATTACCATGTCTAGGGTAATCGATTACATATGCTGGCAGTAGCCAAAATGCTGCATTTTTCAGCAGTAATACGATATCCTTTGCACTCCAAACCAATCCCAATGCTTTCATCAATACACATTGAAATCTTTAGATGATTATGCAGAAACCAACCATATCATTCATACATTGAACCAAGCTCTTAACACTTCAATTCACCAAACTTCTCAACATTTGTGAGTTACTTATAACAGTCCCAAGCTAACTTCTAACCTCTTTAAACTAATTCCAAACCACTTTAACTAACTCCAAGCTTTATTTAACTAATTCTAAGCCTTAAAAAACTAACTCCAAACCTCCATTTGATCAAAACCTATAACCTATATAAACCCATCACTCTCATTACACAAGGGTCTCAAAAATTGATCATTCTCTCAAATTACTCATTGCAAATTCATCTTTTCTCCTCTCGCTTCATCTTCTCCAATTCCTCTCCCTACACCAAAGCTCAAACCACCATTGGAGCAAGCTTCACATTGAAGTTTGTTATTAATTGAGGTAAAACTCTTGCCTTCAACAATCATCCCTACATTCATATAATCAACATCAACAACAACAATTCAATTTAGAATTTTTCAGAGTTGATTCTTGAAGAGGAAAAGTTCATAGTAGAAGTATAAGATTAAAGGTTCAAAGTAGCATATCTATGGTTTTCACTTCATCTTCTTCATCTTCATCACCTTCAAATTCTAGCAAGTTTCAAGACAATCCTTCGTCTTGCAGGTCGACGATTTTTATCCTTCCTTGTTTGCTGAATTTTTGATACCACAATGTAGCTTATGTAGTGGAGAATCAAAACCTCAAGGTTTGATGGTTTGACTCTCCTCCATCCCCATTTAATTTCATATTTTGTGCTTAGGGTTCTTGACTTTAATGACTCAACTTATAGAATTGATTAACTTGTTATTAGAATAGATGAGAGATAAGGATAAAAGAGGTTGAGAGGAGTAGGAAAGTGATGCATTTTCTTGATTCCGGACAACTCCGCCGCCTCTGGCGCGGTGGTGTCGGAGCTCTGGTGGTGGTTCCTTTTGACATGAAAATTGGAAGTTGATGTGCAGAGAAGACAAAGTGAGTTTGCTAAAGTTTTGCATTTCCCTTTGCGAATTCTGTTGGGCTTAGCCATTAAGCTTTTTGCTTTCCACACCCTTGTTTCACAAGGTGCTAGCCATGTTGGGTCCAACAACATTTATTTGAATTTGGGCTTATTCTATTGGGAACAAAGCCCCTATTGCTTAATTCTTCACTCTATGTTCAGATTCTGCACCTCTTTCCTTGGGTTTGTTTATGATCTTAGGATTATTAGATTATGATTTTTAGAATTTTGAGCTTGGATTAGTGATAAAACTTTTAGAAATGTTGATAATTGGTTTTAATTAGATTTTTTTAGGAAATTAGAACTAGTTAGATTTAATTGATTTTCATTAGGATTTCATGATTAGGATTTAATTCAATATTAATGATTTTGTGAAATGACCATTTTGCCCTTAAGGCTTAAAATCTTGATTTTTGTACATGCTTCCTTAGTTTAGGGTCTTAATTAGAATTGTATGATTTTACTTAGTTGATAAATCCATTACGTTTATATTATGCTGATCGGTCACCATTTCCATTGAATTCCCACCTTTTATCCGGCATATTTTCATCACTTTGGTAAGATTTGTGGTTGTTTTTAGTTGTTTTAAAGTCATTTAACATGTTTCGTTAGTTTATTATTGCATCGCATTTTGTTACATGTTTGTGTCAAAAAGTCTCTTTTATGCTTCGATTTGGTAGTGTTAGAGTTGCAGGTTGTTGCATAGGTTCAAAAGGACTAATAGCTGAGTGTTGGATGCTCTGGAAGGCCAAAATATGAAGATGCAGAAGGTCAACACGGGCTCTCGTGTACATCAACACGGCCCGTGTTGTTTGCCAGGAAGGAGCACTCAAAGAGGGGAGTCAGGGGGTTAACACGGGCACCCGTGTACATCAACATGACCCGTGTTGATGCCTCTGTAGCTTGATTTAAAAAAACACAACTTTTGAAGAGCAACACGGGTACCCGTGTGAATCCACACGGCCCGTGTTGATGGGCGCGGCTGAGAAATTTTACTTTATGTCGTGTGGATCTGCCCTGTTCACTAAGGGTATTTTGGACTTCTTGCTGGGAGAAAAAACCATCTGAGGCTATTAGAAGAATTTAGAGAGAAAGAGAAGGGGACTTTTTGACGTACGAGAGAAAAACATTGCACTGGAGAATATAGCTACTACGGAGAATTTGAAGACGGCGAGATTCAAGGGCATCAACCATTGAAGATCAAAATCTCCTAATTCTTTGTAATGTTTAATTTCCACACTATGATTTCTTTGAATACTATGAGAGGCTAAACCCCCCAATGCTAGGGGGGTGGTCCTGATTTGATCTTATGTTATGAATTCGAACCATGGATTTTCTTATTACTATGTTACGTATTTCAATTCAATTGTGTGATTTTATTATGCTTTTGTATCGGAAAAATATAATTAGATCTATGACTATCAATAACAGGATTGTGATTGTTAGGGTTTTCACACAATTGGGTTTATAATTGCATCACCTAGGACTAGGAACTTTTGTAAATCACCATAAACCTTGATATTGTTTATGATTAAAACCAATGATTAGTTGAATGAACATTTGAGTAAGAATTGGTAGTTTAATAGTTTCTTCCTTAAGGACTTAAGGAAGAACATTCTGAGGTTAGGTAATTGAATGTTTCATGTGTATTGAGGAAATCTTGACTTGAATTCATAACTAGTTAAATCAACCACTCACCCTAGCATGTTTCATCTTAATAAATTATTCTTTACTATCTTTTTGTGTTTGTTGTTATAAATTCCCAAAACCAACCAAACCATTGTGTTTTTGTTCAAATAGAATCAGAAGTAAAATAAGTATTTCCTACGCAATCCCTGAGATCGATACTTGGGAATAAAACTCCTTATTACTACATCGGTAAAAATAGTACACTTGCTATTTTTCCGATCAAGTTTTTGGCGCCGTTGTTGGGGATTGCCAAAATACCTATTTTAATTTTTATTCTATTGAAATTTTGTTGCTCGTCAACCAAAACTTTATCTGTGACAATCTTGTTATTCAATTCTAATATTTGTCTAACTTGTTTATGCGAGGTAAGGCCTCATCGGATTTTTCTTTTGACGCAGAACCAGAAAGAACTCTTCAAGCTAGACTGAGACAAGCTAAGCGAGAAAAGCTGGAAATAGCAGAAAAAGCGGAGGAGGAAGTTGTTTCAGTGCACTCAGAGAATTCAGATTCAGACGCAGAAACAATTCCTGAGGTCATGGCTGCAGATCCACCACCACCAGAGAGACTTCTCAGTGACTATGGTGGAAACAACACTCCGGGTGGTCGTATGACAATTGTAAACCAACCGGTAAATGTAGAATAATTTCAGCTACATCCCAACACAATTAATCAACTCGAAAGGCGGTCCTTTTCTGGAAGAGTGAATGAAGATGCCAACAAGCATCTCCAAAGGTTTTTAACTATGAGCACAACGCTTAAAATGCCTGGATATAACGAAGAAGCAATAAGGCTTCGTATGTTCCCATTCACTTTAGCAGATGAAGCCGAAGAGTGGTTCTATTCCTTGCCTGCTGGCAGTATCACTACATGGGAGGAGATGGAAACAACATTCTTGCACGAACATTTTCCTGCATCAGTGTCACTGAGAAAAAGATACGAGATTCTAAATTTCAAGCAGAAGGAGGGTGAGTCACTAGGAGATGCCTATAAAAGATTCAAGAGAATTCTAGTGGCTTGTCCTACTCACAACATGGATGAAACTGAGCAGATGCAAATATTTGTTAATGGTCTTCGAATTCAAACGAGACAAATCCTTGACTCAGCAACTGGTGGCTCAGCTAACTTTGCAACAACCACCGGTATGAAGAAGATAATTGAAGCAATTGCCTCAAATGAGCATCTGGAGTTGTATGATAGGGTGTCAAGCAAATCTGCAGTAATTGATTTGAAGCTTGAAACAAACAAACATGTAAAAATTGAAGAAGCAGTTGCTGCAGAGGTGGAGAAAAGGTTGAAGGCACTAAACATAGGTGCTCAGAAAGTGGCTCAAGTGCAACAGACACCAAACGATGTGTGTGACATTTGTAATGGACCACACAATACTGTTCATTGCTTTGCAACACCACAACATATAGAAGATATCAAGTTTTTAAAGCAGAATAATCCCTACTCTAACACTTACAACCCAGGTTGGAAGAATCATCCAAACTTCTCCTGGAAAGATCAGAGAGGGAACGTTCCGCAACAGGGTACAGGGCAATATCAGACTCAGTATCAGCAACAGCAACAACAAAAGGCACCTAAAAAGGCAGACTGGGAGATTGCCATTGAAAACCTGGCAGCTCAAAATAGGCAATTTAAAGAAGAGACTAGAAACAATCAGAAAAACACCACCGCCTCCCTAAAGAATCTCGAAGTTCAGCTGGAGCAGATAGCATATCAACTGGCAAGTTCTCGAACACCAGGTTCCCTACCAAGTGAAACAGTTCAAAATCCGAGAGGTCAGGAGAATGTTAATACTGTCACGACGACAGAGAAAAAGGCTGCTAAAAAGAAAAAAGTTATATCACCGAGCAAGCCGACTAAAGAAGAAACTACAAAAGGAACTAAACCGGTGATTAAGTTGCCCTACCCTCAGAGAATGACAAAGAAGGAACTTAGTGAGTCAGACTTGGAGAAATTCATGATAATGTTTAAAAGGATTGAGGGTCATATGGCCTTGTTTGAAGCACTTGAAAGGATGCCCATGTACAAGAAATTCGTGGAAGAAGTAATGGCTGAAAAGAAACCAACCACTGAAGAACAGGTATCCGGTAAGGAACAATATAATGCAAACTCCCTGGAGCAGAACATTCCTAACAAACAAAAGGATCTAGGAACCGTCACAGTACCATGCACAATCAAAGAAAGAACCTTTAAAAAGGTACTAATAGATTTTGGAGCTAGTGTGAATCTGATGCCATTATCGATCTATCACAGGCTGGGTATTAAAAAGATCAGTGATATAAAGACCAATCTGAAGTTTGCGGATCACTCAAGAAAAGATGCATATGGTATAGCTGAAGATGTGCTGGTAACAATAGCGGACTTGACTTTTCCAGTCGATTTTGTAATCCTAGACATACCTGAAGACAATGAGGCACCCATCATTCTGGGTCGACCTTTCATGAAGACGAGTCGATGCAAGCTCGACATGGATGAGTGCACGTTAACGTTGAAAGTTCACAATAAGGAAATAACATCGAATGCTATTGAAGACCAGGAGATGGAGGAAGATACAAAATCTCAGTATCAAGTAGGCTTAATCAGGACATTGAATACTATCAAAGTCTCACCATTGCCAGTAGCCACCCTAAACGGAAAGATTCCTAACACCGAAAGGAAGGTTAAAAAGGAATCGTGGCACAAAGGAGTCCACACTGATAAAAGAGACAACGCCCGAGTTGTAGACAAGAGGTGCAACAAGGTTTTGAACCTGAAATACGCCCCATGATAAGGGAAATGAACCGTCGAGCCATGCGACGTTAAACGAAGCGCTTCGTGGGAGGCAACCCACACGTTTGATTTCTAATTTATTTCGTTTTTCTTTTTCTTTGTGTGTGCTAAAATTTTGGTGTAGGGGAGGAGGAGAATTAGAAGGGCAAAGTCACAAACACCTTAAAATGGAAGGAAACCACACAAGTGCAGTAAAACAACAAAACAATTTTCAAATGTTGAGAGAGCCAGATCACCAACACGGGCGCCCGTGTTGAATAACACGGCCCGTGTTGATTGCCCTAAACCAAAAAAGTGGGCGTGTGCAGAGAGGAGGAAACCAGATCACCAACACGGGCACCCGTGTAGATGCACACGACCCGTGTTGTTTTGTACGGGATGAATTTTTGAAATTTTTGATTTTTTTTATTTTAAGTGGTGGGACCCACTTGACTTATGACTCATCTCCACCACTTATCCTTCATTATTCTGGTTTTACAAGACTCTCAGTCTCTCTTCCTCCATTGTTAACCTAGCCTCTACCTCCTCCACAACAGTAGTCGCTGTGAGTCCCCTTTGTATCTGGATTTAAACATTGAGGTCAATGTTTAGTTCAGGTGTGGGGGGTTTTTCCTTTCATGTTTTATTTCGTTTTCATTTTGTTCATGTTTTCCTTCATCATTTTTGGCTTTCGTTTTTGCTTCTGTTGTCGTAATATTTTGTTTTTATTGTTTACCTGTGTGTACAGAGTGATGAGAAATTGTTGGACGAATCCGGGATCGATTGTAGTGGATGAAAGACACTCCCCATACTTGTTCTGTTAAGGTACCCCGGAAGTTGATGCAACCATGAGAAAGTAAAAGTCGGACCCAATTTGGTGACACTGGACCGAGAGAGCGGTATGGTAGAACCGAATCGGAAAAGAAACCACATGACACTAGGAGGCTTCAGAGCTTGTAAGTTTAACCAGCATGGTGAGAATACAAAGGCCAAACACTAAATATCATCATGAGAGTTCATCCAGGTATGACTCTATCACTCTGACTTTGCGTATGTTCTTTTGACACTTCACAGCATGATAACACACACTGAGGCAAGTTGTTTGTTTAGCCCAAAGCCTTTCTAGCCATCCCTATTTGTATGTTTACCCTTCGTGAACCCCGTTGAGCCTTAGCCTTTTTGTTCGTAATAAACCCCATATTAACCATTAATCATTCATTTCTTCCATTAATCGGCATGATTGTTGTAAGTTACAAAATGTGTAAAAAGCTAAGTTTGGGGTGGTAATCTTTAAAGAAAGGACGAGTGCATAAGAAGAGATCGAAAAGTAATGAAAAAAGAAGAGACGTGTGTATGTCCTAATAAAAAAAAGAGAGAAAAAAAAGAGAGAAATGCACTTGCCGAGACTTAAGACTCTAACACCTGTAAAATGCTCACAGAGAATTGAGTTAAAAAGAGTCAAAAGTGAATAAACCCCCAGAGTTATGAGTTAAGCACGAAAAAAAGAGAAAATCAAACAACATGAATGTCGAGTTCAAAACCATTTGTTATCCATTTCTGTGTCTATCCTACCGTACCCAAGCCCCGTTACAACCGAAAAGACCTCATAAAGTGTGTGGAATCTGTTGTTGTAGTGAAATTAGAATTTATTCAAATTTAAGAGTTTGGTATTGCATGCTGTGCTGTGAGTGTAAACACCCTAACCATGAGAGATGTTGTGAGTATGTGTAAAAGCTTACAGGTAACGAGGCCTCTGATGTGGAAATATGGTGAACAATTTGAGTCGGGAAAATCGGAAACTTGATTGGAAAGGAAGAACACAAGTTGTGAAGGACAAGGTTGCATTGTGGAAAGTGAATTCGTGGGTGACCTTTGTTTGTACTCAATACATCACTTGAGGACAAACAATTAGACAAGTTTGGGGTTGTGATCGGTCACCATTTCCATTGAATTCCCACCTTTTATCTGACATATTTTCATCACTTTGTAAGATTTGTGGTTGTTTTTAGTTGTTTTAAAGTCATTTAACATGTTTCGTTAGTTTATTATTGCATTGCATTTTGTTACATGTTTGTGTCAAAAAGTCTCTTTTATGCTTCGATTTGGTAGTGTTAGTGTTGCAGGTTGTTGCATAGGTTCAAAAGGACTAATAGCTGAGTGTTGGATGCTCCGAAAGGCCAAAATATGAAGATGCAGAAGGTCAACACGGCCTCCCGTGTACATCAACATGGCCCGTGTTGTTTGCCAGGAAGGAGCACTCAAAGAGGGGAGTCAGGGGGTTAACACGGGCACCCGTGTACATCAACACGGCCCGTGTTGATGCCTCTATAGCTTGCTTTTAAAAAAACACAACTTTTGAAGAGCAACACGGGCACCCGTGTGAATCCACACGGCCCGTGTTGATGGGCGCGGCTGAGAAATTTTACTTTATGTTGTGTGGATCTGCCCTGTTCACTAAGGGTATTTTGGACTTCTTGCTGGGAGAAAAAACCTTCTGAGGCTATTAGAAGACTTTGGAGAGAACGAGAAGGGGACTTTTTGACGTACGAGAGAAAAACATTGCACTGGAGAATATAGCTACTACGGAGAATTTAAAGACGGCGAGATTCAAGGGCATCAACCATTGAAGATCAAAATCTCCTAATTCTTTGTAATATTTAATTTCCACACTATGATTTCTTTGAATACTATGAGAGGCTAAACCCCCCAATGCTAGGGGGGTGGTCCTGATTTGATCTTATGTTATGAATTCGAACCATGGATTTTCTTATTACTATGTTACGTATTTCAATTCAATTGTGTGTGATGTTATTATGCTTTTGTATCGGACAAATACAATTAGATCTATGACTATCAATAACAGGATTGTGATTGTTAGGGTTTTCACACAATTGGGTTTATAATTGCATCACCTAGGACTAGGAACTTTTGTAAATCACCATAAACCTTGATATTGTTTATGATTAAAACCAATGATTAGTTGAATGGACATTTGAGTAAGAATTGGTAGTTTAATAGTTTCTTCCTTAAGGACTTAAGGAAGAACATTCCAAGGTTAGGTAATTGAATGTTTCATGTGTATTGAGGAAATCTTGACTTGAATTCATAACTAGTTAAATCAACCACTCACCCTAGCATGTTTCATCTTAATAAATTATTCTTTACTATCTTTTTGTGTTTGTTGTTATAAATTCCCAAAACCAACCAAACCATTGTGTTTTTGTTCAAATAGAATCAGAAGTAAAATAAGTATTTCCTACGCAATCCCTGAGATCGATACTTGGGAATAAAACTCCTTATTACTACATCGGTAAAAATAGTACACTTGCTATTTTTTCGATCATATGCCTAGTTTCAACTATTATTTTAATCCCATTGATTAGTGTTGACCAAAGGACACTTTGGTCAACCAAATCCTTTGCAATTATGCTGTAAACCCCAAGGCCATTCAAGTGATCAAAAGACCCTTGAGCACTTGATATGGAAAGTTCAATGCGGTCAAGCTATTGTGGATACGCTGAATATCAGGAGCTCAAGACCTCAAGGTTCAAATGCAAGATCAAGACTTCAAAGTCAACATCAAATCAAGCATAACTATCAAAGTGGATTGCGTTCTCAAGCACAACAAAGGTGTTAACACTTGACAAGTGATTTTCAAATTGTAAGCCATAAGCCTTAGGCAATAAGGAATGATGAGACCGGGTTTCTCCTATCCTTGTCTAGAATGACTTTGGGTACAGGGCGTAAGCCCTAGCTATTCAAAACATTCGCCATCATTCATAGGCTTTAGCACAATTCGTATCAAATAATTGTTAAGCCTTCTTAATACAACAAACAACATGGCATCATCAAGATCAATAATCAGAAGCATTTAAGAACACCTGTCAATCATGATGAGAGTTACACGCTATGAGCCTTAAGTAATAAGGAATGATGAGACAAAGTTTCTCCTATCCTTGTCTAGAGTGACTTTGCGTAAGGGGCGTAGGCCCTAGCTATTCAAAGCATTCACCCTCATTCATAGACTTTAGTGTAATTTGAATCATGCAATTGACAAGTCTTCTTCTTCAAGAAAACATCAATCTTTCAACACCCCAATTATGGAACATCTTTTGCTATTGGCAACTTATGGTTGTACGCCCTCTTTCAATTCAGTTCTTTGCCTTGCGAGTCATGAACTCTGGCATTAGATTCTCTCCACCCTGTAAGGTGATAAACCTTGGCACATATTATTTGCCTTGAAAGGTGATAAACCTTGGCACTTGCCTCGAAAGTTGATAAACCTTGGCACTGTTCTTTGCCTTGAGAGTCATGGACTCTGTCATGTGATTCTCTTTATCTTGTGAGGTGTTAAACCTTGGTTATTCAATTCAATTATTTTCCTTGAGAGTCATGGACTCTGACATTTGATTCTCTTCGCCCTGTAAGGTGATAAACCTTGGCAACTTAGTTCTTTGACATCATCAGTTTTAAACTCTGGTAGTGATAACTTGCCTAGAAGGTCGTGAACCTTGACACTTCTTTTTCAGCCTTGAAGGTGATAAACCCTGGAGAGTGAATCTCGTTCCCTTTTGTTTCATCTTGTCGCAACCTGAAAAATACAGTGTGCGAAAAAACAACCGGCGAAAGAGAATGACAGAAGAGTCGCCACCGTGCGTTATTCATCCCAAAGGAGGGAAAGGAAACGCTCGAAGTAAACCTGAAAAAGGAAAGGACAAGACGGGGTCTCGCAACCAAATCTTGGGTTCGGGAGTCGGTTATGCGAAGGGAAGGTATTAGCACCCCTACGCATCCATAGTACTCTACGGGATCCACTTTTGTAGTTTTTGTCTAAAGGGTGTGGGTTTACCTAACGTGTTTATTTACTAAAAAGGTTAAGAGAAATGACTCGCGCGGATGTCGCATCCACTGCATACGTATCTCATCTGAATATGAGAATCAGAGTCTTCGTAGCTCGGCTGACCTATGAGTTGGGGGGATGTGTGCTCGTTAAGACATCGCGTCTTATGCCTACGTATCTCATCTGGAATGAGAATCAGAGCAAGCCGTAGTTCGGCTAACTACGGGGTTATGGATTGGGTTTTGGGTGAACAGCGTTACTACGCAATCTACCGGATGCTCGGCCTTTGGAGACTTACTCGCCTGTAGTAGAAGGAGTAAACGTGTGTTATGGAGAAGAAAAATCAATAAAGGGTTAGGGTTTGGGATGCTCAAGGGCAAAAAGGCAGTCCTTGACGAAGGAACCGCGCTACATGTGGGGATATGAATACAAAACACAAAACATGTATCTCAAAGTAAAATGCCACCCAGGGGCTCAAACATTGCCTCCTATCGAGGTCTTCCAGCTAAGAAAGCGATAAAGTATGAGAAAGGGAAAAAATTACCACACGGATAAAGATCCGAAGCTATAGCAGTTAAAGGGGCAAGAAACCCTGAAATGTCTCCAGCTGGACCGTCAAAGGAAATCAGTCAACACGAATAATCAGAATAAAACTCCAGGGGGTATCCCACAAATAAAGTGGGAAACCACGCGAGTGTCTCTGCGAAAGCCATGTGAGCCCTCACAAAACTCGACAAAGGGTTAGAGTAGTAGGATGAAATCAAGAGAAAACAATGCCATGGAAACACAAGACAGGTTAGAATAAACAAAATAGGGTAACCCAGAGTTGCCCCTAAATCAAAATGTGACCACATGAATAATTCCATCAAAATTCACAAAAGGCTCACAAAAAGGTATCAAATTCACCCATAATACCTCATACATTTAGAGCATTCAAATAAAAGGCATAAAGATGATGGATATAGGGCAAACCTGATTGGAGAGCTTGATTGAGTTGCGCCCGTGAGGTTTACAAGTTGAGTTCCTTTCAGGGTTTGGAGGTTGCTCTGAACTCTGTTGGCTTTTCTCTCACTATCTTTTCCTCAGGGTTTTGCTTCTCTTCCTTCATTCTCCAGTGAATCTCCCAGTGTAACTCCAAGTGTAACTCCAAGTGTCTTTCCTCTACTAAAACTTCAGTATTTATAGACTGATTTTCGTGGGTAATGGGCTCAAATGAGGGAGACCCAAGTCCAAAATAATTTGTTATATTTTATTTATTTATTTTATTTATTTATTTAATTAATTAATTAAATTTTTTTTTTTTTTCGTTTGTTTTCGTTTTTTTTTAATTAAATTTTTTTTTTCAGGAAAAATGAAGGGTAAATTTTGGGGTATTACAGCTGCCCCTATTCAATCAACTGGAGACCCGGAAAGAAGATGGCAGTTGCTTTCGTACTTTCGAGGTATCAAGGGATTGAATACAATAAAAGCCCAAAAATTTGCACTGAAGTGAAGTGAAGTAACAATGTCTGTCAGAATCAGCAAAGAGGTGGTCTTGAAAGAAGAATTCGTCTGGTACGGTGAGAGTCAGTTTGAATATCGAAAAAGAATGTTAAACTGGATACCAAAATAAATGGTAACACATAAATAACCATGGCTTGAATGCCGTTCATCAGTCTGAATACTGGAAAGGATTTCGATCTGAACATCGGAAAATGGGCCTGAATGCCACAAGTCGCATCGACCTGAATGTCGGAACCTTCTTCGATCTGAACATCGGAAAATTGGCCTGAATGCCACTTCGATCTGAATATCGGAAAATTGGCCTGAATGCCACTTCGATCTGAATACCGGAAAACTGGCCTGAATGCCACAAGTTGCATCGACCTGAACGTCGGAAACTTCTTCGATCTGAACATCGGAACACTGGCCTGAATGCCACTTCGGTCTGGTTACCGGAAAACTGGCCTGAATGCCACTTCGGTCTGGATACCGGAAAACTGGCCTGAATGCCACTTCGGTCTGGATACCGGGAAAACTGGCCTGAATGCCACAAGTTGCATCGACCTAAACGTCGGAAACTTCTTCGATCTGAACATCGGAACACTGGCCTGAATGCCACTTCGGTCTGGATACCGGAAAACTACCCTGAATGCCACTTCGGTCTGGATACCGGAAAACTGGTCTGAATGCCACTTCGGTCTGGATACCGGGAAAACTGGCCTGAATGCCACAAGTTGCATCGACCTGAGCGTCGGAAACTTCTTCGATCTGAACATCGGAACACTGGCCTGAATGCCACTTCGGTCTGGATACCGGAAAACTGGCCTGAATGCCACTTCGGTCTGGATACCGGAAAACTTCATGCCTGTCAGCATTGGCAGAAATAGGGAATGATAATAGAGGCGGCGCATGGGCCAATGACACTTGCTGGGGATAACAAAGGTAAGTCATGAACAATCTTCAGTCTGAGTACTGGAAACAACTTCTAGCTTATCACTTAGGATACCGAGAATGTTTTATGCTTACATGCGTATGCTTGAATTTTTCAGTGGCGTAATGCTCCATGAAATGCTACGCGATTTGGAAGGATGCAATGCAATATGATTCTACATGCAGGGATGCGAAATGCTGGGTAGAATGCCAAGCCGAGGCAAGGGGATCTGCTGGGGAAATGATCACCATCTTCTGGACCCTGGCAAGGCTGTTGGAGATGCATAGTGCAAAGAACTCTGTGGGGAGATGACTAGCCATGCGGTGTTCTGGCCATACCGAGACTCTGATCGGGGAAAGAATGGCATTGGAAGCCTGCTGCTGAGGAGAGCTACAATGATTCTGGCAACCACGATTTGCGAGAGATGACTCAGCAGGGGGAGCAAACACTGATACGGTACTGAGGTTCTGCTTCAAGAAAAGAAACCATGGATCTGGCATTGGGATTATCGATCTGGCATCGAACTCTAAGGAGCAGCCACTTCTGCTGGGAAGATACAGTCTGGCACTGTCAACTCCGCTGGGGAGTGTATGATCTGGCACTGTCAACTCTACTGGGGAGTGTATATTCTGAAACAACCGCTTAGGGAAGTACGGTGGTGAGAACCTGCTGGGGATTGAAGAATCCAACACTCTGATCAGCTCTGCAGGGATAAGACACCGAATTTGTCTGTTGGTGACTTCACTGAGGAAGATATTCACGATCATCTGCAGGGAATTTTAAGGAAATGCCCCGAGGGTATCTGTTCTGAATAGACGATCCAAAGCACTTAAAATTTACAGCAATTTTAAATGTTTATTAAGCATGTACCTGTAAAGCCCTTATGTGTCATGATGCAATGTTTATCAAAAATTCGGACGTCATTTTTGCAAACAAAACAGTAAAATGAAAATGAAAACAGAGATATACTGAATAACATGATTTTATTGATTGAACAGCCTCTGAATAGGCATTTACATCAGGAAGCAATCCCTAGAAAGAGGTAATCGCACAAAAGATAAAAACAAAAATTAATCTAATGGCAATGTGAAATGGATTTCTATTGGGTTCCAATTCTGCTATGACTTGCCCGTCTTCAAGATCCTCCAGATGATCAGCTTTCTGAAAGAGTGATTGGACTGTTTCCTATCCTTCAAAAATTTCTAGTCATTGGCACGAGATGAGATTTAGAACTACTCAGAACGCAGTCATTCGCTTAATCCCTAACTTTTGCCTGGATCGCCCTTTTCGGGTTTTCAATCCACCGGGATACCCATTTTTGCCTAAGTTGCCTTTTCAGGTTTTCAACTTACCGGGTGTACGATCTTTTCATTTTTAATCCCTAATTTTTGCCCGAACCTTTTCATTTTCTTGGTTCGTCGGGATGCCCATTTTTGCCTGGACTATTCTTTTTATTGTCCAGCGGGTCTATTTTATGCGAAGTATTTTTTAACTGCGTCTGAGTTCACAGGGGAAGTGAAGTTTTCACCATCCATAGTTGCAAGCATTAAGGCCCCACCATCAAAAACCTTGGTGACAATATACGGTCCATCATAGTTAGGAGTCCACTTGCCCCTGTGATCTGTCTGAGGAGGAAGGATCCTTTTCAAAACTAAATCTCCAGCTTGGAAACAACGAGGACGCACTTTCTGATCAAAGGCTCTCTTCATCCGACTCTGATACAACTGCCCATGACAAATGGCTGCCATTCGCTTCTCTTCGATAAGACTCAACTCATTGAACCTTGTCCGAATCCATTCAGCTTCGTCTAGCTTGACATCCAACAAGACTCTTAGGGAAGGAATCTCCACTTCAACAGGTAGGACTGCTTCCATACCATACACAAGGGAGTAAGGGGTTGCCCCGGTCGATGTACGTACTGAAGTGCGGTACCCATGCAAGGCGAAGGGTAGCATCTCATGCCAATCTCTGTACGTGACGACCATCTTCTGCACAATCTTCTTTATATTCTTATTTGCCGCCTCAACAGCGCCGTTCATCTTAGGGCGGTAAGGGGAAGAGTTGTGATGCTGAATGTTGAAGTTCTGACACAACTCCTTCATCATTTTGTTGTTGAGATTAGAACCATTATCAGTAATAATTCTTTCGGGAATCCCATAGCGACAAATGATTTCTTTCTTGATGAAACGGGAAACCACATGTCTGGTGACATTCGCGAACGACGCTGCCTCGACCCACTTGGTGAAATAGTCGATGGCAACAAGGATGAAGCGATGCCCATTGGAAGCAGTCGGCTCAATCTTTCCAATCATGTCAATGCCCCACATGGCAAACGGCCACGGCGAAGACATCGCATTCAGAGGATTCGGCGGTACATGCACCTTATCAGCATAAATCTGGCATTTATGACACTTCCGAGCATACTTGTAGCAATCTGACTCCATGGTCATCCAATAATAACCCGCCCTCAACAATTTCTTAGCCATTGCATGTCCGCCGGCATGAGTACCGAAGGAACCTTCATGAACTTCCTGCATTAACATGTCCGCCTCGTGTCTGTCCACGCATCTGAGCAAAACCATGTCGAAGTTCCTCTTATACAGCACATCGTCTTTGTTCAAGAAGAAACTGCCTGCCAATCTTCTCAAAGTCTTTCTGTCATTGTTGGATGCCCCTGCAGGGTACTCTTGATTCTTTAGAAAGCACTTGATATCGTGATACCAGGGCTTGTCATCGACTACCAGTTCAGCAACAA
This sequence comes from Lathyrus oleraceus, assembly GCF_024323335.1. NCBI lineage: Eukaryota > Viridiplantae > Streptophyta > Magnoliopsida > Fabales > Fabaceae > Lathyrus > Lathyrus oleraceus. Next base: position 157,883,033 of record NC_066585.1, read on the forward strand.
ACACATACGCGGCCCTGTCAAGGCGCATCACATCGATCCTGGGAGCATGGTTCCAACGAATTACCTTGATCATGGAGGATAGAGTAGCAAGTGCGTCTGCCATCTGGTTCTCATCACGAGGTATATGATACAATTTTACTGTTGTGAAGAAAGTCAACAGTCTTCTCGTGTAATCTCTGTAGGGGACCAGAGTGGGCTGGAGAGTATTCCAATCACCATTCACTTGATTGATCACCAGAGCTGAATCTCCGAAGATGTCCAAAGTCTTGATTCTCAAATCAATGGCTTGCTCAATACCCAAGATACAGGCCTCGTACTCAGCTTCATTATTTGTGCACTCAAAAGTCAAACGAGCGGTGAAAGGCATGTGGGCACCCTTCGGAGTAGTAATGACAGCGCCAATTCCACTACCTCTAGCATTGACAGCCCCATCAAACAACAAAGTCCACTTTTCGTTTGGATCAGGTCCCTCCTCAACAACTGGCTCTTCACAATCTTTCATCTTGAGGAACATGATGTCTTCATCAGGGAATTCAAACTTCATTGGCTCATAATCATCAATCGGTTGCTCGGCAAGGTAGTCTGACAGAATACTCCCTTTGATGGCCTTCTGTGACGTGTACTGAATATCATACTCTGTTAAAATCATCTGCCAACGGGCAACACGTCCGGTGAGAGCCGGCTTCTCAAAGATGTATTTCACTGGATCCATCTTAGAAATCAACAAGGTAGTATGGTTCAACATATACTGTCTCAGTCGGCGAGCAGCCCAGGCCAAAGCACAGCAAGTTTTCTCAGGCTGCGAATATTTGATTTCAAAGTCGGTAAACTTTTTGCTAAGGTAGTATATGGCATGCTCTTTTCGACCAGACTCGTCATGCTGTCCCAATACACACCCCATCGAGTTCTCGGTCACTGATAGGTACATTATCAGAGGTCTCCCAGGAACTGGAGGTATAAGGATTGGAGGTTTCTGCAAATACTCTTTTATCTTCTCAAAAGCCCTTTGACAATCTTCATTCCACCTGATAGTCTGATCTTTCCTCAGCAATTTGAAAATTGGCTCACACGTGGTTGTTAGGTGAGAGATGAACCTTGCAATGTAGTTCAACCTCCCTAAGAAACTACGGACTTGCTTCTCTGTTCTTGGCTCGGGCATTTCCTGTATTGCTTTCACTTTGTCAGGATCCACCTCAATCCCTTTTCCGCTAATGGTAAAACCCAGCAATTTTCCCGATCTCACCCCGAAAGTGCACTTGTTCGGGTTAAGTCTCAGTTTGAATTTCCTCAAACGCTCAAACAGTTTCTGCAAATTCACCAAATGTTCTTCTTCTGTCTGAGATTTGGCAATCATATCATCCACATAAACCTCGATTTCATGATGAATCATATCATGGAACAGAGTTACCATAGCTCGTTGATATGTTGCTCCGGCATTTTTCAGACCAAACGGCATCACCTTGTAGCAGAAGGTGCCCCATGGGGTTATGAAAGTTGTCTTTTCCATGTCTTCTGGTGCCATCTTGATTTGGTTATAGCCAGAAAAGCCATCCATGAAAGAGAATACCGAGAACTGAGCTGTATTATCCACCAAAACGTCAATGTGAGGTAATGGGAAATCATCTTTAGGGCTAGCTCTGTTCAGGTCCCGGTAGTCGACACACATCCGTACCTTTCCATCCTTCTTAGGTACTAGGACGATGTTTGCAACCCATGGAGGATAATTGGTGACTGCTAGAAACCCTGCATCCAACTGCTTTTGCACTTCTTCCTTTATCTTGACAGCCATCTCTGGTCTTGTTCTTCTGAGCTTCTGCTTGACCGGAGGACAACCTTCTTTGAGAGGCAAGCGGTGTACCACGATGTCTGTGTCCAGCCCGGGCATGTCCTGATAAGACCAGGCGAAGATGTCAACGTATTCTTGCAGCAATTCAATCAGCCCTTTCTTCACATTGTCTTCTAAAGCAGCCCCTATCTTGATTTCTCTCTTGGTGTCCTCGGTGCCGAGATTAATCACTTCAACAGACTCTTGATGCGGTTGAATAACCCTTTCCTCTTGTTTTAATAACCTGGTAAGCTCTTCAGGGAGTTCACAGTCTTCATCACCCTCTTCTTCAGCTTGAAAGATTGGATTTTCAAAGTCGAAACGAGCCATAGCAGAACCGTTATCAATAGGATCCGGTGTTGTGCATCTGCATGAGTGATGGTATGTGCTTATGAGTGTGAACAAGAAGTGAAAACTAAACAAAACATTGCCATTTTTTTTTATTTTGAAAAACTGCAAAAATAGAAAGACAGGGAACGAAATATTTGAATGCAAAAAGACGTCCTTTATTTATGATAAAAAATGCAAGTGTCACATAGGTGGGCCCTACAATGAGTCATTACGCCCTGGGCGGAACGTAAGACTTGGATATGCATGAATAAACAAAGAAAATTACTCTTCAAGAAGAGTGACTTGGATAATCTCCTCAAAAGACCAATTGTTGATGACTTCACCCGGGATCCTCGGACGCACCCAGTTGTCAATGTCACAATCACTATCCCTATCTTCTTCGTTGACTGCAGAGACTTGACCATACTGAATGATGCCAGCACTGGAGAAAGTAATCGGCCCCTGATGAGTCTGAGGCGTTGAAGTACACACATCTGAAACATCGGAATCCATTTCAGTTACATCATGGATTACAGAATCAGTAGGAACAACATCTACGAATTCATTAGTAGCATCTTCAAACCCTTCTTCCTCAACCCCTTCCGCAGACTCTTGGACAGACAGACCCTCAACCTGGAGGATACCTTTGTCGAGCAAGGCCTGAATACCCTGCTGTAGTTTCAAACAACCTCTACTCTGAGTGGCACAATCCAAACAACCCTTCCCACAACCGGGGAAGACATCGGCCTTCAGCAAGCATCCTTCGATATCCAACATTGGAGTCTTCAACTTCAACACATCCTTAATGGACTTGGCTTCTCCCTCTACCAAATTAACGTTCGCACCACCATGCTGGGGCATGGGATTGTTGACGACATTCGGAGCTGGTGCAAGGTCGATGGCCTTTGAATCTATGAGGTCCTGAACTACGTGCTTAAAAGCTTTGCAGTTCTCAATGTCATGGCCAGGTGCCCCAGAGTGGAAGCTACACCTAGCGTTGGCGTCGTAACCCACCGGAAGTCTACCAACAGGAGGAGCCAGAGTGCGCAGTTGCACAAGCTGTAGTTGTTGAAGACTAGAAAGCATCTGAGCGTACGACATTGGAAGGGTGTCGAAACGCCGGTCCATCATCCTTTGCCTCTGTTGATAAGCGGGTCTGTTACCCGGTTGTTGCTGCTGTTGATACTGAGCTGGTTGACGTTGTGATTGTTGTTATTGTAGTGGCGCTGCAGCTGGAATGGTCACAGCCGCAACATACGGTTGCTGATGATAATTCTGAAAATTATTCCTCCGGTTATCCCTGTTATGATAAGAAGATATGGCACTTGCATCCCCTTCTCTCCTCTTCTGTCCCTGAATGAACGGCTTCTTCACCCCTGATGAGGATCCAACTCCATTTTGGCTCTTATAGGTCTTTAGGTAATTCTCCACCCTTTCTCCGGTAGAGACCACATCAGCAAAGTTGGAAGCATTGCACCCCACCAGACGCTCCAGATAAGGTCCAGGCAGCGTATTCATGAACATGTTGGCCATTTACTTTTCCAACATAGGAGGCTGAACACGGGAAGCTGTATCCCTCAAGCGTTGAGCGTATTCCCTGAAGCACTCATTGCTTTTAAGAGACAGATTCTGAAGTTGAGTTCTGTCCGGAGCCATGTCTGCATTATACTGGTACTGCTTCACGAAAGCCTCCGCCAAATCCCTCCAGCAACGGATGTGGGCTCTGTCCAGCCTCATATACCATTCCAAGGATGCCCCAGCCAGGCTGTCCTGGAAGAAGTACATAAGTAGCTTCTCGTCGTCAGAGTATGCAACCATTTTACGGAAATAGGCTTGCACGTGAGTTTTGGGGCAAGAGCTGCCATTGTATTTGTCAAATATCGGGACCTTGAATTTCGGTGGCACTCGCACACCTGGGACCAGCCCCAAGTCAGCAACATCTACTCCCAGAAGATTATGTCCTTCCACTGCTTTCAACCTCTCTTCCAATCTTTTAAACATGGGGTCCATGCCAAAGTCTTCCTGAAGCAAAGGGAACTGATCATCCTGACCATCCTGAATGGGTTGTTGATCTAGGTTGATACGCGGGATCGGGATAGGCCCTGGTCCATTGGGACCATTAGCCTCTCCAGCTGAAGGATCAGCCAACGTCTCCGGTTGAGTAATAGGGGGATCCCTCTGTACCAACAATCTAAGCTCCTGCTGTCCTTGAGCCACCCCTTGAACCAAATCCATGAATTGATTCATGCGAATCTTCATCTCGGCGAGCTCTGCTTGTAGGCTCTCCATTGCTCTCTGTTGGTTCCTCCGGGTACCGTATCGGTGAATGCCTGAGTCAGCTATCCTGCTAGTGGGACACCAAACAAACTGAGAACACTGTGGCGGTACCTGTTATGCAAGACATGCGGATGACTATGCAAATGCAATGACATGTTTATCAATTCCAAAAGGTATTCTACCTCCTTGATTCCAGTCTCACATTTGATAAACAGCGTAAGAAGAAAACCCCGACTAGAATCAAGAAGAAGATTTAAACCCCCTTGAAAAGGATAAACATGTGTTAAATGATATGAATGCAAATGATGTGATGATGTGAATGCAATGCAGTGGTATGTCAATCAGGATTACTATATCTGCTTGAACATCTGTCAGGTTGCACTGTCTGGAGAGAAATTAAGAGCACACCAAACAAAGGTCATGGGATGGATCATGTTATCCTTAATATCAACCACCCATTTTGGCGGATTATGGTTTACACCTTATCAACACCCGAGTTTCATTGATATTAAGGATACCTGATCGGATCAACCATGAATCAAGGGTTTGTCGCAAGTCACGAGCATGGAGTTTAGGTTAAGAACCACCCAAAAGGAGTGTACTAAGGTTTAAACCTGCCAAACATGTTCTACAAAAAGGTTCCCATAGTCATAATCCCATCTTTCGGATATTATTAGAGGAACGACTACTCGTATTCCAACAATATTCTCAAGAGAGACTCTTATGAGTGTAGTATCGCGTAACAATCGTATCAAATCTTACATTTGAACGACTTTCGCACTACGTCCTACGAATAGGCCAAGATGGGTTAGGTAAACTAAGGTCCTTGGCTTCTTAGGTCTATATTGGAACAAGTAATGTCTAACCACAACTTACTTATGTGACATTATTGATCTCAACATGACCTCCACCAAGTGAATGGGCTTGCAAGTCAACTCGCTAAGGAATACTCCACACAAGTTGACAGGACTATGCCATTCTCCTATCTTAAGTGCACTCGAGTTCGGGTATAGAACTCATCTCACAAAGATCACCAAGCAGCCAGCCAACAGAAACAGATACAACAATGATATGTACACAATGTAATAAGGTAAAGCAGGTAAATAAATAACTGTACAAAAGCATGAACACCCAATAAACAAACAAACTACAAAAGCTAGGAGAGACTCGCTTAGGGAAGATGGACCAGCAAGAGGTCAACTTCTTAAAATCCCCAGCAGAGTCGCCAGCTGTCGCAACCTGAAAAATACAGTGTGCGAAAAAAACAACCGGCGAAAGAGAATGACAGAAGAGTCGCCACCGTGCGTTATTCATCCCAAAGGAGGGAAAGGAAACGCTCGAAGTAAACCTGAAAAAGGAAAGGACAAGACGGGGTCTCGCAACCAAATCTTGGGTTCGGGAGTCGGTTATGCGAAGGGAAGGTATTAGCACCCCTACGCATCCATAGTACTCTACGGGATCCACTTTTGTAGTTTTTGTCTAAAGGGTGTGGGTTTACCTAACGTGTTTATTTACTAAAAAGGTTAAGAGAAATGACTCGCGCGGATGTCGCATCCACTGCATACGTATCTCATCTGAATATGAGAATCAGAGTCTTCGTAGCTCGGCTGACCTATGAGTTGGGGGGATGTGTGCTCGTTAAGACATCGCGTCTTATGCCTACGTATCTCATCTGGAATTAGAATCAGAGCAAGCCGTAGTTCGGCTAACTACGGGGTTATGGATTGGGTTTTGGGTGAACAGCGTTACTACGCAATCTACCGGATGCTCGACCTTTGGAGACTTACTCGCCTGTAGTAGAAGGAGTAAACGTGTGTTATGGAGAAGAAAAATCAATAAAGGGTTAGGGTTTGGGATGCTCAAGGGCAAAAAGGCAGTCCTTGACGAAGGAACCGCGCTACATGTGGGGATATGAATACAAAACACAAAACATGTATCTCAAAGTAAAATGCCACCCAGGGGCTCAAACATTGCCTCCTATCGAGGTCTTCCAGCTAAGAAAGCGATAAAGTATGAGAAAGGGAAAAAATTACCACACGGATAAAGATCCGAAGCTATAGCAGTTAAAGGGGCAAGAAACCCTGAAATGTCTCCAGCTGGACCGTCAAAGGAAATCAGTCAACACGAATAATCAGAATAAAACTCCAGGGGGTATCCCACAAATAAAGTGGGAAACCACGCGAGTGTCTCTACGAAAGCCATGTGAGCCCTCACAAAACTCGACAAAGGGTTAGAGTAGTAGGATGAAATCAAGAGAAAACAATGCCATGGAAACACAAGACAGGTTAGAATAAACAAAATAGGGTAACCCAGAGTTGCCCCTAAATCAAAATGTGACCACATGAATAATTCCATCAAAATTCACAAAAGGCTCACAAAAAGGTATCAAATTCACCCATAATACCTCATACATTTAGAGCATTCAAATAAAAGGCATAAAGATGATGGATATAGGGCAAACCTGATTGGAGAGCTTGATTGAGTTGCGCCCGTGAGGTTTACAAGTTGAGTTCCTTTCAAGGTTTGGAGGTTGCTCTGAACTCTGTTGGCTTTTCTCTCACTATCTTTTCCTCAGGGTTTTGCTTCTCTTCCTTCTTTCTCCAGTGAATCTCCCAGTGTAACTCCAAGTGTAACTCCAAGTGTCTTTCCTCTACTGAAACTTCAGTATTTATAGACTGATTTTCGTGGGTAATGGGCTCAAATGAGGGAGACCCAAGTCCAAAATAATTTGTTATATTTTATTTATTTATTTTATTTATTTATTTAATTAATTAATTAATTAATTAATTAATTAATTAAATTATTTTTTTTTTATTTTTTTTATTTTTTTTTTTTCGTTTGTTTTCGTTTTTTTTTTTTTTTTTTTAAATTAAATTATTATTATTATTTTTTTTTTTCAGGAAAAATGAAGGGTAAATTTTGGGGTATTACACATCTGTAGTAGGCTGAACTATGATTGCTCTGATTTTCTCGTTGTACGATGAGAATATGTAGGCACGAGGGTTTGAATCCTCCACAGACATACTTATTTATTATTGTTCTTTCCTCCTTATGGCGTCATTCATAACTTCCATGATCCATTATCTACCATCGATCATAAACCGTTCACCTAGTGACATATCGTTTCTTCGAAACTGAATTACATTTTTCTTTGGATATCCATATACACCTTTTTAGGACCATATAATGACGAATCCCATTTGTGACTAGAGTTGTTTGTCTTATACCCAGACATTTAATTCCTTCTTTTTCGACCCAACCATACAGTGATACCATGTCATAGACCCATCACTTATGGATCGTGCCACCTTCCCTCTATGGTACAAATTCCATTTCTCTTATGGATTCCGATGTATACCCATACCTTTAGTTTCAAACTATACCTCTTTAGTCACTGTTACCAAACCCTTCAATTCTGTGACTGTGGTCACTTCATTCCATTCATCTCCATGGATCATTAATCACGACCTATATTCATAACCTACCTTCATTCACTCCATGTGATGTACCCTATTCTTTGAGCCAAATACAATATACCTTTGAGCTCCATCTTGTACCTCTTTGTGAATCAAGAGTTATTTGGTCTGTACCCAAACACCTAATTCATTCTTTTTCGGTTGTTCCGATACAGTGATACTGTGCTGTAGGCCCTCACTTGTTGGTTCATACCATTTTTAATATTGGGTTCATGTTTTCACCCTTTGTTGGAGTTCAAACAACATCATTCTTTGGTTTAGACCATACTTGTATCATAACTTCTTTTCACCTTCCACCATCAGTTCTATGAACTACGAAGCTCGAATTCCTCATTGCATTATGAGGATACGTAGGCACGAGGACCCCAATCCTCACCGAGCATTTTATCTATTTATTTTCCTTTTCCCTTATTCTTTTGCGAGTAATCTTTAGATATCACACCTATTCAAGCAAGAACAATCAAAACAATTCCCATGGAGTACCATGGATGTTAGGGGTGTTAATATCTTCCCCTTGCATAACCGACTTCCTTACCCTGCATATCTCTTTCCCCCGAGTTTTATCGATGTTTTATCGATGGCGACTCTGTTGTATGTTCGACCATGGGATGTGTTCGGGTATATTCCCGCTAGCTTCAAGAAGAATCACAACACGCCTAGCATAAAGAGAAGCACAACAAGAAGATCCAAAGGTCTACTGTGCAGAAACCAATCAACTAGAAGGAGCCTGACATCAGCAACATGAGCCTGACCGCTTGCAAAGGTTTGAGGAGTACGTAGTAGGCATGATGAGGCGGGTTAATGAAATATCATTAAACTTTTATGCTAACCCATCATGATTTGGAACAAGTTTCCAAACCTTTTATGAAGACCAAATAGAGCACATGGAGGTCCAGAACTTACGGGAGCATTTTTTCCACATATGAAGCTATGAAGACCTACTTCATTAAGAAAGACCAAGCCTTGTAGAATATGAGAGTTGAAATGAGGACTCTATTAGACATACAAAATAAGTAATTTCAGGATGATTTTCAGGATCACATCAACTACTTTAACTCCGAAAACATGCGACTTATTAGTTTTCACTTTCACTTTCACTTTTTATTTTTATTTGCTCTTTTGTACTATGATCCAAATAAGAGAACTAAATAGATCTGTAGAAGCTATTACCCTTGCACTTTTCTTTACTTGAAATTAATGAACTTGTTTATTGTTATTTTTCTTTCAGTTTTTAATTTGCTACCTTACTAGTGCCATTATGAAAAAGAAAAGAAAAAGTCATCTGAAAAAGAAAGAATGAAAGAGATCAACAATGAAGTCCCCTTGTAGATTGAAGGTTGATAAAGAAAAGGGAGACCGACTACTAGTAGTCAAGCTTCAAATACCTTAACTTGTAAGGTTTGAGCCAAATATTTTCCACTATTTACTTTTTCTTCTTATGAGAGAATCCATGTATTAGTTATTTTCTGGAATGTGCACTTTTTCTGATTTTGAGTTAATTAGTCTGATAAATACACATTCATGCAGTTGTTTGTGAAAATACTAAGCCTTTTTAAGCCACTATGTTTTAATATGATTATATGCATTGCTTAACCAATTTGAGCATAAAACTGTTCTTTAGATGACATAGCCATGTTATATAGCCAATTGACTTGAAAGATTAAATCTTTACACCCTCTTTGGAGTTAGGTAGAAAATTTTAATTTCCTGGTCTAATGCAAAAGAATAAGTTTGGGGTTGCTTTTAGAAGTTAAGAACAAGTAAGTTTGAGGCTGTGGTACTAGAGAAATTGACCAAAAAGAAAAAGAAAAAGAAAGAAAAACAAGAAGTTAAAATAACTTCTTCAATTTTTCTATGTATGGAAAATAGGACCAACAATATGCAATTCTCTAGTACAAAGCGCATCATAAAATAGTGAGATGGAAGGAATTCAATAACATCGGGAAAACTAGGTACCTAGCTCCAAAGATTTAAGCCTATTATTCTAAATTATCCTACCCTAACATAAGCGACGTTACAACCTGTAAAAGACCTCAAAAGTGTGTGTTTAAATATGACTTTGATTGATTCGATTAGAAAATTATCAAATTCATTGTTAAATGCTTTTGTATGTTGATTGAGCGGTTGTCTTGTCAAATTGAGTGTATAATTGTGTGATGAGAGACAAGTTGAGTACATGTATGTAAAAAGAACTTTTTCGATTTGATTGGATCGAAGCATGAAACCGAAGTGTTGAATGAAAAAAGTGACAATGTGTCTCTAAGACATACAACTTTTTATCATGTTTGAGGACAATCCTCAAGTTTCTGTGCCAATACAGAAAATTTATTCCAGACAATTTTTCCTTATGAAGGATTGATCGTAAAATGTTGTTAGAGGTCTTTGTTGACATGGTAATCTACATAAAAAGATCATGAAGATATTAGTATCATTAAAAACATATTCAATTAGGCATTTCATTAAATATGATCCCTTATTTTACTCAAACCAAATGACCCTCATCATTTGATTCGAAAATCTTGTTGGAAAATTTTCTAGTGGATCTATATCCATATTTCACTTTGTTTTAAGTTATTGTTAGGTTAATTACACCAAACTCGACTATTTAGGTAGGTACTCATTCCAATTGTATATAATACAACTCTCAAATATTATTAGTTGGGTGAATAACTCTTTATTCTAATCCATCACATGGATTTGTCACAACTCTTGCTTCTAAACATATATAATCTTATTTTAATTAGTTTAGTTAAGTTTGACCCATTGTTTTAACAATTGGGTATTAAAATTTTCCCTTTACACCTTACTAATGTAGAACATGCACATTGTATTATGCGAAACCTACATTATTCAATATTAGTCTTGATGAGTGCTAAAATTTGGAAAGCATAAAGTTAATATTCATTTTGATGGAATTTGTAATTAGTTTGGTCTCACAGACCTATTTATCTATCATATAAATTGTCTCTCACATGCATCAACATACATTCACATGCATAAACATATATGTAATATGACACAATTATGGCCCCTAGCGCAATTGTTCCTTCAAGCCAATAAGAGAACCTAAGCTAAACCTAATATCGATCTATGTTTCTCTAAGCTAGACCTCCATGATTATCCTCCTTTGATTTCTTCTTCTTTTTTTCTTCATTATATTGTATTATATCAAAGAATACTCGTTTTACATATGAGAGAGTGATGTGAGAAAATAAGTTACGTAAGGAGATAATAGAGAAAGACACAACACACATGTAGTATTTAAATTTCCCAAAATAGAATAAAGGAAAACTAAGGCCATACCCGCTCACCACATGACAACAATAATAAACACATTTTATTATTATTATTATTAAATTTTGTTAATTAAATAAATCATATTAAATTTTGGAGATTAAACAGATTTTAATGAACATTTCATTTGGAATCGGCATCGTTTTTCGCATCAACACTTGATGCTTTCTACAAACCCTAAGGCACAAATCTTGTGCCGTCATAAACCCTAATCACATAACTATTGATATCACAACCCTTGCATCGTAATAAACTCTATCGTAGCACATTCATACCATAAAAAACATAATGACTTATTATTCAATATGATTGATCGAAATGTCATTGCTTCACCATAACAATATTAGATTCTGAAGTACATGAACATTGAACGTTCAAAAGAACAACAATGATTTCGCAATCGAATGGACGAAACCGAAATAATATATTGAGTATACTATCATCACACCAAAATTACTTAAGGATGATCTAAATATCGGTGCTTCACCATACAAAAGTCAGATTCTAAAGCATAGTCAATATCGAATCATCCAAATCGTACACAAGATGATGCCAATATTTAATTCTCAATTATTATTTAATTCATTTTGTGTTTTAATCGAGTAAATACAAAAAGTACAAAAAATAAACAACTATCTGATACATGGTTTCGTAAGTGGCTTTGATGCCACTGAAGAGAAATCACAATATGAACACGGCAAAAAAACAAAATTTTCTCTTGATTTGATCCTTACAAATGATAATGACCAGTGATAGAAATAATTACCTTTTATGGTGATTAAATTTTTTGATGCAGAATCAGATGAATGATCACAATTGATGAACAAAGAACAACACCTTTACTCATTCCGAACAAATAGAGTGCCTTCAATTTTAATGCTATCTTCTAGGAATGAAAACCTTGTGTGTGAGAGAGAATACAAATAAGGTTCAAAATCGAATTTCATAAAATCTGAAAGCTTCTGCACAAGGGTTCTATTTATAGAACCACTTATGTGGGTTGTAAGCTAAAAACTCCCCTTAAGTGCACTATACCTTATGGTGTACTGTACTTCACATAAGCGCATGATACCTTACCATATTCCGTATTTCACTCAAGTGTATTGTATCTTAATGTGTTCTACAATTCACTTAAGTGCGCCGTACCTTACGGTGTTCCGTAATTCTCTTAAGTGTCTCGTACCTTATGGTCTTCCTTATTTCACTTATTTATTCTATCTCTCATCAATTTATCCTTATGTGTCTGACCTTGTAAGTTCTCGTGAGAATGACATATTAAATCACATATTTAATATAACGAACCGTGGGCGATATCTGGAAATACACCACTACTATCCAAGTCACGAAAATGTCATGTGATATGACAAAATATTTATGTGATAATGCTTGTAGGTACAATTAACCTTTTGCCCTCATGTCTATATTGAACATATGACATAAACCGTGTCACCCTTGTCTAGTTCAATATTGTGCCCTTGGACATTTATCCTGTTATGTAGGATGGGCAAATTCCATCTAAATCACTCATGTCCCTTAACAAAATTTGTGGAGTACCCATCAACTGTCTTTGTATTCATCCAATTACGGATAAAGTTTGATCAACAATAAAATACTCGACTCCACATCTAGGATCCATAGTGGATTAGGTCGAAGGGTGATATACACCACTATCACCATGAAAATAAACTATGAAACTTTGCGTAGCATTCTATGTAATATTCTCATAGCGGATCAATCTAGTATAAATATTACTCATAATATTCATACTCATGTGAAGATTGATAACTCTTTATCCATGACCCATGAGATGTGTTTATCCGTCTATTCACATAATAATCTTAATGCTTTAATGTCATCTCACTTTACAATAAAGGTCGACCATGAATACTTTAAGAATAATTCTTTATGTTTAACGAGATCTCATGATTAAGTCCTACTTAATGTTTTATTAATCGGAGTAACTATTCTAGAAACTTTATTATTTCGGAAAAACAAAATATTTTTTAATTATTAATAAATACAAAGTCCTAATAAAACTATTGATCTCAATCGACAAACTCATATCTTTCACATATGGGTTGTCAAGACAAAAAAAAATTATTTTTGATGATTGTGTGTATCTGGGTGACAATTTAATATTATGGTCCGCCAAGCGTCGAGACACATTGTCTCGTTCCAAATCTTGTTGCCTCTCCAACTTACTCTTGTAATTTTGTTGTCCTATCACTATCGACAACATCAATGAAATTTATCTATCTGACAATCCAATTTAATATTAACACACTAAGGAACTTCTCTTGCAATTCTTTAATAACTTTAGAAATAATCTTAACATTCGCTCTCTTCAATTCGACTATGGGGTGTATTAGAATATTTATAGAAAGTTTATTATTATTATTATTATTGATTGTGAATGATTAGTAGAATCCTTAACATATTCTTGTATTAGAAAATTTATTACTCCATCCATTCCTTTTTAATTGTCATTTTTTTGACTTTTTACCCATATCAAGAAAGCTAATCATTATTGTTATTTTTTAAACAATAATTATCATTTTATCTATAATACCCTTAATTATATCCTACATTCATTTTACTTTTTCTCTCTCAGTAATAATTGAATAGAGATAATTTTGACAAAAATGCATTTAATACTATCTTAAATTCTGTAAGTGACAATTAAAAAAAAACAAAAATTTATCAAAAAAACTGACACTTGAAAAGGAACGGAGGGAGTAATACTATTAATTGTAAATCATTGGTATTGTAAATGATTGGTAGAATTAAAGATTCCAATTTTTTCGGTTGATTAATTATCTATTTAATTTTGAAATTAAGAAATGCTGGATTTACATAATCAGAAAAAACTGTGATTACATTGAGTAAGAGGAAGTTAGAAAAAGACACTTTGATTACAAAAATTGAAGAGACATAAGTAAATGGTTACTAATTACATGAAAGAGAAGCATAACAAGATCAGAAGCTACAACCGCAACATAGGTAAAAAAAACAGAGGGCAAGAACAAGAACAACAGCTTCAAAGGCAGAAACAACCTTAAAAACAACATCGTCCATGAATGAAAGAGGCAAAGTAAGTCTGTTCCACTTGAATACCGATGATGATGACCATAGAAACTTCAACCTTAATGATTCCTTTCTCAGTTTCTTCAACAAACTTCTTCCCTTTCCATTCCCAAACCCAAACATTGACATTTCGTTCAATTTAGTTAATTACTGAAGCAAATTAATTAAATAATTGATTTTTTGTTGTGAGTTTTGGTTGGAGTGTTGGAGGTTATATCGGAGAGAAAAAGGAAGCTTCCCCGTTGCCTTTTCGTAGTACTCACGGTTTTTCAATGGTGGAAATTATAAGGAATATAAATAATAATAATAATTTCGTATAAAAATGGAATAATAAAATTACTTTACTATATTTTAGTTAGTTTTAATTTTTAAAATACAAAATAAATAGTTGTAAGTGAAAGTTGATTATTTCATTTTTAAATAAAAACATAAAAAAAAACTAATGCTAGTGTAGAGAGAACTGTAAGAATTTTTTCTTAGGGAGTTATTATGGTCATGCGTGGTGGTTTGAAGAAAGAGGAGTAGTGCTCCACGTTTTGATAGAGTCAAGTCGTAACTGCGTGACGTTAGTTCGTATGCGCGTCAGTTGTAGATGCCAAGTGGATGGATATTATTTCCTTTCACATGCATTCAAAATATTATAGGATCTTTATTATATATTGATATATTTGCTTTATTAAGGAAAATATATTAAATTAAAGTTGATGTAAATAATATAGATTGTGTCTTTTTATAAGATGGAAAAGCATAACTAGTAAAAAAAATTGACATTTTTATTAAAATATTCCCCATGTTAGGCTTTCACTGCCTAGAGATTGATCCGCAACAAAATGGCAAATAACAAGAATCTTATCAAAAGAGGTTTATCTCTTGTTTCTATGTGCACCGTTTGTAAAATGGAGCAAGAGTCTTCTGGCAATCTCTTCTTTCATTGCTTGTTTGCTACAAAAATTCGGAGTTGGCTGTTTGCTATCATTGACACGAATATGTTACACAACAACATCTTAGATATCATGCCAGTTTCAATAATCACTTGCAAAGCTGGAATTCTACCATCAACTCCATAGTTATCAAGGTCAATTTCATCACGAGCCATTTGAAGAAGTCTTGTAGCTCTTCCATTCATGAACTCACTATTATCAAGAGTTTTAACTTAAAGATGCAACCTCTTCTGCTCCCAACATCACTGAGGTCTTATGACAGACCAATGGTTTCTATGCTGCTAATTCCTCCACTTACGTGGGATCTTTCGTGATAGTAACATAGACATAATTTTAACTTTTGCTTAGGTGAAGGACTGCAGCTCTTCCGGTTCTTTAATAAAAAAGAAACGTTTCGGAAGAGTTTCGGTAAACAAAGTGACACATACCAGAACTTTTTAAAAAAGTCTTTCGGTATTGCTTTTATGTATTTCGGAACTCTTTGAAGACTTCCGGTTTGCAATTTTATTTTTTGGATTTTTTTTTGAATTTTTTTTATTATGCAAGAATGGAAAATCTTCCCCAAATATGTGTAGATACTTTTGATACGTTTCTAACGACTGAAAGATTTGGTACACAAGAAGAGGTGATCAGATGTATTAAAGAGTTTGAAATCGATAATAAAGTAACTGTTATTATCACTCGTTCAGATACTGAAACAGGTAAGAGAGGGAGAAGTAACAAATTAATATTTGGTTGTGATAAAGGTGGGAAACACAAGAATACTGATAGTGGAACCCAAAGTGCGTCCAAGAAATGTGGATGCCCATTTAAAATCAGGTCGACTCCGGCGAAAGATGAGTCTGGTTGAAAGATTGATGTAAAATGTGGGTTACATAATCATGATTTACCTGATAGATTAGAAGGTCATTCCTTTATTGGTAGGTTGACCACAGATGAGAAACAACATGTCGCTGATTTGAAAAAGAGACGTGTACCACCTAGACACATATTGCTTTCCTTGCAAGACCGAGATCCTGA
This sequence comes from Lathyrus oleraceus, assembly GCF_024323335.1. Lineage (NCBI taxonomy): Eukaryota > Viridiplantae > Streptophyta > Magnoliopsida > Fabales > Fabaceae > Lathyrus > Lathyrus oleraceus. The sequence continues at coordinate 157,899,280 of NC_066585.1, forward strand.
GAATGTCACTCGGATTACACAAGTATACAAGCATAAGAGTGTGATACAAAAATAGATAAGAGGTCCTAGAAGTGAGATACAACATTTGTTTAAGCTTATTGAGGACGCAAGCTATGTGTATTGGAGTAGTAAAAAGGATGACTCGGAAGTTGTGAGAGATGTATTTTGGGTCCATCCTGATTCAGTTAAGTTGTGAGAGTTATATTTTCTAATCGGTTGTCAGAAGTGAGAGAATCTTTGATGATAGAATCCTTTGGTTCACAGCCACCTGAAAAATGGTTGACTCTACCATATATGGGTTACTTGATAGCGAATCGCTATAATATTGTACTTGTTTGTTTAGGCAATCCGTGCATGACTTTCTTTCCTATGACAAGTTCACATTCACCAAATGTCTCCATTTATTGCATTGGTTTTGTTAACCAAAATCATTGGGTTCAGGTACGTATTTTGTATGACAAGTTATTTTATATGACTTAATATTTTAATTATTTTACTTTATTAAATATATGTTTTAACTATTGCCATCAGGTTAACATGAAAGAGGGGTTTTCGTTGCCACTGGTCACATTAGATTGGAAGAAGTTTCATTCTCATACAACAACGTCTTGGATGTTAGGATTTGCAGGACGTCTACAACATTGGCAATTACTTACGCCTATATTAGCATGAATATGTACTCAAAACATGAATACATAAATCAATGTGAACGAGAAATATGCAAAGCTTCAAATAAATTAGCAAACTGTGGATCTTCCTCTTCGGCATTAACTTGTCTCAGATAACGATGAACCAATGTAGATACACGAGCCCAATTAGGATCAGATGGTCCTGCGTCATAAATAGGAACTGGTACCTCTCTTGGATCGTCACGATGGGAAGGGACCAAACGTGGATGCGAAACACAATAATACCACTCCAGATAACCATCTTCTATATCAGATGGAGTGGTGGCCAGGGTAGTTGAACGGATCACAACGATAACGCTCTGATGGTAACCAATCCAATCAACATCAATATCAGCCGCCATCATACAATCTAGAGGTGGGGATGGAACATACTACTTGTATCCGAACTGACGTAAACATCTGTCAGGCAAGTATGGAACAACTGTGTCACCCCACTTCACACACCCCCTGTAAAGACATAACTCATCAAACTGACGCCATGCTCTATGATCCTCAAATGGACACCATATGACGTCGGCAGGTGTCAGCTCGTCCAAAATAGGTCGTAAATCATCAACCTTCAGGACTCCTTGCCTATAGGACCATCTCATCGCTCGAGGAAGACCATAATTATCAGTTGGTTTCCAATTCTCTCCTCTTTTTCCAACAGTTGGTAAGTACTCGTGAATCCAACACTGTTACAAAATAAAAACATAATAGACAAAATAAATTAAGTTAACATACTTTATAAAATGAATCCAACATTTAATAAACAAAATTAAATTATATACCTGTAGGAGAGTAGGATATCCACCGAGTTGTTTGCAACTGAACATGGACGCATCTTCAAGGTATTTGTATAGGGTAACTAGTGCAGCTGCTCCCCAACTATATCTCGAACATCTATCTAAGTCCGTAAATAGTAGGAGGTATCGTGCCTCGACAAGTGTAAAGGTCTTGTCGGCAAAAATGGTGGAACCCACCAACATCAACAAATATTCTCTGGTCGCATATGCCCAGGTAGAAGAAGCTTTATGTTGTACGAATAAATCATATAGCCACTCCAATTTATAATACGAACCCCTGCAGCTACGAACATGTGATTGTGCCTCACCCTGTGAAACTCCTAAGTAGTCAACAACAAGTTCAACAACAACCTCTTCCGTGACATCCTGAGGACTCCAGAAAACACCCTTGATGGGCAAGTGAACAGACATGAGACGTCATCCAAAGTAATACTCATTTCATCAAACGACACGTGAAATGAAGATGTCTCTGGATGCCATATTTCCACAAATGCAGATACCAGATTTGTGCCTATCTTGTTCAGACTAGTTCTCTGAAGTGAAGATAAACCAGATCTAGTCACCCAATTCTCCACCTATTGTAGAAGAGCTAGTGGAACTCTCGACGTCAACTTTAGTCCGTGTCCAGCAACCTTTAACTCTTTCTTCGGACCTCTTTCCTAAAAACAAT